>NW_026692368.1:0-600000 GCF_021218885.2 Marmota monax | reverse complement strand
TTAATCCTAATTCTCATCCTAGTCCTAAAACTAGCTATATTCCCATCCCTTACCCTAAACCTAACACTAATCCTAGCCCTAACCCTAGGCCTAACCTAACACTAACCCTAGCCCTATTCCAAGCCCTAATTTATCCCTATCCCTAACCCTAAACCTAGACCAAAGACTAACTCTAACTCTCACACTAGCTCTATACATAGTTCTAACCCTATACCTTACCATCACCATACACCTAGCTCTAAATGTAGCCCTACCATAGCCCTACACTTAGCCCTATCTCTAAACCTAGATATAAACCTAACTCTAAATTTAACCCTAACCCTAAGACTAAATCTAACCATAACTCTACTCTTATCCCTAATCCTTAACCTAATCCTGAATCTCACACTTACATTAGCCCTAACCCTAAGACTAATCTTAAAACTAGCCCTAACCCTAGCCCTAGCCCTAAAGCAAAACTGAGTCATAGCCTTAACCTTAACCCTTATTCTTAATTGAACCCTAACCCTACACCTAGTCCAAACCCTATCCCTAATTATAGACTAACCCTAACCAAAAAACTAACCTTGACCTTGACTCTGACCCTAACACTAACCCTGGCTCTAAACATCATCATCACCATAAACCTAACCTTAACACTAGAACTAGACCTAACTCTAACTCTAAAACTATCTTTAATCATAAACCTACTTCATACATTAGTGGTAGCCATAACACTAGCCCTAAACTAACCAAAAACCTAGCCTTAATCCAAGTCCTAACCCTAGCTTTATCCCAAAACTTAAACCTAAAACTAACCCTATTCATTACCTATACATAATTCTACACATAATTCTAGCCCCAACCTTAGGGCTTACCCTATCCATTACCCAAACGATAATCTTAATCCTTCTGATAACCCTAGGCCTAACCCTAACCCTATACATTACACTAAACCAAACCTAAACCCTAAACCTAACCCTGTCATTACCCTAAGCCTAAATCTAAAACTAATTCGAGCCCGGCATCTAAACACTAACTTAACCCAAACCCTAATTGTGACCCTGATTCTAAAAATAACCCTAGATCTAAAACTGACTCTAACCAAAATCCTAACCCTTACACTGGACCAAGCCATAAATCTAACACTAAATCTATCCCTAACTGTAACCCTAGACCTGACATTAGCCATAGCCCTAATACTATCCCTAAACCTAAAACAAATCCTTGTCCTCATCGTAGCCCTAAACACAGCCTTAATCATAACCCTAACCCTAACCCTAGTTCTAACCCTATACTAAGCTTTGCCCTTGCCCTAAATCTAGCTATGACCACATCCTTAGCCTAAATTAAACCCTAACTCTAACCCTAACCCTAATGATAATCCTTGCCTTATTCTTAGCAATAGCACTAACCCTAGATCTAAAACTAACTCTAAATCTAACCCTAACTCAATGCCTAATCCTAATCCTAAAAGTAGCCCTAACCCTAGCCCTAACAAAACCTTAGCCGTAATTTAGCCCTATCCCTAACCCTAACCCTAACCCTAGACCTAAGACTAACTCTAACTCTCACAGTAGCCCTATCACTCCTTCTAACCCTGTACCTTATTGTAACCCTAACCCTAGTCCTAACCCTAGTACTAACCCTTGCCCTATCCTTATTCCTAGCACTAACTTTAGGCAAAACATAAATATAAATCTAGCCCTAACCTGAAGCTTAAGCCTACCCCTAACACTAGCCCAAAAAACAACACTAATCCTAAAATGAGCCCTAATCCTAGCCCTAGCCCTATAACAAAACCAAGCCATAGCTCTAACCCTAACATTAACCTAAACCAAACCCTAACTTTACACCTAGACCTAACCCTAGCCCCAAATTGAATTGGAAGCTGAACACTTAAATTAACCCTGAACATGACACTGACCCTAACACTTCTAGCTCTAAACATCACCCTGACCCTAAATCTAACCCTAACACTAAACCTAGAACTAAAACCCTAAAACTAGCTCTAATTGTAAAACTAGTACTTACATTAACTGTAACCCTAACCCTAGGCCTAACATTACCCCAAACCTAGCCCTTATCCAAGCCCTAACCCTAGCTTTAAACCTAACCTAACCCTAACACAATCCCTAATTTTAACCATAACTCTAGCCTTAAACTGATCTCTAATTCTATCCATTACCATAACCATAACCCTAACTATAATGAAAACCCTAGGCATAAAGCTAACCCTATCCTGAATCCTAACACTTCCATTATCCTAAACCTAACTTGAATCCTAAACCTAACCCTATCATTACCCTAACCCTAATTCTACAACTAATTCAAGCCCAAACTAGAAACCTTAACCTATCCCAAACCCTAACCCAGACCTTGACCCTAATAATACCCCTAGCTCTAAATTGACGATAACCAAACACCTAAACCTTACGCTAGACATAGCCATAAACCTAACCCTAAAACTATATTTAACCATAATTCTGGACCTGAAATTAGCTCTAGCCATAATCCTAACCCTAACCCTAAAAACACACCTAGCCCTCATCCTAGCCCTAAACTTAGCCTTAATCATAAGCCTAACTCTAGCCCTACAACTAACCCTAATTCTAACATTCACCCTACCTCTAAACCTAGCTATAATGTCATCCCTTACCCTAAATTTAAACCTAACGCTAACCCTAACCCTAAGCTTAAGCTAAACACAAAACCTAGCCCTAATCCTAACCCTAATTTAGCTCTATCTCTAACCCTATTCTAACCCTAGCCCTAATACTAACTCTAACTCTTGCCCTAGCCCTATCCCTAGTTGTATCCCTATCTGCAACTGTGAACATAACACTAGCCCGAACACTTGCCCTAAAGTTGATCCTAGTCCTAACTCTAACTCTAAATCTAACCTTAAACCTAAGCCTAAGCCCCAAACTAACACTAGCCATAACTCTAATGCTAATCGTAAAATTTGCACTAACCCTAATCCTAGCAGTGAACCAAAACTGAACAATAGCCCTAACCCTAAACCTTAACTTAAACCGAACACTAACACTCCACCTAGACTTAAAACTAGCCCTAATTTTAGTCCTAAGCCTCACCTTAAAACTAATCCTGACCCTGACTCATATCCTAACACTCACCCTAGCTCTAAACACTGCCCTAAACTCAAACCAAACACTAACATTAACAATAGCACTAATTCGAGTCTTAATGCTAACCATAAAACTAACCCTGACCCTGAATCCTATCCTAACAAGAACTGTAGCTATACATATTACTGTACCCTTAAACCTAATGCTACCACCCAACCTACCCCTAACCCTAAATCTAAAATTAACCCTAATGTTAACCCTAGTTCTTATATTAGTCATTACCCTAATCCTAGCCCTAAACCTAACACAAAACTAGTCCTAAACCTAGCCCTAAACCTAGCTTTAACTCTAAATCTAACCCCAACCACAGCCCTAACCCTAGATCTAAATCAGTCCCTTACACTATGCAAAACCCCAAACCTAAGAGTATCTCTAGACCTATCCCTAGTCCTTAGACTAACCAAAACCCTAACCCTATTAATAGTCCTAACCCTAGCCTTCATTTTAGCTCGAACACTATCCCAAAACCTAACCCTAACCCTGACCCTTATTCTGACCCTAACACTAAACCTAGGTATAACTTTAACCCCAACCCTAACCCACAATTTACCATAATCCTATCCTTAGACCTAACTCTGAACCTAACTCTCAGCCTAGCCCTAATCATATCTCAGAACCTAATCCTTATGCTAAACATAACCCTAAACCTAATACTAGTTGTAACCTTCAACTGAACCGTAACAGAAGACCAAGTCCTAACCATAACCCTAGCACTAAACTTAACTCTAACTGTATTCATTACCCTATAAACAACCCTTACCATAATGCTAACCCTAGGCTTAACCCTAATCATATCGCTTTCCCCAAACCTATCAATTACCCTAAACCTATCCTGAAACCTAAACCTAACCCAATCACTACGCTAACCCTAAACCTAATGCTAATTTGAGCCATAACCTAACCTCAAACCTAAATCAAACACTAACACTGACCATGAATCTAATATTTCCCCTAATTATATACCTCTTACCCTACCTAACACTTACACTAGACCTAGCCATAAACCTAACCCTAAAATTATTCCTAACCTTAACCCTAGACCTGATATTAACCCTAGCCTTAATCCTAGGCCTAACCCTAACACAAATCCTAGCCCTTATCCTAGCCCTAAACATAGCCTTAATTTTATCCCTGACCCAAACCCTAGGCATAACCCTAACACTAACCCTAGCCCTAAACTTAGTCCTAATTTAGCCCTATCCCTAACCCTAACCCTAACTCTAGCCCATAGACTAACTCTAACTCTCACCCTAACCCAAACCCTTGTTATAACTCTATCCCTTACTAGAACCCTAATCCTAATCCTAATCCTTCATGTAATATTAACCTGATTCATAGCCCTGGCCATAACTCAACCTCTAACCCTAACTATAAATCTAAACCTAAACCTAAGCCTAAACCTAAACCTAACACTAGCCCTAACACTAAGGCTAATCCTAAAAATAGCTCTAACCCTAGCTCTAGAACTAAACCAAAACTGAGTCATAGCCATAACCCTAACCTTTAACCTAAACCAAATCCTAACCCTACACCTAGCTCTAACAATATCTCTAATTCTAGTCCTAACCCAAAAACTAACCCTGACCCTTACTAATACCCTAATACTAACCCTGGCTGTAAATATCATCGTCACCATATATCTCAACCGAACACTAGACCTAGTCCTAACTTTAACCCTATAACTAGCACTAATCATAACCCCACTTCATACATTAGCCATAGCCTTAACCCTAGCCTGACCTAACCAAAAACCTAGCCTTATCCAAGTCCTAAACCTAGATTTAACCCTAAACTTAATCCTAACCCTAACCCAAAATTACCCCTAATCCTATACATAACGCTAGCCCTAACCTTAGGTCTAAACCTATCCATTACCCTAACAATTACCCTAACCCTTAATCTAACTCTAAGCCTAAACCTAACCCTATCCATTACACTAAACCAAACCTAAACCATAATATTAACCCTGTCATTACCCTAAACCTAAATCCTAACTTAACCCAAACCCTAACCCTTACCCTGAACCTAAAAATAACCCTAGATATAAACCTAAATCTTACCCTAAACATAATCCTTACACTGGAACAAGCCATAAACCTTACACTAAATCTAGCCCAAATGATAACCCTAGACCTGACATTAGTGCTAGCCTAATACTATCCCTTACCCTAACACAAACCCTAAACTTCATTCTAGCCATAAACCTAGCCTTAATCATAACCTTAAGCTTAACTAAGCCCTAACCCTTATACTGACTCTTGCCCTAGCCCTAAACCTAGCCAAAATCACATCCCTTACCCTAAACATAACCCTAACTCTAATCCTAACCCTTTTCATCACAATTGCCCTATTCTTAGCCATAGCTTTAACACTAGATCAAAACCTAACTTTAAATTTAACCCTAACTCGATGCTTAAGCCTAAAACTAGCCCTAACCCTGATGCTAATTCTAAAACAAGCCCTAACCCTAGCCCTAATACTAACCATAACAGTAATTTACCCGTATGCCTAAACTTAACCCTAATCCTAAGAATAACTAACTCTCACACTGGTCCTATCACTCATTCTAATCCCATCCCTTCTGATAAACCTAAACCTATCCCAAATCCTAGTTCTAACCCTTGCCTTATCCTTAGCCCTAGCACTAAACTTAGATAAAAACCTAACTCTAAAGTTAACACTAAACTGAAGCCTAAGCCTAAATCTTAGACTAGTCCTAACCCTAACACTAATCCTAAAACTTTCACTAACCCTAACTCTAGCCCTAAAACCAAACCAAGCCAAAGTTTCTAACCCTACCCCTTAACCTAAACCAAGCCCTAACCCTACACCTAGCCCAAACCTCAGCCCTAATTCGAGTTTTAAGCCAAACCCTAAAACTAACCCTGGACCTTACTCTGACCATTACACTAACTTGAGGTCAAAATATCACCCTAACCCTAGACCTAAATGTAACAGTAAACCTAGTTCTTAAACACTAAATTTAGCCATAATCATAACCCTAGTACTTAAATTAGCCATTACCCTAACCCTACACTAACTTAACACAAAATCTAGCCCTAATTATTAGCATAACCCTAGCCCTAAACTGATTTCTAACTCTAACCATTACCATAACCATATCCATTACTCTAATGCGAAGTCAAGCCCTATCTTTAAACCTTAGCCTGTCCCAAACCCTAACCCAGAACTTTACCCTAATAATACCCCCAGCTCTAAACCTGATGCTAACCCTAAACCTAACCCTTACACTAGACATACCCATAATCCTAACTATAAAACTATATTTAACCATAATTCTGGATCTGAAATTAGCCCTAGCACTAATCCTAGCCCTAACCCTAAAAAAAAATAAATAAATAAAAAATAAAAATAAACCTAGCCCTCTTTCTAGATCTAAACCTAGCCTTAATCAAATCCCTAACCCTAACCACAGCCCTAATCCTAATTCTAACCATCACCCTACCTCTAAACCTAGCTATAAACCTATCCCTTACCCCAAACTTTGCCCAAACTCTAAACCTAAACTCTAAACTCTAACCCTCACCCTAACCATAACCATAATTATAACCTTAACCCTAACCCTAGGCTTAAACTAAACACTAAACCTAGCCCTAATCCTAGCACTAATTTATCCCTATCTCTAACCCTAACCCTAACCCTAGCCCTAAGACTAACTCTCACCCTAGCCCTAGCCCTAGTTCTAACTCTATCCTTGACCATAACGCTAAACCTAGCCATAACCCTTGCCATATCCTTAGTTCTAGCCCTAATCCTAGATCTAAACCTAATTCCAAATTTAACCCTAACCCTAAGCCTAAGCCTAACACTAATACTAGTAATAACCCTAACCCTAGGACTAAAACAAAAGCGAGTATGAGCCCTAACCCTAAACCTTAACTTAAACCAAATCCAAACACTACAATTAGACCTAATCCTAGCCCTAATTCGAGTCCTAACCCTAACCTTAAAACCAACCCTGACCCTGAAAAATATCCTAACACTCACCCTAAATCAAAACACCTCCCTCACCTTACACTGAACCCTAACAGTAATCCTACCCTATTCGAGTCCTAATGCTAACCCTGGAACTAAGCCTGATCCTGACTCCTATCCTAACATGAACCCTAGCTATAAATATCACCCTAAACTTAAAGCTAATTCTAACACTAAACCTAACAAATACCGTAACACTAAAACTAACCCTAATGGTAACACTAGTTCTTACATTAGCCATTGCCCTAACACTAGACATAACCCTAACACAAGGGTTATTTAGGCCTAATCCGAGCCCTAAACCTAGCTTTCACCCTAAATCTAACCATAACCATAGCCATAACCCTAGCTCTAAACCAATTTCTTACCTAAGCAAAACCCTAAACCTAAGGGTAACCCTAGACCTATCCCTAATCCTTAGGCTAACCAAAACACTAACCATATTAATAGCCCTTACCATTGCCCTCATTCTAGGTCTAACCCTATCCAAAACCCTAACACTAACTCTGACCATTTTTCTCACTCTAAACTTTGTCCTCACTCTAAACCTAAACTCTAAACTCTAATCCTAGGTCTAATCCTAACCCTAACCTTAACACAAAATATACTGTAATCCTATCCCTAGACATAATCTTGAACCTAATTCTCATCCTATTCCAAACCATAACTCAGAACCTAACCCTTACACTAAACATAACCCTAACCTAACCCTAGTTCTAACTCTCACCCTAACCCTAATTCAAGTCCTAATCCTAAACATAGTCCTAGCCCTAAACTGAAGTCTAACTGTATCATTACCCTAAACATAAACCTTACCCTAATGCTAACCCTAGGCCTAACCCTAAACATATCACTATCTCCAAACTTATCAATTACCCTAAACCTACCCTGAACCCTAGACCTAAATCCAATCATTACCCTTACCCAAACCCTAATGCTATTTTGAGCCCTAACCCTAAACTCAAACCTAAACCTAAACCTAACACTGACACTGACCCTAATCATTCCCCTAGCTCTAAACCTCACTCTTACCATATACCTAACCCTTAAATTAGACCTAGCCTTAAATCTAACCCTAAAACTATCCTTAAGCATAATGCTAGACCTGATATTATCCCTAGCCATGATAGTAGCCCTAACCCTAACACAAACTGTAGCCCTTATCCTAGCCCTAAACATAGCCTTAATTATAACCATAACCATAACCCTAGGCCTAACCCTAACACTAACCCTAGCCCTAATCTTAGATCTAATTTAGCCCTATCCCTAAATGTAACTGTAACCCTAGTCCAAAAACTAACTCTAACTTTAGTCCTAAATTTTGTTATAACCCTAACTTTAATGGAACCCTAAACCCAGCCCAAACAATAGATCTAACACTAGCCAAATTCATAGCCCTGGCAACAACCATAGATCTAACCCTAACCCTTAGCCTAAACCTAAACCTAACACTAGCCCTAACCGTAAGGCTAATCCTAAAACTAGCACTAACTTAAGCCCTAAAGAAAAAAAACGCCATAGACCTAATCCTAACCCTTAATATAAAGTAAGCCCTAACCCTACAGTTAGCCATAACTCTAGCCCTAATTCGAGTTTTAAGCCTAACCCTAAAACTAACCCTGACCCTGACTCTGACCTTAACACTAACCCTAGCTCTAAACATCACTCTAACCCTATACCTAAACATAACAATAAACCTAGCCCTAACCCTAACCCTAAACCTAAAATTAGCTTTAATCGCAACCCTGGTACTTACATTAGCCGTAACCCTAAACCTAGCCTTAACTTAACCTAAAACCTAGCCTTATTTTGAGCACTATCCCTAGTTTACCAATAAACCTAACCCTATCACTAATTGTAACTATAACCCTAGCCATAACCCTAGATATAATCCCAACCCTAACCCTAAGCCTAACCCTATCAATAATCATAACATTGACCCTAGCTATACCCCTATCTCTAACCCTATCAAATACCCTAACCCTAACCCTAATGCTAAACCTTGGCCTAAATCTAACTGTATCCTTAATCCTAACCCTATCTGTCATTCTAAACCTAACCTGAAACCTAAACCTAAAACTATCTTTACCCTAACCCTAACTCCAATGTTAATTCAAGCCCTAATGTAAAACATTAACTTATCCAAAACAGTAATCATGATCCTGACCCTAGTAGTACCCTTAGCTCTAAACCTGACCCTAACACTAAACCTAACCCTTTCACTAGACGTAGCCATGAACCTAACCCTAAAACTATTTTCACTGTAACACTAGACTTGAAATTAGTCCTAGCTGCAATCTTAGCCCTAAACCTAGGCTTAATCCTAACCCGAACCATAACCCAAGCCCAAACCCTAATTCTATTCTTCGCTCTAGTCCTAAATTTACCTATAACCTCATGCTGTAGCAAAAACTAACCATAACCCTAAACCTAACCCTAACCCTCGCTCTAAACCTAGGCCTAACACAAAGTCTAGTGATAATCCTAGCCTTTATTTAATCCTATATTAACCATAAACCTAGCCATAAGACTAACTCTAACTTTTGCCCTGGCACTAGCCCTAGCCCTAGTTCTATCCTTAGTCTTAATCCTAATCCTAGATATAAGCCTAAATCTAAATATAAACCTAACTCTAAATTTAACTGAAAATAAACCTAAAACAAACCCTAACACTACCCCTAACTATAACACTAACCCTAAAACTTGCCCTATCCATAGTCCTAGACATAAACCAAAACCAGGCCATAGTCCTTATATTAACCCTTAATGTAAATTAACCATAAGCCTACAACTAGCCCTAAAACTAACTCTAAAATTAACCCTTACCCTAACCCTGACCCTAACACTACTCCTAGCTCTATAAAACACCATAACCTTAAATTAACTCTAACACTATATCTAGCTTTAACCTAACCCTAACACTAGCCCTAACCCTAACTCTAACCCTATTCCTTACACTAAGGCAAACCATAACCCAAATGCTAAACTTAGTTCTAAACCTAATCCTTAGCCTAACTTAAAGTCTAGCCACAATACTAGTCTTAACCCTAGCCCTCATTCTACCTCTAAACCTAACACTGACCCTCATCTGACCCTAACAGTTACCCTAGGTCAAAACCTGACTCTAACCCTAAATGAAATCTTAACACTAGCCCTACTGGTAACCCTTTACATATACCTAAGTAAACACTACACCAAGACCCAAAGCTAATCCTAAATATAGCTATATCTCTAGCCCTAGACCTAAACAAAAACCCAGCACTAGCACTAACAATAACCCTTAACCTAAACTGAACACTTAACCTACCCCTAGACCTAAACCTACTCCTCATTCTGGATCTAACCCTAACCCTAACCCTAACCATATCCCCAAAACTGACCCTGATTCTCACACTGAACCTAGCTTTAAACCTGACAATAACCCAAAACCTAGACCTAACAATAGATGTAGCCATAATCATAACCCTAAAACAAGCCCTGAACATAAACCTAGTTCTTACATTACGCATTGTCCTAAACCTAACAAAAAATCTAACACAAAACCTAGCCCTAATCCTAGGGCTAACCTTAGATCTAAGCATAACCCTCAGCTTAACCCTAGCCCTAAACCTAGCCCCAACTTAAGCCTCACCTTAGACCTAACACAGTTAACTTTAGGGCTATGGCTAATGTAAGAACTAGGGTTACAATAAGGGATAGTTTTAGGGTTAGTATTATGTCTAGGTTTAGTATTTGGTTAGGTTTTGGGTTAGGGCTATGTTTAGGGTAATGAATAGGTTAGGGTTAGCGAATGTGTTAGGAGTAGGCTGAGGGCTAGCATTAGGGTTAGTATTAGGTTTAGGGTCAGGGTTAGAGTAATGGATAGAGTTAGAGCTAGAGCTAAGGCTAGGGTTATGGTTAGTTTTAGTGTTAGGGTTAGTGTTAGGTTTAGGGTTATTTCAAGGATTAAAGATAGGGTTAGTTTTAGGGTACGGGTTAGGAGTTGGTTTTGGTTTAGAGTTAGGGTTAAAGCTAGGGTTAGGGCTCACATTAGTGCTAGATTTGGGGTTACATTAGGACTAGTGTTAGGGATTCAGCCTATGTAAGAACTAGGGTTATGATTAGGGCTAATTTTAGGGTTACAGTTGGGACTAAGTCTAGTTTTATGGTTAGGTTAAGTTCAGGTTGATGTTATGAGCTAGGGTTACTCTTAGGTTCAGAGTCAGGGTCTCGGTTAGTTTTAGGGTTGGGGATAGGACTAGAATTTGAGGTAGGCTTATGGCTAGATTTAGGGTTAGGATTTGGTTTAGGTTAAGGACTAGGGTTAGTGCTATGGTTCATTATGTTTTAGGGCTAAGGCTAAAGTTAAGTGTAGTTTTACAATTAATGTTAGTGTTATTTCTAGCTAAGTTTAGGGCTAAATTAGGGCTAGGAATATGTCTAGGTTTGGTGTTAGGGTTAGACCTGGAATTAGGCCTATGTTTAGGATTAGGTTTAGGGTTAGGTTTAAGGGAAAGGATGGGGTTTTAGCTAAATTTAGGACTAGGGCTATGATCAGAATTAGGTTTAGGCCTAGGGTTAGGTTTGTGTTAGGATTAAGGCAAGATTTGGAGTTAGGATGAGGGCTAGGGTTTGTGTTAGGGATAGGGCAAGTTTTAGGGACAGGGATAATGTTAGGTTTAGGGTTACAGCTATGGATAGTTATAGGGTTAGGTTCATGGCTAAGTCTAATATTACGTTTAGGGGAAGGTGTATTTTTAGGGTCAGGGTAAGGTTTCGGGTTTGTGTTAGGTTAATTATTAGGGTTAGGGCTCAAATTAGCATTAGGGTTAGAATTAGGGTTAGGTTATTGGATAGGTTTAGGTTTAGGATTAAGGTTAAATTAGGGTAATTGGCAGGTTAGGGTTAATGATAGGGTTAGGGTTAGGCCTAGTACTATTAATTGGGTTAGGGTTATTTTTAGGTTAATGAATAGCATTAGAGCTAGGGTTATGGCTAAGGTTTTGGATAGGAATGGGGTAGAGTTAGGGTTATGGTTAGTGCTAGGGCTAGGGTTAGTGTTTGGGTTAGGTTTATGGTACAGTTTAGGTTTTGAGCTAGGGTTAGAGCTAGGGTGAGGGGTAGGTTTATGATTAGATCTAGGGTTAGATTTATGGTTAAGGTTAGGGTTACTGCTAGGGTTAAGGCTAAGGTTATTTTTAGAGCTAGGTTAAAGGATAGGGTTAGATGTCGGGTTATGGTTAGTGGTAGAATTAGGTTTAGGGTTAGTGTTAGAATATGGGTTAGAGTTTTATCTAGGGTTAAGGCTGCAATGAGGGTTAGGTTTAGGGATACGTCTAGGATTAGGATTACATTAGGATTAGAGCTAAGGTTATTATTAGTGTTAAGTTTCAGTTTAGGGTAATGGATAATATTAGAAATAGTATTAGGGCTAGTTTTAACATTATGATTAGGGCTAGGATTAGGATTAGGTTTAGGGATAGGTCTAGGGTTATATTTAGGGTTCAGTTTTGGGTTTTATCAATGGTTAAGTCTAAGGTGATATTTAGGATTAACGTGAGGGTTAGGTTTAGGGTAAGTTATAAGGTTTGGTTAGGGATAGGGTTTTTGCTTTTGTCTAGATTTAGGCCTAGGATTAGGACTAGGTTTTGTGTTAAGTTTAGAGTTAGTTTTAGTGCTATGGTAATATAAGTGTTATTTTTATGGTCTAGTTATAGGTTTAGGTTTAGGTTTAGTTTAGGGTCAATTTTATAGCTAGGGTTAGTGTTAGTGTCAGGGTCTGTGTTTGGATTATGGTTAGGGTTAGGTATACAACCAGAATTACGATTGTTTAGGTCTAGAGGTAAGGTTAATATTTGGCTCAGGTTAAGGGTTATCATTAAATCTAGGGCTAGATTTTTGTTTAGTTCTTCATTAAAGATATGGCTAGATTTAGGATTAGGTTTAATCTAGGGATAGTGTTAGGGTTAGGTTTAGGTATAGGGTTATGGGTAGGGCTAGTGTTAGCATTTTGTTTAGGTTCAGGGTCAGAATAAGGGTCAGGGTTATGGTTAGGATTTGGGTTATGGTTATAACAAGATTGAGGGCTACGTTTAGGACTAGTAATGTGGTTAGGGTTTGGGTTAGACTAAGGATTAGTTTTAGGACTAGGGTTAGCATTAGGCTTTTGTTTTGGCTAGAGTAAAGGTTAAGGATAGAGCTAGGGTTAGAGCTAGGGTTTGGATTAGGGTTAGGACTAGTGTTAGGGTTAGGGTTTGGGTGAAAGCTAGGTTTAGGTCTCAGATATGGGTTAGTTTTGGTTAGCATTAGGTTTAAGGTTACAGCTAATGTATGATCTAGGGTTATGATTAGAATTAGGGTTAGGACTAGGTCTAGTCTTAGGTTAAGGTTTAGGGTGATGTTTAGAGGTAGGGTTAGTGTTAGGTAGATGTTTAGAGGTTAGTGTTAATGTCAGAGACAGGTTCAGGGTAGTTTTAGGGTTAAGATTAGGACTTGAATTAGGACTAGGCTTAGGGCTAGATGTAAGGTTAGAAATTGGTTGAGGTAAAAGTTTAGGGTTAGTTTTATGGCTCAGTTTTGTTTTAGGGCTAAACGTATGGTTAAGGCTAGTTTAGGATTAACTTTAGTATTAGGGGTAGTATTAGGGTTAGGTTTTGTTTTAGAATTAGGGTTAGATTTAGAGTTATGTTTAGATCTAGGGTTTGGGCAAGGTGTAAGGTTAGGACTAGGATTATTCCAGGCTTAGGACTAGGAATAATGTTACAGTAAATGATAGCGTTAGATTTAGGGCTAGGGATAGGGCGAGAGTTATAGTTAGTCTTAAAGCTAGGGTTAGGGTTAGGTTTAGGATTAGGCTAGGGTTAGTGTTATGGTTAGTCCTAGGGTTAAGTTTAGGGCTAGGGTTAGTGGTAGGGTTTGGGTTTTGGTTTGCTTTAGAGTAAGCAATGGGATTATAACTAGGCTTAGGGCTGGGAAAGGGTTAGAATTAGAGTTAGGTTATGATTAAGGCTAGGTTTTGGGCTAGGATGAGAGCTAATGTTTGTATTAATGTTAGGGGTAGGATTAGGGCTAGGGCTAGGATTAGGGCTAGGGCTAATGTCAGATCTAGGGTTACAGTTAGGGATAGGTTTCGGGTTATGTTTATGGTTAGGTCTAGTGTAAGGGTTAGATTTAGGGTAAGGGTCAAGTTTACAGCTATATGTATTATTAGGATAAGTGTATGGCTTAAGGTGTGGTTTAAGTTAAGGTTTAGGTTTAGGGCTCGAATTAGCATTAAGGTTAGAGTTAGGATTAGGGTAATGAATAGGCTTAGGATTGGGGTTCATGTTAGTTTTAGGGTGATGGATAGGTTTAGGGATTTTTATAGGGTTAGTGTTAAGCCTAGGATTAGCATTAGGGTTAGGATTATGGTTAGGGTAATGGATAGAATTAGAGCTAGGGTTAGTGCTAGGGTTAGGGTAGTTGATATAATTAGAGCTATGGTTAGGGCTATGGTTAAGGTTAGAATTAGTGATAGTGTTAGCTTAGCATTTAGGATAGGGCTAGGGTTATGTTAAGGGTAAAGTTTAGGCTTTGAGCTAGGGTTAGGTCTAAACCGGTGCTTCGGGTTAGGGTTAGGGCTAGCGTTAGTTTTAGGGTTACACTTAGGTCTATGTTCAGGCCTAGGATTAGGGCTAGGTTTTGTGTTAGTTTACGCCTAGGGTTAGGGCCATGAGTAATGTGAGAACTAGGGTTATGATTAGGGCTAGTTTTAGGTTTAGGGTTATGGATATGTCTAGTGTTAGGATTAGGGTTTGGTTTAGGGTGAGCTTTTGAGCTAGGATTGTGTTAGGGTCAGGGCCAGTGCTCTGGTTAGAGTTAGTATTGGTTTTAATGCCAGAATTAGGACTAGGGTTAGGTCTAGGGGTAGGGTTAGTGTTTGGGTTAGGTTAAGGATTATTGTTAGGGCTAGGACTAGGTTGTTGTTAAGGTCTAGGGCTAGAGATATGGTTAGATTTCAGATTAGGTTTAGGTCTAGGACTAGTGTTATGTTTAGGTTTAAGTATAGGATTACTGGTTTAGATTTAAGTTTAGGATTAGTGTTCATTCTTGGTTTAGGGTCAGGTTTAGACTTACTGTTCGTGATAGGGTCAGAATAATTGTCAGGGTTAGGTTTTGGGTTTGGGTTAGGGTTAGAGCTGGAATGAAGGTTAGAATTAGGACTAGTAATAGTGTTAGGTTTTGGGTTAGGCTCTGGATAAGTGTTAGGACTAGGGTTAGCATTAGGTTTAGGGTTTAGCTTAAGGTAATGGATATAGTAAGAGCTAGGATTAGAGCTAGGGTTAGGGTATCAGTTAGGGCTAGTTTTAGGGTTAGGGTTAAATATAGGGTTAGCTCTCAGATTAGGGCCAGGTTTGGTTTTAGGTTGGGGCTAGTGTTAGGCCTACAATTAATGTATGAACCAGGGTTATGATTTGGCTACTTTTCAGATAAGTGTTATGGCTAGGTCAAGTTTAGTGTTAGGGTTAGCCTTAGAGTGATGTTTTGAGCAAGGGTTAGTGTTAGGGTCAGGGCCAGTGTTCAGGTTTTAATTATGGTTAGGGTTAAAATGAGAATTATCACTAGAGTTAGGTCTAGGGGTAGGGTTAATGTTTGTGTTAAGTTAAGGTGCATAATTAGGGCTAGGGCTAGGTTTTTGTTTACTACTAGGGCTAGAGATATGGCTAGATTTAGGATTAGGTTTATGTCTAGAGCTAGTGTTAGGGTTAGGTTTAGGAATGAGTTTATTTATGCTAGTTTTAGTGTTAATTATGGGGTTAGGGTCAGGTTTAGTCCTACAATTACCATTAGAGTCAGAATAAGTGTCAGGTTTGAGTTATGGTTAGAGCTAGAATGAGGGCTAGGGTTAGGACTAGTAATAGGAATAGGGTTAGGCCTAGGTTTAGCATTAGGGTTAGGTTTGACTTAGGGTCAGGGATAGGATTAGAGCTAGGTTTAGGGCTATGTTTATGGTTAAGATTAGGGCTAGTGTTAGGTTTTGGTTTAGGATTAAATCTAGGGTTAGGTCTTGCATTAAGACTAGGTTTTGGTTAGAGTTAGGGCTAGGTTTAGAGTTATATCCAATGTATGGAATAGGATTTCGATTTGGGCTAGTTATAGGATTAGGGTTAGGACTAGGTCTAGTGGTAGGGTTAGGTATAACATTTGGATGATGTTTATAGCTAGGGTTAATGTTAGGGTCAAATTCAAGTTCAGAATAGTTTTAGGGTTAGGGTTTGGACTTGAATTAGGGATAGGGTTAGGTTTTGATTGAGCTTAATTTTTAAAGTTAGGGTTATGGCACAGTTTTGTTACAGGACTAGGGCTATGGTTAGGACTAGTTTTAGGCTTAGCATTAGATTTAGGGCTAGTGTAGTGTTTAGGTTTAGGCTTAGGGTTAAAGTTAGATTTCGATTTAGGATTAAATCTAGGGTTATGTCTAGGTCTAAGGATCAGGCTACCGTTAGGTCTTTGTTTATGGCTAGGATTAGGGTTATGGTAAGGGATAGGGTTAAAACTAAAAATAGGGCTAGAGTAAAAGTGGGAGTTAGTTTTATGGATAAGCTTAGTGTTTGGTAAGGTATAGCGATTAATTAGGGTTGGAATAGGGCTAGGTTTATGGTTATGTTTAGGCCTAGGGTTATTTTTAGGCCTTCGTTTAGGTTTAGATTAAGCGATGGGGTTAGAGCTAGGGATAGGGCTAGGGTGAAGGTTAGAATTAGGGTTAGGGCTAGGGTTTCATTAGAGTTATGATTAAGGCTAGGTTCAGGGCTAGGATGAGGGCTAGGGTTTGTGTTAGGGTTAGGGCTAGGATTAGTGTTAGGGCAAATGTCAGATCTAGGGTTATGGTTAGGGATAGTTTTAGGGTTAGGTTTATGGCTATGTTTAGTGTAAGTGATAGGTTTAGGGGAAGGATCAAGTTTAGAGCCAGGGGTATTATTAGGGTCAGTGTCATTTTTAGGGTTTTGTTTAGGTTAGGGTTTAGGGTTAGGGCTCAAATTATCATTAAGTTTTGTGTTAGCGTAATGATAGGATTTTGTTCAGGGTTCAGGTTAAATTAGCATAATGGATAGGGTTATGGTTAGGTAAAGGGTTAGATTTAGGCCTATGGTTACCAGTATAATTAGGGTTATGTTTATGGTAATTGATAGGGTTAGAGCTAAATTTAGAGCTAGGGTTATGGCTAGGATTAGGGCTAGTTTTAGGGTTAGGGTTATGGGTTTGGTTTGTGTTAAGGTTAGTGGTAGAATTATGGATAGGGCAAATATCAGGTCTAGGGTTATGGTTAGGGTTAGATTTAGGGTTAGATTTATGGCTAGGTGTAATATAAAGGTTAGGTTTAGATGTTGTCAAGGTTATTGCTAGGTATATTATCATGGGAAGGGTCAGAGTTAGGGTTTGTGTTAGGTTAAGTTTTAGGGTTAGGGCTTGAATTAGCATTAGGGTTAGGGTTATTATAATGATTGGGTTAGGGTTAAGGTTCAGGTTAGGTTTAGGTTAAAGAAATAGTTAAGTTTTAGGGATAAGTATAGGGTTAGGCCTAGGGTTACCATTAGATCATGGTTATGGTTAGGGTAATGGATAGGATTAGAGCTAGTGATAGGGATAGGGTAATGTTTAGAATTCTGGCAAGTTGGTAAGTGTTAGGCTAAGGTTTAGGGCTAGGTTCTGGGTTAGGGTTAAGTTTAGGGTTAGGGTTAAAACTAGGGTTAAGGCTTGGATTAGGGTTTGGTTTGGGGTTTGGTTAGGGTTAGGGTTAGGGCTATGGCTAATGTATGAACTAGTGTTACAATTAGTGCTAGTTTTACGGTTAGGGTTAGGGTTAGGGCTAGGTCTAGTGTTATGATTAGGGTTAGGGTTATTGTAATGTTTAGAGCAAGTGTTATTGTTAGGGTCACTGTCAGAGTCAGGGTTAGTTTTAGGGATAGAACTCGAATTATGGCTAAAGTTAGTACTAGATGTACACTCAGGGTTTTGTTTAGGTTAATGGTTAGGAATATAGGTTGGTTTTGTATTAGGGCTAGGGCTACGTTTACGGCTAGATTATGGATTAGCATCAGGGTTAGGTATAGTGTTAGGTTGAGGTTTAGGCTTAGAGTTAGGGTGAGATTTAGATTTAGGGTTAGTTCTAGGGTTAGGGCTAGGACTAGGGCTAGGTTTAGAGTGAGGGTTAGGGTTATGGAAACTAATATGATTAGAACTAGGAAAATGGCTAGAGAGAGAATTAGAGTTAGTCTTAGTAGTAGTCTTAGGGTTAGGGTTAGGGCTAAATAAAGGCTAGGATTAGGGCAAGGGTTAGAGCTAAATTAGGGCTAGAATTAGGGCTAGGTTTAATGGCTAAGGTTAGGGCTAAATTAGGGCTAGGATTAGGGCTAGAGTTAGGGTTAAGTTTAGGGCTAAATTAGGGCTAGTATTAAGGCTAAGGTTAGTGTTGGGGTTAGACCAAGTGCTATTATTAGCGTCGGAGTCATTGTCAGGATTAGCATTTCGTTTAGCTGAAGGTTTAGGGTTAGGGCTCAAATTAGCACTATGGTTAGGGTAGGGTTAGAATAATGGATAGGGTTTAGTTTAGGTTTCAGTTAAGATTTAGGGTAATGGATGGGTTAGGGCTAGCAATAGAATTAGGGTTATGTTTAGTGTAATGGATAGGTATATATCTAGGAATAGGGGTAGGTTTTGGTTTGGATTAAGTCTAGGATTACGGCTATGTTTAGGGATAGGGCTTGGGTGTGATTTGGGGTAAGTTTTAGGGTTAGGGTAAGTGTTAGGTTTATGGCTTATGGCTAGGGTTATGGTTAAGTTAAGCTTAGGGCTTTTGTTTTAGCTAGGGTTAGGGTTAGGATGAGGGTTAGGTTTAGGTTTAGGTCTAGGTTTATATTTATGGGTAGAGTTAGGTTTAGTGTTAGGGATAGAGTTTTAATGAGGGTTAGGGTTAGATTTAGGGCAATGGATATGGTTAGAGCTAAAGTTCAAGCTAGGTTTAATGTTAGGATTATTGTTAGGGTTAAGGTTAGGGTTTATGATAGAGCTAGGGTTATGTTTAGTAAAAAGTTTAGGCTTTGAGCTAGGGTAAAACCTAGCCTAGCCCTAATCCAAGCTCTAACCTTGCTTTAAACCTAACCCTAAACCTAACCCTAGCCCAGCCCTAACCCTAACACTAGCCCTAACACTAGCACTAACCCTATCCCTTACCCTAAGCCAAACTCTAACCCTAAATCTAAATTTGTCCTAAACCTAATTCTTAGCCTAACCCAAAACCTAACTCTATTACTAGTCCTAACCCTAATCCTCAATCTAGCTCTATCACTATCCCAAAACTTAGCCCTTACCCTGACTCTTATTCAGACCCTAACATTAACCACAGTCTAAACCTGACCCTAACCCTAAACTGACCCCTAACACTGGCACTACCTGTAACCTTATAATGAAATCTTACCCTAACACTAGACCTAGACTTACACTTAATCCTTTATCTAGTGATAACTCTAGGCCTAACCTTAAACAAAATCTTAGTACTAGTCCTAATAATAACCCTTAAACTAACCCAAACACGAACCCTACCCCTAGACCAAACCCTAGTCCTATTGCTGGCCCGAATAATAATCCTAACCCTAAACTGAACACTGACTCTTACCCTAACACAAACCCTAGCTCCAAACCTTATCCTAACAAAAAACATTACCCTAACACTAGACATAGCCATATCACTAACTCTGAAACTAGCCATCACCATAGGCCAAAACCTACCTCTAACTCTATCCATTACCCTAACCCTAATCCTAACCCTAATACTAACCCTATCCCTAACCATCACACTGACTCTAACCCTAATCCTCATTATAGTCCAAACACTAGCTCAATCCCTAACCCTTAAACTTAACCTAACCCTAACACTAACCCATAGCCTAAACCTAAACCTATCCTTAACCCTAGCCTTAATCCTAACCTTAACCTTATCCCTAACCCTAGCTCTAAGCCTACATATTACCCTAACTCTATCCCTAATATTAATGATAACCCAAGCCCTAAACTCTAGTTCTAACCCTACCCATTACCCTAACCCTAACCCTAATCTTGATGATAACCCTAGCCTTTATCCTAAATGTACCCTAACCCTAACCCTAAACATAACCATAAACCTAAGCCTTGCCATAGAGCTAACCCTTGCTCAAACCCTAACCATTACCCTAAACTTAAACCTAAGCCTATCCCTAATCCTAATCTTAAACCAAAATCTAACCGTAACCCTAAACCTAACACAAAAACAAACCTTATCCAATACCCTAAACCTAATGATAACCCTAGACCTAACCTTAATACTAACCTTGACCCTAATCATATCTATAACCTAGACCTACACTAAACCTAACCCTTGTCCTAGCGCTAACCCTAACTCAAACTGTAAACCATATCCTAAACCTGAACCTAACTCTAACACTAGGCCTAACCCTAACTCTAACCCTAATACAAAACATAAACCTAGCCCTAACCCTATCCATTATCCTAAGCACAATCATAACCCTAAGGCTAACCCTAGGCCTAACCCTAACCATTTTGCAAACCCTAACCCTATCAATTACCCTACACCTAACATGAACCCTAAACACAATACCTAACAAAATACCCTAACAAAAACCCTAATGCTAATTCAATACCCTAATCAAAACCTAATGCTAATTCAAGCTCTAAACCTAAAACCTAACCTAAACAAAACCTGAAACCTAATTCTAACCCTAATAATACCCCTAGCTCTAAACCTGACCCTTACCCTAAACTGAACCCTTATACTAGACCTAGCCATAAATCTATAACCCTCAATCTATCCCTAACGTAAGCCTAGACCTGACACTAGCCCTAACCCTAATTAATGTCATAACACTAAAACAAACCCTAGTCCTCATCCTAGCCCTAAACCTAGACTTATTACTAAACCAAACCATAACCCCAGCCCTAATCAAAATTCTAACCTTCAACCTAGCCCTAAAACTATCTCTAACCCCATCCCTTCCCCTAAACCTAACCCTATCCCTAAACCTAAACCTAAAACTAGGCCTAACCCTAACACAAATGCTAGACCTAATTTACCCCTAATTTATCACTAATCCTAACCTAACCCTAGCTGTAAGACTAACTCTAACTCTTGACCTAGTCCTATTTTTAGCTCTAACCCTATCCATTACCATAATCCTATCACTGTCTCTACATTAGACCTAACCCTAGTCCTAGCCCTAATCCTATATCAAACCCTAATTCTAATCCTAACCCTAACCCTAAGGTAAATCTCTCACTAAAACAAGCCATAACACTAATGCTAATCCTAAAACTAGCCCTAACCTAGCTCTAGCCCTACAAAACAACCTAGCCATAGCTCTAACCCTAAATTTTAACATAAACCAAACCATAAGCCTACACCTAGCTCTAAACCTAGCTCTAATTCGAGTCTTATCCCGAACTCTAAAACAAACCCTGACTCTGAATCTGACCCTTACACTAACCCTAGCTGTAAACATCATTCAAAACCTAAACCTAAACCTAACCCTAGACCTAGCCCTAACCCTAACCCTAAAACTAGTTCTAATTGTAACCCTAGTTCTTACATTAGCTGTAGCCCTAAACCCAGCCCTTACCTAACCCAAAACATATTCCTAATCAGAGCCCTAACACTACCTTTAACTCTAATCATAACCCTAATTCTATCCCTAACCCTTACCCTAAACCTAATCCTAACCCTAACACTTGCCATAACCCAAAACCTAACCCTAGCCTTGATCCTAACCATAAACCTAGCTCTAACCCCAGCTGTAACCCTATCCATTACCCTAATCCTCATACTAACCCTAATGCTAACCCTAGGATAACCCTAAACCTATTCCTAAACCTAAAACCATACATTAACCTAAACCTAACCTGAACCCTAAACCTAACCATATCCATAAAACTAATCCTAACCCTAATAATCTCAAAACTAAAATTATCTCTAATCATAACCCTGGACCTGACATTAGCACTAGCCCTAATGAAGCCCTAACCCTAAAACAAACTCTAGCCCTAATCCTTGCCCTAATCCTAGCCTTAATTTTTAACCTAACCCTAACCATAAACATAACCCTAATTTTAATCCTCCCCTAGTTCTAAAGCTAGCTATAACATCATACCTAACAATAAACATAACCATAACCATAACCGAGGCTCACCCTTAATAGTAACCCTACCTCTAATCCTAGCCCTAATTAAGACCTAATTCTAACCCTAAATCAAACCCTAACACGAAGACTAACTCTAACTCTCGCCCTAGCCCTATGCCTAGTTCTAACCCTATCCCTTATGATAACTCAAACCCTAGCCCTAACTCTAGCCCTAACCTTTGCTGTAGCCCTAAACCTAGATCTAACCCTAACTTTAAATCTAACCCTAACCCTAAACCACACCCTAACACTAGCTCTAACCCTAACACTAATTTGAAAACTAGCCCTAACCCTAGTCCTAGCCCTCAAGAAAAACTGAGCCATAGCACTTACCCTAACCCTTAACCTAAACCAAACCCTAACACTACATGTAGCCCTAAACGTAGCCCTAATTCGAGTCCTAACCCTAACCCTAAGACTAATATTAACCTTGACTCTGACCTTAACACTAACCCTAGCTCTACACATCACCCTATCCCTAAACCTAATCCTAACACTAGACCTCACCCTAAACCTAACCCTATAACTACCCCTAATCTTCATGGCAGTTCTTAAATTAGCCATAGCCCTAAAATAACACAAAACCTAGCCCTAATCTGAGGTCTAACCCTGATCCTAAACCTAACCCTATACCTAGTCCTAATCCCAGCTCTAACCCTATTTCTTACACTTAGTCAAACCCTCACCCTATTGCTACCCTAGTCCTAACCCTAATTCTATGCCTATCCAAAACCCTAACTCTATTACTAGTCCTAACCCAGCCCTTATTCTAGCTCTAAACTTAAGCAAAACCCTAACACAAATGCTGACCCTTATTATTAACCTAACACTAAACCTAAGTTTAAACCTGAGCCTAACCCTTATCCAAAACCTAACACTAGCCCTACTAGTAACCTGAACCCTAAGCCTTATAATAACACTAGCCTTAGAGTAAAACCTAATCCTAAATATAGCCATAACCCTAGCCTTAGCCCTAACAATAACCCTTAGCCTAAACCAAACACTAACTCTACCCCTAGACCTAAACCTAGTCCTCATTCTGGACCTAACCCTAAGCCAATTCCTAACCTTAACCCTGACACTTACCCTAACAAAAACCCTAGCTCTAAATCTTATCCTAACCCAAAAACTAACTCTAACACTAGACGAACTCTAAATCTATCCATAACCATAACTCTAGCTCTTAAATTACCCATACCTAACACTAATCCTAACCTCTCACAAAACCAAGCCTTAATTGCAGCACTAAACCTAATCCTAAGCATAACTCTAACCCTAAACTTAGTCTTAACGCTAACCCTAACACTTGTTCTAGCCCTAACCATAGCTCAAACCCTAAAATGTACCCTAAACATAACCCTAACCCAAACCCTAAACCTCACCCTAACTCTAGCCCTAAACCTAAATGTAACCATATGCCAAAACCAAGCTCTAACTCTATCCATTACACTAACCATAACCCTAAACCTAATTCTAACCCTAGCCCTAAACCTAACCCTAACCCTACCCAGCACAGACTGTATTTATAACCCTCGCCTTAGCCCTAAACCTAGATCAATCGCTAACCCTTACACTTAACCTAACCCTAACACTAACCCAAGGCCTAAACCTAAACCTAACCCCAGCTCTAATCCTAACCCTAACCCTAACCCTAAACCTACCTCGAACCATACCCATTACCCTAACCCTAAATTTAACCCTAATGATAACACTAGACCTAAAGCTAAACCTACCCTAACCCTAAACATAAACCTAACCCTAGAACTAACAGTGAACCTAACCCTAACCCTAAATTTAAGCTAGCAAAAACCTTAACCCTGATCCTAAATCTAAACCTAAGGCTAACCTAAACCTAACCCTATATTTAACCTGACATATAAATATATTACTCTAAACCTAATGATAACTCTATCCCTAACCATAAGACTAACCATGACCATAACCCTAGTTCAAACCCTAAATTAAACTTAACCATAGAAAAAAATCCTAGCTCAAACCCTAAACTGTACCCTAAACCTAATTCTAAGTGTAACCCTCGCCATAACCCTGACCCTAATCCTAACTCTAACCCTAATCCTAACCATAACCCTAGTTTTAACACTATAAATTACCCTAATGATAACAATAACCCTACTGCTAACCCTAGGTCTAACCCTAAACCTATCACAAACCCTAACCATATCCATTACCTTAAACCTAACCTGAACCCTAAACCTATCACTATCCATTACCCTAACCCTAATTCTAAACTTAATGCTAATTCGAGCCTTAACTCTAAATCTTAACCTAACCCAAACCCGAAGCCTGACCCTGACCCTAATAATAAACCAGTTCTTAATCTGACCCTTTCCCTAAATATAACACTTTAATTTGACCTAGCCATAAACCTAACCCTAAAAATATCAATAACTATAAACCTAGACCTGACATTAGTCCTAAATCTGATTCTTGCCTAAACCTAACACAAAACCTAGCCCTAATCCTAGCCTTAAATCTAGCCTTAATCCTAAACCTAACCATAACCGTAGCCCTAAACCTAAAGCCAATCATAAAACTATTTCTAACCCTAACCATATCACTAAAACAAAACCAAGCAACAGGCCAAACACTAACTTTAACTTGAACCAAACCCTAGCACTACAGCTAGATCTAACCCTAGCCCTAATTCAAGTCCTAATCATAACCTTAAAACTAACCCTGACCTGACTGATATCCTAACAGTAACCCTAGCTATAAATATCATTGTAATCTTAAACCTAATCCTAACACTTGACCTACCCCTACGTCTAACCCTAATTGTAACCCTAGTTCTTATATTAGCCCTTAACCTAACCCTAGCATTAAACCTCAAACAAAAACTAGCCAGAATCTGAATCCTAAACCTAGCTTTAACCTTAAACATAAACCTAACCCTAGCACTAATCCTATGCTTTACCCTGAGCAAAACCTTTACACTAATGGTAACCATAGACCTATCCCTAATCCTTAGGCTAACAAATACTAACCATATTAATAGTCCTAATGCTAGATCTCATCCTACCTCTAATGCTATCCCAAACCCTAACCCTAACCCTGACCCTTATTCTGACAATAACATAAACCCTAGGTCTAAACATAACCCTAACCCTAAACTAAACCCTAACACTAAGCCTACTTGTAACCTAATATGTAAACCTAACCCTACCACTAGCTCTGGACCTAACCTAATCCTTAATCTAGCCTGAACTCTAGCTCTAGAACTAAACAAAATCTTAGTCCTAGCCCTAACAAAAACCTTTATCTAACCCAAACACTAATTCTATCCCTAGACCTTAACCTAGTCCTAATTCTGGCTTTAACCCGAACTTCAACTCTAACTCAAACACTGACCCTCCCTTTTACACTAAACCTACCTCTATTCCTGAAACTAACCAAAACCTAAACATAAATCTAGACCCAGCCATAACCCTAACCCTAAAACTACCCTTAATCATAACCCTAAATATTACATTACCCATAACCCTATCCTTAGGTCTAAACCTAACACTAAAGATAGAGCTAATTTTAGCCTAAAACTAGCCCTAAGCATAACCCTAAACCTAGCACTAGCCCTATACATAACCCTAGCCTTCACCTAAGTCCTAAGGTAGCTCAAAGCCTAACTCTTACCTTAAAAATAAAACTAGACATATCCCTAACTCTCACCCTAACCCTAGCCCAAATCCTAAACTTAACCTAGCCCTAAACCTTGCTCTAAACCTACCATTAACCTAACCCTAAACCTAACCTTATTGATAATCCTGGCCAAAACCCTAATGTTAACCCTAACCCTAACTGAAAAACTAACCATAGACATAACCCTAAAATTAACTCTCAGCATAGCCCTAAATCTAGATCAAACCATAAACCTAACCATAAACCTAAACATAACCATAGCTCTAATCCTAACCCTATCACTAATTCTAACTCTGAACCAAAACCTAAAACTAACCTAACCCTATCCATTACCGTAACACTAAACATATCATTAATGATAACCCTAGCCCTAACTCTAGCACTAACCCTAAACCTACCGTAATTCTATCCCTAGACCTAACCCTTAAACTAGCCACAACCCTAGCTCAAAACCTAACCTTTATGCTAAACCTAACCCTAAACCTAAACCTAACCCTAGTTCTAACACTCACTCTAACCCTAACTCAAGGCATATTCCTAACCATAACTCTAGTTCTAGCCTAAGCTCTAACCCTATCATTTACCCGAAACATAAGTCTTACTCTAATGCTAACCCTAAGCCTAACCTTAGCCCTATCACTAAAGCTAACTGTATCAATTACCCTAAAACAAACCTGAACCTTAAAATAAACCCTAACTATACCCTAACCCTAACACTAATGCTAATTTGAGCCATAAACCTAAATCCTTGCCTGAGACAAATCCTAATCCTAATAATTCCCCAAGCTCTAAACTTAATCCTTGCCCTAACCCTAACCCTTAAACTAGACATAGCCATAAGCCTAACCCTAAAACTATCTTTAAGCATAACCCTAGATCTGATATTAATTCTAGCACTAATCCTAGCCCTGAATCTAAAACAAACACTAGCCTCATCCTAGCCCTAAACCTAGCCTTAATTATAACCCTAACCTTAAACCTAACCCTAACCCCAACTCTAATACTCACCCTATGTCTAAACCTAGATATAAAGCCATTTTTTATCCTAAATTTAAACCTAACCCTATCCCTATCGCTAGGCCTAAGCTGAACACTAACCCTAGCCCTAATTCTAGCCCTATTTTAACCCTATCCCCATCCCTAACTATAATTTTAGCCCTATCACTAACTCTAAAACTCACACTAGCCCTATTCCTAGTACTAACAGTATCACTTACCATAACTCTAACCCTGGCCCTAAACTTTGCCCTATCCTTAATGCTAGCCTAATTCTAGATCTAAACCTAACTATAAATGTAACCCTAACCCTATGTCTAAGCCCAGCACTAACACTAGCCTTAATCCTAATACTAATTGTAAAACTAGCCCTAACCCTAGGACTAAAACAAAACCGAGCCATAGACCTAAATCTAAACCTTAACTTAAAGCAAACCCTAAACTACTATCAGAACTAATCATAGTTCTAATTGAGTCCTAACCCTAACCTTAAAACTAACCCTGAAACTGAATCATATCCTAAAACTCACCCTAGCTCTAACCATGACACTAACCTTAAACCAAAACCTAAAAGTAAATCTAGCCCTAATATGAGTCCTAAATAAAACCCTAAAACTAACATGAAGCCTTAACCTAGCCCTAACACTTACTCAATCCCTAACCCTTAACCTTAACTGAACCATAAGACAATGATAAACCTAACCTAACCCTAACTCTAAACCTAGTCCTAATCCTAAAATTAAAACTAGACTTAAACTTAGCTCTAACCCCACCAATTACCCAAACCCTAACCATAAACATCATGATAACCATAGACCTAAACCTAAACCTACTCTAACCCTAACTGTAAACCTAACTCTAGACCTAACAATAAACCTAACCCTTGCTGTAGTTCTAACCCTAGCTCAAACTCTAACAATTATGCTAAACTTAAAACTAACCCTAGTCCTAAACCTAAACCTAACTATAACCCTAACCCAATATCTAAACCTGTCCATTACCTTAACCCTAATGATAACCCTTATCCTAACCCTAGACATAATCCTAAACCTAACCCTATCCTTAGCCCTAACCCTAGCTCAAAACCTTATCCATACCATAAACCTAAACATAACTGTAGCCTTAACATTAACCCTAAAACTAAATATAACCCTAAAACTAAACCTAAACCTAAATCTAACCATATCCATTACCCTAACTCTTATCCTAAACCTAATGTAACCCTATCCCTAACATTAACCCTAACCCTAAATCTAACATAATCCTGTCTCTAGACCTAGGGTGAACCTAATCCTCAATCTAACCCTAGCACTAACAGAAGCTCAAACCCTAGCCCTTACCTTAAACATAAACCTAGCCCAAACTCTAAACCTAATCCTAACTGTAACCCATAGCCAAAACTCTAGATTGAACTCTATCAATTACCCTAAACATAACCCTAAACCTAATGCTAAACCAAACCTAACCCTAACCCTAACCCTAATCCTAATCCTAACCCCAACTATATCCCTAGCCCTTATTCTAACATGAAGCCTTAACCTAGCCCTAACACTTACTCAATCCCTAACCCTTAACCTTAACTGAACCTTAAGAAAATGATAAGCCTAACCTAACCATAACCCTAAACCTAGCCATAATCTGAAAGTTAAAACTAGACTTAACCTTAGCTCTAACCCCACCAATTACCCAAATCCTAACCATAAACATCATGATAACCATAGACCTAAACCTAAACCTTCTCTAACCCTAACTGTAAGCCTAACTCTAGACCTAACCATAAACCTAACCCTTGCTGTAGTCCTAAATTAGCTCAAACTCTAACAATTATGCCAAATTTAACACTAACCCGAGTCCTAAACCTAAACCTAACCCTAACCCTAAACCGATATCTAAACCTGTCTGTTACCTTAACCCTAATGATAACCCTAATCCTAACCCTAGACCTAATCCTAAACATAAACCTATCTTTAGCACTAACCCTAGCTCAAACCCTAACCCATACCATAAACACAACACTAACCCTAACCCTGACCCTAACTCTAGCACTAATCTTAAACATTACCCTAACCTAACACTAGCTCTAAACCTATCCATTACCTTAATGATAACCATAAACCTAATGCTAAGCCTAGGCCTAACCCTTACCCTATCCATTTTTCTAAACCTAAACTGAGCCCTAAACCTAACCTGAAGCCTAAATCTAACCTTATCCATTACCCTAACCCTAACTCAAACTTAATGCTAATTTGAGCAATAAACCTAAAACTCAACCTAACTCAAACCCAAAACCTGACTCTGACTATTACAATACCCCTAGCTCTGAACTTGAACCTCACCCTAAACCTAACTCTGACACTAGACCTATCCATAGATCTTACCCAAAAAAATATCCCTAAACATAACCCTATACCTGATACTAGCCCTAGCCCTAATTCTAGCCATAACCCTAAAACAAACTCTAGCCCTCATCCTAACCCAATACCTAGCCTTGATCCTAACCGGAACCCTAAATCCAGCCCTATCCTTAATTTTATCCCTTGCCCTAGTTCTGAACCTTGCTATAACCCCATCCCTCTGCCCAAATATAAACTCTAACTCTAGACTTATCCCTTACACTAATTGTAGACCTGGTCATAGCCCTAATCCTACAACTAGCATTAAGAATAACTCTAAATCTCGCCCTAGCCCTATTTCTAGATCTACCCGTATCCCTTACCATAACTCTAACACTTGCCCTAACCTTAGCCCTAACACTAGCCCTAGCCCTAACCTTAGAACTAACCATAACTCTAAGTCCAACCCTAAACCTAAGCCTAAACCTCAAACTAACACTAGAGCTAACAATAACACTAATCCTAAAACTAGCCCTAATCTAGTTCAAGCCCTAAAACAAAACCGAACCATAGCCCTAACCCTAACCCTTAACCTAAACAGAAACCTAACCCTACACCTAGCCCTAACATTAGGCCTAATTCCTGTCTTAATCTAACCTTAAAACTAACCTTGAGCCTGACTCTGACCTTACAATAATTCTAGCTCTAGCATCACCCTAAAAGTACACCTAACCTAAAACTAGAACTAGCCCTAACCATGACCCTAAAAGTAGCCCTAGTCAAAACTCTAGTTCTTACATTAGACATAGCCCTAATCCTAGTCCTAAACTAACCTAAAACCTATCCCTAAACTGAGTCCTACACCTTATTTTAACCCTATCCCGAACCCTAGACTTTACCATTACCCTAAAACTAACCCTAGCCCTAAAACTGGCCTTAACCCTAAACCTAACCCTAGACCTATTCCTAACCATAATCCTAGCCCTAACTCTACCTCTAACCCCATTTATTACCCTAAACATAACCCTAACCCTAATGCTAACCCTAGCCCTAAACTTATCCCTAATCCTAAACCTAGACCTGACACTAACCCTAACCGTCTCCCTAGCCTTAACCATAGCTCAAACCCTAACACTTACCCTAAAACTAACCCTAATACTAACCCTAGGCCTAACCCTAACCCAAACCCTAGACCAAATCCTAAAAATACAGCTAGCCCTAAACCTATCCATTACCCTAAACATAAGCCTAACCCAAACATAGCTCTAAACATAGCTCTAACACCACCCATTACCCTAACCCTACTATAAACCTCATGATAACACTAGCCCTAACCCTAAACCTACTCTAACCCTAACTGTAAACTTAACACTAGTCCTGACTCTAAATCTACACTAACCCTAATTGTAAACATAAACCTAGACCTAACTGTAAAAATAACCCTTGCCATAGTCCTAATCCTAGCTCAAACCCTAACAGTTACAGTAAACCTAACACTAACCCTAGTCCAACACCTAAATCTAACCCTATCCATTTAGGCCTAACCCTAAACTTATTGCTAACACTAACCTTATCCTTACCTAAACCTAACCTGAATAATAAACCTAACTCTATCAATTACTCTATCTCTAACCATAACACTAACACTAATGCTAATTCGAACCCTAAAACTAAACCAAAACCTAACACAAACTCTGAGCAAGACACTGATTCTAATAACACACCTAACTCTAAACATGACCCTTACCCTAAACACAACCTTTAAGCTAAACCTAGCCATAAAACTAAGCCTAACAATATCCCTAATCATAACCCTAGACTTGACATTAGCACTCTACCTAATTCTTGCCATAAACCTGACACAAACCCGAGCCCTCAAAATAGCCCTAAAACTTGCCTTAATCTTAACCCTAACCCAATCCCTAGCCCAAACCCTAATTTCAACCCTCACCCTAGTTGAACCTAGGTATAACCACATCCTTTCCCCTAACCCTAACCCTAACACTATCACTAACACTAACCCTAGCCCTAACCCTAGGCCTAATCCTAACACTAACCATATCTCTAATCCTAGCCCTAATTTATTGCTAAATGTAACCTTAATGCTAACCCTAGCCCTAAGACTAACCCTAACACTAGCCGTGACCTATATCTACTACCAAACTTATCTATTGCCTAACCATGACACTAACCCTAACCTTAGGCCTAACCGTAGCCATAGTCCTAAACCTAGAACTAATCCTAACTCTATATCTAACCCTAACTCTAAACCTAAACCTCACCCTAACATTAGCCGTAACCCTAATACTAATTTGAAAACTAGCCCTTACCCTAGCCATAGCCCCAAAACAAACTGAGCTATAGACCTAATCCTAACCCTTAGCCTAAGCCAAATCCTAATGCTACACATAGTCCTAACTCTATCCCTAAAACTAATACTGATCCTGACTCTGACACTAAGACTAACCCTACCTCTAAACATCACCCTAACCCTAAAACTAATCAAAAAACTAGACCTAGCCCTAATCCTAACCCTAAAATTATCCCTAACCATAAAGCTAGTTCTTACATTAGCCACAACCCTAACTCTAACACTAAACCCAGCACTAATCTGAGCCTCAACCCTAGCTTTAACCCTAATCCTAAACCTAACCCTAACACTAAGCCAAACCCTAGCTCTAAACCTCTTTCTTACCCTAAGCCAAACTCTCCCCTAATGCTACCCTAGTTCTAACACTAATCCTTAGCTTACCCCAAACTCTAACTCTATTACTAGCCCTAACCCTAGCCCTCATTCTATCTCTAAAACTAACCCTAAGCCTAAGCCTAAACCTTACCCTTATCCTGAACCTAACACTAACCCTAGCTCAAAGCCTGATCTTAACACTAAACAGGACCTAACACTAGACCTACCAGTAAACCTATACATAACACTAACCATAACACTAGCACTAGACCTAAATTTAATCCTAAATATAGCCATAACTCTAGCCCTAGTCTTAAACAAAAATATAGCACTACCCCTAAAATAACACTTAACCTAATGCAAAGGCTAACCCTAGCCCTAGACATAACCTTTGTTCTAATTCTGGAACTAACCATAAAACCAATGCTAACCCGAACACTGATGCTTACCCTAAAACAAAACCTAGCTCTAATCTTAATCCTAACACAAATCCTAAAACAAAACTTAAACCTAACACTAGACATGTCTATAACCCTAACCCACAACTAGCCATAACCATAACCCAGCTCTTACATTACCCATAGCACTAGTCATAAACCTCACACAAAACCTAGCCCTAATACAAGCCCAAAACTTAGACCTAAGCATAACCTAAACCCTAACCATAGCACAAAAACTAAACCTAATGCTTGCCCTAGCCCTAAATTTAGCTCAAACTCTAACCCTTACTCTAAACATAACCGTAGCTCTAAAACTAAACTTAAACCTAAACCTAACCTTAACCATAAAGCTAACCGTATATCTAATCCAATCTATTTATCCTAAACCTAATCCTAACCCTAATGAAAACCCTAGACCTAACCCTAAACATAACCCTGACCATAACACTAAACCTAATCCTCGTCCTAGAACTAATGCTAGCTCAAAACCTAAACTTTACCCTAAATATAACCCTAACCCTAACCCTAATCTAGGTTTAATATTCCTAACTGAAAACCTAACGTAACACTAACACTAATCCTAACCTAACCCTAGTCCTAAACATATATCTAACCCTATATATTATCCTTATGATAACCCTAATCCTAATGCTAACCCTAGGCATAACCCTAGCCCTTTTGCTAACCTTAATGCTCTCCATTGCCCTAAACCTAAACTGAATTCTAAACCTAACCCAGTCAATTACCCTAACCCTAACCCTAACCCTAATGCTCATTTGAGCCCTATCCCTAAACCTTAACCTAACACAAACCCTAAACATGATCTTGACCCTAAAAATACACCTAGCTCTAAACCTTACACTTACCCAAAGCCTAACACTTACACTAGACATAGACACAAACCAACCCTAAATATACCCCAAACTGTAACACTAGACCTGACATTAGCCCTAGCCCTAATTCTAGGCCTAAACCTACAACAAACCCTAGCCCTCATCCTAGCCCTTAACGTACCCTTAATCATAACCCCATCCCTAAGCCTAGCCCTAACCCTTGTTCTAACCCTCACCCTAACTCTAAACCTAGTTATAACACCATATCTTACCCTAAAATTAACTATAACCCTAGCCCTAACACTACACCTAAGCTGATCACTAACCCTAGCCCTAATCCTATCACTAATTTAACCCTATACCTAAAACTAACCAAAACCCTATACCTAAGACTAATTGTAACTCTCACCCTAGCCCTAGCCCTAGTTCTAACCCTATCTGTTACTGTAACCATAACCCTAGACATAACACTTGCCCTATATTTAGACCTAGCCCTAATCCTGGATCTAACGCTAAATCCAAATCTAATCCTAACCCAAAGCCTAAGCCTAACACTAACACCAGTCCTAATCCTAAAGCTAATCTAATAACTAGCCCAAACAATAAACCTCAGACTAAAACAAAACTGAGCATCAGTCCTAACCCTAAACTTCAACTTAAACCAAACCCTAACACTACACCTAGAAATAATCCTAGCCCTGATTTGAGTCCTAAATCTAACCTTAAAACATACCCTGACCCTGACTCATAACCTAACATTGACCCTAGCTCTATAGACCACCCTAAACTTAAACCAAACCCTAAGAATAACTCTAGCCCTAATTCAAGTAATAAAAATCCTAACCTTAAAGCTAACCCTGACCCTGACTGATATCCTAACAGTCTCCCAGCTCTAAACAGAGGCCTCGCCTTAAACCAAACACTAACAGTAACCCTAGACCTTATTTGAGTCCTAAACCTAACCCTAAAACTAACCCTGATGCTGACTCATATCCTGACAATAACCCTAGCTCTACATATTACCCTAATCTTAAACCTAAACTAGACATACCCCTGACCCTAACCCTAAAACTAACTCTAATTGTAACCCTAGCTGTTATATTAGCCAATGCCCAAATCTAGCATTAACTCTAACAAACAAACTATCCCTAATCTGAGCTCTAAACCTATATTTAACCCTAACCCTAACCCTAACTCTAGCATTAATCCTAGCACTAAGGCTATCCCTTAACCTAAGAAAAACCCTAACCCTAATGGTAACCCTAGACATATCTTTAATCCTTAGGCTAACCAAAACCCTAACCCTATTAATAGTCCTAACCCTAGTGCTCATTCTAGCTCTAACCATATCCCAAACCTTAATGCTAACCCTGAACCTTATTCTGACCCTAACACTTGCCCTAGGTCTAAAACTGACAATAACACTAGACCAAACCCTAACACTAACCATAGACCTAAACCAATTCCTAAATCTTGCCTTTACTCCAGCCCTAGACCTAAACATAAACCTAGCCCTAGCCCTAACAAAAATCCTTAACATAACTCAAACACTAACCCTAACCCTAGACATAAACATAGTCTGATTTCTGGCTGTAACCCTAACACTAACTCTAACCCAAACACTGACCCTGAATTTAGAGTAAACCTATCTCTAAATCTGACCCTTCCCGAAAATCTAAACCTAACACTAGACCTAGCCATAACCCTAACCCTACAACTAGCCCTCAACATAACCCTAGCTCTTACCTTACCCATAGCCCTAACCCTAAGGCTAAACCTAACACAAAACCTAAAGCTAATCCTAGGCCTAAATCAAGCCTTAAGCCTAACCCTAACCCTAGCCCTAACCCTAACCTATCCTTTACCTTAGTCCTAATCCTAGCTCAAAGCCTAAACATTACTCTAAACATAAACCTGCACCGATTGCTCAATCCAACCCTAACCCTACACATAATCCTAACCTTAACCCTAGCCCTAAAACTAGCTCTAAACTTACCCATTACTCTAAATCTAATCCTAATTTTATTGATAATCCTAGGCTTAATGCTAAACCTAAACCTAACTGGAAAACTAATCCTAGACCTAACCTTAAACCTCACACTTGCCATAGACCTAACCCTACAACAAACACTAACACTTACTATAAACTTAAACATATCCATAGCCCTAACTCTAAGCCTAAATGTCAATCTAGCATTAAACATAGCCCTAAATATTCATCTAATCATATACATTGCCCTAAACCTAACCCTATCCCTAATGTTGTCACTAGCCCTAATCCTAACCCTAACCCTATGTGTACTATAATCTTATCTCTAGAAGTAACCCTAAACCTAACCCTCACCCTAGCCCTAACCCTAGCTCAAAACCTAACCCTTATGCTAAACATAAACCTAAGCCAAACACTAGTTTTAACCCTAACCCTAAACCTAATTGAAGACCTATTCTTAACCATAAACCTAGCCCTAAACTTAGCTCTAATTCTATCCATTATACTAACCATAACCCTTACCCTAATGCAAACCCTAGGCCTAACCTTAATCCTATCGACAACCCTAACCCTATCAATTACCCTACACCTAATATGAACTCTAAACAAATCTTATCATAATCCTAACCCACACCGTAGTGCCAATTCAAGCCCTAACCTCAAACAAACTCGAACACTTACCCTAACTCTAATAAATCTCATATCTCTAATGCTGATTTTAACACTAAACCTAACCCTTTCACTAGACCTATCCATAACACTAATCCTAAAACTATCCCCAATCGTAAGCTTTGACTTGGCATTAGCCATAGCCCTAATCCTAGCCCTGAACCTAACTCAAACCCCAGCCCTTATCCTAGCCCTTAAACTAGCCTTAATCCTAACCCTAAACCTAAATTTAGACCTAATTCAAAAACTAACCCTAGCCCTAATCTTAGGCCTAATTTAGTCCTATTCCTAACCCTAGCCCTAACCCTAGCCTTAAGACTAACTCTAACTCTCACCCTATCACTATCCCTGGTTCTAACCATATCCATTAATGGAATCCTAATCCTAGCCCTAACCCTAGCCCTAACCCTAACCATAACCCTAGCCCAAACCCTAGCCCTATCATTAGCTCTAGCTCTAACCTAGATCTAATTTTAACTCTAAATTAAACCCTTACCCTAAGCCTAACCCTAACCCTAACTCTAAATTTAAGTTTAACCCAACATTAAAACTATACTGAGACATAACCCTAATCATACCCTTTAACCTGAACCAAACCCTAACCTTATATCTAATTCTAGTTTTAAGCTGAAAACTAGAACTAACACCTACCCTGACTCTGACCATAGTACTAACCCTAGTATACACATCAGCCTAACACTAACACTAAACCTAACACTACACCTACCACTAACCCTAACTCCAAATTTAACCCTAATTGTAACCCTGGTACTTACATTAGCCTTACCCCTAACCCTAGCATTAACTTAACCCAAAACCTAGACCTAATCAATGCTCTAACTTGAGATTTAACCCTAACCCTAATCCTCACCCTAGCACCAATCAAAACGACAACCTTAACCCTAACCCTAGCTCTACCCTATCCATTGCTGTAACCATAACACTAGGCCTAAACATAACCCTATCCCTAATCCTAAACCTATGCATTATTCTAAACCAAACCTAAACCCTAAGCCTCACCCTATCATTATACTAACACTAACCATTATGCTAATTTGAGCCTAACTTTAAACCTTAACCTATCCCAAACTTCTAACCCATACCTTGACCTAATAATACCCCTAGCTCTAAACCTGACTCTAACCCTAAACCTAACCCTTACATTACATGTAGCCATAAAACTAACCCTAAAACTATCTTTAACCATAACTCTAGATTTGATATTAGCCCTAGCCCTAATGGTAGCCCTAACCCTGAAATAAAACATAGTCCTCATCCTAGCCTCAAACCTAGCCTTAATCATAACCCTAACACTAACCATAGACCTAAACCTAATTCTAACCCTCACCCTATCCCTAAACCTAGCTATAACGCCATTCCTTACCCTAAACATAACCCTAATCCTAAACCTAACACTAGGCCTAAGGTGAACACTAACCCTAGCCCTATTTCTAGCCCTAATTTAAACCTATCCATAACCCTAAACTAAACCCTAGCCCTAAGAATAACTCTAACTCTCACACTAGCCCTATCCCTAATTCTAACACTATCCATTAACATAATCCTAAACCTACCCCTAAACCTAGCCATAATCATTGCCAAATCCTTATTCCTATTCCTAACCCTAGGTCTAACCCTAACTCTAAATCTAACCCTAACCCTAAGCCTAAGCCTAATATTAACACTAGTCCTAGCCCTAACACTAATCATAAAAAATAGCCCTAACACTAACCCTTGTAGTAAAAAAAAAACCTAACAATAGCCCTAAACCTAAACCTTAACTTAAACCAAACATTAACACTACACATAGACATCACCTAGCCCTAATTCGAGTCCTAATCTTAACCTTAATACTAACCCTAACTCTGACTCATATCCTAACACTCACCCTAGTTCTAAACACCACCCTAACCTTAAACTGAACACTAATAGTAACCCTAGCCTTAATTCAAGTCCTAACCCTAACTCTAAAACTAAACCTGACCCTGACTATTATTAACCTAACACTAACACTAGCTTTAAGTTTCACCCTAACATTAAACCTAATCCTAACACTAGAAGTTTAACCCCTAACCACACCCTAAAACTAACCCTAAAACCCTAGTTTTTACATTAGCCTTTGCTCTAACACTAGCCATAACCCTAACAAAAATACTAGTCAAAATATGAGCCCTAAATCTAGCTTTAACCCTAACCTTAGCCCTGACCCTAGTTCTAATCCTATCCCTTACCCTATGCCAAACCCTAAACCTAATGCTTATCCTAATCCTAATTCTTAACTTAATCCAAACCCTAACCCTATTAGTAGTCATAACCCTATTCCTCATTCTAGCTCTAACAATAACCAAACCCTAACCCTAACCCTGACCCTTATTCTGACCCTAACACTAATCATAGGTCTAAAACTGAACCTAACCCTAAACCGAACTCTCACACTAGCTCTACTGGTAACCTTATACCTAAACCCAACCCTAACACTAGACCTAGACTTAAACCTAATCCTAATCTACCCATAATTCTAGCCCCAGACCTAAATAAAAACCTAGCCCTAGACCTAATAATATCCCTTAGCCTAAAACCAAACACTAACCCTTCTCCTAGACTTAACCCTAGTCCTAATTCTGGCTTTCCCATTAACAATAACCCTAAACTGAACACTGACCCGGACACTAACACTAACCCTAGCTCTAAACATCACCCTAACCCTAAACCTAACCCTAAAACTATACTTAGCTCTAACATTCACCCTAAAACTATACCTAATCATAGCAAAGTTCTTACATTTGCCATAGCCCTAACCTATTGCAAATATTAGCACTAACCCAAGCCCTACTTTAGCTTTAACTCTAAAGCTAATCATAACCCTAACATTAGCCCTAACCCTAATCCTAAGCCTAACCCTAGACCTAACCCTAAGCATGACACTAGCCCTATCACTAGCTCTAAACTTTTCAATTTCCCTAATGATAACCCTAAAACTTCTGCTAACCCTAGGCTGAACCCTAATCCTATCCCTAACTTTAACCCTATCCGTTACCCTACACCTAACCTGAACTCTAAACCTAAAACTATCATTAACCTATCCCTAACAGTAATGATAATTTGAGCCTTAACCCTAACCTCAATCTGATAAAAACCCTAACCCTGATCCTGAACCTAACCCTAATAATACCCATAGATTTAAACCTGACCCTAACAAGAATCCTTACCCTTAAAATAGACCTAGATATAAACCTAACCCTAAAACTCTCCCTAACTGTAAACCTAGACCTGACATTAGCCCTAGATCTAATCCTAGTTCTAATCCTAACACACACCTTAGACCACATCCTGGCCATAAACCTTGCCTTAATAATAAACCTAACCCTAAACATAACCCTAATTCAAATCATCACCCTAGTCCTAAAAGTAACTATAATCCAATCCCTTAACATAAACCTAACACTAACACTAACACTAACCCTAGCCCTCAACCTAGGCCTAACCCTAAGACTAACCCTAGTTCTAATCCCAGCCCTAATTTAGCCCTATACATAACCCAACCCTAACCCTAGCCCTAAGACTAACTCAAACTCTCGCCCTGGCCTTATACCTAGTTCTAACACAATCTCTTACCATCACGCTAAACCTAGCCCTAAACTTAGTCCTAATCCTATCCCTATCCTTACCCTACCTCAAAGCCTAGATCTAAACCTAACTCTAAATCTCACCCTAAACCTAAGCCTAAACCTCACACTAACATTATCGCTATTCCTAACATTAATCCAAAAACTAGCCCTAACTCTACCCCTAGCCTTAAAACAAAACCAAATCATAACCCTAACCCTAATACTTAACCTAAACTAAACCCTAACCCTACACCTAGCCCTAATCCTATCTCTAATTCTAGTCCTAACCCTAACCTGAAAACTAATCCGGACCTTAACTCTGACCCTAACATAAAACCTAGCTCTAAACATCATAGTAACCATAAACTTAACCCGAACACTAGATGTAGCCCTAACCCTGACCCTATCACTAGCTCTAATCAGAACGCTACTTTGTACATTAGCCATACCCTTAACCATAGCCATAAAATAACCCAAAACCTAGCCTTAATTTGAGTCCTAAATCTAGTTATTTTTAATATTTATTTCTTTAGTTTTGGTGGACACAACATCTTCATTCATTGGTTTGTCGTGCTGAGGATGGAAAACAGCCCCCTGCACATGCCAGGTGAGAACGCCATTTCTTGAGCCACATCCTCAGATGCTAAACCTAGCTTTTACCCTAAAAGTAAATCTAACCCTAACACAAAAAATCCCTAATTCTATACATAAACCTACCCCAAATCTTAGGTTTAACCCTATCAATTATCCTAATGAAAACTCATTATGCTAAACCTGGGCCTGACCCTAAACCTATCCATTACACTAAACCACACCTAAACCCTAACCCTAGCCCAAACAAAAGCCCTAATCCTAACATAACTCTACCCCTAATCTTAGGTCTATCCCTATCCTTTTCCCTAATGATAACCCTTATGCTAACCGTAGGCCTAATCCTAACCCTATCCATTACACTAAACCACACCTAAACACTAAACCTAACACCTTTATTACCTTAAACCAAAAACCCTAATGATAATTCAAGCCCTAAACCTAAACCATAACTTAACACAAATCCTCACCTTCATTCTGACACTAATAATAACCCTAGCTCTAAAAATGACCCTTAGTATACACCCAACCCCTACACTGGATCAAGCCATAAACATAACACTAAATCTATCCTTAACTGTAATCCTAGACCTGACATTAGCCCTAGCCCTAATACTAGCCCTAACCCTAACACAAACATTAGCCCTCAACCTAGCCCTAAACCTAGGTTTAATCATAACCCTAAATATTACCCTCGCCCTAAACCTAATACTAATCCTTGTCCTAGCTCTCAACCTAGTTATAAGCCAATACCTTACCCGAAATGTAATCATAATTCTAACCATAACCCAAGGCCTAAACCTAACAGTAACACTAGCCCTAATTTAGCCCTATCCCTAACCCTAACCCTAACCATAATCCTAGCCCTAAGACTAACTCTAACTCTCATACTAGCCCTATCACTAGTTCTAAACCTATCCCTTACCATAATCCTAAACCTAACCAAAACCTTAGTCCTAACCCTTGCAGTATCCTTAGCCCTAGCCCTAACCATCGATCAAAACAAAACTCTAAATCTAACCCGAACCTGAACCCTAAGTCTAACCATTATAAATATATTTATATTTAAACTCTGGGTCTACAGATGTTGTCTTCAATTATTATTTAGAATATAGTCATTAGTTTCATAAAAGGCATACCATTTTTGGTGGTTTATAGAGAACTGTGGGTCAGGGGTAGGATGATATGTTAAGGGGGAAAGGAATGAGGGTATGTGATTAATCTAACTTAGCAACTTTGAAGGAGAACTCTAATGAATAGACAGGGGGAATTTAATGGAATTAGGTATAAATTCAAACTCCTTATCTGTATTCATAAAATTACCCTATATATAAATAGTAAAAGTTAAGAGGCTGAAAGTGGGATAGAGGAAGAACGAAAAAATATAACAAGGAAAGAAAGAAAGAGAGGGAGAAAGAAAATAAGAACAAATAAAGAGGTGGTGAGGTGGGGCCTATACAATTCCTCTATATTATACAATTCTAGTGATTCAGTTCTTAAAGTCCAATTTCATGAAAAATTCTTGGTTTCACATATGTTGAGATTGTGAGGACCAGAGGGGAAAAGAGTAGAGGAGAATGGATGAGAAGAGCAAGAACAGAAAAGTAAGAAGAAAAAAAAATCTTGCAGAACTCTCTTTTCTTTTCTCGCATTAGGTGGAGTTGTCAATTCCTAGCTTGAGTCTCTGTGCTCAGGGTGGTTGAGGTAGCCAGGGTGAGAGGGCTTGAGCTTCTACCTGGAGCCTCCCTACTCTTAGTCTCTGAATTGGAAACCAGGTGCCTGAACAGTTGCTGTTTCACATTTATAGCTACACCACCAAAGCTTGTGAGAAAAATCTTGAGTTATCACAGCTGGAGGTAGGGGACTTGGAAACCGGGTACCTGATAAGCTGCAGAAACAAGTTGATAGCCACGCCCACTGATAGATGGCGAGTAAGGTTTTGCAAGATGGATTCTATATATTACCCATGTATGGTGTTTGGTGAGGTGTGTGGTTCTGGAGTGACCTTGTGCTGTGTCCATATCTTGGTCTGTTGACCCACAAGCAAAGCCTCTGTGTTCTGTGCTGCCTTCCTTCTATGCAGAGAGTGCCTTTGTGGCTGAGACTGCTTTCTGTGCCAAGAGAAACTCTGCAGCGGAGCCTTCTTTCTGTGCTGAGAGCACCCATGCGGCCCTACTTTTCTTCAAAATTCTATGATACTGGGCAAGATTCATCTTTTATTTAGCCTTACTATGCTCCACAGTTTTGGGCCCTGTTGGTTCAATAGTTCACTGTCAGGAACAGTTTGTATTTTAAGGTTTCCCTTCAGTCTAGCTTATTGATGTGAATGAAAATTGAGCTGGAAATCAAACAGGGTGGGCAAGAGAGGTTTGAAACTTCACACAATCAGTTCTCAGTGGGCACTATCTGGTTTCTTTCTTTTGAAGGTAGGCCAAACATGAAGCATGCAAAAGGAACTGTATCCAAGAGCCCTTAAAGAGAAAACAGAGAAATATGTATGTACTGAAATATTTCTCCCAATAATTTGATCAGATTTCTTTTATACTACACAGTATTCGTCTTTTAGCTTGCTCCACTAGGCTCTCTAAGGTTGGCACTTCTAGGATCAATGGTTCTCTAAACAGGTGAGTGTTAGTGTTACGGTTAGGGTTAGGGCTAGATTTAAAGCTAGTGTTAGGGTTAGAGTTTGTTTCTTTCAAATTTTTTTGATACTGGGAAGATTTATCTTTTAACTAGCCTTAGTATGTGCCCCAGTTTGGGGCCTTCTTGGTTCAATGGTTCACTGTTGGGAATAGTTTGTTTTTAATGTCCCAATTCATTTTGACCTATATGGGTAAATGAGAATGGAGCTGGAAATCAGAGGGTTGCTGCTAGCAGGTTGAAACTTAACATACTCAATCAGTTGTCTGTGGGCACTCTCTGGTTTCTTCCTTGTAAAATACCGATAAGCTGAGGCATGCAAAACAAATTTATTCAAGAGCATTTTAGGAGAACACAGGGCAATATGCATGTACTGAAATACCTCCCCCAAATATTTTGTCAGATTATTTTGATAATGTGCAGGATTCATATGTAAGCTTCCCCCACTAGTCTTCCCAAGATTAAAACTTTTAAGATCAAACGTTCTCATAACAGGTTAGGCTTATTGTTATGGTTAGAGTTAGGGTTATAACTAGTGTTAGGGTTAGAGTTAGTGTTTTTCAACCTTTTGGATAGTGGGCAGGATTTATCTTTTTCCTATTCTTAGTATGTTCCCCATGTTTGGGCCTCCATGTAAAAGGGTTTGCTCTCAGGAACAGTTTTAATTTTCATGTTTCACTTCATTTTTCCCTATAGGAGTGAATGGAAATGGAGCTGGACTCAAACAGTGTTTCTGCAAGCTGCTTGAAACTTCACACACTCAATCAGTTCTCAGGGCACATTCTCTCATTTGTTTCTTCTGGTAGTAGCCCAAAGCTGAATTAGAAAAAAAGAGCTTTATCTGTCAGCACTTTAGGAGCAAGCTTCAATGTTTTTTTGCTTGATTGCTTTGATACTGTCCAGGATTCATCCTTTTCCTAGCCTTAGTAGAATCCCCAAGCTTAGGCCTTCAAGATTTGCTGGTTCACTGTCATGAACAATTTGAATTTTTAGGTTTCACTCTATTATGACCTATAAACGTGAATGAAAATGGAACTGGACATCAAACAGTGTTAGTACTAGCTGCTTGAAACTTCACACACTCAATCAGCTCTCTCTGTGGGCACTCTCTAGTTGTTCCTTGTGAAAGTACCTTAAAGGGAAGCATGAAAAAGTAATTCATCCAAAAGCACATTAGGAGAAAACAGGGAAATATGCACGTACTGAAATACCTCCCTCAATTATTTGGTCGTGTTTCTTTGATACTGCACAGGATTCATCTGTTACTTTGCCCCACTGGGTTCCTTTACTTGGGGACTACTATGATCAATGGTTTTCTAAAATGGTTAGGTTAGATTTAGTATTAGGTTTGGGCTAGAGTTATAGCTAGTGTTTTGTTAGATTTAGTTTTGTTCAAATTTCTTTGATACTGGGCAGGATTCAACTTTTAACTAGTCTTACTATATTCTTTAGGTTTGGGCCTCTTGGATCAAGGGTTCACTCTCCTGAACAGTTTGTATTTTAAGTTTTCATTTCATTTTGACCTATGCATCTAAATGGAAATGGAGCTGGAAATCCAACAGGGTTGGTGCTAGCTACTTCAAACCTCACACACTCAATCAATTTTCTATTGGCATTCTCTGATTTATTCCTTGTAAAAGTAGCCCTAAGCTGAAACCTGGAAAGCAGCTTTATGTGAGACCACTTTACAAGAAAACAGGGAAATATACATACACTGAACTACCCCCCCAAATATTTGGTCAGATTTCTTTCATATTGTGAAAGATTCATCTGTTAGCCTACATAGCTTGGATCCCCAAGTGTGGGACTTCTAGGATCAAAGGGACACTAAACATGTTACGGTTAGTGTTAAGGTTAGTGTTAGGACTAGGTTTAGACCTAGTGTTAAGGTAAGAGTTAGTTTTGTTTTCAAATTTCTATGATACTGTGCAGGATTCATCTTTTTTAAATTTTGGCTATACTCCAAAGGTTTGGGCCTTCTACATAAAGGGTTTGTCTTCAGGAACAGTTTCAATTTTCATGTTTCTGTTCTTTTTGTCCTTTAGGGGTGGATGGAAATGAAGCTGGAAATCAAACAGGGTTTGGGCTAGCTGCTTGAAACTTCACACACTACATCAATTTTCAGTGAGCATAATCTGGTGTTTGCCATGGAAGTAGCCCTAAGATGAAGTAGAAAGTAAGAGCATTATCTCAGAGTGCTTTAGGAGCAAACAGAGTACCCATGTACTGAAAGAGCTTCAAATATTTTTGGTTGTATTAATTTGATACTGTACAGGATTCATCCTTTACCTAGCCTTAGTAGGCTCTCCAAGTTTGGGCCTTCAAGGTTCAATGGTTCAGTGTCAGGAACAGTTTGAATTTTTAGGTTTCACTTCATTATGACCTATATGTGTGAATGCAATGGAGCTGTAATTCAAAAAGGGTTGGTGCTAGCTGCAAGAAACTTCACACACTCAATTATCTCTCTGTGGGCACTCTTTGTTTTTTCTTTGTGAAAGTACCTTAAGCTGAAGCATGAAAAACAATTTATCTATGAGCACTTAAAAAAAAAAGAAAGAAAAACAGGGAAATATGAATGTACTAAAATACCTCCCCTAATTTGTCATCAAATTTCTTTGATACTGCACAAGATTTATCTGTTAAGTTGTGCTTCTAGGCTCCCCAAGTTTGGGACTTCTATGATCATAGGTACTCTAAACAGGTTAGAATTAGGTTAGGGTTGGGTTAGATCTAGTGTTAGAGTGAATTTTGTTCAAATACTTTTGGTACTTGGAATAATTCGTCTTTTACCTAGCCTACTATTTTCCCTAGGTTTGGGCCTTATCCCTTCAATGGTTTGCTGCAGGAACAGTTTGTATTTTAAGGTTTCCTTCATTTTGACCTATACGGGTAAGTGGAAATTGAACTTGAAATCACACAAGGTTGGTGCTCGCTGCTTAAAACTGCACACACACAATCAGTTCTATGTGGGCACTCTGGTTTCTTCCTTGTGAAAGTATCCCAAATATGAAGCATGCAAAAATATCTTTATCCAAAAGTACTGTTGGAGACAACAGGAAAATGTACATATACTGAAATACCTCCCCAAATTATTTGGTCAGATTTCTTTGATATTGCACAAGATTCATGTGTTAGCTTGCCCCACTGGGCTCCCTTAATTTGGGAATTCTATTATAAAAGGTTCTCTAAACAGATTAGGGTTAGGGTAAGGGCTAGGTTTAAACCTAATGTTAGGGTTAGAGTCAGTTTTTTTCTGTATCTTTCATACTGGGCAGGATTCATCTTTTACCTATCCTCACACTGTTCCCTGGTTTGGGCCTTCTCGGTTCAATGGTTCACTGTCAGGTACAGTTTTTATTTTAAGGTTTCACTTTATTTTTATCTATTTTGTTGAAGAGAAATGGAGCACGAAATCAAACAGGGTTGGTGCTAGCTGCTTGAAACTGCACACACTCAATCAGTTCTCTGTGGGCACTCTCTGGTTTGTTCCTTTTGAATGTTGCCCTCAGCTGAAACATGTAAACAACTTTATCCCAGAGCACTTTTGGAGAAATCAAGGAAATATGCATGTACTGAAACACTTCCACCAATTATTTGCTCAGAATTCTTTGATTCTGTGAAGGATTCATCTGTTAGCTTGCCCCACTAGGCTCCCTTATTTTGGGACTTCTATGATCAAAGGTTCTCTAAACAGGCTAGGGTGAGCTGTAAGATTAGGATTAAGGATAGATCTAGTACTTTTGTTCAAATTTCTTTGATACTAGGCAGGATTTATCTTTTACCTAGCCTTACTATGTTCCTCAGGTTTGGGCCTTCTAGGTTCACTGGTTTGCTGTCAGTATTTTAGTTTTTATTTGATGGTTTCCCTTCATTTTGACATATATGGGTAAATTTAAATGGAGCTGGAATCAAACAGGGTTTTTGCCAGCTGCTTGAAACTTCACATACTCAGTCAGTTCTCTTTGAGGATGCTCTGGTTTTATCCTTGTGAACGTATCCCAAAGATGAAGCATGCAAAAACAACACTATGTGAGAGCATTTTAGGAGACAACAGGAAAATATGCATGTACTGAACTACCTCCTCCAATCATTTGGTCAGATTTCTTTGATACTGGGCAGGATTCATCTGTTAGCTTGCCCCACTAGTTTCCTCTAATTTGAGAATCTATGATCAAAAGTTCTCTAAACAGGTTAGGTTAGAGTTAGGTCTAATGTTAGGGTTAGAGTTTGTCTTGTTCAAATTTTGTTGATACTGGGCGGTTTACATTTTTACCTAGCCTTACTTTGTTCCCCAGGTTTCTGCCTTCTTGGTTCAATTCTTTGCTGACAGGAACAATTTGTATTTTAGGGATTCACTTCATTTGATCTACATGGCTAAATGGACATGGAGCTAGAAATCAAACAAGGTTGGTGCTAACTGCTTGAAACTTCACACACTCAATCAATTCTCTGTGGGCACTCTCTGGTTTCTTCTTTGTGAAATTAGTAATAAGATGAAGCATGCAATACAAATTTATCTGAGAATACTTTAGGAGAAAACAGGAAAATATGCATGTACTGAAATACCTCCACCAATTATTTTGTCAGATTTATTTTAAACTGGACATGATTCATCTGTAAGCTTTTCCCACTAGACTCCCCAATTTCAAAACTTCTATGATCAATGGTTCTCTATACAGATTAGGTGTAGGTTTAGACTTAGTGTTAGTACTAGGTTTAGAGTTGGTGTTAGGGTTAGAGTTCGTTTTTTTCAAAAAATTTTATGATACTCTGCAGGATTTACCTTTTTCCTATTTATACTATACCCCCAAATATTTGGGCCTCCTATGTAAAAGGGTGTTTTCTCAGGAACAGTTTCAATTTTCATGTTTGTCTTCTTTTTGCCCTATAGGGTTTAATGGAAATGAAGCTGGAAATCAAACAGTTCTCAGTGAGCATTCTCTGGTTTGTTTCCTGTGAAGTATCCCTAAGCTGAGAGCATGCTCTGGTTTGTTCCTTTTGAAAGTACCTTAAGCTGAAGCATGAAAAAACAATTTATCCAAGAGCACCTTAGGAGAAAATAGTGGAAATAGGCATGTACTGAAACACCTTCCCCAATTATTGGTCAGAATTTTTGATACTGGGCAGGATTCATCTGTTACCTTTCCTTACTAGGCACCCCAAGTTTTGTGCTTTTATGATCAAGCTCTATAAACAGGAAAGGCTTAGTTTTAGGATTAGGGTTAGGGCTAAGGTTAGAACTAATGTTTGTGTCAGAGTTAGTTTTGTTCAAAGTTCTTTGATACTGGTCAGGATTCATCTTTTACCTAGCATTACCATGTTTGCCAGGTTGGGCCTTCTCAGTTCAAGCTTTGCTGTCAGAAACAGTTTGTGTTTTAAGGTTTCACTTCATCTTGACTTCTTTGGGTTAGGGTTTTGGTTAGGGTTAGGGCATGGCTCGGTTTTGTTTTAGGGCTAGGGCTAGGGTTATGGCTAGATTTTGAATTAGTGTTAGGGTTAGGGCTAGTGTTAAGGTGAGGTTTAGGCTTGGGGTTAGGGTTAGATTTAGAGTTAGGGTTAGATCCAGCATTAGGGTTAGGGCTAGGGTTAGTGTTACGGTAAGGGATAGGGTTAGAAATAGGGAAATGGCTAGGACAAGAGTTAGATTTAGATTTAGGACTAGACTTAGGGTTAGGGTTAGGGTTAAAGCTAAAATAGGGCTAGGATTAGGGTAGGGTTAATATTAGGTTAGGCCTAGGGGTAGGGCTAAGTTTAGGATTAGCATTGGGGTTAGGATTAAGTTTAGGGGAATGAGTGGGGTTATAGATAGCTTTGGGGCTAGTGAGAGGGTTAGAATTAGGATTAGGGCTAGGGTTAGTGTTTATGTTAGTTTTAGGGCTAGCTTATCTTTTAGGTTCAGGGCTAGAACTAGGGCTAAGGCTAATGTCAAGGCTAGGTTTAAGATTAAGGATAGTTGTAGGGTTATGTTATGGCTAGGTCTAGTGTCAGAGCTATGTTTAGGGTAAGGATCAGGTTTAGAATTAGGAGTATTGTTAGGTTTAGGGTCAGCATTAGCATTTGGTTTTGGTCAATGTTTAGGTTTAGGGCTTGAATTAGTGTTAGGTTTAGTCTTAGGGTTAGGGTAATGGATAGGGTTATGTTTAGGTTTCAGTTAAGGTTTAGGGTAATGGATGGGTTAGGTTTAGCAATAGGGTTAAGGTTAGCATTAGGTCTGGATTATATTTAGTATAGTGGATAGATTTAGAGCTTGGTTTAGGGCTAGGTTACAGTTTGGATTGTGTCTAAAATTAGAGTTAGGTTTAGGGATAAGGTTAGGGTTTGGTTTTATGGTAAGTGTTAGGTTTAGGGCTAGGGTTATGGTTATGTAAGGGTAAGGGTTACTGTCTCAGCTAGCCTAGTGGCTAGGGCAAGGTTTAGTTTTATATTCAGGTCTAGGGATATTTTTATGTTTAGGGTTTTGTTTAGGGTTTGGGTTATGGCTAGAGTTTTCATTACAGTTAGGGTTAGGTTTAGGGTAATGAATAATGTTAGATTTAGGGTTAGGGTTAGGATTAGGGTTAGGGTTTGGATTAGTGCTAGTCTTAAGATTAGGTTTAGTGTATGGCTTAATATATCCACTAAGGTTAGGGCTATGGTGAGGTTTAGGTTTATGGTTAGGTCTTGGGATACGTTTATGATCAGGATTAGGTTTAGTGTTAGGATTGGGTTATAATTAGGGTAATTGACAAGGTTACATCTAAAGTTTGAGCTAGGTTTAAGGTTAGGATAAGAGCTATGGTTCGGGTTATGGTTTAGGATAGGGCTAGGGTAAGGGTTTGGCTTTGAACTAGGATTAGGTCTAAGGCAAGAGTTAGTGTCAGAGTTAGTGTTAGGGCTAGGGTCAGGGTTAGGGTTATGCTTAGGTATAACTTTTGGTCTAGGATTATTGATAAGTTTTGTGTTAGGTTTAGGGCTAGGGTTATGAATATGGTTAGGGTTAGGGATACTGTTAGGTTTAAGATTAGGGTTAAAATAGAGTTAGGGCTAGGGTTTTATTTAGGGCTAGTATTAGGGTTAGGGTTATGGCTAAGTCTAGTGTTAGGACTAGGTTTTGGGTTAAGGTCAGGTTTAGAGATAGGTTAATGTTAGGGTCAGGGTCAGTGTTCCAGATAGGATTAAGGTTAGGGTTAGGTTTAGAGCCAGAATTAGGACTAGTGTTAGGTCTACGGGTAGTGTAAGAGTTTATTTTAAGTTAAGGGTTATTGTTAGGGCTAGATCTAGGATTTTTTTTAGGTCTAGGGCTAGAATTTTAGCTATATTTATGATTAGTTTGGGGTCTAGATCTATGTTAGCACTGGCTAAAGGTATAGGCTTACCTTTAGGACTAGTGTTAGGGTTTCTTTTAGGGTTAGGTTCAGGTTTATATCTAGAGTTACTGTTAGGATCAGAATAAGGCTCAGGTTTAGGGTTAGAACTAGAATGAGGACTAGGGTTAGGATAAGTAATACTGTTAGTGTTTAAGTGAGGCTAAGGATTAGGGTTAGGACTAGGGTTAGCATTTGGTTTAGTGTTTGGCTTAGGGTAAGGGATAGCGTTAGAGCTAGGGTTAGGGCTCCGGTTAGGGTTAGGGCTAGTGATAGAGTTAAGATTAGGGTTTGAGCTAGGGTTAGGGCTAGAATTAGGGGTAGGATTGGTGTTAAGATTAGGGCTAGGATTATGACAATGACTAATGTACAAACTAGGGTTACGACTGGGGCTAGTTTTACGGTTAAAGTTAAGGCTAGGTCTTGTGTTATGGTTAATTTAAGGTTAGGGTGATGTTTAGAGCTAGGATTACTGTTAGGATCAGTGTCAGGGTCAGGGTTATTTTTAGAGTTATGGTTAGGGCTAGGTGTATGTTTGTGGTTTGGTTTCAGTTAAGGATTAGTATTAGCGATATGGCTTTTTTTTTAAGGCTACGGCTAGGGGTAAGGCAAGTTTTATAATTAGCATTATTGTTAGGGCTAGTGTTAGGGTTTGGTTTAGGATTATGATTATGGTTAAATTTAGAGTTACTTTTTAAATTTAGAGTTAGGTTTAGATCCAGGGTTGGGCTAGGGCTAAGAATATAACTAGGGATAGGGCTAGGGCAAGAGTTAGATTTAGGTTTAAGGCTAGGTTTAGGGTTAGAATAGGAATAAATTAGGATTAGTGCTAGGCTTAGTGTTAGGGTTAGGCCTAGGGTTAGGGCAAGTGTTATGGTTCAGTTTAAGATTATTGTTAGGTTTAGTGTTATGGTTAAGTTTAGGGTAAGGGATGGGGTTATATCTAGGTTTAGGGCTATGGCGAGAGTTAGAATTAGGGTTAAACCTCGGGTTATATTTCGGGTTAGAATTAAGACTAGGTTTAGGGCTAGGGCTAATTTCAGGTCCAGCTTTACAGTTAATGATAGATTAGGGTTAGGTTAGATGTAGTGTAAGGGTTAGGGTTAGGGTTAGGGTCAGGTTTAGAGCTAAGGGTATTGTTTGAGTCAGGGTCATGGTTAGTATTTGGGATAGATTAAAGTTTAAATGTAGCACTCAAGTTAGCATAGGTTTAGGATTAGGGTAATGATATAGTTAGGTTTAGGTTTCAAGTTAGGTTTAGGGTAATGGATAGGGTTAGGATTAGAAATATGGTAAAGTTTAGGCCTAGGGTTAGCATTAGGGTTAGGATTATGGTACGGGTAATGGATAGGGTTAGAGCTAGGGTTAGAGCTAAGGTTATGGTTATTATTAGTGCTAGGTTTAGGGTTACGGTCATGGTTAGGGTTAAAGCTCGGTTTAGGGCTCAGATCAGGCTAGGTTTTGGGTTAAGTTAGGGCTAGGGTTAGGGTTATGGCTAATGTAAGTACTAGAGTTACAATTAGGGCTAGTTTTAGGATTAGGGTTAGTGTTAGGGCTAGGTCTAGTGTTATGCTTAGGCTTAAGTTTAGGGTGATGTTTAAAGCTAGAGTTAGTGTTAGCGTCAGAATCAGGGTTAGGGTTAGTTTTAGGGTTCTGCTTAAAACTAGAATTATGGCTAGGGTTAGGGCAAGGTGTAGAGTTAGGGTTTGGTTTAGGTTAAGGGTTAGGGTTAGGGCTATGGCTCGGTTTTGTATTATGGCTAGGGCTAGAGTTAGGGCTAGTTTTAGGAGTAGTGTTAGGCTTAGGGATAAGTTTAGTGTTAGTTTTAGGCTTAGGCTTTGCATTAGGGTTAGATTTAGAGTTAAGGTTATATCTAGGGTTAGGGCTAGGACTAAGTATATGGCAAGGGTTAGGGCTAGGGTTAGGGTTATGGTAATGGATAGGCTTAGAACTACAGATAGGGGTAGTGTGAGAGTTAGAGTTAGTCTTAGGTCTAAGGTTAGGGTTAAGTTTATGTATAAGTTAGCTGTATGGCCAGTGTTAGGTTTTGCTCTAGATTGAGGGTCAGGTTTAGACCTAGGATTTTTGTCAGAGTCAGAATACTGGTGAAGGTTAGCGTAAAGGTTTGAGATAGGATTAGAGCTAGAATGAGGTCTAGGGTCAGGACTATTAATAGGGTTCAGAGTTTGATTACCTTAAGTATTAGGGATACGTCTAGGTTTACCAGTAGGGTTAGGGTTTCACTTAACGTAATGGAGAGAGTTAGAGCTAGGGTTAGGGCTAGAGTTATGGTAGGGTTAGGGTTAAAGTTAGACTTAGGGTTCAGATTAGGGCTAGTTTTGTGTTAGGGTAAGACTAGGCTAAAGGCAATCGCTAATATGAGAACTAGGGTTACAATTAGGGTTAATTTTAGGGTTAGGGCTAAGAGTAGGGGTAGTTTTAGTTTTAAGGTTAAGTTTAAGGTTGGGGTGATATTTAGAGCTAGGGTTACTTTTAGGATATGAGTCAGAGTCAGAGTTAGGGTTAGGATTCAAATAAGGGCTAAGGTTACTTAGCCCTTATTTATGTTTAGGATGGTGTTTCGAGGTAAGGTGTGTTTAGCATAACAGTCAGTGTCAGGTATACTTTTAAGGTTAGGGTTAGGACTCAAAATAAGGCTATGGTTAGGTCTAAGTGTAGTGTTAGGGTTTGGTTTAAGTTAGGTTTAGGGTTAGGGCTATTGCTTGGTTTTGCTTTACTGCTACTTGTAGGGTTAGGGCAAGTTTTATGATTAGCATTAGGATTAGGTTTAGTGTTAGTGTGAGTCTTAGGCTTAGGGTTAGGGCTAGGACTAAGGATTGGGCAAGGGTTAGGGTTAAGGTTATAGTTATTGTAAGGGCTAGGATTCGAACTAGTGATAGGACTAGTGTGATAATTATTGTTTGTCTTAGGGCTAAGGTTAGGATTAGGGTTAGGGATAGGCCTAAATTAGGGCTAGGATCAGGTCTATGGTTTTTGTTCAGTTTAAGTATAGAATTAGGGTTAGATTTAGGATTTAGTTTAGGGTAAGCTAGGTTAGTTTTAGAGGTAGAGTGATGTTCAGGACAAGGGTTAAAATTAGGGTTATGTTTAAGGCTAGGTTTAGGGCTAGGATGAGGTCTAGTGTTTGTTTTAGGGTTAGGGCTAAAATTAGGAGTATGGCTAATTTCAAGTCTAGAATTATGTTTAAAGATAATTTTAGGATTAGTATTATGGGTATGTCTAGTGTAAGGTTTAGGTTTAGGGTTAGAGTCAGGTTTAGGGCTAGGGGTATTATTAAGGTGAATGTATAGTTTATTGTTTGGAATAGGTTAAGGCTTAAAGTTAGGGATTGAATTATCATTAGGGTAAGGGTTTGGGTAATGATAGGCTTAGAATTATGGATCATGTTAAGTTTAGGGAAATAGAAAGGGATAGGATTAGAGATAGGGTTAGGTTTAGGCCTAGGGTTAGCATTAGAATTAGGGTTATTGTTATGGTAATGTATAGGGTTAGGGCAAGGGTTATGGTTATGATTAGGACTAGGGCTAGTGTTAGGTTTAGGGTTAGGATTAGTTTTAGAGTTAGTGTTAGAGTTAGTTATTTAGAGTTAGTTAGATTAGCTCGGGTTAGGGCTCGGATTAGGGCTAGGATTTGGGGTAAGTTTGTGCTAGGGTTAGGATTATGGCTAATATAATTACAAGGGTTACAATTAAAGCCAATTTTAGGGTTAGGTTTAGTTTTAGAGTTAGTGTTAGGATTAGGGTGATGTTTAGAACTAGGATTAGTGTTGATGTAAGAGTCAGTGTCAGGGTTAGTTTTAGGGTTCAGCTTAAAACTCGAATTAGGGCTAGGGTTAGTGGCAGGAGTATGGTTAGGGTTTGGTTTAGTTTAAGGGTTAGTGATAGAGCGAATTGTTCGGTTGAGTTTTAGGGCCAGGGCTAGAATTAGGGCTAGTTTTAGGATTAGTGTTAGGTTTAGGGCTAGTGTTATGGTTAGGCTTAGGCTTCGGGTCAGTGTTAGATTTAGAGATAGATTATGATCTAAGGTTAGTGCGTGGGTTATGGATAGCTCAAGGATTATGACTAAGTTTAGGGCTAGGGTTAAGTTTATGTTAAGGGACAGTGTTAGAACTAGTGACAGGGCTAGTGTGAGTGTTAGATTTATTCTGAGGTCTAGGGTTATGGTTAGGTTTAAAAATAAGTTGAAATTAGGGCTAAGATTAGGTCTATTGTTAGTATTGGGGTTAGAGCTAGGGTTAGGGTTAGGATTAGGGTTAGGAATAATCTAGGTTTAGGCCTAAAATATGTGCTGGGGTTTTTGTTAGAGTTAGGGCTAGGATTATGGCTAGGGCTAATATCAGGTGAGGGGTTATGGTTGAGCAGAGGACAGTTTTAGGATTAAGTTAATTGCTAGGTGTAGTTTAAAGGTTAGGTTTAGGGTTAAGGGTCAGGTTTAGAGGTAGGGGAATTATTAGGGTCAGAATTAGGTTAGTGTTTGGTTGAAGTTAGTGTTCAGGGTTAGGGTTCAAATAAGCATTAGGCTCAGGTTTTGGGTAATGATAGGTTTTGTTTAGGGTTCAGGTTAGATTTTTGGTAATTGATAGGGTTAGGTTTAGTGATAGGGTTTGTGTTGGCCTAGGGTTAGCATTAGGGTACTTTTAATGGTCAGGATAATGGATAGGGTTAGAGCTTATATTAGGATTTGGGTTATGGTCAGGAATAGGTATTGAGTTAGGGTTAGGGTTAGGGCTAGAACTAGGGTTAGTTTTAGGGTTATGTTTAGCATAAGGGTTAAGTTTTGAGCTAGGGTTAGGGCTAGGGCTAGGGTTAGGTTTAGAGTTAGGTCTAGGGATAAGATTAGAGTGTGGTTAGAGTTAGGATTGGATTAGGGCTGTCATCATCATTAGGGGTAGAGTTAGGGTTAGAGTAATGGATATGGTTAAATGTAGGCATAGGGTAATGGTTAGTGTTAGATTGAGGTTTAGTTTTAGGGTTAGGGCTATGGTTCTGTTTAGGTTTATGGTAAGGGTTAGGTTTGAGCTAGAGTTAGGTCTATGGCAAGTGTGAGGTTTATTTTTAGGTCTAGTGTTAGTTTTCTGGTTAGGTTTAAGGTTAGGGTTAGGGTTAGAGTTACCAATATGTTTATGATTAGTTTTAGGGTAATGATAGGTTTAGAGCTAGGTGTAGGACTTGGGTTAAGTTTCGGATTAGGACTAGTGTTAGGGTTATATTTAGGCGTAGGTGTAGGTTTATTTTTAGGATAAGGGTTGGGCTTTGAGCTAGGGTTAGGATTAATCAAGTGTTAGGTTTTGGTTAGTGTTAGGGAAATGCTTAGGCCTATGATTGGCTCTAGGTTTTGTGTTAGGTTTAGGCCTAGGGTTAGGGCTTTGGTTAATGTAAGAGCTAGGGTTATGATTCGGGCTTGTTTTAGGGTTAGGATTATGGTTAGGTCTAGTGTTAGGTTTAGATTTTTTGTTAGAGTCAGGTTTAGAGTTAGATTACTCTTAAAGGCAGGGTCAGTGTTTGGGTTAGAGTTAGAATTAGGGTTACAGCCAGAGTTAGAACTAGGTTTAGGTTTAGGGGAAGGGTAAGTGTTTGTCTTAGGTTAAGGGTTAGGGATACATTTTTGTTTAGGTCTAGGTCTAGAGTTAAGGCTAGATTTAGGATTTGGTTTAAGTCTAGGTCTAGTGTTATGGTTTGGTCTAGGGTTAGGGCCAGGTTTAGGCCTAGGGTTAGTGTTAGGTCAAAATAATGGTCAGGTTAACATTAGGGTGTGGAATGGGTTTAGAGCTAGAGCGAGGGTAGGATTATGACTATTAATAGGGTTAGGGCTTTGGTTAGCTTAAGGATTAGGAATAGGTCTATGATTACCATTAGGGTTAGGGTTTCACTTTGGGTAAGGGATAGGCTTAGAGCTAGGTTTAGGGCTAGATTCAGGTTTAGGGTTAAGGTTAAATCTAGGTTTAAGGCTCATATTAGGGCTAATTTTTGTGTTAGGGTTAGGGCTATTTTTATGGCAATGGATAATATAAGAACAAGGTTACAATTACAGTTGGGGTGGGGAAGGTCTAGTGTTAGTGTTAGGTTTAATGTTAGGGTGATATTTATAGCTAGGTTAGTATTAGGATACAATTCAGAGACAGTGTTAGTTTTAGGTTTAGGGTTATGACTCAAATAAGGGCTAGGATTACTTTTAGGGTTCAGTTTAAGTTGAGGGCAGTCTTTAAAGCTAGGGTGACTGTTAGGATATGAGTCAGCATCATGGTTAGTTTTAAGGTTAGGTTTATGACTCAAATTAAGGCTAGTGTTACTTTTACGGTTCAGTTTAAGTTTAGGGTGGTGTTTAGACCTAGGGTGAGTGTTAGGATAGGATTTGTGGTCAGGGTTAGTTTAAGGCTATGGTTAGGTATTTAATTAGGGATAGGCTTAGGTCTTGGTGTAGTGTTAGGGTTTGGTTACAGTTAAGGATAAAGATTAGGACTATTGCTCATTCTTTTTTCAGAAAGGGAGATATATATATATATATATATATATATATATATATATATATATATATATATATATAAAGAGAGAGAGAGAAATTTTAAATAATTTTTTTATTTAGTTAGTTTTTGGTAGACACAACATCTTTTTTTAAATTATATATATACTTTTTTTTTTCCTGAGGATCAAATCCAGAACCCCGTGCATGCCAGGCAAATGTGCTACTGCTTGAACTACATGATCAGCCCCTATTGCTCAGTTTTGTTTTAGTCCTAGCTTATATGATTAGCACTAGGATTAGGGCTATTGTTTCTGTTAGGCTTAGGCTTAGGGTTAGGTTAAGACTTGGAGTTAGGGTTAGATCTAGGGTTAGGGCTAGGTCTAAGGATAAGGCAAGTATTAGGGTGAGGTTTAGGGTTATGGTAAGTGATTGGGATACAACTAGGGATAAGTCTAGTGTGATAGTTAGAGTTAGTCTTAGGGCTAAGGTTATGGTTAGTTTTAGGGATAGGGCTAAATCAGGGCAAGGATTAGAACTAGGGTTAGTGTTCAGTTTAGGCCTAGCATTAGGGCTAGGTTTAGGGTTAAGTTTAGGGTAAATGATTTGTTATAGCTAGGTTTAGAGGTAGAGTGAGGGTTTAGGATTAGAGCTAGGGTTAGGGTTAGGTTTAATATTAAGGATAGGTTAAGGGCTAGGATGAGGGCTAGGGTTTCTTGTAGGGTTAGGTCTAGAATTAGGGCTAGGGATAATATCAGGCCTAGTGTCACAGTTAGGATTAGATTTAAGATTAGGTCTATGTCTTAGTCTAGTGTAATTGTTAAGTTTAGGGTAAGGATCAGTTTTAGAGCTAGGGGTATTTTTAGGTTCAGGTTAAGGTTTATGGTTTGTATTAGCTTAAGATTTAGGGATAGAGCTCTAATGAGCATTAGAATTAGAGTTAGGATTAGGATAATGAATAAGGTGAGGTTTACGGTTCATGTAGTTTTAGGGTAATGGAGAGATTTAGGATTTGTGATAGGGTTAGGATTAGGCCTAGGGTTAGAATTAGGAATAGGTTTATCATAAGGGTAATGTATAGGGTTAGGTTTAGGGCTAGGGCCAGGGTTATTTTGGGGATAAGGCCAGGGTTATGTTTAGGCCAAAGGTTAGGCTTTGAGCTATAGTTAGGTCTAAGGTGAGGGTTAGGCTTAGGGGTAGGGCTAGGTTTAGTGTTAGGGTTATGCTTATAGGTTTAGGCCATGGATTAGGACTAGGTTTTGTGTTAGGTTTAGGTTTAGGGTTAGTGCTATGGGTAATGTAAGATCTAAGGTTCTATTTAGGGCTAGTTTTGGGGTTAGAGTTATGGCTAGTTCTAGTGTTAGGTTTAGATTTTGGTTTAGAGTCATATTTAGAGCTAGGTTCAGTGTTAGTGTCAGGTTCAGTGGTTCAGTGTTCAGATTAGAGTTAGGGTGAAAGCAGAATCAGGAGTAGCGTTAGTTCTGGGGGTAGTATTATTGTTTGGTTTAGGTAAAGGGTTATTGTTAGGGCGAGGACTAAGTTATTGTTTAGGTCTAGGGCTAGAGTTATTGCTACATTTAGGATTCGGTTAAGGTCTAGAGGTACTGTTAGGGTTAGGTTTATGTAAAAGTTCACTGGTAGGGCTAGTTTCAGGCTTCAGTTTAGGGTTATGTTCAGATTTAGACCTATAAATAGTGTTATTGTCAGAATAAGAGTGAAGGTTAGAGTTAGGTTTGGGTTAGGTTTAGAGCTAGAATGAGGGCTTGGTTTTGGACTAGTAATAGGGTTAGTGTTTGATTTAGTCTAAGGATTATGACTAGGACTATGGTTAGCATTATGGATAGGGTTTGACTTAGGATAAAGGATAGGGTTAGATCTAGGCTTAGAGCTATTGTTAGGGTAAGGTTTAGGGCTAGGGTTAGGGTTAGGGTTAAATCTAGTTTTAGGGCTCAGATTAGGGCTATTTTTTGTTTTGGGTTTAGGGCTAGGGTTAGGACTATGGCTAATGTAAGAACTAGGGATATTATTAGGGTTAGTTATAGGTTTAGGTTTTGGGCTAGGAATGGTGTTAGCATTTGCTTTATGGTTTGGGTGATATACAGAGCTAGAATTAGTGTTTGAATATGAGTCAGGGTAAGGGTTAGTTTTAGTTGTAAGACTCAAATTTGAGCTAGGGTTATGGCTTGTTTTAGGGTTAGGTTTTGGTTTAGGTTAGGTTTAGGATTAGGGTAATGGCTCAGTTTTGTTTTAAGGCTAATGCTATGTTTAGTGTTAGTTTTATGATTAGTGATAGTGTTCAGCTAGTGTTAGGGTGAAGTTTAGGATTAAGGTTAGGGTTAGCTTTAGAGCTTATATCCATAATTTAGAGTTATGGTTAGATCTAGGGTTAGGGCTAAGGTTAGGGCTAGTGTTATGTTTGCAGTAATGGACAGGTTTAGAAATAGAAATAGGGCTAGGATGACAGTTATTCTTAGGGCTAGAGTTAGGAATTTGCTTAGGGGTAGGGCTAAATCAAGGCTAGATTAGCGCTATGTTTAGTGTTAGGGTTAGGCCTGTGGTCAGGGCTAGGATTATGGTTAGTATTAGTGTTAGGGTTATGGTTAGTTTTAGGGGAAGGGATGAGATTATGGCTAGGTTCAGAGCTAGAGTAAGGGTTAAAATTAGGTATAGGAATAGGGTAAGTGTTTGGGTTAGGATTAAGGCTAGGTTTAGGGCTAGGATGAGGGATAGGTTTTGTGTTTGGTTTAGAGCTAGGATTAGAGCTAGGGCTAATGTCAGGTCTAGGATTATTGTTAGGAATAATGTTAACTTTAGGTTTATGTCTAGGTATAGTGGAAAGTTAGGTTTAGGGTAAAGGTCAGGTTTAGAGCTAAGTGTATTATTAGGTTAGGAGTCCAGTTTAAGGTTTGGTTTAGGATAAGGTTTAGGCTTAGGGCTCAAATTAGCATTATGGCTATGGTTAAAGTAATGGATAGTGTTAGGTTTAGGGTTCAGGTTAGGTTTAGAATAATAGAATGGGTTAGTGTTAGTGATAGGATTAGGGTTAGGCCTAGGGTTAGCATTTGGGTTAGGTTTATGTTTAGGGTAAAGGATAGGGTTAGTGCTAGTATTTGGGCTTGTGTTAACATTAGAATTTTGGCTAAGATTAGAGATAGGCCTACGGTTAATATTAGTGTTAGGTTTAGCAGAAGTGTTAGGGTTTGAGATAGGGTTAGGGCTAGACTGAGGGTTTGAGTTAGAGTCAGGGCTACAGTTAGGGTTAGGGTTATGGCTTGGGTTAGCATGAGGGTTAGGGTTATGTTTAAGGTAAAGAATGGAACTTGTGCTAGGATTTGTGCGATGGTTACAGTTAGGATTATGTCTATGTTTAGGGTTAGGTGTAGTGTTAGAGCTATTGTTATGTTTAGGGTGAGGATTACAATTTGAGTAGGTTTAGGGCCAGGGCTATTGTTATGGTTAAGGTTAGAGCTAGGGATAGGGTTAGGGTTATGCTTAGGTCTAGGTTTAGGGCTAGGATTAGGACTAGGTTGTATGTGAGGTTTAGGTCTAGTGTTAGGTGTATGGGTAATGTAAGAGATAGGGTTATGGTTATGGGTAGATTTAGGGTTTGTCTAGTGTTAGGGTTAGTTTTTCAGTTAGGATAAGGTTTAGAGCTAGGGTTTGTGTTAGGGTAAGTGTCTAAGATTAAGTCTAGGGTTACAGTTAGTGATAGATTTAGGGTTATGCTTATGGTTATGTCTAGTGTAAGGGTTAGATTTAGGGTAAGGGTCAAGTTTAGAGCTAGATGTATTATTAAGGTCAGAGTATGGCTTATGGTTCAGTTTAGGTTAAGGTTTAGGTTTAGGGCTTTAATTAGCGTTAGGGGTAGAGTTAGGGTTAGGTTAATGAATAGGCTTAGGATTAGGGTACAGTTTAGTTTTAGGGTAATGGATAGGTTTAGATATTGTGATAGTGTTAGGGTTAAGCCTAGGATTAAAATTAGTGTTAGGATTATGTTTATGGTAATGAATAGGATTAGAGCTAGGTTTAGGGCTAGGGTTATGTTTAGGATTAGGGCTAGGGTTAGGGAAGTGTATAGAATTAGAGCTATGGTTAGCGCTATGTTAGAGGGTAGAATTAGGACTAGGATTACGTTAAACTTTTTGAAAGGGCTAGGTTTATGTTTAAGGTAAAAGGTTAGGCTTTGAGCTAGGGTTAGGTCTAAGGGGAAGGTTAGGGTTAGGGATAGGGCTATGGTTAGTTTAGTGTTACATTTAGGGCTAGGTTTTGACCTAGGATTAGGGCTAGATTTTGTGTTATTTTAGGCCAAGGGTTAGGGGCATGGGTAGTTAAGATCTAGGGTTATGATTAGGGCTAGTTTTAGGGTTAGGGTTATGGCTATGTGAAGTGTTAGGATTAGGATTTCAGTTAGAGTGAGCTTTGGAGATAGGTTTATATTAGGGTCAGGGTCAGTGTTCAGGTTAGAGCAAGTGTTTGGGTTAGTGCCAGAATTAGGACTTGGTTTAGGTCTAGAAGTAGGGTTAGTGTTTGGGTTACTTTAAGGGTGATTGTTAGGGCTAGGGAAAAGTTGTTGTTCAGGTCTGAGGCTTGAGTTATGGCTAGATTTAGAATTAGGTTTAGGTCTAGGACTAGTGTTAGATTTAAGTTTAGGTATGGGATTACCAGTAGGGCTAATGTTGAGGTTTGGGTCGGGATAGGGTCAGGTTTAGACATATGGTTAGTTTTAGGGTCAGTATAAGTTTCAGGTTTAAGATTAGGGTTTGGGTTATGGTTAGAGCTAAAATGAGGGCTAGGGTTAGGACTAGTAATAGGGTTAGTATTTGGGTTAGGCTAAGGATTAGGGTTAGGACCAGGGTTAGCATTAGGTTTTTGGTTTGGCTTAAGGTAACTAATAGGATAAGAGCTATGTTTAGGGAAGGTTTAGGGACTGGCTTATGGATAGGGTTAGAGTTAGTGTTAAAGCTAGGGTTACCGCTCGGATTAGGGCCAGGTTTTGGGTTAAGTTAGGGCTAGTGTTAGGGCTACAGCTAATGTATGAACTAGGATTATGATTAGGGTCAGTGTTTGGTTCCATTTTGGATAGGTCAAGTGTTCGGGTTAGGGTTAATGTTAGCGTGATGTTTAGAGCTAGAGTTAGTGTTAGGTTTAGGGTCAGTGTTCAGGTTAGAGTTAGCTTTAGGGATAGAGCCAGAATTATCACTAGGGATAGGTCTAAGTGTAGGTTAGTGTTTGGTTTAAATTAAGGTTTGTTATTAGGACTAGAGCTAGGTTTTTGTTTATGTCTAGGGTTAGACACATGGCTAGATTTAGGATTAGGTTTAGGTCTAAGGCTAGTGTTAGGGTTAGGTTTAGAATAGGTTTATTTCTAGTGCTAGTGTTAGGGTTCAGTATAGAGTTAGGGTCAGGTTTAGACCTACGGTTACCATTAGATTCAGAATAAATGTCAGGTTTGAGTTATGGTTAGAGCTAGACTTAAGGTTAGGGTTAGGACTATTAATAAGGTTTGGGTTAGGACTAGGGTTAGACCTAAGGTTATGTTTGGCTTAGGGTAAGTGATAGGGTTAGACCTAGGGTTAGGGCTACATTTAGGGTAGGGTTAGGGTTAGTGTTAGGATTATGTTTAGTGGTAAAGCTAGGGTTAGGTTTCAGATGGTTAGAGTTAGGGCTAGGTTTAGAATTACAGCCAATGTTTGAAGTAGAGTTATAATTTGGGCTAGTTATAAGATTGGGGTTAGGACTTAGTCTAGTGTTAGGTTTAGGTTTAACATTAGGTTTATGTTTAGAGCTAGGGTTACTATTATGTCAAAATTACGTTTAGGGGTAATTTTAGGGTTAGGGTTTGGACTCAAATTAGGGCTATGTTTAGGGCTAGGTGTAGATTTAGTTTTTGGTTTAGGTTAAGCTTTAAAGTTAGTGCTATGGCTTGGTTTTGTTTTAGGGATAGGGCTATGGTTATGGCTAGTTTTAAGATTAGCATTAGGTTTAGGACTAGTGTAGTAATCCTAACTCTAATTCTAACTCTAAACCTAAGACTAGAACTAAAAATAAACCTATTCCTAAACCTAACCCTAACACTAGTCTTAGGTTTAGAGTTAGATTTAGAGTTAGGATTAGATCTAGGGTAAGTCTAGGGCTAAGGATATGTGTAGCATAATTTCTAGTTTTATAGCTAGAATTGGGGTTATGATAAAAATAGGGTTAAAACTAGGGATAGGGATAGGGCGAGAGTGAGAGTTAGTCTTAGGGCTAGGCTTAGTGTTTGGTTAGGTACAGGGCTTAATTAGGGCTAGGAATAGGGCTAGATTTATGTTTATGTTTAGGCCTAGGGTTAGTTTTGGGCTTAGGTTTATATTTAGTGTAAGTAATGGGGTTAGAGCTAGGTTTAGGGCGAGGACAAATGTTAGAATTAAGGTAGGGCTAGTGTTTCTTTAGAGTTATGATTAAAGCTAGGTTAAAGGCTAGGATGAGGGCTAGGGTTTTTGTTTTGGTTAGGGCTAGGATTAGTGTTAGGGCAAATATCAGTTATAGGGTTATGGTTAGGGATAGTTTTAGGATTAGGTTTATGGTTATGTTTAGTGTAAGTGTTAGATTTAGGGTAAGTGTCAAATTTAGTGCTAGGGGTATTATTAGGTTAAGGGTCAGGGTCTTGTTTAGGATTTTGTGTAGGTTAGATTTTAGGGTTAGGGCTGAAATTAGCATTAGGGTTTTGGTTAGGGTACTGATAGGTTTAGGTATAGGGTTAAGGTTAGGTTTAGCATAATGGATAGGGTTATGGTTAGGCATAGGTTTAGATTTAGGCCTAGGGTTAGCATTACAATTAGGGCTATGTTTAGGGTAATTGACAGTGTTAGAGCTAAGTTTAGGGCTAGGGTTATGGATAGGATTAGGGCTAGGTTTAGGGTGAGGGTTAGGTTTAGGGCTATGGTTTGTGTTAAGTTTAGGGCTAGGATTACAGCTAGGGCAAATGTCAGGTATATGGTTATGTTAGGAATAGTTTTAGACTTAGGTTTATGGCTAGGTCTAATATAAGGGTTAGGTTTAGGGGTAGAGTCAGGGTTAGAGCTAGGTATATTATTACAAAAAGGGTCAGATTTAGGGTTCGCCTTAGGTTAAATTTAGGATTAGGGCTCAAATTAGCATTAAGTTTAGGTTTAGGTTAATGATAGGATTAGGTTTAGGGTACTGGTTAGGTTTAGGTTAATGGATAAGGTTAGGATTAGCAATAATGTTAGGTTTAGGACTAGGGTTACCATTAGTTTTATGTTTATGGTTAGGGTAATGGATAGGGTTAGAGCTAGTGATAAGGCTAGGATTAAGGTTAGTATTCTGGCTTGGCTTAGGGTAAGGTTCAGGGTTAGCTTTGGGGTTAGATTTAGGTATAAAACTAGGATTAATTATCAAAAAATGTCTAGGTTTTGGGTTTGGTTAGGCCTAGGGTTAGGGCTATGGATAATATATGAACTAGTGCCAGTTTTAGAGTTTGGGTTAGGGTGATATTTAGAGCAAGGCTTATATTTAGGGTCAGTGTCAGGGCCAGGGTTAGATTTTGTGTTATGTTTAGAACTCGAATTAGGGCTAAAGTTAGTGCTAGGTGTAGGGATAGGTTATGGTTTAGGTTAAGTGTGATGGTCAGGGCTATGGCTCAGATTTTTTTTTGGGGGGGGCTAGAGCTAGGGTTAAGGCTAGATTTTAGATTAGCATCGGTGTTAGGGCTAGTGTTAGAGTGAAGTTTAGGCTTAGGGTTAGGGTTAGATTTAGAGTTAGGGTTGATCTAGAGTTAGGGCTCATGCCAGGGTTAGGGCTAGGGTTAGGGTTATGATAAGGGATATTTTTAGAACTAGGGATACGTCTAGGGTGAGAATTAGAGTTATTTTAGGAATAGGCTTAGTGTGAGGTTTAGGGTTAGGGCTAAATTAGGGCTAGGATTAGGACTAGTGTTATTGTTAGGGTTAAGGCTAGGGGTTGGGCTAGGGTTAAGGTTAGCTCTGAGGTTAGTGTTAAGTTTATAGGAATGTGTCAGGTTATATCTAGGACTAGGGCTTAGGTGAGGGTTAGAATTAGGATTAGGCCTAGGGGTATGGTTCAGGTTAGGATTAAGGCTAGGATTAGGGCTAGGATGAGGGGTTGGTTTTCTGATAGGGTTAGGGCTACAACTCGGGCTAGGGATAATATCAGGTCTACCATTATGGTTAAGGATAGTTTTAGGGTTAGGTTATGGTTATGTCTAGTGTAAGGGTTAGGTTTTTGTTAAAGGTCAGCTTTAGAGCTAGAATTATTATTTGTGTCAGGGTCAGGGTTAGCGTTTGGTTTGCGTTAAGATAAAGGGGTTATGGCTCAAATTTGTGTTAGTGTTAGGTTTAGAGTTAAGGTAATGGAATTGTTTACTTTAGGTTTTAGTTAAGTTTCAAGGTAACAGATGGATTAGGTTTCAGTGATCAAGTAACGGTTAGCATTAGTGTTAGGGTTATGTTTAGTGTAATGGATAGTTTTAGAACTAGGGTTAGGGCTAGGTTATGGTTTGGATTAAGTCTAGGTTTAGGATTACGTTTAGGGATAGGGCAACAGTTTGGTTTAGGGTAAGTTCTGGGTTAGGGTAAGTGTTAGTTAAGGGTTAAGGTTATGATTAGGTTAGGATAAGGGTTAGTGTTTGAACTAGGGTTGGGCCTAGTGTGATGGTTAGGTTTAGGATTAATTCTAAGTTCAAGATTATGGTTAGATTTAGGCTTAGTGTTATGGATAGGGTTTTAATTATGGTTAGGGTTAGGATTAGGATAATAGATATGGTTAGAGCTAAAGTTTGGGCTTGGGTTAAGTTTAGGATTAAGGCTAGGGTTAGGATTAGGATTTATGATAGGTCTAGGGTCATGTTTAGTGTAAGGGTTAGGCTTTGAGCTAGGGTTAATTCTAAGGAGATGGTTAGGATTATAGTTAGGGTTAGGGTTAGGGTTAAGGCTAGGCTTAGGTTGATGCTTAGAGCTAACTTTAGACCTAGGATTAGCTCTACATTTTGTGTTAGGTTTAGTGCTAGGTTTAGGTCTATGGGTAATGTAAAAGCTAGGGTTATGTTTAGGGTAGTTTTAGGTTTAGGATTGTGGCTAGGTCTATTGTTAGGTCCAGGTTTTTGGTTAGTGTAAGGTTAAAGCTAGTTTAAGTGTTAGGATTAGGGTCAGTGTTCAGGATAGGGCTAGTTTTAGGGTTATAGCCAGAATTAGGACTAGAGTTAGGTCTAGGGATAGGGTAAGTGTTTGGTTTAGGTTAAGGGTTATTTTTAGGGCTAGTGCTAGGATTTTGTTTAGGTCTAGGGCTAGAGTTATAGCTATATTTAGGATTAGCTTTGGGTCTAGGACTAGTTTTAGGCTTATCTAAAAGTATAGGGTTACCGGTAGATCTAATGTTAGGTTTTGGTTTAGGTTTAGGGTCAGGTTTAGACCTAGGGTTACTTTTAGGGTCAGATGAGCGTCTGGGTTAGGGTTAGAAGTAGAACGAGGGCTAGGGTTAGGACTACTAATAATGTTAGTGTTTAAGTTAGTCTAAGGATTAGGGTTAAGACTAGGGTTAGCATTTGGGTTATGGTTTGGTTTAGGTTAAGGGATAGGGTTAGAACTAGGGTTAGAGCTCGGGTTAGGTTTAGGGTTAGGGCTAGTGTAAGGGTTAAGACTAGGGTTAAGCTAGTGTTACGACTAGAATTAAGGGTAGGATTTGTGTTAGGGTTAGGGTTAGGGTTAGGGTTAGGACAATGACTAATGTACTAACTAGGGTTACAATTAAGGCTAGTTTTATGGTTACGGTTAACACTAGTCTAGTATTAGGGTTAATTTAAGTTAGGGTGATTATTAGAGCTAGGATTAGTGTTAGAGTCAGCGTCAGGGTCAGAGTATTTTTAGAGTTAGAATTTGGGCTAGGTGTAAGGTTTGGGTTTGGTTTAGGTTAAGGGTTTGGGTTAGGGATATGGTTTGGTTTGGTTTTATGGCTAGGGCCAGGGCTAGGGCAAGTTTTAGGATTAGCATTATGGTTAGTCATAGTATTAGATTTTGGTTTGGCTTATGATTACAGTTAAATTTAGAGTTATGTTTAGATTTAGACTGAGGTTTAGATATAGATATAGGATAGGGCTAAGGATAGAACTAGGGTTAGGGCTAGGGCAAGAGGATAGAACTAGGGTTAGGGATAGGGCAAGAGTTATAGTTAGTCTTAGGGCTGGGGTTAGGGTTAGAATAGAATTAAATTAGGGCTAAGATTAGCGCTGGGCTTAGTGTTAGTATGAGGCCTAGGGTTAGGGTGGGAGTTAGGGCTTGGTTTAGGGTTATGGTTAGGTTTATGGTAAGGAACGGGGTTATAGGTAGGTTTAGGGTTAGGGTGAGTGTTATAATTAGGGTTAGGGCTCAGGTTATGTTTTGGGGTAGGATTAAGTTTAGGTTCAGGGCTAGGATTACAGTAAAGGCTAATTTCAGGTCTAGGTTTACAGTTAAAGATAGTTTAATTTTAGGATTATGTTTACACCTTGTGTAAGCATTAGGTTTAGAGTTAGGGTCAGGTTTAGTGCTAAGGGTATTATTAGGTCATGGTCATGATTAGTGTTTTGGATAGGTTAAGGTTTAAAGTTAGGACTTGAATTAGCATTAAGGTTGGGATCAGCATAATGATAGGGTTAGGTTTAGGTTTCAGGTTATATTTAGGGAAATTGATAGGGTGAAGTTTAGAATTAGGGTTAGGTTTAGGCCTAGGGTTAGCATTAGGTTTAGGGTTATGGTTAGGGTAAAAGATAGGGTTAGAACTAGGTTTACAGCTAGGGTTATGGTTCCAATTAGTAATAGGGTTAGAGTTAGGTTTAGGGTTAAATCTAGGTTTAGGGCTGGGAATAGGGCTAGGATTTGGGTTAAGTTAGGTCTAGGGTTAGGGTTACAGCTAATGTAAATACTAGGGTTATGATTAGGTCTAATTTTAGTGGTAGGGGTTAGGACTAGGTCTAGTGTTAGGTTTAGGTTTACAGTTAGGGTGATGTTTAGACCTAGGGTTAGTGTTAAGGTCAGATTCAAGGTGAGAGTTAGTTTTAGGGTTCGGCTTAAGACTCAAATTATTGCTAGGGTTAGGGCTAGGTGTAGGATTAGGGCTTGATTTATGTTAAAGATTAGGGTTATGTTATGGCTCGGTTTTGTTTAGACCTAGGGCTAGGGTTAGAGCTAGTTTTAGGTTTAGCCTTAGGGTTAGCGCTATGGTTAGGTTTAGGCTTAGGCTCATTGTTAGGGTTAGATTTAGAGTTAGTGTTAGATCTAGGGTTATGGCCAGGGATATGAATAGGGCTAGGGTTTGACCTAAGGTTCAGGATAGGATTAGGCTTCCAGTAAATTATAGGGTTAGTACTAGAGTTATGGCTATGGTGAGAGTTAGAGTTAGTCTTTGGGCTAGGAATAAGTTTAGGGTTAGTGATAGGGCTAAATTAGGGCTAAGATTTGGGCTATTGTTAGTTTTATGAATAGGCCTAAGGTTAGGGTTGGGGTTATAATTAAGTCTATGTTTTGGGGTAGTATAAGGACTAGGGTTTGTGATAGTGTTAGGGCTATGATTATGGCTAGGGCTAAAGTCAAATCTAGGGTTATGGTTAGGCATATTTTGGGGGTTAGATTTAAGACTAAGTCTAGTGTAAGGGTAAGGTGTAGGGTAATAGTCAGGTTTAGAGCTAGGTGAATTATTAATGTCAGGGTCAGTGTTGGGTTTTGGTTTAGGTTTGAGTTTAGGGTTAGAGCTTGAATTAGCATTAGGGTTAGCATTAGGGTAATGATAAGGTTAAGTTTAGGGTTCAGGTTAAGTTTAGGGTAATTGACAGTTTGGGGGATAGTGATAGGGTTAGGGTTAGGCCTAGGGTTACATTGGCATAAGGGTAATGTTTAGGGTAATGTATAGAGTTAGAGTTAAGGTTATGGCTAGGATTATGGTTAGGATTAGGTCTTGAGTTAGAGTTAGGGTGAGCATTAGAACTAGGGTTAGTTTTAGGAATATATTTAATGTAAGGTTTAGGTTCTGAGCTAGGGTTAGGGCTAGGCTGGGAATTAGCTTTAGGGTTAGGTCTAGGGATAGGATTACCAAAATTTTGGGTTAGAGTTAAGATTAGAGTTAGAGATAGGATTAGTGGTAGGGCTAGTATAAGGGTCAGGGTTGGGGTTAGAATTTGGAATAGGGTAGAACTAGAATGAGACCTAGTGTTAGGGCTATTAATAGAGTTAGGGTTTTGGTTAGCCTAAGGATTAGGAATAGGTCTAGTGTTACCCTTAGGTTTAGGGGCTTGCTTAGGGAAAGGGATCAGTTTAGATCTAGGTTTAGGGCTATGGTTAGGATTAGAGTTAGGGTTAAATCTAGGTTTAGGGCTCGGATTAGGGTTAGTGTTTGTATTAGGGTTAGGGTTAGGATTAAGACCATGGCTAATGTAAGAACTAGGGTCAAATTTTTGTTAGTTTTAGATTATGGTTAGGTTTAGTGTGTTAGGGTTAGGGTTAAGTTTAGGGTGATATTTATAGCTAGGGTTGGTGTTAGGATCAGAGTCAGTTAAGTTTTTGTTTTAGGGTTAGGGATAGGACTTGAATTATTGTTAGGGTTATTGTTAGCAATCGGTTTAGGGTGAGGGTGGTGTTTAGAGCCAGGTTGAGTGTTAGGATATGAGTCAGGGTCAGTGTTAGTTTTAAAGTTAGTGTTAGAACTCGAATTAGGTCTAGGGATAGGTCTGGTTTAGTGTTTTGGTTTTGTTTAAATTAATGTTTAGGGTTAGCGCTTTTGCTTGGTTTTGATTTAGTCCTAGGCTTAGGTTTAGAGTTAGTGTAAGTGTTAAGCTTAGGCTTAGGGTTTGGGTTAGATTTGGAGTTAGGGTTAGATCTAGGGTTAAGGATGGGAGTAAGTATAGGCAAAGGTTAGGGCTAGGGATAGTGTTATGGTAAGGGATAAGGTTAGAACTATGGATAGGTATAGTGCAAGAGTTAGATTGAGTCTTAGAGCTAGTGTTAGTGTTAGGGTTAGAAATAGGGTGAAATTAGTGCTAAAATTAGGGATAGTTTTATTATTTGGCTTAAGCCTAGAGTTATGGTTAGGGTTGTTTTTAAGTTTAGGGTAAGAGGTGGCATTATAAATAGGTATAGAAGTAGGGTGAGGATTACAATTTGGGTTAGGGGTAGGGGTAGGATAAGGGTTATTATTAAAGCTAGTTTTAGGGCTAGGATGAGGGCTAGGGTTAATTTCAGGTCCAGATTTATGGTTAAAGATAGATTTAGGGTTAGAATTATTGCTACATCTAGCGTAAGTTGTTAGGTGTAGGGTTATATTCAAGTTTAGAGCTAGGGGTTTTATTAGGTTCAAGGTCAGGATTAGGGTTTTGGATAGGTTAAGGTTTAAACGTAGTGCTTGAATTAGTGTTAGTGTTAGGGTTAGGGTAATGATAGGGTTAGGTTTAGGTTCAGGTTAGGTTCAGGGTAATAGATTGGCTTAAGTTTAGGGTTCAGGCCTAGGGTTAGCATTACGGTTATTGTTTTGGTTATGGTAATGGATAGAGTTAGAGATTTGCTTAGAGCTATGTTTATGATTAAAATAGGGCTAGGGTTAAAGCTAAAATTATTGCTCGGTTTTGGGTTAAATTAGGGATAGGGTTAGGGTTAGGGCTAATGTAAGCACTAAGGTGATGTTTAGGGCTAGTTTTATGGTTTTAGGGCTAGAGTTTGTGTTAGGGTTAGGTATAGGGTTAGGATGATGTTTAGAGCTAGTAGTGTTAGAGTCAGTGTCAAGTTCAGGGTTAGTTTAAGGGTTCGGCTTACAACTCATATTAGGGCTAGGGGTAGGCCTAGGTTTAAGGTTAGGGTTTGATTTACGTTAAGGGTTATGGTTATAGCTATAGCTAGGTTTTGTTTTAGGGCTATGGCTAGGGTTAGGCCTAGTTTTAGGATTAGTGTTATGGTTTGGGCTAGTGTTAGGTTTTGACATACTCTTTGGGTTAGGGCTCGATTTAGAGTTAAATTTTGTCTAAGGTTAGTGCTAGGTCAAAGTATAGGGCAAGGATGAGGGCAATGGTAGGGTTATGGTATGGAATAGGGTTAGAATGAGTGAAACTTCCAATGTGAGAGTTGGAGATAGTCTTAGGACTAGTGTTAGGGATAGAGCAAAATTAGGGCTAAGATTAGGGCTAGGGTTAGTTTCAGTGTTAGGCTAGAGTTTGGGTTAGGATTGTAATTGAGGCTAGGTTTAGGGCTAGGATAAGGGCTAGGGTTTGTGTTAGGGTTAGGGTATAATTATGGCCAGAGCTAATGTCAGGTCTAGAGTTACAGTTAGGGATTGTTTTAGGGAAAGGTTTATGGCTAGGTCTATTGTAAGGGTTAGGTGTAGGGTAAGAGTCAGGTTTAGAGCTAGTGGAATTATTAGGACCAGGGCAAGTGTTAGGGCTTGGTTTAGGTTTGAGTTTAGGGTTGAAGCTCAAATTAGAGTTAGGGTTATGGTTAGGGTAAAGATAGGGTTAGGTTTAGGGTTCAGGTTAGGTTTAGGGTAATTGATAATTTTGGGGATAGTGATAGGTTTTGGGTTAGTCTTAGGGTTAGCATTAGGATAAAGGTTATTTTTGGGTAATGGGTACAGTTAGAGTTAGAGGTAGGGTTATGGTTAGGATTAGGTCTTGTGTTAGGGTTTTTGTGAGGGTTAGGATTAAGGCTAGGTTTACGGCTTAGATAAGGGTTTGTGTTAGGGCTAGGGCTAGGATTAGGGCTAGGTCTAATATCAGGTCTATCATTACAGTTAAGGGTAGTTGTAGGGTTTGGTTTTGAATAGGTCTACTGTACGGGTTAGTTTTAGGGTAAAGGTCAGGTTTAGAGCTAGGTGTATTGTTACAGTCAGGGTCAGGATTAGGGATTGGTTTTGGTTAAGGTTTAGGGTTAAGGCTCAAATTAGCATTAGGTTTAGAGTAATGGATATGGCTAGGTTTAGGATTCAGGTTGGGTTTAGGGTTTTGAAAATAGTCTTAACAATAGCTATACAGTTAGGTTTAGTACTATTGTTAGCATTTGGGTTAGGCTTAAGTTTAGCATAAATGATAGGATTACAGCTAGGGTTAGGGCTACGTTAATGGATAGGATTAGGGCTAGTGTTAGGGTTAGGGTTATGGTTAGGGTAGGGTTAAGGTTAGGTATTGGGTAAGAGTTATGGTTGGAGCTAGATTTAGGGCTAGGGCGAGGGTTAGGGTTAGAGCAGGTCTAGGGTAAATGATAGGGTTAGGGCTACGTTTAGCATTAGAGTTAGAGTTAGAGTTATGGTAATGGATAGAGTTAGAGATAAGGTTTGTGCAATGGTTACAGCCAAATAAGGGTTAAAGTTAGGGTTAGAGATATGGCTAGTTAATGTCTAAGGTTAGGATTAGGGCTCAGTTTAGAGGTAGTGTTAGAGTTAGAGTTACTTTATTCAAATTTCTGTGATACAATCCAGAATTCATTTTTAACTACCCTTACTCTGTTTCCCAGGTTCAGCATTTTGATTCAATGTTTTGGTGTCTGGAACAGTTAATATTTTTATTTTATTTCATTTTGACTTATATGAGTAAATGTAAATAGAACTGTAAATCAAACAGGGTTTATACTAGCTGCTTGAAATTGCACACACACCCTCAATTCTTTGTGGGGACACTCTGGTATGTTTCTTGTGAGTGTAGGCCTAAGCTGAAGCATGCAAAACCAACTTTATCTGAGAGCCCTTTAGGAGAAAGCAGGGATTATGCATGCAATGAAATTCCTCCCATAATTATTTAGTCAGATTTGTTTGATACGGAGTAGGATTAATTATTTAGCTTGCCCCACAAAGTTCTCCAAGTGTAGGACTTCTAGGATCAATGGTTCTCTAATCAGGTTAAGGTTAGTGTTAGGTTTGGTGTTAGGGCTAGTGTTAGATGTAGTGTTAGGGTGAGTGTTAGTTTTGTACAAAATTTTTTGATAATTGGAATGAGTCATCTTTTACCTAGCCTTAATATGCTCCTCAGGTTTGGGCCTTCTCATGTCAATGGTTTGCTAACAGGGGCACTCTGTATTTTAAGGTTTCACTTCATATTGACCAATATACGTAAATGAAAATGGAGGTAAAAATCTAACCGTGTTGGTGCTAGCTGCTTAAAATTTTAAACACTGAATAAGTTCTCTGTGGGAACACAGGTTTGTTCCTTGTGAAAGTAGCCCTAAGATTAAGATGGCATAAAACAACTTTATCCGAGAGCCCTTTAGCAGAAAACAGAGAAATATGCATGAACTTAAATACCACATCAATTATTTGGTCATATTTGATACTTCATAGGATTCATCTGATAGCTTAGCCCACTAGGCTTCCCATGTTTGGGACTTCTAGGATCAACAGTTTTTCAAACAGGTTAGGGTTTGTGTTAAGGATAGTGTTAGAGCTAGTGTTAGAGCTAGTATTAGGATTAGAGTTAGTTTTGTTCAAATTTCTTTGATATTGGGCAGGATTAATTTTTCTCCTACCCTTACTATACTCCACATGTTTGGGACTCCTAGGTTCAATGGTTCACTGAAGGAACAGTTTGTATTTTAAAGTTTCAGTTCATTTTGTCCTATACAGGTAAAAGGAAATGGAGCTGGAAATCAAACAGCATTGGTGCTAGCTGCTTGAAACTTCACACTCCATCAATTCTCTGTGAGCAATCTCTGATTTGTTCTTGTGACAATAGGCCTAAGCTGAAGCATGTAAAAATAATTTTATCCAAAATTCCTTTAGGAGATTACAGAGAAATATGCATGTACTGATATACTCCATCATCTTTTTGGACAGATTTCATTGATACTATGCAGCATTAATCCCTCAGCTCTGCTCACTAGGCTGCCCAAGTTTGGAAATTCTATGGTCAAAACTTACATAAAAAAATTAGGGTTAGGGGAAGAGCTAGGGTTAGAGCTAGTGTTAGGGTTAGAGTTAGTTTTATTCAAAATTCTTTGATACTTGGAAGGATTTATCTTTTAGCTAGATTTACTCTGTAACCCAGGTTTAGGTCTTCTCCATTCACTGGTTCACTGTCAGCAACATTTTTTTATTTTAAGATTTCACTTAATTTTGACCTATATGGGAAAATTAATGGAGTTGAAAATCAAACAGGGTTTGTGCTAGCTGCTTGAGACTTCACACACTCCATCAGTTCTTTGTAGGGTCTCTGGTATGTTCTTTGTAGAAGTAGGCCTATGCTTAAGCATGCAAAAATAACTTAATCTGAGAGCCATTTAGAAATAAACAGGAAAATATGCATGTACTGAAATACCTCCCATAATTATTTTGTCAGATTCATTTGATATGGCATAGGATTCATCACTTAGCTTGCCCCTAAAGGCTCCCCAAGGGCAGAAATTCTAGGATCAATGGTTCTCTAATCAGGTTAGGGTTAATGTTAGGTTTAGGGTTATGGCTAGTGCTAGGTTTAGAGGCAATGGTAAGGTGAGAGTTAGTTTTGTTCAAATTTCTTTGATGCTGGGCAGGAATCATCTTTTATCTAGCCTTAGTATGCTGACAAGTTATGTTCTTCTCAATTCAATGGTTCACTATCATGAACATTTGTATTTTAAGGTTTCACTTCATTTTGACACCTATGGGTAAATGGAAATGGAGGTGGAAATCAAACAGGCAGCCTTTCCCCTAAACCTAACACTAAACCTAATAATAAAATAGCCCTAATTCTAGGCCTAAGCCTATCACTAAGCCTAGATCTATTCCTAGCCCAAATTTAGCCTTAAACCTAACCCAAACTCTAGCCCTAAAACTAACTCTAACTCTTGCCATAGCCCTATTCCTATTTTTAACCCTATCCTTTACCATAACCCCAAAACTTGCCCTAACCTTAGCTCTCACACTAGCCATAGCACTAACCCTAAAATTAACTATAACTCTAAATCTACTCCCACGCCTAACTCACCCTATCAGTATCAATAACAATAACGCTAATCATAAAACTACCCTTAACTTTAGCTTTAGTCCTAAAACAAAACAGAGCCATAGGACTAACCCTAAACCTTAACCTAAACCAAATCCTAACCCTACATCTAGCCCTAAGTGTACCCCTAATTTGAGTCCTATCAATAACCATAAAATGAATCATGATTCTGACTCAGACTCTAACAATATCCCTAGTTAAAAATATCACCTAAACCTAAGCATAATCCTAGAACTAGACTCTTTCCTAAATGTAACCCTAAAACTAGCCCTAATCATAACCTTAGTTCTTAAATTAGCCCTATCCCTAAAACAAGGCCTTAAGTAAGCCAAAACCTAGCCCTAATCCAAGACACAAACCTAGCTTTAACCCTAACTGGAACCCTAAAACTTGCCCTATCCCTTATCCTATACCTAACCCTAACTTAATTCTTGAACTAACCCTAAACATAACACTACCCATAGCTCTTACTCGAACCTTAACCCTAGCCCTAAGCCAAGCTCTAACCCTATCCATTACCATAAATTTAACCCTAACCCTAATGCTAATCCTCAGCCTGACCCTACCTCTATCCCTAAACCTAACCCTCTATTACCCTAACCCTAACTAGAATCTAACTCTAACAATATCATTACCCAAACTGTAACCTTAACCATACTACTAACTCGAGCCCTAAACCTAACACTAAACCTGACCCTAATCATAACCCTAACAATCACACTAAACCTAATCCTAAAACTAACGCAAAAAGTAACCCTAAAACTAAACAAAATGCTAACCCTACCATTAATCCTAAACCTAAAACAAACATGAACACTAACACTAACCCTAACCCAAAGCCTAACCCTAAACATAACTCTAACCCTAATCCTATCCTAAAACTAACCCTAAACCTTACCCTAACACGAACCCGAAACCTAACCCTAAAAATAACCCTAACTCTAACCCTAACACTAATCCTAAACCGAATCCTAAACCTAACACAAACCATAACACAAACCCTAAACCTAACCCCAAAATTAACTCTAATCCAAACCTAACCATAACAATAACACTAACCCTAATAATAACCCTAATTCTAATCCTAACACTAACGCTAACTCTAATTGTAACCCTATCCAACCCGTAAAACATAACACTTAAAATAAACCTAACTCTAAACAAAAACCAAAACGTAAATCTAACCCTAACACTAACCCTAATCCTAACCATAACCCTAACACTAACACTGACCCTAATCCTAACCCTAACCCTATCACAAACTTTAACCCTAACCCTAACTCAAATACTAAGGGTAACTCTAAAATTAACCAGAAACCTAATCCTAATGCTAACCCTAACACTAACCCTAACCCTAACCCTAACCCAACTTTAACACTAATCCTAATCCTAACCCAAAATCTAACACAAATCCTAACCGTAAACTTAACCCTAACACTAACCCTAACCCAAAACTTAACCCTAATGCTAATCCTAACCGTAATCCCAACCCTAACACAAACCATAACCATAACCATAGAACTAAACCTAACCCTAATCCTAACCCAAAAACTGACCATAAACCTAACACAAACCATAAATCAAACCATAATTCTAAACATAACCTAACCCTAACCCTAAGCACAAACTAACTCTAATCCTAACCCTAATCCTAACACTAACCCTAACCCTAACTCTAAACTTAACCATAACCCTATAACTAAACCTAACACGAACCCTAACCATAATTCTAACCCTAATCCTATTTGTATACCTAACTCTTAACCTAACCCTATCAATAAACCTAACACTATCCCTAACCCTAACTCAAATCCTAACTCTTAAACTAACCCTAACCCTAAACCTAACACCAACATTAAACCTCACAGTAAGCCTAACCCTAATACTTATCATAATACTAACCCCCAAACTAACACAAAACCTAAATGTATACCTAACACTAACCATAACACTAACCCTAACCGTAACCCTATCATTAACTCTAAACCTATCCCTAACCCTAACACTATCCTTACAATAACCCTAACCCTAAACCAAACACTAACCCTAAACCTCAACCTCAACCTAAACCTAACACTCACGCTAACCCTAACATAATCCAAACCCTAAAACTAAACCCTAACACTAACCCTAACCCCAAATCTAACAATAAATCTAACCCTAACCCTAAAAATAACCCTAAACATATCCCTAACAAAAACACTAACAGTAACTCTAACCCTAACCCTCAACCTAACCCTAATCCTAACACTAACCCTAACACTAACTCTAAACCTAACCCTGATACTAAAACTAACACTAACTCTAATGCAAAAATTAACACTAACACTAACCCTAACAATAACCTTAATCCTACCCGTGAACCTAAAATTGCACTTACCTTGAACCTAACCTAACACAAACCCTAACCCTAACCTTAAAACTAAACCTAACTCTAATCCAAACCATAACATTAACCCTAAACCTAACAATAAACCTCACCATAACACTAATTATAACACAAATTTAACACTAACCCTAACCTAACCTTTAACATAAACCTAATACTAATCCTAACCCTAAATATAAACTACCCTAAAAGTAACCCTAAACTTAACCTTAACACTAAACTTAACTTTAGCCATAACCCTATCCCAAACCCTAACCCTAACCCTAAACCTAACACTAACCACAATCCTAATCCTTTCCATAACCCTAATGCTAACCTTAACACTAACTCTAACCATAACCCAAGCCTTACATTAACCCTAACCGCAACCAAAACCTAACACTAACCCTAATCATAACCTTAACACTAACACTAACCCTAACCATAAAATAAACCTAACCCTAACACTAACCATAACCCTAATACTAACCCTAACCAAATCACTAACCTTAACCATAACACTAACCCTAATACTTACCCTTACACAAAACCTAAATCTAATCATAACGCTAACCCTAAAGATAACACTAACCCTAAAACTAAACCTAACACTTACCCTAACCCTAACCTAATCTTAACGCTAACTCTGACACTAACTCTAAACTTAACTATAATGCTAACCCTAACACTAACCCTAACCCATACCCAAACCTAACACTAAACCTAACCCTAACTCTAAACCTAAAACTAACCCTAACCCTAACCAAAACCTAATGCTAATCTTAACCTTATTCCTAATACTAAACCTAACCCTAACCCTAACAGAAAACCTAACCCTAAACATAATGCTAACCCTAACCCTAACACTAACTCTAACCCTAACATTAACATTAAACCAAACCCTACCAAAAACACTAACCCTAACACTAACCCTAACCTTAATGCTAACACTAACTCTAACCCTATCATTAGCCCTAACACAAACCCTCACCCTAACCCTAACTCTAACCTAACACTAACCCTAACCCTAACACAAACCCTAACGCTAAACATACCCTAAACATAACCTAACCCTAACCCTAACCTAAACCTTACATTAACCCTGAACTTAATACTAACTCTAAAAGTAACCTTAACCCTAAATCTAAAGATAACACTAACAATAACCCTAACCCCAAAACTAACCCTAAACTTAACCCTAACACAAACCTTAACCCTAATCCTAACCCAAACCTAACCAAACCATAATCGTAACCTGAATCTTAACTGTAATAGAAAACCTAAACCTAACCCTAAACTTCACACTAACCTAAATCCTAACCATGGCCGAAAACCAAACCCTAACCCTAACCCTAACCCAAAGCTCTTGACATATCATATTTCATACATTTGATTCAAGCAGATTATGAACTCCAATTTTTACCCCGTATACAAATTGCAGATTCACATTGGTTGCACATCCACTTTTTTACATACTGCTATACTAGTGTCCTTTGTATTCTGCTGCCCTTCCTATCCTCTACTATCCCCCCTCCTCTCCCCTCCCCTCTCCTCCCATCTTCTCTCTCTACCCCATCCACCTTCACCCTAACACAAACCCTAACACTATCCCTAACACTAAACATAACACTAACCCTAAACCTACCACTAACCCTAAACCTTTCCCAAACCCTAACACTATCCCTAACCCTATCACTAATTTTAACCCAAGCACTAAAACTTACCCTAACTCTAAACCTAACCCTAACACTCACCTTAACACTAACCCTAACACGAACCCTAATCCTAATTCTAACACTAACAATAACAGTATTTCTAACCCTTACACTAACCTTAAACCTAACCCTTACCATTGCTCTAACTGTAATCCCAATGCTAAAAGTAACCCTAACTCTAACCCTAACCCTAATACTAACACTAACCCTAAGCCTAAACCTAACCCTAATCAGAACTGTAACCCTAACCCTAATACAAACCCTACCCTAAAACAAACACTAACTCTAAGCCTAAAACTTACCCTAACCTAACCCTAACCCTAATCCTAAACCTATCCCTAACCATAACACTAACCCTAACACTAACATTAAAATTAAAACTTACACTAACCCTAATCCTAATGCTAAACTTAACACTAAATCTAAACCTAACCCTACCACTAAATCTAAAACTAACACTAACCCTAACCCTAACCATACACCTAACCTAACTCTAAGCCAAATACAAACACTGACACTAAGCATAACCCAAAACCTAACCCAACCGTTACTTTAACATTACCAAATTTAACCCTAACTCTAACATGAACAATAAAACTAAAGCTAAAACTAACCCTAACGCTAACACAAACCCTAACCTTAACCCTAATCCTAACCCTAACACTAACTGCAACCCTAACACTGACACTAAACCTAAACCTATCCCTAAACCTAAACCTATACCTAACACTAAGCATAACCCTAACACTAAACATAAATCTATCTGTATCACTAAATCTAACACTAACAGGATCCCTAACCCTTATTCTATCAGTAACCCTACCCATAACCCTTTTACTAACACTAATCATAACGCTAAACCTAACCCAAGCACTAACCCTCAACATGATTCTAACCCTAACCATAACACTAACCCTAATCATAACCCTAACACAAAACCCAATCAGAACCCTAACCCTAATGCTTTCACTTACCTTAACCTAACCCTAAATTTACACTAACCCTAACCCTAAGACTAACCCTAAACCTAAATCTAAAAATAAACCTAAATTTAACACTAATTCTAAGCCTAACACTAACCCTGTCTCTAACCGAAAACCTAACCCTAAACATAACACTAATTGTAAACCTATCCCTAACCCTAACACTACACCTAAACCTAACCCTAATCATAACCCTAAACCTAAACCTAATTCTAACCCTAACACTAACCCTAACATGAACACAAAACCTAACCCTATCCCTAACTATAATTCTAACCCTAACCCTAACCCTAACACAAACCCTAAGCACAACCATAACCCTCACCATTAAATAATCATAACGCTAACCTAACCGTAACCCTAAACCTAACACAAACCCTCATCCTAACCATTAATCTATCACTAACCCTAAGCCTAACACTAACTCTAAACCAAACAGTAATGCTAATCCTAATCCTAAATATAACCCTAACCCTAAATGAAACACTAAGCCTAACCCGAACCATGACACTAACACAAACCCTAACCCTAACACTAAACAAACCCTAATCTGAACTGAAATCCTAACCATAAACCTGACCCTAACACAAACCTTGAACTTAACTGTAACACTAACCCAACCCTAACCCTAACTAACCCTAATCCTAACCCTATCCCTAACACAAACACTAAAACTAACCCTAAACCTAAGGCTAACACTTTCACTAACCGTAAACTTAACCATAATCCTAACCCTAACACTAAACCTAACCCTAACCCTTACTCTAAACCTAACACTAACCCTAAACCTAAACCTATCCCTAACATTAACACTATAACGGGTTCTAACCCTAACACTAACCCTAACCCTAATGCTAACACTAACTTTAACCCTAATCCTAAATTTACCCTATACTTATCCCAAATACCTAACACAAAACCTAACATTAACCCTAACAACTAACCCTAACACAAACCCTAACATTAACCCTAACATTAACCCTAACCCTAAACTTCACCCTAAACCTAACACTAACCCTAAACCTAACACTAACACTATCATTAACCATAACTGTAACCCTAACCATAATCCAAACTGGAAGCCTTACTCGAACACAAAACCTAACACAAATCCTAACACTAACCCTAACCCAAAACCTAACACTAACCCTAACCCAAAACCTAACACTAAACCTAACCTTAAACCTAAACCTAACCCTATCCCTAAAACTTACCCTAACCATAACCCTAAACCAAGGACTAACCCTAACCATAACACCAAACCTAAACCTAACCTTAACCCTAAAACTAACCCTAACCCTAAACCTATCCCTAACCTTAACACAATCCCTAACCCTAATCCTAACACTAACCCTAACCCTAATCCTAACACTAACCCAAACCCTAAACCTTATCCAACCACTCACCCTAACCCTAACACAAATTCTAACCCTAACACTAACACTAATTTAAAACTTAACCCTACACATTACCCTAATACTAACCATAACACCAACCCTAACCCTAACACTAAATTAAACCTTAACCCTAAACATTACTCTAATACTAACCCTAACAACAACCCTAACCCTAACCCTAAACATAACCCTAACCCTAACCCTTGCACAAACCTAAAACTAGTCTTTACCCTAACACTAACCTAACCATAACCATAACTTTAACCATAATCCTAACCCTAACCCTAAACCTAACACTAACCCGAATCCTAAACCTAACCCTAACCTGAACGCTAATACTAACCCTAAACCTCACCCTATCCCTAACCCTAATCCTAACACTAGAACTAAACCTAACACTAACCCTTAGAAAAGCATTAATCCTAACCCTAACCCTAACCCTAAACTAAACATAACACTAACCCTAAACATATCCTTAACACAAACTCTAACCCTAACCTTAACTGTAACATTAACATAAACCCTAACCCAAACCCTAAACTTAACCCTAACCTGAGTCCTAATTGTAATCGTAACCATAACCTTAAACCTAACCCTCACTCTAACATAAACCTGAACACTAATCATAACAATTACCCCATCCCTAACCCTACCTCTGTCCATAACTGTAACCCTAACACTCACACTTACGCCTAACCCTAAACCTCAAACTAACCCGAACCTGAACCCAAAACCTAACCCTAACCCTAACATTAACCCTAACACTAATATTGACCCTATCCCTAAAACCAACACTAACCCTAACACTAATCTTAACCCTAACCCAAACACTGACCCTAACCTGAACCCTAACCCTATAACTAACACTAACCTTAAACATAACCCTAAACCTATCATTAACCCTAAACCTAACCCTAATACTTACACTAACCCTAACCCTAACCTAAAAGTAACACTAATACTAACTCTAAAACTAAACGTAAACTTAACACTAACCCTAAAAATAACCCACATCCTAACACTAACCCTATCCCTAACACTAACATTAACACTAAACCTAAAACGAACATTAACCCTAACCATAACATTAACCCCAAACCTCAGCCTAACACTAACCCTAAATCTATCCCTAAACCTAACACTATCCATAACCCTAACCCTAACATTACCTCAAACACAAAAACTAACCCTAAACCTACACCTAACACTAACACTAACCCTAAAACTCACCCTTACTCTAACCCGAACACGAATCCTTACCTTAACCCTAACTCTAAGCCTAACATTATACCTAATCCTAAGACTAACTCTAAAGCTATCCCTTACAATAACTCTAACACTAACCCTAATGCTAACCCTAACCCTAATCATAACACTTACCCTAACACTAAAACTAATCGTATTCAGATCTGTAACCTTAACCCTAATACTAACACTTACCCTTATACAAACACTAACACTAAGTCTAAAACTAACCCTAAAGTAGTAATAACACTAACCCTCACACTAACCCTATCCCAAACCCTAACACTAATCCTAACCTTTAACAGAAACTTACCCCTAACTCTCAACCTAAGACAAGCACTAAACCCAACCCTAATCCTAACCCTAACAGTAACCCTAACACAAAACCTAACCCTAACAGTAACTCTAAAACTTACAATAACCCTACCCCTACCCCTTAACTTAAAACTAATTCTAAGTTTTACCTAACTTTAACTCTAACACGAAACCTAAATCTAATCCGAATCCTAAACCTAACTTTTAACCCTAACTTTAACCCTAATCCTAATACAAACTCTAACCGAAACCATAATCCTAAACCTAACCCAACCCTAACCCTAACCCTAACACTAACCCTAAACCTAAACCTAACTCTAACTGTAACACTAAACGCAACCCTAACCCTAACACTAACCCTAACACTAACCCTAAACCTAACATTATACCTAAACTTAAACTTAACCCTAATGCTAACACTAACACTAACACTTAACCTAAACCTAACACTAACCCTAAACCTATCTCTAACTCTAACCAATCAATAACACTAATCCTAACCCTAAAACAAACTCTAACACTAATGCTAACACTAACCTTAACCCTAACACTAACCATAAACCTAATCCTAACCCTAACACTAACCCTAAATGTAACCCTAACAAGAAACCTAACACGAACCCTAACCCTAATTCTCTCACTAACCTAACCCTAACCCTAAACCTACATTAACCCAAATTCTAAGACTTAACCTAAACTTAAAACTAACCATATTTCTAACACTAACAGGAATCCTAACATTAACACTAAACCTGTCACTAAGCCTAACCCTAAACCTGAACCTAATACTAACCCTAGCCCTAAAAATAACACTAACGTTAAACCTAACCCTAATCCTAAATGAAACACTAACTGTAACCCTAATCATAACACTAACCCAAACCCTAATACTAACACTAAACTAACCCTAATCTTAACCAAAACCCTAAATCTAACCTTGACCCTAACACAAACACTAATCCTAACACTAACACTAACCTTAACCCTAACACTAACTCTAAAACTAAACCTAAGCCTAACCAGAACCATAAACCTAACCCTAAACCTTACCCTAATACTAAAACTAACCGTAACACTAACCCTATCACAAACTTTAAACCTAACCCTAACCCTTACCGTGACACTAAACCTAAACCTAACCCTAACCCAACACTAACCCTAAACTTAAAACTATCCATAACCTTAACACTATCCCTAACCTTAACACTAACACTGACCCTAACACTAACCCAACTTAAATGTAAACATAATCTTAACATGAACCCTAAACCTAACCCTACAAACAACCCTAAACCTAAGCCAAATTCTAACCCTAAACGTAACACTAACCCTAACACTATCCCTAACCATTACCCTAATACTAACTCAAACACCAACCCTAACTCTAACCCAAACCGTAACACTAACCCTAACCTTAACCCTTACACAAACCCTAACCCTAATCTTAACAATAAAACTAACCCTAATCCTAACCCTTACTTTAACCCTAACATTAAACCTAACACTAACCCTAAAACTAACACTAACCCTAAACCTAAACCTAACTCTAAGCCTCAACCTAACACCAATCCGAATGCTAATACTAATTCTAAACCTGAGGCTATCACTAACTCTAACCCTGAAACTAACACTAAATCTAATACTAACCCTAACCCAAACATTAAATTTAAGCCTAACCCTAACAGTAACACTAACCCTAAACTTAACCCTAAACCTAAACCTAACACTAACCCTAAACATATCCCTAACACTAACACTAAACCTAACACTAACCGTACCACTAACGCGAACCCTAATCCTAACCCTAAACCTAACACTAACCATAAACCTAACCCTAACCCTAACCTTAACAATTTCACTAACCCTAAACTAATCTTAAACCTAGCCGTAACACTAACCCTAACCCTACCCTAACACTAACCCTAATCCTAAACCTATGCCTAATATTAAGTCCATCACTAACCCTAACCCTAACCCTATCTGTAACACTAACCCTAACCCTAATCCTAACACTAACTCTAACCCTTATCCTAACCGTAACCTTAACTCTATTGCCAACCCTCACACAAAACCTATCCCTAACCCTACCACTAACGGTAACACTTTTACTAACCCTAAACATAATCCTAATGCGAACACTAACCCTAACCCTAATCCTAACCTAACCCTAACCCTAACACAAACACTAATGCTAACAATAACCTTAACCCTAACCTAACCGTAATGCTAAACATAACCTAAACCTTACCCTAACTCTATCCTGACACTAAACCTAAAACTAACCTAAACCTAAAACTAACAATAACCCTAACAATAAATATAACCCTAAACCCAATTCTAAATATAACCTTTGCACAAATGTTAACCCTATCATTTACCCTAAATTAAACATAACCCTAAGCCTATCCTGAATCCTAACTGTAACCGTAACCGTAACCTTAACCCTTACCCTAACACAAACTGTAACACTAACCCTAAATTTAAACTTAACCCTATACCTAACACTAACACTAACCCTAACCCTAACCCTAACACTAACTCTATTTGTAATTGTAATGCTAACCCTAAGAGTTACCCTAACCCTAACCTTAACCCTAACCCTAACACTAACCCTAACACTAACCTTAAGCCTAACCTTAACACTACCATTCACCATAACACAAATCTTAACCCTAACCAGAACACTAACGCTAAGAGCAACCCTAACCCTGTCACTAACACTAACCATAAACATAACCCTAAACCTTTTACTAACACAAACCCTAACCCTAACCCTAACCTAACCTTACAGTAACACTAACCCTAAACCTAAACTTAAAATTAACACTAACACTAACACTTATTCTAACACTACCTGTATCCCTAGCCCTAACCCTAACACTAACTCTAAACCTAACTCTAAACCTAAAACTAAGCCTAACACTAACTCTAAACCTATCTTTCACCCTAAAACTATCCATAACCCTTACAATAACCCTACACCAAACACTAAAACTAACGCTAACCATAACTCTAACACTAACACTCACCCTAACCCTAACTCTAACACTAACCCTAACCCTAACACTAACCCTAGAACTTACCCTAAACTTAACCCTAACACTAACCATAACACTAACCCTAAAACTAATTCTAAACTTAAACTAACTCTAACCCTAAGACTAACCCTAACTCTAACCCTAACTCTACACCTAACCATAATCCTAACCCTAACCCTAAGCCTAACCCTAACACAAACCATAACCAAAACCATAACTTTAAACCTAAAGCAACCCTATCCCTAACCCATAACTAACCCTAACACTAACCTTAATATTAACTATAAAATTAAAGCTAAAAATAACCCTAAACCTAACTCTATCCATTACTCTAACGCTAACACAAACCCAAACACTAAAACTAATTATAACCCTAAACCTTAACCTAACCCTAAACCTAACACTTACCATAACCCTAACCCTAACATGAACCCTAACCATAACCCTAAAAATAAACCTAACCCTATCCCTAACCCTAACACTAAACCTAAACCTAACTCTTTCCATGACTAACCCTACCCTATCACTAACCCTAAACCTAACCCTAACCATAACTCTTACACTAACATTAAACCTAACCCTTACCCCAACTCTAACCCTAACCTTAACGCAAACATATCCATAACCCTTACACTAACTCTATCCCAAACACTAAAACTAACCATAACCCCAACTCTAACCCTAACACTCAGCCTAAACCTAACCCAAACACTAAGCCTAACCTTAATCCTAAGCCTAACCCTAAACCTAAACCTTACCCTAAACCTTACACTAACCCTAATCTTAACCATAAGCTAACACTAACCCTTACCCGAATCCTAATTTGAACTATAACACTAAACCTATTACTATACCTAACCATAACTCAAACCCTTACACTAAGCCTAAAACTAATCATAACATAACCCTAACACTAATACTAACCCTAATCCTAATGCAAAGGTTAACACTGAACCTAACCCTAAACCTTATCCTAACACTAACTCTAAACTGAGCACTAACCCTAACCATAACTCTAACCCTAAAACTTACCCTAACCCTAAACTTTACCTTAACCCTAACGCTAATGATAACACTAATTCTAAACCTAACCATAATGCTAACCCTAATACTAACAATAAACCTAACCCTAACCCTACACCTAACCCTCATTTTAACCTTAATACTAACACAAACCCTAACCCAAAACACAAACCTAAACCTAACCCAACCCTAACCCTATCCCATACCTAACCCTAATACTAAAACTAACCATAAAAGTAAAGTTAAAACTAACCATAACCATAACACTAATCATAACCCTAACTCTAACCCTAACCATAATACTAAACTTAACTCTAACCCTAAACCTAAAACTAAACCTAAACCTATCCCTAACTCTAACACTATACCTAAACCTAACTGTAAACCTAAAACTAACTATAATTTTAACACTAAACCTAACCCTAACACTCACCCTAATCCTAACCCTAACATGAACCCTAAACGTAAACCTAACATTATCCCTAACCTTAACCCTATTAGTAAAACTGATCCTAACCCTAAACCTAACCGTAAAACTAACCCTAAACCTAATCCTAATGCTCAACATAACAATAACCCAAACTTAACCGTAACCCAAACATGAAACCTAAGCCAAACCCTAAATCTAACCCTATCACTAACCTAACCATAACCCTAAACCTACACAAACCCTAACCCTAAATCTAACCATAACCCTAACTCTAAAATTAATCCTAAACCTAACACTAACCCTGTCTCTATCGCTAACCCTAACACTAACACTAACCATAACAGTAAACCGAACCATAATTCTAACCCTAACACTAACCCTAACACGAACTTTATACCTAACCCTAAACCTAAATGAAACTCTAACCCTAACCCTAACCATAATATTACCCTAATACTAACCCAAACACCAACCGTAACCCTAACCCTATCCTGAATCCTTACAAAAGCACTAACCTAATCATAACCCTAACACTATCTCTAACCGTAACCGTAATTTAAAAACTAACACTAACCCTAAACCTTACCCTAAACATAGCACTAATCCAAACCATAACCCTAACCATAACCCTACTCCTAACCATATCACAAGCCTTAAACCTAACTTTAACATAACAGTAACACTTACTCTAACCCTAACTTGAACCCTAAAACTAATTCTAACCCTAAACACAAACCTAACACAAACCCTAAATATTACACTAAATTTAAATCTAACACTAACCCTAATCATAACAATAAACTTAAACCTAACACTAACCAGAATGATAATACTAACCCTAAAACTCACAACCCTAACTGTAACCCTAACACTATCCCTAAACCCAGCTCTAATCCTAACTAAAACACTAATACTAAACCTAACCCAAACACTAACCGTAACACTAAACCTAACCCTAACAATAAAACCTAAGATTATCACTAACCCTAATCCAAACCCTAAGATGAAACCTAATCCTAAATACAACCCTTACACTATCATGAACTCTAACCCTAACCCTAACCAAAAAAATTACCCTATCCCTACCCCTAACCCTAAAACGAATCTTAAACCTAATCCTAAACCTAACACTAAGCATAACAAAAACCCTAACCCTAACCCTATCCCTAACCTAACACATACCGTAACGCTAACCCTAAACCTATATCCTAAACCTAACTATAACCATAATTCTAACCCTAACCCTAACACTAACTATAAACCTAATCCTAAACCTAAACTTAAATATCTCTAACCCTAAACCTAAACCTAACATGAATCATAACCCAATCCATACCCAACCCTAACCAAACTGTAATGATAACCCTTACCTAACACTAACCCTAACTATAAAACTAACCCTAACATTAACCCCAACCATAACACGGACACAAAAACTAAGCCTAAATATACCACTAAGCCTAAGCCTCTACCAAACCCTAACCTTAACCCTAATACTAATGCTAAACCTAACCCTATAATTAACACTAATACTAACCCTAACAGTGACCCTAAACTTAAAACTAAAGAAATGCTAATACTAAAACTAAACCTAACCATAACTATAAAACTCACCCTAAAAATAACCCTAAACCTAACATGAACCCTAACACAAATAATAATCCTAACCCTAACCCTAAAACTTACCCTAACCCTAACACTAAACCTAAACCTAAAACTAACCTAAAACCTAACCCTAACATGAACACTAACCCTAACACTAACCCTAAACCTAAACCTGACCCTAACCCTAATCCTAACCCTAACACTAAAGCTAACCCTTAACCTAATTTTAACATAACTTTAACTCTAACCCTAACATAATTCTAACCCTAAAACTGTCCCTAAACCTAAAGAAAAATCTAACCCAAACAGTAACCCTGACCCTTATCTAAACATAACCCTCACCCTTACCTAACCCTTACACTAACCCTAACCCTAATACTAACCCTAAAAATAACCCTAAACTAAACCTAAAACTAAACCTCACCCTAACCCTAACCCTAAACTTAATACTAGCCATAACCCTGCACTAACCCTAACTCTAACCCTAAACCTAGCCAAAACCCTAAACTTAAACCTAAACTTAACACTAACCCTAACCCTAAACCTAACACGGACCCTAACCCAAACACTAATCCTAACCCTAACCCTAAAACTAACCCTAAGCCTAATACTAACCCTAAACTAACCCTAACACGAACCCTAACACTAACACTAACCCAAACCCTAACCCTAACCCTAACCATAATACTAACCCTAACACTAAAATTAACCCTAAACCTAATTTTAACACTAACTCTAACCATAACCCTAACCTAATTCTAACCCTAACATTAACCCTAAACTTAACCCTAAAGAAAACCATAACCCAAACCATAACACTGACCCTTATCTAAACATAACCCTCACCCTTACCTAATCCTTACCCTAACCCTAACCCAAACATTAACCCTCACCCTAAGGCAAACCCTAACACTAACCCTCATTCTAAACCTAACTTTAAACTTTTCACTAACCCTAACACTAACCCTAAACCTAACCTAAGCCTAACACTATAACCATAACCCTAACACTAAAATTTAACCTAACACTAAACCTAACACTAAACCTTAACCTAACCCTAACCTTAAATCTAACCCTAACACTAACTTTAATGCTAACCCTCACCCTAAACTTAACCCTAAACCTAGCACTAACACAAACCCTAAACCTAAAACTAACCCTAAAACTAACCTGAAACCTAAACATACACCTAAACTTACACTAACCCTAACCTTAACCATAACACAAACCATAACCTTAACCCAAACTCTAATCTAACCATAATCCTTAACCCTAATCCTAACCCTACTCTAACACTAACCCTAACCTAAACCTAACCCTAAATGTTAATAACACTAAATGTAACCCTACACTTAACCCTAACTCTAAACCTATACCTAACCCTAAACCTACCCGGAACACTAACCCCAAACCTATCTGTAACTCCAACACTAACCCTAAACCTAAAACTCTCATTAAACTTAACACCTAACCTTAATCCTAACCCTAACTCTAACACTAACCCTATCACTAACACACTAACCCTATACCTAAACTTAACCATAACACGAACCCTAACGCTAATACTAACATTAACCACAACTCTAAGCCTAACCCAAACCCTAACCTTATCCAACCACTAAACATAACGCTAACCCTTACCCTAAATCTAACCCAATCACCAACCCTAAATCTAACAGTAAACCTAATCCTAAACCTAACAAAAACCCTAACCCTAAGTTTAACCTTAACACTAACCCTAACTCTAAACCTAAACCTAACACTAACCCTAAACCTAATACTAAATCTAACACGAAACCTAACCCTAACCCTAACTTTAACACTAACCATACACTTACCCTAACCGTAACCCTAACCATACACTTACCCTAACCGTAACCCTAACCTTAAAACTAACCATAACCCTGAACCTAACCCTAGTGCTACCTAATTAAGTAATGTAATGTTACCTAAACCTAACTATAATCCTAAACATTACTAACAATAACCCTGACACTAACCCTAACTTAACATGACCCATAACAATAACCATTTCACTTAGCCCAACCATAACTCAAAACCTAATCCTAAACCTAACAATTACCCTAAACCTAAGCCTAAATTTAACTCTAAATATATCCCTAACCCTAACCCTAACTCTAACACTAACACTAAGTTTAATTCCAATTCTAAAAAAAATCCTAACACAAACAATAACCCTGACACTAATCTATCCCTAACCTTCACCCTTACTTAACCTTACCCCTAAACCTAACAAAAACAGTAATCCCAATCCTAACTAAAACCCAAACACTAACCCTAAACTTATCCCTAACACTGAACTTAACATTAACCCTAACTATAACACTAAATCTAACCATAAACCTAAACCTAACCCTCACTCTTACCCCAACACTAACACTTACCCTAACATTAACCATATCTCTAACCCTAAACCAAAACCTAACACTAACCCTAACCATAACCCTAATTCTACCACAAACCCTAAACCTAATCCTAACTCTAACCTATCCCTAACCTATCCCTAACCTTAATTCTAACACTAACCCAACCTAAACCTATCCCTAATACTAACCTGAACCCTAACAGTAACTGTAAACATAACCTGAACTATAGCCTTTACCGTAACCCTAACACAAAACCTAATCCTAACACAACATTAACCTTAACCCTAAATGTAAAATAACCATAACCCTAACACTAAACCTAACACAAAGCCTAACTCAAATTATAACCCTAACCCTAACCTAACCCTAACTCTAATGCTTACTTAACCCAAACATAATCTTAACTGTAACAGTAACCCTAAACCTAACCCTAACAAGAAGCCTAAACCTAACCATACCACTATGCCTAACCCTCCTTCAAACCCTAAACCCAAATCTAAACTTACCCTAAAACTAATACTAACCCTAACTCTAACAGAAAACCAGACCCTAACCATAACCCTTATCCTAACTCTAATTTTAAACCTAACCTGAAACCTAAAACTAACCCTAACAAGAAACCTAAACCTAAACTTAATACTAGCCATAACCCTAACAGTAACACTAACACTAACCCTAAATATAACCCTAACCCAAACACTAACTAACACTAGTTCTTCACCTAACCCTAACCATAACTCTAAACCTAACCCTAACCCAAACCCTAAACTTAAACCTAAACCTAACACTAACCTAACCATAACCCTAAACCTAAAACAAACCCTAAACCTACTTTTAATCCTTACCCTAAACTAACCCTAACCCTAACACTTACCCTAACTGTAAACCTACACTAACCCTAACACTAATCTTAACCCTAACCCTAACCCTAACATACCCTAAACCTAAACCTAACCCTAAACAGAATCCTAACCGTAACCGTAACCCTAAACATAACCCTAAAAATAACCCTAAACAAAACCCTAACCTTAAACCAAACACTAACCATAACCCTAATCCTAGCCCTTACTCTAACCATAATTTTACACTAACACTAATTCTAACCATAACCCTAAACATAACTCTATACTTTAACCTAACCCTAACCCTAAAACTAAAACTAACATTAACCATAACCCTACCACTAACACTAACCCGAACAGTAACACAAAAACTAACCCTTACGATAATCCTAACCTTTACCTAACCCTAACCCTAACCATAAGTTAACACTAACCCTAACCCTACAGCTAACACTATCACTAAGCCTAACCCTTACCCTAACACTAATTCTAAAGTAACTCTAACCATAACACTAATCCTAATACTAACCTTAGCCTATCAGAAAAACAAACCCTTAATGTAACCCTAACATTAACCCTTAATCTAAACCTAACATAAAACCTAACCCTAACCCAAATCAAATCCTAAGACTAACCCTTACCCTAAACTCAATGCTAACCCTATCATTAATCCTAGCCCTAACACTAAACCTAACACTAACCCTAACCAAAACCCTAACACTAACACAAACCCTAATCCTAAACCAAAACCTGACAATAACACTAACCCTAACACTAAACCTAACGCTAACCCTAACCCTAACCCGAACAGTAAGCCTAAGGCTAATCCTAACCCTAAACCTAACAATTACCCTAACCCTAATCCTAACCCTAACTGTAAAACTAACCCCAAACCTAACACTAACCCTTACCCTAAACGTAACACTAACCCTAAACTTAAATATAACCCTAACCCAAACACTAATTTTAAAACTAATCCTAACCCTAACACTAACCCTAACCTATCTCTAAACATAAACCTAAACCTAACACTAACATTAACCCTAACCTCAACCCTAACCCTATCATTAAGCCTAACCCTAACACTAAATCTAACACTAACTGCAAGCCTTACTCTAACACAAAACTTAATTCTAAACCTAAACCTAACCATAACACTAACCCTAAAACTAAAACTAACACTAACTCTAACAGTAACCCTAAGGCTAACCCTAACCCTAACCATAACCCTAAGCCTCACCTTAACCATAATTCTAAACCAAACACTCACCCTTACCCTAAACCTAACACTAGCCCTAAACCTAATTATAACCCTAACCCAAACACTAATATTAAACCTAAATTTAAACCTAACACTAACCCTAACATAACTCTAACCGTAAACCTAAACCAAACAGTAATCCTAACCCTAAACTTAACATGAACACTAACCATAACCCGAATCCAACCCTAACCCTAATTCTAAACTAAAATTAATCCTAACACTAACCTGAACCCTAACACTAACCATAACCATAACCTTAACCATAAACCTAAACATAACCCTAACACAAAACCTAAACATCACTTTATCACTAACCCTAAGCCTAACTCTAACCCTAACCCTAACCCTAACCTAAACACAAACTCTAACCCAAACCATATCAATAACCTTAACCTAACCCTAATGCTACACCTTAGTAACCCTAACCTTAATCCTAAACCTAACACTAATCCTAACACTAAATATAACCATAACCCTAACACCAACCAAAAACTTAACCATACCACTAAGCCTAACTCTCACCGAAAGACTATCCCTAAACCTAACACTAGCCCTAATACTAACCCTAGTCCTAATCCCAACAGATATTCTAATCCTAAACCTAACTTTAACCCTAAAACTAACATTAAACCTAATTTAACCCTAACCCTAACACTAACCCTAATCCTACTACTAACAATGAACCCTAACAATATCACTAAACCTATCACTGACCCTAGACCTAACCCTAAACCTAACACTAATCCTAATCCTAACACTTACACTAACCTAAACCTAAGTATAACCCAACCCAAACACTAAGTATAACCCTAAAAGTAAACCTAACACTAACACAAACCCTAATCTTAGAAAACCCTAAAACTAAACCTAACTGTAATCATAAACCTAAACCTAACATGAACCCTAACACTAACCATAACACTAACCTAAATCTAACCCTAACAATATTCTTAAACCTAACCCTAACCTACCCTAATCTAATCCTAACTCTAACCATAATCCTAACTGTAACCATAACCCTAAAAATAACCTTAACCATAACCCTAAAACAAACACTAAATCTAACCGTAAAACTAACCCTAACTCTAACTCTAACCCTAATTTTACACTAACACTAATTATAACCATAACCCTAAACGTAACCCTAAATCTTAACCTAACCCTAAACCTAATACTAAATTTAACCCTAACCCTAACTCTAAACCTAACCGTAACCCACACTGTAACACAAACTCTAACTGTAACAATAACCCTAACCTTAACCTAACCTCAACCCTAACCCTAACCTAACACTAACCCTAACCCTCAACCTAACCCTATCACTTTTCCTAACCCTAACCCTAACCCTAACACTAACCCTACCCTAAACCTAATCCTAACACTAATACTTACCCTAACTCTAAACCTAAACCTATGACTAACACTAATTCTTATCCTAACCCTAAGACTAACCCTAACTCTAACCCTATCATGTACTCTAACCATAACCATAACACCAACCCTAACATTATTCCTAACCCTAAACCTATCATATCCCTAACCCTAAAACTATACCTAAATCTAACCCAAACTCTAACCCTAATTCTAACACGAACTCTAATTCTAAACCTAACACTAACCATAACACTAACCCTAAAACTAAATTAACCCTAACCCTATACCAAACCCTAAAACTAACCCTAACACTAACCCTAAACCTAACCCCATTCCTAACAGTAACACTAACACTAACCCAAACCCTAACACTAACCCTAACATTAAAACTAACTCTGAACAGAACCCTAACAAAAACCCTAACCTTAACCCTAACCATGACCCTAACATAACCCGAATCCTATCCCTTACCTAACCCTAAAACTAAACCTAACACCAACCCTAACTCTAAACTGAACAATATCACTAAACCCAACCCTAACCCTAACCCTAACCCTAACACAAAACTTCACCCTAACACTAACACTAATGCTAACCCTAACCCTAACCCTAACATTAACCCTAACTCTAACCCTAACACTATCCCGAACACTGACTCTAACAAAAACCCTAACACTAACACTAATCCTAACCATAACCCTAAGTATTACACTACACCTAAGCAGAAACCTGACACAAATCCTATCCCTAACCCTAACAATAACCCTAACAGTAAACCTAACCCTAAACCTAACCCTAACCCTAACACTAAACTCTAATCTCAACCCTAACCTAAACACTAACACTAACTTTAACCTTAACCCTTACCTGACCCTAAACCTAAACCTAACCATAATAGTAATCCTAATCCTAACACTAACACTAACCCTAAAGCCAACCATAACCCTCTCATCAACCCTAACCCTAAAACTAACCCTAAACATAACCTAACTTAAACCCTAATGCTAACACTAACCCTAAATAAAACTGTAAAACTGTAACCCTAAAACTAACCATAACCCTACCTGTAACACTAAACTTACACTAAACCTAACTACATGCTTAATCCTAACCATAACTCTAATGCTAACCCTAAACATAACACAAAAACTATCCATAAAACTAACCCTAACACGAACCCTAACCCTAACCCTAACACTAAACCTAACCCTAACCCCATCCGTAACCCTAAACCTAACACTAACCCAAACCCTAAAACTAACCCTATCCCTTACCCTAATACTAACCCTAAACCTAACCATAGCCTTTACACTAAATATAAAACTAATCATAAACAGAACCCTAACACTATACCTCACACTAATCCTAATGCTGAAATAAACCTTTTCTTAAACATAACTCTAACTGTAGCCCTAAACCTAAGCCTAATCCCAACCCTAACATAAACTATAACCCACCTCATAACCCTGAGCCTAAACTAACCCTTATCCTTACAATAACCCCAACCCTAACCCTATCTCTAACACGAACAGTGACACTAACCTTAACCCTAACCCTAACACTAAAACTAACCCCAACCCTAAACTTACAACTAAGGCTAAACCTGAACCTAACCCTAAACTTAACACTAACCCTAGCACTAACCCTAACATAACACTAACCCTAACTCAAATTTTATCCCTAACATTAACCCAAACCCTAACCGCAACCCTAACACTAACCATACCCTAACCCTAAACCTAATTTTAACACCAACCCTAACCATAATACTAACCCTAAAACTATCCCTAACCGTAACCCTATACCTAAACTTAACCCAAACACTAATACTAACCCTAAACTTAACCCTAAGAAAACCTTGACCCTAAGACTAACTCTAACCCTAACCCTAAGCCTAACCCTTAACCGAAACCTAAACCTAACACTTACACTAACTGTAACAGTGTCACTAACACTAACCCTAAACCTAACCATAACTATATACCTAACCCTAAATCTGACTAACACTAACCCTAACCATAACCCTAATACAAACCAAAAACTAACACTAAACCTAACCATAAATCTAACCCGCACCCTAAACTTAACAATAACCCTAACCCTAACCCAAATCATGAACTCTAAACCTACCCCTTATATTAAACCTCACCGTAACACTAACCCTAACCCTAACCCTAACCCAAACCCTAAACCAAATACTAATCTTAACCTAACCCTAACACTAACACTAAACTTAACCCTAACCCCAAAAAATAACCCTAAAACCATCACTAACCCAAACCCTAAACTTAACCCTAACACTTACCCAAACACTAACCCTAACCCTAACCCTAACCCTAGGCCTAACATTAAATCTAACCCTAACCATAAACAGGACCCTAACACTGAACGTAACACTAAACCTAACACTAATCTTAACCCTAACTCTAACCCTATTCCTAAACCTAACGCTACCCATAGCCCTAAACCTAAGCATAACCCTAACCCTAATATAAACTGTAACCCACACCATAAATCTAACCCTAATCTAAACCTAATCCTAACCGTAGCCCAAACCCTAAACTTAATCTTATCCCTAACACGAACAGTGACACTAACTCTAGCACTAACACTAAACCTAACCCCAACTCTAACCCTATCACAAAGCCTAACCCTAACCTTAAAACTAAACCTAACTCTCACCATAACACTAACCCTAATGCTAATTCTAACCCTAACTAACCCTAATCTTAACTGTAATCCTAACCGTAACCCTATCTCTAACCCTAACACTAACACAATGCCTAACCCTGACCGTAACTCTAACACAAACCATAACCCGAACCCTAACACTAACGCTAACAATAACCTTAAACTGACACATAATTCTAATACTAACTCCAACCCTAACCCAAACCCTAACACTAAACGTAAACCTAAAACTAAAACTAACACTTACTCTAACACTAAAGCTAACCCTAATCCTAACCCTAACCCTTACACTAACCCTAACCCTAATTTTAACCCTAACTCTTACCCTAACCCTAACATTAAGCCTAACACTAACACTAATCCTAACTCTAACCCTAACCCTAACACAATTGCTAACCCTGATCATAACCCTAACACAAATCATAACCTGAACTCTAACACTAACCCTAACATGAACCGCAAACCGACATCTAATTCTAAAACTAACCCTAACCCTAACACTAACACTAAACGTAAATCTAAAACTAAACTTAACACTTACCCTAACACTAAAACTAACCCTAATCTTAACCCTAAACTTAACACTAACCCAAACCCTAATCTAAACCCTAAACATAACCAACCCTAAGCCTATCACTAACACTAACCCTAACTCTAACCCTAAAGCTAACACAATCGCTAAACCTGACCATAACCCTAACAGAAACCATAACCCAAACCCTAAATCTAACCCCAAACCAACATTAAACCGACACCTAATTCTAAAACGAACCCTAACCCTAACCCTAACACAAACCCTAACCCTAATAAAAACCATAAACTGAACCCTAACACAAACCCAAACACTAACCTTAGACCTACACCTATCTGTAAAACTAACCATGAACATAACCCAAACCTTAACCCTAATACTAAATCTAACCCTAACTATAACCCTAATCCTAACCTAAACCGTATTACAAACACTAACCCTATAACACTAAATATAAACCTAACCCTAACACTAAACCTAACACTAATCCTAACAGTAACCAAAACACAAAATGTAACCCTAATTCCAACACTAACCATAACCCTAAACCTAATGCTAACCCTAATACTGATCCTAACCATAACCCTAAACCTAAACCTACACCTAACACTAACACTAAAATTAACCCTAAACCTAACCCTAATCCTTACCATTACCCTAACTTTAACCCTAATGCTAACACTAACACAAACCCTAACCCTAAACTTAACACTAACCCTAACCCTAACCCTAAACTAACCCAGACCCCAAACCTAACCCTAAACCTTACCATAACCCGAACCCTAAATTTAACCCTAACCCTAACACAAACCTTAACCCTAAACCTAACAATAACCCTAACCCTCACCCTAAACCTAAACTAACCCAGATCCCAAATCTAACCCTAAACCTTACCCTAACCAGAACCCTAAACCTAACCCTAACACAAACACAAACCCTAACCCTAAACTTAAACCTAATCCCAACCCTAAACCTATAACTAATCCTAACCCTAAACCAAACCCTAAAACTAACACTAACCCTAAACCTAACTGAACCCCAATCCTAGCCCTAACCCTTACCCAACCCTAACACTAACCCTAATGCTAAACCTAACACAAAACCTAACACTAAACATAACCCTAATCCTAACACTAACCATAACCCCAACAATAACCCTATTATTAACCCTAACCCTAAGCCTAACCCTCAGCCTAACACTAATTCTATCCCTGACCCTTACTTTAACCCTAACACTAACACTAACCCTGACCCTTACCCTAACACTATAAATAAACTGCTCATAACCCTAAACCTAACTCTAATCCTAACCCTACGCCTCACTCTAACCCTCTTTCTAATCATAAAACCCTAATTTTAACTCAAACCCTAAAACAAAACCTAAACCTAACCCTTATTCTAACACAAACCATAATTCTTACCCTAACACTAACCTTAACACTAACCCTAACCTAATCCCTAACCCCATTTCTAAAACTAACCTAACCCTAACCAGGACCCTAATCCAAACCCTAAACCAAAAACTAACCCTATCAATAAACATAACCCTAACCCTAAAACTAACCATAACCCTAACGATATCAATAACCCAAATTCTAACCCTAAACCTAAAAGTAACTCTAAACCTATCCCTAACCCTAAAACTATTCCTGATCCTTACCCTAATACTAAGACTAACACTGAACCTAACCCTAAACCTAACCCTACCTGTAACCCTCACCCTAAAACTTACCCTAACACAAGCCCTAAACCTAACTCTAACACTAATCCTAACCCTTACACTAACACTAAACTTAACCTACAAGTAACACTTAAACTAACCCTAAACCTAAACCTATGCCTCACTCTAACCCTAATATTAACCATAAACCTAACCCTTATCCTAACACAAAACATATCCCTCACACGAACACTAATACTCACACTAAGCCTAACCCTAACCCTAAGCCTAACTCTAAAACTAAACCTAAACCTAACCCGAACCCTAACCCTAACCCTAAATCTAGAACTAACCCTGAACATAATCTTAAACCTAACCCTAAAATGAGCCCTAACCCTAATCCTAAGAGTAACACTAACCCTAACACTAAACTTAGCTCTAACCCTAAACCTATCCCTAACCCTAACACTCTCCCTAACCCTAACCAAACACTAACACTAAAGCTAACACTAAAACTAACCCTAACCCTAATACTAACCCTGAAACTAATCCCAACCCTAACTCTTACACTAACCCTAAACTTAACCTTAAACCTAACACTAACTCTAACACTAACCCTAACCCTAATCCTAACACTAACCCTAACCCCAACACTAACCCAATCACTAAACCTAACCTTAAGCCTAACCCTAAACCTAACACTGACCCTATCCCTAACCCTAACTTTAACCCAAACACTAACCCTAACCCTAACCCTAATGCTAACACTATACCTAAACTATTTGTAACCCTAAAACTAACCGTAACCCTACACCTCACTCTAACCCTTTATCTAATCATAACCAAAATCCTAATTTTATCTCTAACCTAACACAGAAACCTAAACCTAATCTTTACCCTAACACAAACCATAATTCTTACCCGTTTCAGTTAGGGTTAGCTTAACACTAACCCTAACTGAAATCCTAACCCTAATTCTAAAACTAACTCTAACCCTAACTTGAACCCTAACCCAAAAACTAACCTTAACCATAAACCTAACCCTAATTCTAACACTAACCCTAAACCCTAAGCCTAACACTAACCGTAAAAATATCCCTAACCCTAATTCTAACCCTAAACCTAAAAGTAACCCTAAACCTATTCCTAATCCTGACACTATTACTAACCGTAACCTTAGCACTAACACCAATACTGATCCTAACCCTAAACCTAACCCTACCCCTAACCCTCATTATAAACCTTACCCTAACACAAACCCTAACACAAACCCTAATCCTAACCCTAACCCTAACCCTAATCCTAACCCATACCCTAACACTAACCCTAACCTGCAAGTAACACTTAAACTAACCTTAAACCTAGGCCTACTGCCTCACTCTAACCCTAATCCTAACCCTAACCTTTACTCTAATACAGACCATATCCCTCAAACGAACACTGATCCTAAAAATAACCCTAACTCTAACTTTAACCCTAACTCTAAAACTAAACCTAAAACTATTCAGAACCCTAACCCTAACCCTAACTTTAGAACTAACACTAAACATAACCCTAACCCTAATCCTGAAATGAACACTAACCCTAACACTAACTGTAACACTAAACCTAACCCTAACCTTAGCCCTAATTCTAACCCTATCCCTAACACTAACACTAACACTAAAGCTAACCCTAAACCTAACCCTAACCCTAACACTAATCCTGTATCTAATCCTAACTCTAACCCTTACATTAACCGTAAACCTAACCTTAAACCTAACACTAACACTAAACCTATCCTTAATCTTACCACTAACCCTAACCATAACCCTAACCGTAACTCAAAAACTAACCGAAAACCTAACCCAAACCTAAACTTTACCCTAAACCTAGAACTAATCATAAACATAACCCTAACCCTAACTCTAAAATGAACCATATCCCTAACACTAACACTAACTGTAATACTAACCCTAACCCTAACCCTAGCCCTAAACTTATCACTAACCCTAACACTCTCCCTTACCCTAACCCTAACCCTAACACTAAAGCTAACCCTAAACTTAACTATAACCCTGACACTAACCCTAAAACTAACACTAATCCTAACTCTTACACTAACCCTAATCCTAGCCCTAAACCTAACACTAACCCTAACACTAACCCTAACCCTAATCCTAACAATAACCCTAACCCCAACACTAACACTAAGCCTAACCCTAAACCTAAAACTAACCCTATCCCTAACCCTTACTTTAACCCTAACTCTAATACTAACCCTTACCCTAACACTATACCTAAACTACATGTAATTCTGAAACTAACCCTAACCTAATCCTACACCTCACTCTAACCCTCTTTCTAATAATAACAAAAACCCTAATTTTATCTCTTACCCTAACACAAAACTTAACCTAACCCTTACCCTAAAACAAACTGTAATTCTTACCCTAACACTAAATTTAACACGAACCCTAACTGTAATTCTAAAACTAATCTTAACCTTAAGCCAATCCCTAAACCTAACGCTAACCCAAAAATTAACCTTAAGCATAAGCCTAACCCTAACCAAACACTAAACCTAACCATAACCCTAAACCTAACTGTAACAATAACCCTAACCCTAATTCTAACCCTAAACCTAAAAGTAACCCTAAACCTATCCCGAACCCTAACACTATTCTAACCCAAACCCTAACACTAACTCTAACACTGAATCTAACCCTAAACCTAACTCTACCCCTAACCCTCACCCTAAATCTTATCTAACACAAACCCTAACCATAACACTAATCCTAAACCTAACACTAACACTAACGCTAATCTACAAGTAACCCTAGAACTAAACCTAAACCTAACCCTAAACTTATCCCTAAGCCTCACTCTACCCAAAATCCTAACCCTAAACATAACCCTTACCCTATCCCTAACCATAACACAAAAGCTAACCCTAAACCTTACCCTAACACAAACCATATCCCTCACACAAACACAATCCTAACACTAAACCAAACCCTAACCTGTACTCTAAAACTAACCCTAACACTAAACCAAAACATATCACTAACCCTTTCCCCAATACTAACCTTAAACATAACCGTAAACCTAAGCCTAAAACAAACTCTAAAACTAAACCTAACTCTAACTGTAACACTAATACTAACCCTAATATTAGCCTTAACCCTCAACCTAACCCTAACCCTAATACTAACATTAAAGCTAACCCAAAACCTACCCCTAACCCTAACACTAACCCTATACCAAACACTAAACCTAACCCTATACCTTACACAAACCCTAACCATAACCCTAACCACACCCCTAACACGAACCCTAATCCTAACACTAACCCTTACAATAACCCTAAATCTAATCCTAACCCTAACACTAACACTCTCATGAACCCTAATCCTAAAACTAACACTAACCCTAAACCTCACGATAAACATAACCCTAACTCTAACACTTACTCTAACCCTAATGCAAACACTAAGCCTCAACCTAACTCTAACACTAACCCAAAAACTAATCCTTAACCTACCCCTAATTCTAAATGTAAAACTAACCCTAATCGTAACCATAAACCTACAACTTACCCTAAAAAAACTCTAGCAGTAACTCTAACATGAACCCTAAACCTAAAGCTAAACGTAATCCTAACTGAAACCCACACCCTCACCCTAACCCTAACAAAAACCCTAACCCTAATCCTAACCCTAAGCAACCTAATCCTAACCCTAATCCTAACCCTAACCCTAACCTAACTTTAACCCTAAGCCAAACCCTAAGCAACCTAATCCTAACCCTAATCCTAACCCTAACCCTAACCTAACTTTAACCCTAACCTTGAACCTATCCCTAACCCTAATACTAACCTTAACCCCAACCCTAAACCTATAACTAACCATAACCATAACCCTAACCCTAAACCTAACACTAATACTAACACTAACCATAATCCTAAGCCTAAACCTGAATCTAACTCTAATCTTAACCACAAGCCTAACAATAACCTTAACCCTAACCCTTTCACAAAGACTAACCTAACCATTCAGTAATCTAAACCCAACCCTAACCCTAACCCTAACCTGAACCCTAACCCTAAACCTAACCCTATCTCCAAAACTAACCCTAACCCTAACATTAACCTTAACCCTAACCCTAACCCTAATACTAACCCTAACCCTAACTGGAACCTTAATCTTAACTGTAAACCTAACCCTAACCGAAACCATAACCATAACACAAACCCTAATACTGAACCTAAAACTAACCCTAAACCGAAGCATAACCCTAACCATAACACTAACCCTAAACCTAACCCTAAGCCTAACCCTAACACAAGCACAAAACCTAACCCTAATCCTAACCCTAACATTAACATCAACCCTAAAGCTTACCATTACCCTAACCTTAACCTGAACACTAACAATAACCCTAACCCTAACCATTAACCTAACACTAACCATAAAATTAAACCTAACCCTAAATATAACCAAACACTAAAACTAACACTAACCCTAATGATAACACTAACCCTAACCTTAACTCTATTCCTAATGCTAACCATAACACTAACCCTAATCTAACACTAATGCTAACCATAACACTGAACCTAATCCTAACCCTAACCCTAAAAAATCCTAACACCAATACTAACCCAAACACCAATCATAACTCTAAATTTTATTCAACTTTTACACTACTCCTAACCCTAACCTTAAATCTAACACTAACAATAACCCTAACCTTAACCCTAATTTTAATTATAATCATAACCCTAACCCTAATACAAACCCTAACCCTTTCCATAACAATAACCCTAACCCTAACCCGAACCCTAACACTAACACTAATCGTAACCCTAACAGAAACAATAACTCTAACCCTAACACTAACCATTACCCTAACCCTAAATTTAACCCTAATCCTAACCGTAACCCTAACCCTAACACTAACCATAACACATACCCTAACCTAATCCTAAAACTAACCTTGTTCCTAACACTAACCCTAAACCTAACACTAATCCTAAACCTAACTATAACCCTAACCGAAACACTAAGGATAACCTTAAACTTACCCTATACTATAAATAACCCAAACCACAACCCTAGCCCTAAACCTAATCCTAACAGTAACCCTAAACCTAACCCGAAAGCTAACCCTAACACAAACCCTAACCCAAACACTAACCCAACCACTAAACCTAACCCTAATCCTAACACTTACACAAATATTCTAACACTAAACTTAAACCTAACCCTAACACTAACACTAAACCTGACCATAAAACTAACCCTAACCTTAACACTAAATCTAACCCTAACCCTAACACTAACCATAACCTAAATGTAAACCTAACCCAAACACTAATCCTAATCCAAACCCTATCCCTTATTGTAACACTAACCCTAACCTTAACCAAAAAACTACACCTTACCCTAACACTTACCCCAAACCTAACCTTAACACGAACCCTGACCCTAACAGAAACCCTAACACTGACCCACATCTTAACAATAACTGTAATACAAACCCTTACTTTAACCCTAATCCTAACACAAATGCTAACCCTAACCCTAACTTAACCCTAACTCTTACCCTTGCCTAAACCTAAATCTAACACTAACCCTAATACTAAATTTAACCTTAAACCTAACACAAATCATAACCCCAACTATAACTCTATAATTAACACGAAACATAACCCTGAGCCTAAACCTAACACTAACCCTAAAGCTAACACTAACTCTAACCTTAACACTAACATTACCCCTAACTATAACCTTTGCCATAACACTAACCTAACACTAATCCTAACGCAAAATCTAACCCTAACCTTAACCCAAAACCTAACCCTAATACAAACCCTATCCCTAAACCTAACACTAACTCTAACACTAAACCTAAACCTAACTCTAACTCTAAATCTAAAACTAACCCTAATCCTAACCTCAACCCTAAACATAACCCTAACCCTATCAGAAACACTAACCCTAAACCTAACCCTATCCCTAAATGTTACCCTAATCTTAACTGTAACCCCAACTCTAACCCAAACCCCAACCTAACACAAACCCTACCACTAACCTTAACACTAACTGTAACCCTAAACTAACCTTAACTTTAACACTAATCATAACCCTAAACTTAACCATAACAATAAACCTAAACCTAACCCTAACCCTAACCCTAACCATAACCCTAACTTGAACCTAAACATAACCCTATCCTTAATCCTGAATATAAACCTAACCCTAACCCTAACACAAACCCTAACGTAACCCTAAACCTAAACCTGTCCTAAACTTAACCCTAACCCTAACACTAACTCTAACCCTGACCATAACACTAATCCTAACACTCACATAATCCTAACCCTAAACCTAAAACTAACCCTTTCCCTAATCCTAACACTAACCCTTAACCTAACTATAACCCCAAACCATACACTAAGCTATCCCTAAGCCTAACTCTAACACTAACCCTAACCCTTACCCTAACCCTAGCATTACCTCTAACCCCATCCATTACCCTAAGCCAAATCCTCATCCTAATGCTACCCTAGTCCTAACCATAATTCTTAGTCTTCCTGAAACCCTAACTCGATTACATGTCCTAAACATAGCCCTTATTCTAGCTCTAACCCTAACACTAAACCTGACACTCATTCTGACCTTAACACTAACCCTAGATCTAAACGTGAACCTAACCCTAAACCGAACCATAACCTAACACTAAAACTAATACTAACCATAAACCTAGACTTGACATTAGCCCTAGCCATAATTTTAGCCATAGTCCTAACACAAACCCACAGCCTAGCCCTAAATCTAGCCTTAATCCAAACCCAAACCCTAACCTTATTCCTAACCCTAATTCTAACCCTTTACTTAGCCCTAAATATAGCTATAACCTTATACTTTCCCCTAAACCTAATACTAACCCTAACCCTAGGCCTAATCCTAACACTAACCCTAGCTCTAATCCTAGCCCTAATTTAGCCCTAACCCTAAACCTACCTCTAACCTTAGCCCAAAGACTAACTCGAACTCTCATCCTAGCCCAATTTCTGGTTCTAACCCTATCTATAACCCTAACCCTAGCCTTAAACTTAGCCCTAACCCTAGCCATAGCCCTAAACCTAGATCTAACCATAACAATAAATCTAAGCCTAAACTTCACCCTTTCATTAGCCCTAACAGTATCGCTAATCATAAAACTAGCCCTAATCCTAGGCCTAGTTCCAAAACAAAACTGAGCCACAGCCCTATCCATAACCCTTCCTAACCTTAACACTAGACCTGAAATTAGCTCTATCCCTAGCCCTAATCCTAGTTCTAAACCCAGCCTTTATCCTTATCCTGATCTTAACTCCAGGCCTATCGATAATTTTATCCCTTGTCCAAGCACTAAGCATAGCTGTAACATCATACCTTACCATAACAGTAATGCTATCCTTATCCCTAGAACTAAACCTAGGCCTAAACCTAAAACTAACACTTGCACTAATCCTAGCCCTAATTTAGGCCTAACACAAAACCTAACCATATCCCTCACCCTAAGACTAACTCTAACTCTCACCCTAGCCCTATCCCTAGTTCTAGACCTATCCCTTACCATAACCCAAAACCTAGCCCTATCCCTAGGCCAACCATAGCTCTAACTTTTGCCCTACACCTAAAACTGGATCAAACCCTAACCTTAAGCATAAATCTCACCTTAACATTAGCCATAACAGCAATGCTAATTGGAAAACTAGCCCCAACCCTAACCTAGCCCTAAAACAAAACTGAGCCATGAATCTAACCCTAACCCTTAACATAAACCAAACACTAACCCTAAATGTAGCCCTAAACCATGCCATAATTTGATTGCTAAACCTAACCCTAGAAGTAACCCTGAACCTGACTCGGTTCCTAACACTAACTCTAGCTCTAAATGTTACCTTAATGCTAAACCAAGAAGTAGTCCTAATCAGAAATCACGTTCTTTCATTAGTCATAGCCCTAATGCTAACACATATCCTAGAGCTATTCTGAGCCTTAACCCTAGGTTTAACTCTAAGACTAAACCTAACCCTAACCTATCCCTAACACTATCCCTAATCCTAACCCTACCTCTAATCCTATCCTTTACCCTAAGCCAAACACTCACCCTAATGCTACCCTAGTCCTAATACTAATCCTTAGCCTATCCCAAACCCTAACTCTATTACTAGTCCTAACCCTAGGCCTCATTCTAGCTCTACCCTAACCCAAACCCTGAAGCCTAGATTTAAACCTGACACTAACCCTATCCCAGACCCTAACTCTACCCCTACCAGTAAACCTCTACCTAAACCTAACAGTAACACTAGCACTAGACCAAACCTAATCCTAAATAGAGTCATAAATCTAGCCCAAGCCCTAAACAAAAACCGTGAACTGGCCCTAACAATAACCCTTAACCTAACGCAAAGACTAACTGTATCCCTAGACCCAATGCTATTACAAATTCTGGCCCTAACCCTAACCCAATCTCTGACGCTTATCCTACCAAACACCCTAGCTCTAAATCTTATCCTAACCCAAAACCTAACCCTAACACTAGACTGATCCATAACCTTAACCCTAAAACTAGCCATAACAATAACCCAAGCTCTTACATTAAACATAGCCTTAATGCTAGCCATAAACATCACACAAACCTAGCCCTTATCCTATCCCTAAACCTAGACCCAATTTTAACCCTAACCATAACCCTAGACCTAACCCTAATCCCTTACCTTCGCCCTAGTCCTAAACCTAGCTCAAACTCTAACCCTTTCCCTTAATCATAACACTAACCCTAACCCTAACCCTAGCCCTGACTCTAACCCTAACCCTCGCCCTAGACCTATTCCTAGCTCTAACTGGAATACTTACCCTAAACCTAACCCTGACACTAACCCTAGGAATAAACCCTATCCATTATCCTAAAGATAAGCCAAAACTAAATGCTATCCCTAGGCCTAACGCTAATCCTATTGCTAACAATAACCCTATCCATTACTCTAAACCTAACCTGAATCCTAAACCTAAACCTATCAATTACCCAAAATCTAAACTGAACCCTAATGCAAATACAAGTCGTATACCTAAACCTTAATATAAACCAAACCATACTCAGACCCTGACCCTAATAAAACACCTAGCTCTAAACCTGACCCTTACCCTAAACCTACTCATTACACTAGACCTAGCCATAACCAAACCATAAAACTTTCACTTACTTTGAACCTAAACCTGATATTAGCCCTAGCCCTACTCTTAGCCCTAGCCCTAACACATACCCTCATCCTGGCACTAAACCTAGCCTTAATCATAACAAGAACCCTAACCCTAGCCCTAAATCAAATTTTAACCCAAAACCTAGCTCTAAACCTAGCTATAACCCCATCCCTTCCCCTAAATCTAACCCTAACTCTAACACTAAGATTAACCATAACAATAACCCTAACCCTAGGCCTAACCCTAACACTAACCCTAGCACTAATTCCAGCTCTAATATAGCCCTAACCCTAAACCAACCCCGAAACCTAGCCCAAAGAATAACTCTAATTGTACCCCAGTCTTATTTCTAGTTCTAACCCTATCCATTACCATAACGGAACACTAGCCCTAACCCTGATCCTAATGCAGGCACTATCCCCAAAGGTAGATCTAACCATAAAAATAAATCTAAGCCTAAAGCTCATCCTACCACTAGCCCTAAAACTATCACTAATCCTAAAACTAGCCCTAACCCTAGCCCTAGCTCTAAAACAAAACTGAGCCACAGCCCTAACACTAACCTTAGCCTAATGGTAATGCTAGACCTGACATTAGCCCTATCCCTAATTCTTACACTAACCCTAACACAAAACCTAACCCTACACCTAGCCTTAATCTTAGCCTTAATTCAAGTCACATCCCTAACCCTGATCAGTAACACTGATCCTGACACTGACCCTAACACTAACCCTATCTCTAATTCTCTCCCTAAACCTAAACCTAATCTAAACACTAGACCTTGACCAAGAACTAATGCTATCTCTAAAACTAACCTTAATCTTAACTTCAGTTCTTACAATAGCCGTAGTCCTACTTTATCCCTAACCTAAACCAAAACCTAGCCCTAAACTGATCCCTAACCCTAGCTTTAACTCTATCCCTAACCCTAACACTAGCCCTAACACTTAATCTAAACCTAACCCAAAACTAAACCTTGAACTAACCCGAACCATGGCCCTAATCCTAACCATAACACTAACACTAACATTAGCTCTAATCTTATTTATTACCCTAACCATAAACCTAACCGAATTCTAACCCTAGGCCTAACACTAACCATACCCCTAACCTAACAATAACCCTAGCCATAACTGTAGCTCTAATACTATCTATTCACCTAAACATAACCATAACTGAATTCTATCCCTAGGCCTAACCTTAACACTATCCCTAACCCTAACACTGTCCATTACCTTAAACCTAACCTGAACCCTAAACCTCACCATATCCATTACCCTAACCCTAACACTAACCCTAATGCTAATTTGAGCCCTAAACCTTAACCTTAACCTAACACATACCCTAACCCTTATTCTGACCCAAATATTACCCTAGCTGCCAAGCTTCCCTAACACTCAACCTAACTTTTACAAATAGAAATGGCTATAAACCTAACCCTAAAAAATCCCTAACCATAACCCAAGACAGGATGTTAGCCCTAGCTGTAATCCTAGCCCTAACCCTAACACAAATCATAGCCCTAATCCTAGCAATAAGCCTAGCCTTAACTCTAACCATAACCTTAACCCTAGCCCTATCCCTAATTTTGTCTCTTGACCTAGCCCAAAACGTAGTTGTAACATCATACATTACCCCAACCCTAGCACTAAACGTAGGCCTAAACCCAACACTAAACCTAGCACTAATCCTAGCCCTAATATACCCTAACCCTAAACATAACCCTATCCCTAGCCCTAAGAAAAACTCTCTCACCCTAGACCTATCCCTAGTTCTAAACCTATCTCTTACCATTACCCAAACTCTAGCCCTATCCCTAGCCCCAACATTAGCCCTAAATTTTTCCCTAGACCTAAACGTGAATATAACCCTAAACTTAAGCCTAAAGCTCACCCTAACACTAGCCCTGTCCCTAATGCTAATTGGAAAACTAGTCCTAGCCCTAATCCAGCCCTAAAACAAAACTGAGCCATAAACCTAACCCTAACCCTTAACCTAAACCAAACACTAAGCCTAGCCCTAAACCTTGCCAAAATTTGAGTTCTAAGCATAACCTTAGGAGTAACCCTGACCCTGACTCGGATCCTAACACTAACCCTGCTCTATACATTGCCCTAACACTAACCCTTGAACTAGCCCTAATCAGAAACCAAGTTATTTCATTAGCCATAACCCAAAAGCTAACACAGATCCTAGAGTTAATCCAAGTTCTAACCAGAGGTTTAACCCTAAGACCAACCCTAACCCTAACCCTAACCCTAAAAATACCCTAAAACCATCCCTTTCCCTAATCCAAACCCTCAACCTAATGTTACATAGTCCTAACCCTAATCCTTAGCCTACACCAATCCCCAACTCTATTACTAGTCCTAACCCTAGAATTCATTCTAGTTGTAACTTTATCCCAAACCCTGACCCTTATTCTGTCTTTAACACTAACCATAGAACTAAACCTCACACTAACCCTAAACTGGACCCTACCCCTACCACTACCAGTAAACCTGTACCTAAACCTAACACTAACACTATCACGAGACCAAACCTAATCCTAAATAGAGTAATAAATTTAGCCCTAGCCCTAAAAAGAAAAACTTTGCACTAGCCCTAAAAATAAACCTTAACCTAACCCAATGAATAACCCTATCCCTAGACCCAACACTAATCCTAATTCTGGCCCTAACTCTAACCCTAACCCTAATCCTAACTGATAGCCCTAATGCTAACCATAAACACCACACAAACCTAGCCTTATCCTAGCCCTTAAACTAGCCCTAATTGTAAACCTAAACATAACCCTAGCCCTGACTCTAACCCTAACCATTGCCCTAGCCCTAACCCTAGCTAATATCCCAACACTTACCCTAATCCTAACCCTGACACTAACAATAAGCCAAAACCTAAACCTAGCCCTAATCCTAACCTTAACCCTAGCACTAACCTTACCTCTAACCTTATCCATTAACCTAAAGATAAGCATAACTCAAATGCTAACCCTAGGACTGATGCTAACCGTATCACTAACACTAACCCTATCCATTACTATAAACTTAACTGAAGCCTAAAAATAACCCTATCAATTACCCTACTCCTAACCCTAAACAGGCGCTAATTCAACCCTTAACTCTAAACCTTAAACTAAATCAAACCCTACCCAACCCTGACCCTAATAATATGCCTAGCTCTAAACCTGACCCTTAGCCTAAACATAGTCCTTACACTAGACCAAGACATAACTTAACCCTAAAACTATTCCTAAACAAAACCCTAGACCTTAAATTAGCCCTATCCCTAATCCTAGCCCCAGCCCTAACACAAACCCTCAAACCTAGCCCTAAAGCTAGCCTTAATCATAACCCGAACCCTAACCTAGCCCTAACCCTAATTCTACTCTCACCCTATCCCTAAACCTAGCTATATCCCCTTCCTTTTCCCTAAACCTAACCCTATCTCTAACACTAACACTAACTCTAACCCTAGCCCTAACCCTAATATTAACCCTAGCACTAATCCTAGCCCTAATTAGCACTAACCTTAAACCTACCCCTAACCTTAGTCCTAAGACTAACTCTAACTCTCATCGTAGCAATATTTCTAGTTCTAACCCTTTCTGTTATCATAACCATAAAACTAGCTCTTATTTTAGTTCTAAACATAGCCCTAGCCCTAAACCTAGATCTAACCATAACAATTAATATAAGATTTAACCTCACCTTACTACTGGCCCTAACACTATTGTTAATCCCAAAACTAGCTGTAACCCTAGCCCTAGCTCTAAAACAAAACTGAGCCATAGCCCCAACCCTAGCCCTAACCTAAACGTAACACTAGAACTGACGTTAGCAATATCCTTAATTCCTATCTGAACACTAATACAAATTCTAACCATACACCTAGCCTTAACCCTCACCTTAATTTGAGTCCTATTCCTAATTCTAAAATTAACACTGATCCTGACTCTGACCATAACACTAACCCTATCTTTAATCATCCCCCTAAAACAAAACCTAATATAAACACTAAACCTAGTCCTAATGCTAACCCTAATAGTAGCCCTAATAAAAACCCTAGTTCTTACATTAGCCATAGTCATACACTAGCCCTAACCTAACCCAAATCATAGCCATAATCCAAGCCCTAATACTAGTTTTAATCATAGTCCTAACCCTATCCCTAGCCATAACACTTAACCTAAACCTAACTCTAAATCTAAACCTTGTCCTAACCTGAAACCTAAACTGAACCATAACCCTATTTTTAACCATAACACTAGCCCTCAACCTAGATATAATTTTATCCATTACCCTGACCATAACCCTAAGCAAATTCTAATCCTAGGCCTAACTCTAATTATAGCTCTTACCTAACCATAACCCTAGTCCTAACTGTAGCTCTAATCCTATCCATTACCTGAACCATATCTTTAACCAAATTCTATCTCTAGGCCTAACTCTAACTCTATGCCTTACCCTAACACTGTCCATTATACTAAACCTAACCTGAACCTGAAACCTAACCATATCCATTACCCTAACCCTAATGCTAATTTTAGCCCTAAACCTAAAACTTAACCTAACCCATACCTTAACCCTGACTCTGACCCTAATAATACACCTAGCTGTAAATCTGAACCTAACCCTCAATGTAACCCTTACAATAGACCTGGCCATAAACCTTAACCTAAAACTATCCCTAACCATAACCCTAGAAGTGACATTTGCCCTAGACCTAATTAGCCCTAAACCTAACACAAACCCTACCCCTAATCCTAGCCCTAAGACTAGCCTTAACCCTAGTCCTAACCTTAACCGGAACCCTAACCCTAATTTTATCCCATGCCCTAGCCCAAAATGTTCCTGTAACATCATACCTTACCTTAACCCTAACCCTAACTCTAGGCCAAAACTTAACACTAACCATAGAGCTAATCCTAGCCCTAATTTAACCCTAATCCTAAACCTAATCCTACTCCTAGCCCTAAACTAACACTAACTCATGCCTTAGCCCTATCCAAAGTTCAAAATCTATCCCTTACCATAACCCAAAAACTAGCCCTACAGCCTAGCCCCAACTCTAACTCTATCCATCACCCTAGCCCTAAACCTGATTTTAAAACCTAACCTTAAGCCAAACCTCACCCTAACACTAGACCTAAACCTAATGCTAATTGGAAAACTAGCCCTAACCTTAACCTACCCCTAAAAAAAAAAAAAAAAAAAAAACTGAGCCATAATGCTAACCCTAACCCTTAACCTAAAACAAACACTAACCTTACACCTTTCCCTAAACTTAGGCCTATTTTGAGTCCTAACCCTAACCATAGAAATAACCCTGACCATGAGTCAGACCCTAACAGTACACCTAGCTCTAAACATTGCCATAACGCTAACCCTAAAACTAGCCTTAATCGAAAAAATAGTTCTTTTATTAGCCATAGCCCTAATTGTCACACAAATTCTAGCCCTAATCCGAGCCCTGACTCTAACCCTAAACCTACTCCTACCTCTAACCCATTCCTTACCCTAAGACGAACCCTCACACTAATGCTACTCTAGTCCTAAACTTAATCCTTAGCCTACCCCAAACACTAACTCTATTAGTAGTCATAAACCTAAGCTTAATTTTAGCTTTAACTCTAATCCTAACTCTGACCCTTATTCTGACACTAACACTAACCCTAGATCTAAACCCAACCATAAATGAAACCCTAACACTACCCCTACTGGTAAACCTATATATATACACTAGGTCTAGACCAACCCTAATCCTAAATAGAGTCATAAATCTAGCTTTAGCCTAAACAAAAACCTTGCACTAGTCCTAACAATAACCCTTAACCTAACATAAAGACTAAACCTATCATTAGACCAAACACTAGTCCTAATTGTGGCCCTAACCATAAAACTAACCCTAACCCAACAATGACACTTAATCTAATAGAAACCCTAGCACTAAACCTTATCCTAAATCAAAACCTAACCCTAACACTAGACTTATCCATAACCCTGACCCTAACACTAGTCATAACCATATCCCTAGCTCTTACATTACCCATAGCCCTAACATTAGCCCTAAACATCATACAAAATCTAGCACTTATTTTAGCCTTAAACCTAGCCCTAAACATAACCCAAACCATAATCTTAGACCTAACCCTAATGCTAACACTCGCCCTAGCTCTAAACCTAGCTCAAACTCTAAACCTTAGTCTAAAAATAACCCTAACCCTAAACCTAACCCTAGACCTGACTCAAACCCTAACCCTCGCCCTAGGCCTAACCCTAGCTCAAATGCCTACACTTACCCTAAACCTAACCCTAACATTAACCCTAGGCCTAGCCTAACCCTAACACTAATCCTAACCTTAAACCTAGCCCTAACCTTAGTTCTAACCCTATCCATTACCCTAAAGATAAGCCTAACCCAATGCTATCCCTAGGCCTAATGATAACCCTATCACTAACAGTAACCCTATCCATTACTCTAAACCTAACCAGAACCATAACCTAATTCTATCCATTACCCTAAACCTAACCCTAACCAACGGCTAATTCAAGCATTAACCCTAAATCTTAACCTAAACCAAACCCTACCCAGACCCTGACTAGGTGTATTACCTAGCTCTAAACCTGACCCCTACCCTAAACCTAAACCTTATACTAGACAGAGCCATAACCTAACACTAAATGTAATACTAACCATGAACCTACCCTGACATTAGCCCTAGTCTTAATCCTAGCACTAGCCCTAACAAAAACCCTCAGCTTAACCCTAAACCTAGCCTTAATACTAACCCAAACCCTAACCTTAATCCTAACCCTACTTCTAACCCTTGCCCTAGCCCTAAAGCTAGCTGTAACCCTATCCATTCCCCTGAACCTAATCCTAACCCTAACACTAACACTAACACTAACCCTAAGCCCAACCCTAACACTAAACCTAGCGCTAATCCTAGCCCTAATTTAGCCCTAACCCTAAAGCTACCCCTAACCCTAGCCCAAAGACTAACTCGAACTCTTGCCCTAGCCCTATTTCTAGTTCTAATCCCATCCATTACCATAACCCTAACACTAGACCTAACCTTAGCATAAACCCTAGCCATTGCCCTAAACCTAGATCTAACCATAACAATAAATCTAAGCCTAAACTTCACCCTACCACTAGCCCTAACACTATCACTAATTATAAAAGTATCCCTAAACCTAGGCCTAGTTCTAAAACAAAATTGAGCCAGAGCCCTATCCCTAACCCTAGCCTAACCTTAACCTGACATAAGCCCTATCCCTAGACCTAATACTAGTTCTAAGCCCAGCCTTAATCCTAAACCTAATTTTAACCCTAGCCCTAACCCTAATTTTATCCCTTGTCCTAGCACTAAACATAGCTTTAAAATCATACCTTACCCTAACCCTAAAGCTAACCCTAAACCTAGCCCTAAACCTAGATCTAAATCTAACACTAACCCCAGCACTAATCTGAGTCCTAATTTAGCCCTAACAGTAAACCTAACCCTATCCCTATCCCTAAGACTAACTCTAACTCTTGCCCTAGCCCTATCCCTAGTTCTAAACCTGTGCCTTAACATAAACCAAAAGCTAGCCCTATCTGTAGCACTAAACTTAGCCCTATCCTTCGCCCAAGGCTTAAACCTGGATCTAAAATTAAAATTAGGTTTAAACCTCACCTTAACACTAGCCCTAACCCTAATGCTAATTGAAAAACTAGCCCTAAATCTACCCTAACCTTAAAAGAAAACCGAGCCATAACCATAACCCTCAATCTAAACTAAATCCTAAAGCTACACCTAGTCCTAAACCTAGCCCTACTTTGAGTCCTAACCCTAAGCCTAGAAATAACCCTGACAATAACTCAGCCCCTAAACTAACCCTAGCTCTAAACATTGCCCTAAAACTAACCCTAGAACTAACCAAAAACAGAAACCTAGTTTTTTCATTAGCCATAGCATTATGATAACACAAATCCTAGTCAAAATCGGAGACCTAACCCTATTTTTTAACTATAACCCTAACCCTAACACTAACCCTAGCCCTAAACCTAACCCTATCCCTAACCCTACCTTAAACCTATCCCTTTCCCTAAGTCAAACTCTAACCCTAATGCTACCATAGTCCTAAAATTAATTCTTCAACCCTAATTCTGTTACTGATTTTATCCTAGCCCTCATTCTAGTTTTAAGCCTCATCCTAACCCTGACCGTTATTCTGATCCTAACACTAACCCTAGATCTAAACCTGACCATAACCATAAACCAAACCCTAACACTACCCTTACTGGCAAACCTATACTTAAACTTAACAGTAACACTAGCACTAGTTGAAACCTAATTCTAGCCCTAGTCCTAAACAAAAACTTAGCACTAGCCCTAACAATAATCGTTAACCTAACTTAAAGACTAATCCTATTCCTAGACCCAATGCTAGTCGTAATTCTGGCACTAACCCTAAACCTAACCCTATCCTGAAAAATGACCCTTAACCCTGAAAATCCTCTAGCTCTAAACCTAATCCTAACCCAAAACCTAACCCTATCACCAGATATTTCCATAACCCTGACCCTAAAACAAGCCATAAACATATTCCTAGCTCTTATATTTCCCATAGCCATAATGTTAGACCTAAACCTCACACAAAACCTAGCCATTGTCCTAGCCCTAAACCTAGCCATAATCATAACCCTAACCATAATCCTAGACCTAAGCCTAAGCTTACACTCGCCCTAGCCCTAAACCTAGCTCAAACACTAACCTTTATCCTAAATATAAACCTAACCATAACCCTAGCCCTGACTCTGACCCTAACCTTTGCCCAAGACCTAACACTAACTCAAATGCTAATACTTACCCTAAAACTGCCTGACACTAAACCTAGGCCTAACCTTAACTCTAGCCTTAATTGTAAACTTATCCATAGCCCTAACCTTAGCTCTAACACTATACATTACCCTAAAGATGAGCCTAACTCATATGCTAACCCTAGGTGTAACACTAACCCTATCGCTAACACAAACCCTATCCATTACTCTAAACCTAACCTGAAGCATAAACCTAATCCTATCAATTACCCTATCAATAACACTAGCCCTAAAGCTAATTCAATCCTTAACCCTAAATCTTAACCTAAACCAAACCTTACCCAGATCCTGACCCTAATAATACACCTAGCTTTAAACCTGACCCTTACCTAAACCTAACCCTTACACTAGACCTAGCCGTAACCTAACCCTAAAACTAACACCATAAATATAGACTGACATAAGCCCTATCCGTAATCCAAGCCCTAGCCCTAAAATAAACCCACATCCTAGCACTAAACATAGCCTTAATTCTAACCCTAGCTCTAATCCTAATTCTAACACTCGCCCTAGCCTTAAACCTAGCTATAACCCCATCCCTTCCCCTAAACCTCACCCTAACCCTAGGTCCAACCATAACACTAACCCTAGCCCTAAATCTAGCCCTAATTTATCCCTAACACTAAACCTAACCCTAACCCTAGCTCTAAGACTAACTATAATTCTCTCCCTAGCCATATTTCTAGTTCTAACTCTATCTGTTAATAACCCTAACACTAGCCCTAACTTTAGCCTTAAACATAATCAAAGCCCTAAACCTAGATCTAACCATAACAATAAATCTAAGGCTAAAACTCACCATACCACTAGCGCTAACACTATCGCTTTTCCTAAAAGTAGCACTAGCTGTAAAACAAAACTTTGACAAAGCCCTAACGCTAACCCTAACCAAACCATAATACTAGACTTGAAATTAGACCTATTCATAATTCTTACCCTAACCCTTACACAAACCCTGACCCTACACCTAAATTTAACCCTAGACCTAATTTGAGTCTATCTCTAACTCTGATCAGTAACACTGATCCTGACTCTGACAATAACATGAACCCTATCTCTAATCATCACTCTAAACCTAAACCTAATCTACACACTAGATTTAGACATAGTGCTAAACTTAACACTAGCCATAATCATAACCCTAGTTCTAATATTAGCCTTAGTCCTAACTAGCCCTAATTTAACTCAAAACCTAGACCTAATATGAGGCCTAACTCTACCATTAACCCCAGCCCTAACCCTAACCCTAGCCCTAAAACTTAACCTAAACCTAACCATAAACCTAAACCTTGTCCTAATCCGAAATCTAACCCAATCCATAGCCCTAATCCTAACCATAATCCTAGCCCTATCCCTAGCTCTTATCTTATCTATTGCCCGAACAATAACCCTAACAAAATTCTAACCCTAGATCTAACCCTAACTATAGCTCTAACCTATAACCATAACCCTAGTCCTTACTGTAGCTCTAATCCAGTCTATCACCCTAACCATAACCCTAACCTAATTCTATCCCTACACCTAAACCTAGCTCTATCACTAACCCTAAACCTGTCCATTACTCTAAATCTAACCTTAACCCTAAACTTAACTGTATCCATGACCCTAACCCTAACACTGACCCTAATGCTAATTTGAGCCTTAAGCCTAATCCTTAACCTAACACATAAGCTAACCCTGACTCTGACCTTAATAATATCCCTTCAACCTAAAACTTACAATAGACCAGGCCATAATCTTTACCCTAAAACTATCCCTAACCATAACCCTATACCTGACATTAGCCCTATCCCTAATCCTAGCCCTAACCCTAACAGAAATCCTAGCCCTAATCCTATCCCTAAGCCTAGCCTTAATCATAACCCTAACATTAATCCTAGCCCTAACCCTAATTTTATGCTTTGCCCTAGCCATAAATGTAGCTGTAACATCATACCTTATTCCAACCCTAATGTTAACCCTAACCCATCCCTAAATCTAGGCCTAAACCTATTATTAACCATAGCTCTACTCCAACATTAATTTAGCCCTAAGCCTAAACTTAACACTATCCCTAGCCCTAAGACTAACTCTAACTCTCACCCTAGCCCTATCCCTAGTTCTAAACCTATCTGTTACCATACCCAAAACCTATCCCTATATCTAGCCCCAACCTTAGCTAGCCCTAACCTTCATGCTAGCCCTAAACCTGGATCTAACTCTAACCTTCAGCCTAAAGATCACACTCACACTATCCCTAACCCTAATGCTAATTGGAAAACTAGCCCTAACAGTACCCTAGCCCTAAAACAAAATCGAGGCATAACACTAACCCTAACTCTTAACCTAAACCAAATGCTAAACCTACACCTATCCCTAAATTTAGCCCTAATTTGAGTCCTAACCCTAACCCTAGAAGTAATCCTGACCCTTACTCAGACCCTAACAGTAACCCTAGCTCTAAACTTTGCCCTAATGCTAATCCTAGAACTGGCACTAATCGGAATCCTAGTTCTTTCATTAGCTGTAGCCCTAATGCTAACACAAATCCTTGTCCTATTTTGAGGCCTAAACCTAGGTATAATCCTAAACCTAACCCTAACCCTACCCCAACCCTAACTCTAGCTCTAAACCTAACCCTTATCCTAAGCCAAACTCTCACCCTAATGCTACCCTTGTCCAAAGCACAATTCTTAGCCTACCTCCAACCTTATCTCTATTAGTAGACCAAACCCTAGCCCTCATTCCAGCTCTAACCCTAACTCTAACTCTGTCCCTTATTCTGACCCTAACACTAACCCTAGGTCTAAACCTGACAGTAACCCTAAAGCAAACCCTAACCATACCCCTACCCCTACTGTAAAACTATACCTAAACCTAACAGTAAAACTAGAACTAGACCAAATCTAACCCTAAATAGAGTCATTAATCTAGCCTTACCCCTAAGCAAAATCCTAGCACTAGCCCTAACAATAACCGTTAACCTAACTTAAAAACTAACTCTATTCCAGACCCAACGCTAGTCCTAAAAATGGCCCTCACCCTAAACCTAACCCTAACCCGAACAATGACATTTACCTTAAAACAAACCCTAGCTCTAAATCTTATCCTAACCCAAAACCTAACTAGAACACTAGACTTATCCATAACCCTAACCCTAAAACTAGCCATAACCACATCCCTAGCTCTTACATTACACTAAACAAAACCTAAACCCCAAACCTAACCCTGTCATTACCCTAACCCTAAATCTAACACTTATTCGAGCCCTGCACCTAAACACTAACTTAACCCAAACCCTAATTGTGACCCTGATTCTAAAAATAACCCTAGATCTAAACCTGAACCTAACCAAAAACCTAACCCTTACACTGGACAAAGCCATAAACCTAACACTAAATCTATCACTAACTCTAACCCAAGACCTGACATTAGCCATAGCCCTAATACTATCCCTAACCCTAAAACAAATCATAGTCCTCACTGTAGCCCTAAACAGAGCCTTAATCATAACCCTCACCCTAACCCTAGTTCTAACCCTAATACTAAACTTCGCATTGCCCTAGCTATAAGCCCATCCTTAACCTAAACAAAACCCTCACTCTAACTGTAACATTAATGGTATCCCTTGCCTTATTCTTAGCCTTAGCACTAACCCTAGATTGAAACCTAACTCTAAATCTAACCCTAACTCAATGCCTAAGCCTCATCCTAAAACTAGTCCTAACCCTAGCCCTAACATAACCCTGGCTCTAATTTAGCCCTATCCGTAAACCTAACACTAACCCTAGCCCAAGACTACCTCTAACTCTCACACTAGACCTAAGATTACCTCGATCACTTGTTCTAACCCTGTCCCTTACCCTAACCCTAACCCTAGCCCTAACCCTAGTACTAACCCTTGTCCTGTCTTTATCCATAGCACTAACCTTATGCAAAACGTAACTCTAAATCTAGCCCTAACCCGAAGCCTAAGCCTACCCCTAACACTAGCCCAAACCATAATACTAATCCTAAAATGAGTCCTAACAGTAGCCCTATCCCCAAAACATAACCAAGCCATAGTTCTAACCCTAAACATTAACCTAAACCAAACCCTAACCTTACATCTAAACCTAAACCTAGCCGTAATTTGAGTTGGAAGCCAAATCCTAAAAATAACCCTGAACCTGACACTGACCCTAACACTTTTAGCTCTAAACATCACCCAAAACCTAAACCTAACCCTTACACTAAACCTAGCACTAAAACCCCAAAACTAGCACTAATTGTAAACCTAGTACTTACATTAGATGTAATACTATACCTAGCCTTAACATAAGCCAAAACCTAGCCCTAGTCCAAGCCCTAAACCTAGATTTAAACCTAACGTAACCCTAACACTATCCCTAATTGTAACCATAACTCTAGCCTTAAACTGATCTCTAACTCTTTCCATTACCATAACCATAACCCTAACTATAATGATAACCCTAGGCATAAAGCTAACCCTATACTGAATCCTAACACTTCCATTAGCCAAAACCTAAACTGAATCCTAAACCTAAACCTATCATTACCCTAACGATAATCCTAAAACTAATTCAAGCCCTAACTTGAAACCCTAACCGATCCCAAACCCTAATCCACACCTTGACCCTAATAATAAACCTAGATCTAAACTTGACCATAACACAACACCTAACCCTTAGCCTAGATGTAGCCATAAACCTAATCCTAAAACTATCTTTAACCATAATTCTGGACCTGAAATTAGCCCTAGCACTAATCCTAGCCCTAACCCTAAAAACACACCTAGCCCTCATCCTAGTCCTAAACGTAGCCTTAATCATAACCTTAACTCTAGCCCTACACCTAACCCTAATTCTAACCCACACTGTACCTCTAAACCCAGCTATAATATCATCCCTTACCCTAAATTTAAACCTACCCCTAACCCTAACCTTAGGCTTAACCTAAACACAAAACCTAGCCCTATTCCTAGCCCTAATTTACCTATATCTCTAACCCTATTCAAATCCTAGCCCTAAGACTAACTCTAAGTCTTGCCCTATCCCTATTCCTAGTTCTGTCTCTATCCGCTACTTTAAACCTAACATTAGCCCTGGCAGTTGCCCTAAAGTTAGTCCCAGCCCTGACCCTACCACTAAATCTAACCTTAAGCCTTACACTAACACTAGACCTAACCCTAATGATAATTGTAAAACTAGCCCTAACCCTAACCCTAGCAGTGAACCAAAACTGAACTATAGCTTAACCCTAACCCTTTAACTTAAACCAAAAACTAACACTACACCTAGACCTAAACCTAGCCCTAATTTGAGTCCTAAGCCTCACCTTAAATATAATCTGACCCTGACTCATATCCTAACACTCAACCTAGCTCTAAATACAGTCCTAAACTCAAACCGAACACTAACATTAAAAATGGCCCCAATCGACCCTTAACCCTAACCATAAAACTAACCCTGACCCTGACTCCTATCCTAACAAGAACCATAGCTATAAATATTACCCTAACCTTAAACCTAAATTTACCATTCAACCTACCCCTACCCCAACCCTAAAACTAACCCTAATGATAACCCTAGTTCTTACATTATTCATTTTTCTAATCCTAGCCCTAACCCTAACCCAAAAACTACTCCTAAACTGAGCCCTAAACCTAGCTTTAACTCTAACTCTAACCCTAAACATAGCCCTAACCCTAGATCTAAATCAATATCTTACCTTAGTGAAACCCTAAACATAAGAGTAACCCTAGGCCTATCCCTAGTCCTTAGAATAACCAAAACCCTAACCCTATTAATAGTCCTAACCCTAACCTTCATTTTAGCTCTAACACTACCCCAAATATTAATCCTAACTCTGACTCTTATTCTGACCCTAACACTAAACCTCGGTCTAAGCCTAACCCCATCCCTAACCCAAAATTTACCATAACCATATCCCTGCACCTAACTCTGAACCTAACTCTCAGCCTAGCCATAATCATAGCTCAAAACCTAAACCTTATGCTAAACATAAACCCAAACATAATCCTAGTTCTAACCCTCACTTTAACCCTAACACAAGACCTAATCCTAACCATAAACCTAGCCCTAACCTTAACTCTTACTGTATCTATTACCCTAAAAATAACCCTTACCATAATGCTAACCCTTGGCTTAATCCTAACCTTATCGCTTTCCCCAAACCTATCAATTACCCTAAACCTACCCTGAACCCTAAACCTAAATCAATCATTACGCTAACCCTAACCCTAATGCTAATTCGAGCCTTAACCTAACCTCAAACCTAAACCAAACCGTAACAGTGACCATGACTCTAATAATTCCCCTAGCTATAAACCTGACTCTTACCTTACCTAACACTTACACTTGACCTAGCCATAAACCTAACCCTAAAACTATTTCTAAACTTAACTCTTTACCTGATATCAACCATAGCCTTAAACCTAGCCCTAACCCTAACACAAATCTTATCCATTATCCTAGCCCTAAACATAACCTTAATTTTATCCCTAACCCAAACCCTAGCCCTAACCCTAACACTAACCCTAGCCCTAATCTTAGCCCTAATTTAGCCCCATCTCTAACCCTAACCCTAACTCTAGCCCAAAGTCTAACTCTAACTCTCACCCTAAACCTAACCCTTGTTCTAACTCCATCCCTTACTAGAACCCTAATCCTAGTCTTAACCCTTGGTGTAATCTTAGCATAATTCATAGTGCTGGCCATAACCCTAGCTCTAACCCTAACTATAGACCTAAACCTAACCGTAAGCCTAAAGCTAAACCTAACACTAGCCCTAATGCTAATGGTAATCCTAAAACTACTTCTAACCCTAGCTTTAGCCCTAAAACAAAACCTAGTCACAGCCATAACCCTAACCTTAACCTAAACCAAACCCTAACCCTACACCTAGCCCTAACCATATCCCTAATTCTAGTCCTAACCCTAACCCCCAAACCAACCCTGACCCAGACTCTTACCCTAACACTAACCCTGGTTCTAAACATCATCATCACCGTATACCTCAAGCTAACACTAGACCTAGCCTTAACTCTAACCCTATAACTAGTACTAGTCATAACCCTATTTCATACGTTGGCCATAGCCTTAACTGTAGCCATAACCTAACCCAAAACCTAGCCTTAATCTGAGTCCTAAACCTAGCTTTAACACTAAACTTAACCCTAACCCAAAACTAGCCCTAATCCTATACATAACTCTAGCCCTAACCTTAGCTCTAAACCTATCCAATACCCTAATGATAACCCTAACACTTAAGATAACCCTAGGCCTAAACCTAACCCTATCCATTACACTAAACCAAACCTAAACCCTAAAACTAACCGTGTCATTACCCTAAACCTAAACTCTAACCTAACCCAAACCCTAATCACGACCCTGATCCTAAAAATAACCCTAGATATAAACCTGAATCTTACCCTAAACCTAATCCTTACACTGGACCAAGACATAAACTTAACACCAAATCTAGCCCTAAATATAACACTAGACCTGACATTATCTCCAGCCCTAATACTATCCCTAAACCTAACACAAACCTAAGCCTCATCCTAGCCATAAACCTAGTCGTAATCATAACCGTAACCATAACTAAGCCTAAACTCTAATACTAACCTTTGCCCTAGCCCTAAATCTAGCCAAAACCACATCCTTTAAACTAAACATAACCCTAAATATAACCATAACCCTTTTTGTCACAATTTCCCTACCCTTAGTCCTAGTTTAACACTAGATAGAAACCTAATTTCAAAACTAACCCTAAGTCGATGCCTAAGCCTAAATCTAGCCCTAAACCTGATGCTAATTCTAAAACTAGCTCTAACCCCAGCTGTAACACTAACCCTAGCCGTAATTTAGCCCTATCCCTAACCCTAACCCTAGCCCTAAGAATAACTCTAACTCTCACATTGTCCCTATCACTCATTCTAATCCTATCTCTTCCCATAAACCTAACCCTATCCCAAATCCTAGTCCTAACCCTTGCCCTATCCTTAGCCCTGGCACTAACCTTAGATAAAAACCTAACTCTAAATTTAACCGAAGCCTAAGCCTAAATCTAAGACTAGTCCTAACCCTAACACTAATCCTAAAATTTCACTACAACTAACCCTAATCCTAAAACCTAACTGAGTCAAAGCTCTAACCCTGAACCTTAACCCAAACCAAGCCCTAACCCTAAACCTAGATCTAACCCCAGCACTAATTTGAGTTTTAAGCCCAAACCTAAAACTAACCCTGACTCTTACTCTGACCATAACACTACGCCAAGGTCTAAATATCACCCTAACCCTAAACTTAAACCTAACAGTAAACCTAGCCATGAAACTCAAAAATTAGCCATAATCATAACCCTAGTAGTTACATTAGCCATAACCCTAACCCTAGCACCAACAACCCAAAAACTAGCCCTAATCATAAAAATAACCCTAGCCCTAAACTGATTTATAACTATATCCATTACCATAACCATAACCATAACCCTAATGCTAATTAGAGCTCTAACTTTAAAACTTAACGTATCACAAAGTCTACTCCAGAACTTGACCCTAAAAATACCCCTAGCTCTAAACCTGACTCTAACCCTAAACCTAACCCTTACACTTGACGTACCCATTATCCTAATCTTAAATCTATCTTTAACCATAATTCTGAACCTGAAATTAGCCCAGCACTAATCCTAGCCCTAACCCTAAAAAAACCCCTAGCCCTCATCCAATCCCTAAAAGTAGCCTTAATCATAACCCAAACTCTAACCACAGCTCTAACCCTAATTATAACCCTCACTCTACCTCTAAACCTAGCTATAAAGCCATCCCTTACCCCAAAATTTGCCCTAACTCTATGCTTAAACTCTAAACTCTAATTCTAACCCCTAACCCTAACCCTAACCCTAAACCTAACCCTAACCCTAACCCTAGGCTTAACCTAAATCTAAACCTAGCCTTAATCCTAGCCCTAATTTAGCCCTATCTCTAATCCTAACCCTAACCCTAGCCCTAAGACTAACTCTCACCCCAGCCCTATCCCTATCCCTAGTACTAACTCTATCTGTTATATAACCCTAAACCTAGCCATAACACTTGCCCTATACTTAGTTCTAGCCCTAACCTTAAATCTAACCCTAATTCCAAATTTAACACTAACACAACCCTAAGCCTAACACCAACACTAACCCTAACCCTAATCCTAGGACTAAAACAAAACCGAGCATAAGACCTAACCCTAAACCTTAACTTAAACCAAACCTTAACACTACAATTAGACCTAACCCTAGCCCTTGTTCGAGTCCTAACCCTAACTTTGAAACCAACCCTGACCCTGATATATATCTTAACACTCACCCTAGCTCTAAACACCTCCCTCACCTTAAACTGAACTCTAACAGTAACCCTAGCCCTAATTCGAGTTCTAACTCTAACATTAAGCTAAGCCTGACCCTGATTTCTGTCCTAACACGAAACCTAGCTATAAATATCACCCTAACCTTAAACATAACCCTAACACTAAACCTAACCCTTACCCTAACACTAAAACTAACCATAATGGTAACCCTAGTTCTTACATTAGCCATTGCCCTAACCCTGGCCCTAAACCTAACAAAACTAGGCCTAATCTGAGACCTAACCCTATCCTTAACCCTAACTCTAACCATAACCTTAGCCCTAACCCTAGCTCTAAACCAATCCCTTAACCTGAGCAAAACCCTAAATCTAAGGGTAACCCTAGACCTATCATTAATCCTTAGGCTTACCAAAACACTAACCCTAGTAATAGCCCTTACCCTTGCCCTCATTCTAGATCTAACCATATCCAAAACCCTAACCCTAACCCTGACCCTTTTACTCACCTACCACTAATCCTATGTCTAATCCTAACCCTAATCCTAACCCAAAATGTACCATAATCCTATCCCTAGACCTAATGTTGAACCTAACTCTCAGCCTAGCCATAACCATAACTCAGAACCTAACACTTACACTAAACATAACCTTAACCAAACCCTAGTTCTAACTCTCACCCTAACCCTAAATCAAGACCTAATCCTAACCATAACCCTAGCCCTAAACTTAAGTCTAACTGTATTTTTACCCTAAATATAAACCTTATACTAATGCTAACTTTAGGACTAACCCTAAACCTATCACTATCCCGAAATTTATCAATTACCCTAAACCTACTCTGAACCCTAGACCTAACCCAAACATTACCCTAACCCTAACCCTAATGCTCATTTGAGCCTTAAACCTAAACTCAAACCTAAATCAATCTCTAACACTGACACTGGCCCTAATAATTCTCCTAGCTCTAAACCTCACTCTTATCCTATACCTAACCCTTATACTAGACCTAGCCATCAAACTAACTCTAAAACTATCCCTAAGCATAACCTTACACCTGAAATTAGCCTTGGTTATGATACTAGCCTTAACCCTAACACAAAACCTAGCCCTTATCATATCCCTAAACATAGCTTTAAATATAACCCTAACCATAACCCTAGGCCTAACCATAACACTAAACCTAGACCTAATCTTAGACCTAATTTAGCCCTATTCCTAACTTTAACCCTAACCCTAGCTCAAAGACTAACTCTAACTCTTACTTTAGTCCTAATGATAGTTCTAAACCTATGCTTTACTGGAACCCTAATCCTATCCCAAACCATAGGTATAGACCTAGCCCTATGCATAGCCCTAGCAGCAACCGTAGATCTAAACCTAACTCGAAATCTAACCCTAACTGTTAGCCTAAATCTAAGCCTAACCCTAGCCCTAACCCTAAGGCAAATCCTAAAACCAGCACTAACCCTCTCCCTAAAACAAAACCAAGCCATAGACATAACCCTAACCCTTAATATAAACTAGGCAATAACCCTACACTTAGCCATAACTCTAGCCCTAATTCGAGTTTTAAGCCAAACCCTAAAACTAACCCTGACCTTGACTCTAACTCTAGCTCTAAATATCACCCTAACCATATACCTAAAATTAACAATAGTCCTAACCCTAACCCTAACCCTAAAATTTGCTCTAATTGGAATCCTGGTACTTACATTAGTCATAACCTTAAACCTAGCCTTAACTTAAACCAAAACCTAGCCTTATTCCGAGCACTATCCCTAGATTTACCCCTAACCCTAACCCTATCACTAATTGTAACTATAATCCTAGCCATAACCCTAGATTTAACCCTAACTCTAACTCTAAGCCTAACCCTATCAATAATCGTAACAATAACTCTAGCCGTACCCCTATCTCTAACCATATCCATTACCCTAACCATAACCCTAACCCTAATGGTAAACCTGGGCTTAAACCTAACCATATCCTTAATCCTAACCCTATCCATTACCCTAAACCTAACCTGAAATATAAACCTAACACTATCTTTACCCTAATCCTAATTCTAATGCTAATTCGAGCCCTAACATTAAACTTTAATATTTCAAAAAAACTAATTGTGACCCTTACCCTAATAGTACCCTTAGCTCTAAACCTGATAATAACCCTAAACCTAACCCTTACACTTGACATAGCCATAAACCTATCCTAAAACTATTTTAACTGTAACACTAGACCTGAAAAGAGCCCTAGCTGAAATTAGCCTAGGGCTAATCCTAGCCTTTATTTAATCCTATCCTAACCCTAAACCTAGCCATAAGACTAGCTCTAACTCTTGCCCTGGCCCTAGCCCTTGTTCTATCCTTAGCCTTAATCCTAATCCTAGATCAAAGCCTAAATCTAAATCTAAACCTAACTCTAAATTTCACAGTAAAAATAAGCCTAAACCAAAACCTAACACTACCCATAACCATAAAGCTAATTTTAAAACGTGCCCTATCACTTTCCCTAGAAATAAACCAAAACCAAGCCATAGCCCTAATCCTAACTCTTAACCTAAATCAAACCCTAACCCTACAACTAACCCTAAAACTAACTCTAAAACTAACCCTGAACCTGACACTGACCCTAACACTAATCCTAATTCTAAACATCACCCTAACATTAAATTAACCCTAACACAATATCTAGCCTTAACCTAACCATAAATCTAGCTTTAATCAAAACCCTGGTTCATACATTTATCATTGTCCTAACCGGAGCCCTAACCATAACACAAATTCTACACCTAATCTAAGCCCTAACCTTAGTTTTAACCCTAATACTAGCCCTATCCTTCACCCTAACACTAGCCCTAACCCTAACTCTAACTCTATTCTTACACTAAGCCAAACCCTGACCCAAATGCTAATCCTAGTCCTAATCCTAATTCTTAGCCTAACTTAAACTCTAACCATAATATTAGTCTTAAACCTAGCCCTCATTCTACCTCAAAACCTAACCCTGACCCTCATCTGATCCTAACAGTAACCCTAGGTCTAAACCTGACCCTAACCCTAAACCAAACAATAACACTAGTCCTACTGGTATACCTATATATATAGCTAAGCCTAACACTAGACCTAGACCCAAAGCTAATCCTAAATATAGCTATAACTCTAGCCCTAGACCTAAACAAAAACCTAGCACTACCCCTAACAATAACCCTTAACCTAAACTGAACAATTACCCTACCCCTACACCTAAACCTAGTCCTCATTCTGGATCTAAACCTAACCCTAACCCTATCCCCAAAACCGACCCTGATTCTAATGCGGAACCTAGATTTAACCCAACCCTAACCCAAATACTAGACCTAACACTGGACCTAACCATAAACCTAACCCTAAAACTAGCCCTAAACATAACACAAGCTTTTTTATAATCCATAGTCCTAACCCTAGCCCTAAACCTGACCTAAAACCTAGCCCTATTCCTAGGCCTAAACTTAGCTCTAAGCATAACCCTTAGCCTAACCCTAGCCCTAAGCCTCACCTTAGACCTAACCCTTGCTCAAAGCCTAACCTGTACACTAAACAACCCTTGCTCTCTCCTAAACACTAACCTTAACCCTATTCCTAACCCTAACGTTAAACCTAGCCTGAACTTTAGCTCTAACCATAACCATTACCCTAACCCTAACCCTAACCCTAACCCTAATTAAAACCCTATCACTAACACTAAACCTAACTTCAACCATAAATGTAAACCTAGACCTAAACCTAAACCTAACCCTCACCCTAGCCCTAACTCCAGCTCAAACACTAACCCTTACCCTAACCTAATCATAATCCTAGCCCTAAATCTAACACTTACCCTAACCCTAATACTTACCCCAAATCACACCCTAGCCCTATCCCTAAACCAAACGTAATCTTACACTTAATCCAAACCATAACCAGCCCTAACCCTAGCTCTAAACCTATCCATTACACTAAACATAACCTTAACCGTAATGATAACCCTAACCCAATTGCTAAAACTAACTCATCCATTACCCTAAACCTTAACTGAAATGTAAACTAAATCCTATCCATTACCCTAATCCTAAACCTAACCCTAATACTAATTCGAGCCTTAACCCTAAACCTTTAGCTAAACCAAATGCTAACCCTGACCCTGACCCTAATAATAACCCTAGCCCTAAAGCTGACCTTTAACCTAATAGTAACTCTTACACTAGACCTAGACATAACCAAACCCTAAAACTATTTTAACCTTAACCCTATACCTGATATTAGCCCTAGACCTAGTCCTAGCCATAACTCTAACAGAAACCCTAGCCCTTAACCTTGCCCTAAACCTAGCCTTAATCCTAAACTGAAATATAACCCTAAGCCTAATCCCAAATCTAAACCTCACCCTATCCCTAAAGCTAGCTATAACCCCACTTATTCCCCTAAACTTAACCTTAACACCAATGCTAACTCTAACTCTAGGCCAATCCCTTAGTCTAACCCTAACACTAACCCTAGACTTAACACTAGCCCTAATGTAGCACTAACCCTAACACTAACACTAGCCCTAATCCTAAACCCTAATTTAGCTCTAACCCTAACCCTAATTCTAGCCCTAATCCTAGCCCTAATTTAGTCCTAAAACTAAAACTAACTCTAGCCCTAATACTAGCCCTAATTTAGCCCTAACCCTAGCCCTAACCCCAGCCCTAATCCTAGCCATAATTTAGCCCTAACTCTAACCCTAATCCTAAAACTACTACTATGACCAACTCTATTTCTCACCGTAGCCATATCCCTTGTTCTAACCACATTCGTTACCATAACCCTAACTCTCACCCTAACCCTAGACCTAGCCCTAGCCCTAGCCCTAACCCTAGATCTAACCCTAACTCAAAAACTAACCCTAACCCTAAGCCTAAACCTCAACGTAACACCAGTCCTAACCCTGATGCTAATCCATAATCTAACTGTAATCGTAGCCATAGCCCTAAAACAAAACCAACCTATATCTCTAAATCTTAACTTAAACCAAAACCTAACCCTACAACTAGTACTAATTGGAGTTCTAACCCCAACCCTAAAACTAACCCTGATTCTGACACTAACTCTAACAATAAACCTTGCTCTAAACATCACCCTAACCCTAAACCTAACCTTAACAATAGATCTAGCCCTAACCCTAACCCTAAAACTAGCACTAATTGCAACACTAGTTCATATATTACCATAGGCCTAATCCTAGTGCTAATCAAACCCAAAACCAAGCCCTAATCCAAGCCTTAAGCCTAGCTATAACACTAACCCTAAACCAAACCCTAACCCAGAACATTGCCCTAAACTTTACCAAACACTAGCCAGAATTCTAAACACAACCCTAGCCCTATCACTACCCTAACCCTATTCATTACCCTAACCATAACCATAACTCTAATGGTAACCCTAGGCCTAACCCTAAACTTATCCCTAACCCTTACCTATTTCATTAACCTAAACCTAACCTGAACACTAAACCTAACCCTATCATTACCCTAAATCTAGCCCTAATGCTAATTCAAGCACTAAACCTAAAACTTAACCCAACCCAAACCCTAACTCTGCCCCTTCCCATGATAATATACCTAGCTCTAACCCAGACCCTACCCCTAAACCTAACCCTTATACTAGACCTAGCCATAAACCTAACCTGAAAACTATCCCTAGCCATAATCCTAGACTTGATATTTGCCCTAGCCATAATTCTAGCCCTAAACTTAACACAAAACAAACACATAACCCTAATCCTAACCCCAGCCCTAACCCTAGTCCATACATTGGCCATATATCTAAAACTAGTCCTAACTCTAAACAGTACCTAGCCTTAATGCAAGACCTTACCTTAACTTTAACCCTAAACCTAAACCTAACACTAGCCCTAACCCTAACCCTAAACATAGCCCTATTTCTTGCTCTATTCCTATCCCTTACCCTAAGCTAATCCTAACCCTAATGCTAACCCTAGGCCTAACTCTAATCCTTAGCCTAACCCAAACTCTCACCCTATAACTAGTCCAAACCCTAGCCCTTATTCTAGCTCTAATCATAACCCAAACGCTAAACCTAACCCTGACACTTATTCTGACCCTAAATGTAATCATATGTATAAACATGACCCTAACCATAAATCGAACCCTAATACTAGCACTAGCAATAGATCTATACCTATACCTAAACCTAACACTATCCCTTTACCTAAATTTAATCCTAAATCTAGTCATATCACTAGCCCTAGAACTAAACAAAAATCTAACCTTAGCCCTAATGATAAACCTTAACCTAACACAAACACTAACCCTAACACTAGACATAACTCTAGTGATAATTCTGGGTTTAACCCTAACCCTAACTATAACCCAAACACTGACCCTGACCCTAACACTAACCATAGCTCTAAACATCACAATAACGGTAAGGTAACTCTAACCCTAACTCTTGATCTAGCCATAAATCTTACCTAAAAAGTAGCCCTAATCATAACCTGGTTTATACATTAGTTGTAGGCCTAATACTAGCCCCAACCGAACCCAAATCCTGGCCCTAAGCTGAGCGCTAACTCTAGTTCTAACTCTAACCCTAAAACTAGCCCTAATTCATACCAAAACCCTAGATCTAACCCTAGCTTTAACCCTATTCATTGCCTTAAGCTAAACCCTAAAACTAATGCTAACCCTACTCCTAACCCTAATCCAGAGCCTACCCTAATCCCTAACCCTTTTACTAGTCCTAACTCTAACCTTCATTCTAGCTCTAACACAAACCCAAACCCAAACTGAAAACCCTGACACTTATTCTGACCCTAACACTAACTGCAGGTATAAGCCTGACGCTAACCCAAAACCGAACCCTAACATTAGCCCTAGCAGTAATCGTATATTTAAACCTAAACCTAACACTAGCCCTAGACTTAAACCTAATCCTAAATCTAGCCATATCTCTAGACCTAGACTGAACAACAACCTAGCCCTAGCCCTAACAATAAACCTTAACCTAGCCAAAACACTAATCCTACCTCTTGACCTAACCCTAGTCCTAATTCTGGCACAAAAACCAATACTAACTCTAACCTGAACACTGGCCCTGACCCTAACATAATCCTAGCTCCAAAGCTCACCATAAACCACAACCTAATCTTAACACTAGACCTAGCCATTACCCTAACCCTAAAACTAGCCCTTATAATAACCATAGCTCTTACATTACCCATGGCTCTAACCCTAGGCCAAAAGTAACAAAACCTAGCCCTAATTTTAGGCCTGAACATATCCCTAAGTGTAACCCTAAACCTAACCCTAGCCCTAACCCTAAGCCTAAGCCTCACTTTATAACTATTCCTAGGTCAAAGCCTAACCTTTACCCTTAACATAACCCTACCCCTGTCCCAAACCCTAACCTAACACTAGCCCTAATCCTAACATTAACCATAGCCCTAACCAATAGCTCTAATTATATCTACTACCCTAACCCTAGCCCTAATACTAACAATAACCTTAGCCCTAACCCTAGCTCTAATTCTATCCATTACCCTCACCATAATCCTAACCCAAATGCTAACCCTAGGCTTAACCCTAACCCTATCAAAATCCCTAAACCTATCCATTTCCCTAAAACTAACCTGAACCCTAATCCTAAGCCTATTCATTACCCTCACCCTAACTCTAACCCTAGTGCTAATTCGAGCCCTAACCTAAACCTTAACCTAAACCAAACCTTAAGCCAAACACTGACCCTAGTAATACACATAGCTGTAAACTTGACCCTTACCCTAAATCTAACCCTTACACTAGATCTAACCATAAATATAAACCGAAACCTATCTCTAATGTAACCCTAGGCCTGACATTATCCCTAGCCCTTATTCTAGCCCTAACCCTAACATGAACACTAGCTCTCATCCTAGCCCAAAACCTAGCCTTAATCATAAACCTAACCCTAATTCTAACCCTTTCCCTAGCCCTAAACCTAGTTATAACCCATTGCTTACCCTAAACCTAACCCAAATGGTAACCCTAACACTAAACCTAGTCCTAACATTAACCCTAGGACTAACCCTAACACTAACCCTAGACCTAATCCTAAACCAAACCCTAATCCTAGCATTAAGACTAACTATAACTCTCGCCCTAGCCCTAGCCCTAATTCTAACCCTATCACTTACCATAACCTTATTCCTAGCCATAGCCTATAATAACCCTAGCCCTAACCTTACACTTTGCCCTAACCCTAGATTTAAACCTAACTCTAAATCTAAACCTAATTCTACAACTACACCTTACCATAACACTAGCCTTAACCCTAATGCTAATCCTAAATCTAGCACTGAACATAGGCTTAGCCCTAAAACAAAACTGAGCCATAACACTAACTTTAAACTTTTACCTAAACCAAACCATAACCTTATATCTAGCCCTAAGACTAGCCCTAATTTGAGTCCTAATCTTAACCCTAAATCTACCCCAAAACGTGTCTCTGACATTAACACTAACCCTACCTCTAAACATCACCCTAAACCTAAAATTTAACCTAACATTAGACCAGGTTTTAACCCTAATTCTAAAACTAGTTCAAACCATAACCCTAGATCATACATTAGCCATAATCTTAAACCTAATGCTAACCAAACCTAACCAAATTCTGATACCTAACCTCAGCTTTCACCCTAACTCTAAACCTAACACTAGCCCTAACCCTAACTAGAACCCTAGCTCTAACCCTAGCTCTAACCTTATACGTTACCCTAGCCAAACCCCAACTCGAATGCTAACCCTAGTCCTTAAACTTATCCTTACTCTAACCCAAACCCTAACCCTATTACTAGTCCTAACCTTAGCCTTCATTCTTGTTATAATCATAACCAAAATTGTACCCCTAACGCTGACACTTATTCTGACCCTGAATATAAACCAAACCCTAACACTAGCCCTACCCATAACTCAATATCTAAACCTAACCTAACAATAGCCCTAGATTAAACCTAATCCTAAATCTAGCAATATATTTAACCAAGACCTAAACAAAAAACTAGCCCTAGCTCTAATGATAACCATTAACCTAAGCCAAACACTAACCTTACTTCTAGACCTAACCAATCCTAATTCTGGCTCTAGCCCTAACCCTAACCCTAATCCAAACACAGACCCTGACACTAACACTAAACCTAGCTATAAAAATGACCCTAACCAAAACCTAAAACTAACATTAGACCTAGCCATAACCATAAACATAACCCTTACATTACCATAGCACTAACACTAGCTCTAAACCTAACACAAAACCTAACCCTGATCCTAGGCCTAAATCTAGCCCAAAGTTTAAACCTAACCCTAACCTAATCTTGTCCCTTTACAGAAGCCTAACCTTCACGCTAACCCTAACCCTCACCTTAGATCTAACCCTAGATAAAACTCAAACCCGAACCCTAAACATAAACCTAGCCCTTTCCCTAAACATAATCCTAATCCTAGCCCTAATCATAATGTTAACACTATCCCTAATACTATATCTAAAATTATCCATTACCCTAAACGGAACCTTAACCCTAATGATAACCCTAGCTCTAATTCTAATTGTAAACCTAATCCTAGACCTAATCCTAACCCTAACCATAACCCTAACCATAACACTCATCATAGCCTTCACCCTAGATAAAACACTAACCCTTACTCTAACACTAACACTAGCCCAAACCCTAACACTAACCCTAAACCTAAAACTACCCCTAACCCTAACCTGACATCTAACCCTATTCATTACCCTAAATCAAATTATAATCTTATCCCTAACTTTAACACTAAACCTAAACCTAAAGCTACCCCTAACCCTAACCCAACATCTAACCCTATCCATTAATCTAACTCTAAATATAACCTTAGACCTAACCCTAACACTAACCCTAACCTTAACCAAAAATCTGACCCTAGACATAATCCTAAACCTAACCCTCACCCTAGCACTAACCCTAGATCAAAACCTAAATTATACCGTAAAATTAACGCAAACCCTAACCCTAGCGCTAGCCCTAAACATAACTCTAGCACTAACCCTAACTCTAGCCCTAATCCCATCCAAAACCCTAGCCCTAACACTAGCTCTAATGCTATTCATTACCCTTACAATATTCTTAACCCAAATGCTAACCCTAGGCCTAACCCTAACCCTAACAATTACCTGAATCTTAACCTGAATCCTAAACCTAAACCTATCCATAAACCTAACCCTCATTCTAACCCAAATGCTAATTTAAGCCCTAACCCAAATAATTAATCTAATTCAAACCTGAAACCTGACCCTGATCCTAAAAATATGCCTTAACTTTAACATGGGCTTTACCCTAAACCTAAAATGAGACCTAGCCATGAACCTAACCTTATAACTATCCCTAGAAGTAACCCTAAACCTGATATTATCCCTATCCCTAAAACTTCCCCTAACCCTAACGCAAACCCTCATCCTAACCCCAAAACTAGCTTTAATTCTAACACAAACCTAACCCAGACCTAAACTTAATTCTAATCATTGCCCTAGCCCAAAACTTAGGTATAACCCCATCCCTTCCCCTAATCCTAACCCTAAACCTAATATAATAATAGCCCTAACACTAGGCCTAACCCGAACACCAATCCTAGACATATTTCTAGCCCTAATTTAGCCCTAAACTTACCCCTAACCCTAACCTTAAGACTAACTCTAGCTATCGCCCTAGCTCTATTCCTAGTTCTAACACTATCCCTTATGCTAACCCAAACACTAGACCTAACCTGAGCCCTATCCCTAACCATATCCCTAGCCCTAAAATTAACCATAACCCTAAATGTACCCCTAAGCCTAAACTCACTCTATCACTAGCAATAATACTAACATTAATCATAAAACTACCCTTGCCTTTAGCCTTAGCCCTAAAACATAATGAGCCATAGCACTAACTCTAACCCTTAACCTAAACCAAATCCTAACCCTATATGTATCCCTAAGCCTACCCCTAATTTGAGTCCTATCCCCAAACCTAAAACTAACCCTGAACCTGACTCTTAACCTAACACTAACCGCCCTAATGCGAGCCCCAACCCTAGCTTTAAAACTAACTCCAAACCTTAACCAAGTCCTAACCATTACCCTAAACCTAACCCTAACTTTAATCCTTGAAATAACCCTAAACCTAACACTAACCATAACACTAACACTAACCATAACCCTAAACATAACCCTAACATTAAACCTAACCAAACGCTAAACCTAGATATAACACTAACCCTAAAACTAGCCCTAAATATAACCCTAGTTCTTACATCAGCCATAGCCCTAAAGCTAATACAAAACCTAGCCTAGCTCTAATCCAAGCTCTAACCCTAGCTTTAACCCTAACTCTAAACCTAACCCTAGCCCTAACCCCAATCCTAGCCCTAAGACTAGCGCTAACCACATCCCTTACCCTAAGCCAAACTCTAACCCTAAATCTACCCTAGTTCTAAAACTGATTCTTAGCATAACCCAAAAACTAACTCTATTACTAGTTCTAACCCTAATCCTCAATCTAGCTGTATCTCTATCCCAAACCCTAACCCTAACTGTCACCCTTATTCTGACCCTAACATTATCTATAGGTCTAAACCAGACCCTAACCCTAAACCGACCCCTAATATTGGCACTACCTGTAACTCTATAACTAAACCTTACCCTAACAGTAGACCTAGAAATACACTTAATCATTTATCTAGTGATAACTCTTGGCCTAGCCCTAAACTAAAACTTTGTCCTTGCACTAATAATAACCCTAACCTAACCCAAACACTTACCCTACCCCTAGACCAAACCGTAGTACTAATGCTGGCCCTAACAATAAACTTAAGCCTAAACTGAACACTGACCTTATTCTAACACAAACCCAGCTCTAAACATTATCCTAACAAAAAACATAACCCTATCACTAGACCTAGCCATATCACTAATCCTGAAACTAGCCATCACCATAGGCCAAAAGCTAAGTCTAACTCTATCCATTAACCTAACACTAAACCTAGCGCTAATGCTAACCCTAGCCCTAACACTCACACTGACTCTAACCCTAATCTTCATCCTAGTCCAAACACTAGCTCAATCACTAACTGTAAAACTTAACCTAACCCTAACACTAAACCATGGCCTAAACCTAATCCCAACCTTAACCCTAGCCCTAATCCTAGAATTAAGCCTATCCCTAACCCTAGCTCTAAGCCTACATATTACCCTAACTCTAACCCTAACCTTAATGATAACCCTAGCACTAACCCTAGCTCTAACCCCACCCATTACCCTAACCCTAATCCTAAACCTGATAATAATCCTATCCCTTACCTAAATCTACCCTAACCCTAACACTAGACATAACTATAAACCTAACCCTTGCCATAGAGCTAACCCTTGCTCAAACCCTAACCATTACCCTAAACCTAAACCTAAGCCTATCCCTAATCCTAACCTTAAGCCAAAACCTAACCCTAACCCTAACCCTAACATGAAATCAAACCTTATCCAATACCTTAAACCTAATGATAACCCTAGCCCTAACCTTAACACTAACCTTGACCCTAACCATATCTATAACCTAGACCTAATCTTAAATGTAATGATTTCCCTAGTGCTAAACCTAGCTCAAACTCTAAACCATATCCTAAACATGAACATAACCCTAACCCTAGTCCTAACCCCAACTCTATCCCTAATACAAACCATAACCCTAGCCCTAACCCTATCCATTATCCTAAACACAACCATAACACTAAGGCTAACCCGAGGCCTAACCCTAACCCTTTTGCTAACTCTAACCCTGTCAATTACTCTACACCTAACATAAATTCTAAACCCAAACCTATCATTACCCTATCCAAACCCTAATGCTAATTCAAGCTCTAAACCTAAACCCTAAATTAAATCAAATCCCAAAACTAATTCTAACCCTAATAATACCCCTAGCTCTAAACTCGACCCTTACCGTAGATCGAAACCTTACAGTAGACCTAGCCATAAATCGAACCCTCAATCTATCCCTAATGTAAGCCTAGACCTGACACTAGCCCTAGCCTGAATTCTTGCCATAAACCTAAAACAAAACCAATCCCTCATCCTAGCCCTAAACCTAGCCTTATTACTAAACAAAACCATAACATTAGCCCTAACCGATTTCTAACATTTGACCTAGCCCTAAAACTAGCTCTAATCCCATACCTTCACCTAAACCTAACCTTATCCCTAAATCTAAACTTAAGCCTAAAACTAGGTCTAACCCTAATACAAATGCTAGACCAAATCCAAGCCCTAATTTACACCTAAACCTAACCTAACCCCAGCACTAAGACTAATCGTAACCATAGTTCTTACATTGCCTGTAGCCCTAAACCTAGTCCTAACCTAACCCAAAACCTATCCGTAATTGGAGCCTTAACACTACCTTTAACTCTAACTATAACCCTAATGCTAGCCCTAAACCTTACCCTAAACCTAACCCTAAACCTAACCCTTGACATAACCCAAAACCTATTCCTAATCTTAGCCTTAATCCTAACCATAAACCTAGCCCAAACCCCAGCTGTAACCCTATCCATTACCCTAATCCTAATCCTAAACCGAATGTTAACCCTAGGATTACCCTAAACCTATTCCTAACTCTAAACCTATACATTACCCTAAACCTAACCTGAACCCTAAACCTAACCATATCCATAAACATATTCCTAACCCTAATAATATTAAAACTAAAACTATCTCTAACAATAACCCTAAACCTGACATTAGCACTAGCCCTAATGAAGCCCTAACCCTAAAACAAACTCTAGCCCTAATCCTAGCCATAATCTTAGCCATAATTCTAAACCTAACCCTAACCATATACCTAATCCTAATTTTAACCCTGACCCTAGTTCTAAAGCTAGCTATAACAACATACTTAAATATAATCATAACCATAACCCTAGCCATAAACCTAGGCTCAGCCTTAATACTAAACCTAGCTCTAATCCTAGCCCTAATTAAGCCCTAATTCTCACCCTTAATCTAACCCTAACCTAAGCCTCAACTTGAACATAAAACTCAGCCTAGCCCTATCCCTAGTTCTAACCCAATCACTTATGATAACTCAAACCCTAGCCCTAATCTTTGCTGTAGCCCTAAACCTAGATCTAACTCTAAATCTCACCGTAAACCTAAGCCTAAGCCAAAACCAAACACTAACACTAGCTCTAACCCTAATGCTAATTTGAAACTAGCCCTAAACCTAGCAATAGCCCTCATGAAAAACCAAGCCATAGCACTGACCCTAAACCTTAACCTAACCAAACCCTAACCCTACACCTACCCCTAAACCTAGCCCTGTTTTGAGACCTAACTCTAACCCTAGAACTATTAGTAACCCTGACTCTTACCTTAACACTAACCCTAGCTCTACACATCACTCTATCTCTAAATCTAATCCTATCACTAGACCTAAACCTAAACCTAAACCTAAAACAAGTCCTAATCGTAATCCCAGGTCTTAAATTAGCCATAGCCCTAAACCTAACACAAAACCTAACCCTAATCCAAGGCCTAACCATAGCTTTAACCCTATCCCTAAACCTGGCCCTAACCTTAACCCTATCCCTAGTCCTAATCCTATCTCTAACACTATTTCTTACTCTTAGTCAAACTATCACTCTATTGCTACCCTAGTCCTAACCCTAATTCTATGCCTACCCCAAAACCTAACTCTATTACTAGTCCTAAACCTAGCCCTCATTCTAGCTCTAAATTTAACCTAAACCCTAAACCTAATGCGGACTCTTATTCTGACCCTAACACTAAACCTAGGTTTAAACCTGACCCTAACCCTTATCCAAAACCTAACACTAGCCCTACCAGTAACCCTAACCATAAATCTAACACTAAAACTAGCCCTAGACCTAAATCTAATCCTAAATATACACATAACCCTAGCCGTAGCCATAACAATAACCCTTAACCTAAACCAAACACTGACTCTAACCCTAGACCTACCCTATACCTCATTCTGGACCTAACCCTAAACCTAATCCTAACCTGAACCCTGACACTAACCCTAACAAAAACACTAACTCTAAAACTTATCCTAACCCTAGCCCTAACCATAACACTAACCATCACCAAAACCCTAGATCAAACCCTAAATTAACCTTAGCCATAGAAAAAATGCTAGCTCAAACCCTAAAACGTACCCTAAGCCTAATTCTAAGTGTAACGCTAACCCTAGACCAGACCAGAACCTTAACTCTAGCCCTAATCCTAACCATTATTGTAGACCTAAACCTAGGTCTAACCCTATAAATAACCCTAAATATAACTATAACCCTAATGCTAACCTTAAACCTAACACAAACCCGAAACCTATCCATTACCTTAAACCTAACCTGAACCCTAAACCTAACACTATCCATTACCCTAACCCTAATTCTAACCTTCATGCTAATTTGAGCCTTAACCCTAAACCTAAACCTAACCCAAATCCGAAGCCTGACCCTGACCCTAATAATAGCACAGCTCTTAATCTGACCCTTTCCCTAAATGTAAAACTTTAATTTGACCTAGCCATAAACCTAACCCTAAAAGGATCACTAACTATAAACCTAGACCAGACATCAGCCCTAACCCTAATTCTTTCCCTAAACCTAACACAAAACCTAGCCATAATCCTAGCCTTAAATCTAGCCTTAATCCTAAACATAACCCTAACCCTAGCCCTAACCCCAAATCTAATCATAAAACTAGCCCTAACCTTAATCATAGCACTAAAAGAAAACCGAGCAGCAGGCTTAACACTAACCTTAACTTAAACCAAAACCTAGAAATACACCTAGTTCCAACCCTAGCCCTAATTTTAATCCTAATTTTAACCTTACAAATTACTCTGAACCTGACTTATATCCTAACACTCATCCTAGCTCTAAAAAACACCCTAATACTGAACACTAACAGTAAACCTAGCCCTAATTCAAGTCCTAACCCTAACCCTAAACTAACCTTGACCAGTCTGATATCCTAACACTAACCCAAGCTATAAATATCACCCAAATTTTAAACCTAACACTAACATTTGACCTACCCCTACCCCTAAACACAATTGTAACCCTAGTCCTTATATTAGCCATTGCCCTACCCTAGCCTTAAACCTCACAAAAAACTAGCCCTAATCTGAGCCCTATACCTAGTTTTAACCCTAACAATAATCATAATCCTTACCCTAACTCTATGCCTTACCCTGAGAAAAAACCTTAATCCTAATGGTAACCCTAAATCTATCCCTAATCCTTAGGGTAACCAAATCCAAACCCTATTAATACTCCTAACACTAGATCTCATTCTAGCTCTAATGCTATCTCAAACCTTAACACTAACTCTGACCCTTATTCTGACCATAAAATAGACCCTAGGGCTAAACCTGGCCCTAACCCTAAACCAAACCCTAACACTATCCCTACTTGTAACCTTATACATAAGCCTAAACCTACCACTACCTCTAGACCTAGACCTAATTCTAAATCGAGCCTGAACTCTAGCTCTAGACCTAAACAAAATCCTATCCCTAGCCCTAAAAAAAAACCTTTACCTAACCCAATTACTAACTCTACCCCTAGACATAAACCTAGTCCTAATTCTGGCTTTAATCCTAAATTTTACTCTAACCCAAACACTGACCCTGGCTTTAACACTAAACTTGCCTCTAAACCTGAAACTAACCAAAACCTAAACCTAATTCTATACCCAGCCATAACCCTAACCCGAAAACTAGCTCTAATCATAACCCTAGATCTTACATTACCCATAGCCCTAACCTTAGGCCTAAACCTAACTCTAAACATACAGCTAATTTTAGGCCTAATCCTAGCCCTAAGCATAACCCTAACCCTAACACTAACCCTATACCTAACTCTAGCCCTCACCTTAGTCCTAAGATAGCTCAAAGCCTAATCCTTATCCTAAATATAAGGCTATACCTATCGCTAACTCTCAACCTAGCCATAGCCCAAATCCTAAACTTAACCTAGCCCTAAACCTAGCTCTAAACCTACCCATTACCCTAACCCTAAACCTAAACTTATTGATAATCCTAGCCCGATCCCTAATGTTAACCCTAATCCCAACCGGAAAACTAACCATAGACATAACCCTAAAATTAAACTCAGCATAGCCCTAAGTCTTGATCAAACCAAAAACCTAAACCTAAACATAAACATTACCATAGCTCTAATTCTAAACCTATCATTAATTCTAACTCTAAACCAAACCTAAACCTATCCTAGCCCTATCTGTTACCTTAACCCTAACTCTAATGTTAAAGGTAACCCTAGACCTAACTCTAACCCTAACCCTAAACATACCATAATCCTATCCCTAGACCTAACCCTAAACCTAGACCTAACCCTAGCTCAAAAACTAACCTTTATGCTAAACATAACACTAAACCAAACCCAAACGTTAGTTCTAACACTAACTCTAACCCTAACTCAAGGCATATTCCTAACCATACCTCAAGTTCTAACCTGGAGCTCTAAACCTATCAATTACCCTAACCATATCCCTTACCCTAAGGCTAACCTTAGCCCTATCATTAATGCTAACTGTATCAATTACCCTAAACCAAACCTGAACTTTAAAACAAACCATTACTATACCCCTAACACTAACACTAATGCTAATTTGAGCCATAAAACTAAATCCTTACCTAAGCCAAGTCCTAATCCAAATAATTCTCTGAGCTCTAAACCTGACTCTTACCCAAAACCCAACCCTTAAACTAGACGTAGCCATAAGCCTAACCCTAAAAATATCTTTAACCATAACCCTAGACCTGATATTAGCACTAACACTAATCCTAGCCCTAAATCTAATACAAACACTAGCCCTCATTCTAGTCCTAAATCTAGCCTTAATCATAACTCTAACCCCAATCCTAGCCCTAATCCTAACTCTATCCCTAACCCTATGTCTAAACCTAGCTATAACGCCATTTTTATGCTAAACTTAAACCTAACCCTATCCCTATCACTAGGCCTAAGCTGAACACTAACCTAACCCTAATCCCAGCCCTAATTCAACACTATCCCAAACCCAAAATTCTAATTTAAGCCCTATCACTAACTCTAACTCTCACACTAGCACTATTCCTAGTTCTAAACCTATCCCTTACCATAACAATAACCCTGGCCCTAACCCTTGCCCTATCCTTAATCCTAGCCTAATCCTATATCTGACCTAACTATAAATGTAACCCTAACTCTAAGTCTAAGCCTAACACTAACACGGGCCCTAACCCTAATACTAATTTTAAAACTAGCCCTAACCCTAACCCTAGGACTAAAACAAAACCGAGCAATAAACCTAACACTAAACCTTAATTTAAACCAAACCCTAAACTACTACAAAAACTAATCCTAGCCCAAATCAAGTCCTAACCCTAATATTAAAACTTACCCTGACCCTGACTCATATCCTAACACTCACCCTATCTCTAAACATGATGCTAACCTTAAACCAAACTCTAACAGTAAACCTAGCCCTAAATTGAGTCCTAACTCCAACCCTAAAACTAGCCCTGACCCTGAATTCTATCCTAAAAATAAATCTAGCTCTAAATATCACCCTAACCGTAACCTAAAACTAGACATAGCCATAACCCTAAACCTACAACTAGCCCTAATCACAAGCCTAGCTCTTACATTACCCATAGCCCTAACTCTATGCCTTAAACTAATGCAAATCCTAGAGCGAATTCTAGGCCTAAATCTAGTCCTAAGTGTAACCCCAACCCTAAACCTAGCCCTAACCCCAACCCTAAACCTAACCCTAGACTTAGGCCTAAACCTTACTCAAAGCCTAACCCTTACCATAAATATAAACTTAGAACTATACCTTACTCTGAAAACTATCCATATCCCTAAACCTGAACTTAACCCTATCCCTAAACCTAGCTCTAAACCTACAACTTATCTAAACCTACACCTAAATGTATTGATAACCCTAGCCTTAACTCTAACCATAACACTAACCCTAACCGTAATACTAACAATAGACCTAACCCTAAAAATAACACTGGCCATAGCCCTAACCGTAGCTCAAAACCTAAGTCATACCATAAACCTAAACATAACCGTAGCCTTAACATTAACCCTAAAACTAAATCTAACCCTAAACCTAAACCTAATCTAACCATATCCATTACCCTAACCATTATCCTAACCCTAATGATAATCCTAGCCCTAACCATAACCCTAACCCTAAACCTAACATAATCCTGTCCCTAGACCTAAGGCTGAACCTAATCCTCAACCTAGCACTATCACTAACACTAGCTCAAACCCTAGCCATTACCCTAAACATAACCCTAGCCCAAATCCTAACCCCAAACCTACCCCTAATCCTAACCATAACCATAGCCCAAACCCTAGCTCTAACTATATCCATTACCCTAACCGTAACCCTAAACCTAATGCTAAACCTAGTACTAACCCTAACTCTGTCCCTAGCAATGATTCTAACCTTGAGCCTCAACCTAGCCCTAACACTTACTCAATCCCTGACCCTTATCTTTAACCTAACAATAAGAAAATGATAAGCCTAACCCTAACCCTAACCCTAGCCTTAATCCTAAACTTAAAACTAGACTTCACCTTAGCTCTAACCCCCCCATTACCCTAATCCTAACCATAAACATCATGATAACCCTAGCCCTAACCCTAAACCTACTCTAACACTAACTGTAAATTAACCCTAGACCGAACCAAAAACCTAACCATTGCCATAGTCCTAACTCTAGCTCAAACTCTAACAATTATGCTAAACTTAACAGTAACCTTAGTCCTAAACCTAAACCTAACTCTAACCCTAACCAAACATCTAAACCTGTCCATTACCTTAACACTAATGGTAACCCTAATCCTAACCCTAAAACTAATCCTAAACCTAACCCTATCCTTAACACTAACCATATCTCAAACCCTAAAACATACCCTAGCCTTAACCCTAAACCTAACCCTAACTCTAGCCCTAATCTTAAACATTACCCTCGCTCTAAACCTAGATCTAACCCTATCCATTATCCTAATGATAATCATAAACCTAATGCTAACCCTAGGTATAACCCTAAACCTATCCATTACCCTAAATCTAACCTGAGCCCTAAACCTAACTTGAAGCCTAAACCTAACCTTACCCATTACCCTAACCTAACTGAAACCTAATGCTAATTTGAGCCATAACCCTAAATCTCAACCTAATGAAAACCCAAAACCTGACAGTGACTATTATAATATCCCTAGCTCTCAACATGAACCTCACTATAATCCTAACTCAAAAACTGACCTAGCCATAAATCTTACCCTAAAATTACCCCTAACCTTAACCCTAGTGGTGATATTACCCCTAGCCGTAATTCTTGCCATAACCCTAACACAAATGCTAGTCCTCATTTTAGTCCTAAATCTAGCCTTGATCCTAACCCAAACCCTAAGTCTCGCTCTATCCTTAAATGTATCCCTCGCCCTAGTTCTGAAACTTTCTATAACCCTATGCCTTCCCCCAAACTAACCCTAACTCTAAATCGAGACTTAACCCTTACACTAATCCTAGACCTGATACTAGCCCTAATTTAGCCCTCATCCTACCACTAGCACTAAGGATAACTCCAACTGTTGCCCTAGCACTATTTCTAGATTTAACCCTATCCCTTACCATAACCATAACACTTTCCCTAACCTTAGCCCTAACACTATCCCAAGCCCTAACACTAGAACTAATCATAACTCTAAGTCCAACCCTAATCATAAGCCTAAACCTCACACTAACACTAGCCCTAAAATTAACACTAATCCTAAAAATAGCCCTAATATAGTTTAAGCCCTAAAACAAAACCAAGCCATAGCCATAACCCTAACCCTTAATCTAAATCAAAACCTAACCCTACACCTAGCCATAACCTTAGCCCCAATTTCAGTCCTAACCTAACCCTAAAACTAACCTTGAGCCTGACTCTGACCTTACACTAACCCTAGCTCTAACATCACCCTAAAAGTATACCTAAACCTAAAACTTGTACTAGCCCTAACTGTAACCCTAAAATTAGCCCTCATCATAACTCTAATTCTTACATTAGCCATAACCCTAACCTACCCCAAAATCTATCACTAAACTGAGCCCTACACCTCTTTTTTTAACCCTAACCCTAACCTAAGCACTAACCATTACCCTAAACATAACCATAACCCTAAATCTGGCCCTAACCCTAAATCTAACCCTAGATTTAATCCTAACCATAATCCTAGCCCTAACTCTACATCTAACCCTATCCATTTCCCTAAACATAACACTAACCCTAATGATAACCCTAGCCTTAAACTTAACCCTAATCCTAAACCTAGTCCTGACACTAACCCTAAACATCAACCTAAACGTAACCATAGCTAAAACCCTAACACTTACCATAAACCTAATCCTAACACTAACCCTACACCTAACCCTAACCTAAGCCCTAATCCTAACAATAACCTAGACCTAAAACTATCCATTACCCTAAACATAAGCCTAACACAAACATAGCTCTAAACATAACTCTAACCCCACCCATTACCCTAACCCTAATTATAAAGATCATGATAATACTATCCCTAAACCTAAACCTACACTAACCCTAAGTGTAAACCTAACCCTAGGCCTATCTGTAAACATAACCCTTTCTATAGTCCTAATCCTAACACAAACCATAATATTTACTCTAAACCTAACACTAACCCTTGTCATAAACCTAAATCTATTGCTATCCATTTAGGCCTAACCCCAAAACTATAGCTAATACTAACCTTATCCTTACCTAAACCTAAAATGAACACTAAACCAAATCCTATCAATTACTCTAAAACTAACTCTAAACCTAACATAATGCTAATTCGAGCCCTAAAACAAAACCAAAACCTAACCCAAACTCTGAGCAGGACACTGACTCTAATAACACACCTAGCTCTAAACTGACCCTTACCCTAAACATATCCCTGAAAAAAGACCTAGCCATAAAACTAACCCTAACAGTGTCCCTAACTGTAACCCTAGACCTGACATTAGCACTCTACCTTATCCTTGCCTTAAACCTAACACAAACCCGAGCCCTCATCCTAGTCCTAAACCTAGCCTTAATCATAACCCGAACCCTAACCCTAGCCCAAACCCTAATTTCAACCATCGCCCTAGTTCTGAACCTAGGTATAACGACATCCTTTCCCCTATCCCTATCCCTAACCATAACACTACCACTAACACTAACCCTAGCCCTAACCCTAGGCCTAATCCTAACACTAACAATAGTTCTAATCCTAGCCCTAATTTATGGCTAACTGTAACCCTAACTCTAACCCTAGCCCTAAGACTAACCCTAACTCTAGGCCTAGACCTATTTCTAATACCAACCTTATCTATTGCCTAATCCTAAAACTAGTCCAAACCTTAGTCCTAACCCTAGCCATAGTCCTAAACCTAGAACTAACCCTAACTCTAAATCTAACCCTAACTCTAAACCTAAACCTCACCCTAACACTAGCCCTAACTCTAATTCTAATTTGAAAACTTTCCCTAACCCTAGCCATAGCCCACAAACAAAACTGAGCTATAGACCAAAAACTAACCCTTAACCTAAACCTAATCCTAAATATACACCTAATCCTGACCCTATCCCTACAACTAATACTGACCCTGACTCTGACCCTAAAACTAACCCTACTCTGAACATCACTCTAACCCTGAACCTAAACCAAACCCTACATCTAGCCCTACTCCTCACCCTATAACTATCTCTAACTGTAAAGCTAGTTTTTACAATAGCCATAGTCCTAACACTAAAACACAACCTAGTGCTAATCTTAGCCTCAACCCTAGCTTTAACCCTAACCCTAATGCTAACCCTAACCCTAACCCTAACACTATCCCAAAACCTAGCTCTAAACCTATTGCTTACCCTAAGCCAAAATCTCACCTTAATGCTACCCTAGTTCTAACCCTAATCCTTAGCTTACTCTAAAACCTAATTATAGTACTAGTCCTAAAAGCCCTCATTCTATCTCTAATCCTAACCTGAAGCCTAGCCTAACCCTTATGGTTATTCTAACCCTAACACTCACCCTAGGTCAAAGCCTGACTGTAACACTAATCCGAACCCTAACACTAGCCCTCCCAGTAAACCTATACCTAAACCTAACTATAAAACTAGCACTAGACTTAAACTTAATCCTAAATATAGCCATAACTCTAGCCCTAGTCCTAAACAAAAACCTAAACCTAGCCCTAAAATAACCATTAACCTAACACAAAGACTAACACTAGCCCGAGACCTAACCCTAGTTCTAATTCTGGCCCTAACAATAAACCCAATGCTAAACCGAACACTGATGCTTACCCCAACACAAACCCTATCTCTAAACCTTATCCTAACCCAAAACTAAAACCTAACACTAGATATATCTATAACCCTAACCCAAAAAACTAGCCATAACCATAACCCTAGCTCTTAAACCTCACACAAAACCTAGCCCTAATACAAGCCCAAAACCTAGACCTAAGCATAACCTTAACCCTAACCCTAGAACAAACACTAAACCTAATGATTTCCCTAGCCCTAACCCTAGCTCAAACTCTAACCCTTACTCTAAATATAACCCTAGATCTAAACCTAACCCTAACTCTATCTCTAATCCTAAGTGTAACCATAGCGCAAATCCTAGCTCTAACTTTATCCATTACCTTAAACATAACCCTAACCCTAATGCTAACCCTATCTCTATCCCTAACCCTAACCCTAACCCTAACCGCAGCCCTAATCATAGCCCTAATTCTAACCCTAACCCTTTCCCTAGCCATAGACCTCGCTCAAACCCTAACACTTACCCTAAAACGAACCCTAAAAATAACTCTAGGAGTAACCCAAATCCTAGCCCTAATCCTAACCTTAACCTAAGCCCTAACACTAGCACTAAACCTATTCATTTGGTTAGCCTAAACCAAATGCTAACGCTTGGCCTAACCCTAACCCTATCTCTAACATTAACCCTATATATTACTCTAAAACTAACCTGAAATGTAAACCTAACTCTATCCATTACTCTAACACCAACACTAACCCTAATGCTAAGTAGAGACCTAAACTTAAACCTTAACCCTAACCAAACTCTAACCCATACTCTGACCCTAATAATAACCTAGCTCTATACCTGACCCCTACACTAAACTGTGGGAAGCCATTCTCATACGTGATTGGGCAACTCCCGGATTGGGTGTGAGGCGCTCTGGCTAAACTCTTTCAGAGCTTTCCCCACCCTCTCCTGTTGTGAGAGCCTGTCCGTGTGGGGGTGTGACTGACCACTGATCCTGAGGCCAATCACTGACCCTGACCTTGGAGTGCTGCCCCCCTCATCCTTCATTGGATGAAATTTTCCCCTGAATTTCTTGTTCCCCAATAAAAGGCCACTCCCTGGCATGCTCTGCCTCTCTCTCCTGCTAGCCCTGAGTAATCCTTGCTGCCCTACTGGGTGGTTCGAGGTGTGAGCCAGAGAGGTGAGAGCCGTCTCGGACCTGGTCATAGAAAAAGATAATTGAGTCTGTGTGTTTATTTTGATCTAACTAGCTAACTTTTATGCCAAGAACCTCTTTAATGAAACCAGTGTGCTGGTTGCATGGTGAAACTAAACCTAACCCTTACACTAGACCTGGCCTAAGCCTATCCCTAACACTATCCCTAATCATAACCCTAGACCTGACATTATCCCTAGCCCTAATCCTAGCCCTAACCCTAACACAAAGCCTAAACCTCATCCTAGCCCTAAACCTAGACTTAATCCTAACCCTCACCCTCATCCTAGACTTTCCTTAAATATAACCCTCACCCTAGCACTGAACCTAGCTATATAACCCCATTCCTTCCCCTTAAACTAAACCTAATCCTATACCTTACCATAGGGCTATCCCTAACACTAATCATACCACTAATCCTAGCCCTATTTGAACCCTAAACTTAACCCTACCCCTAACCATTGCCCTAAGACTTACTCGAACATCCTAGCCCTATTTCTATTTATAACCCTATTCGTTACCGTAACCCTCACAATGGCCCTAACCTAGATCTAACCATAACTCTAAATATAATCCTTATCTTAAGCCTAAACTTCATTCTACAACTAGCTCTAATACTATTGCTAATCCTAAAACTAGCCCTTATCAAAGCTGTAGCCCTAAAACAAAACCAAGCCATTGCTCTAACCCTAAACCTTAACCTAAACCAAATTCTATGCCATAACTAGCCATAAACCGAGCTCTAATTTGAGTCCTAGGCCTAAAACTAACTCTCACCCTGACTCATATCAAAACACAAACCTTAGCTCTAAATGTAACCCTAACCCTAAAACTAATGCTAACACTAGACCTAGCTGAAACCCTAACCCTAAAACTAACCCTAATCCTAACCCTACTTCTTACATTGGCCTTAGCCAAACTCTAGCCCTAACTCTAACACACAATAGCCCTAATCGAGCCCTAACACTAGATTTAACCCTAACACTATATTTAACCCTAACCCTAACCCTAAATCTAGCCCTAAACCTAACCCTAACCCTACCCTTAAACCTAGCTCTAATTCTATCCATTACCCTAAGCCAAACCCTATTCATAATGCTAACTCTAGTCCTAAGCATAATACTTAGCCAAACCCAAACAATAACCTTATTACTAGTCCTAACACCAGCCCTCATTCTAGATCCAAACCTAACCCAAAACCTCATCCTAACCTTCACTCTTATTCTGACCCTAACACTAATTATAGGTCTAAACCTGACCCTAAACAGAAACTGAAACCTGAAAGTAGCCCTACCAGTAAACTTATACCTAAACCTAAACCTAACACTAGCCCCAGACCTAAACCTAATCCTAAATCTAGCTATTACTCTAGCCCTTGACCTAAACAAAAACTTAGTGCTAGCCCTAACAATAACCCTTAACCTAAACCAAACACTAACCTTAACACTAGACATAACCCTAGTTCTATTCTGTATTTCAACCTAACCCTAACTTAACCTGAACACTGGCCCTGGCACTAACATTAAACCTAGCTCTAAACCTGACCCTAATACAAAATCTAAACTGAACACTAGACCTATCCATAAGTGTAACTCTAAAACTAGCTCTAATCAGAACAATAGATTTTACATTACACATAGCACTAACCCTAGGCCAAAACCTAACACAAAACTTAAATAACCCTAACGCTAAGAGAGGCCTAAACCTACCCTAAGAGTAACCCTCACCCTAACCCTAACCCTAGTCCTAACCCTAACCCTACACCTCACCTTAGTCTTAACCCTAGCTCAAATCCTAACCCTTAGCCTAAACAAAAATCTAGCACTATCCTTAACCATAAAATTATCTGTAGCCCTAATCCTAACCTTAACCCTAGACCTAACACTAGCTGTAACCCTATCCATTACCCTAACTCAATCTCTAACCCTAATGATGACCCTATCCATAACCCTAACTGAAACCCTAACTCAAACCATAAACCTAATGCTAGACCTAACACTAAACCTAAACCTTGACATAGCCTTAACCCTAACTCAAACCCTAACTCTTACCCTAAAACCAACAGTAAACCTAGCACTAAATGTAGCCCTAATCTTAAACCTAACCTTAACCATAAAGCTAACCTTATATCTAAACCAATCTATTGCCCTAAACTTAATCCTAACCCTAATGATACCCCTAGACCTAACCCTAAACCTAACCCTGACCTTAACACTAAAACTAACTCTCGTCCTAGAACCAACCCTAGCTCAAAACCTAAACTGTACCCTAAATATAACCCTAAGCCTAACCCTAAGCTAGGTTTACTAGCCCTAACCCAAAACCTAAGCTAACGTAACCCTATCCCTAACCATAGATCTAAACCTATATGTTATCCTTATGATAACCCTAATCATAATGCTAACCCTAAGCCTAACCATAACCCTTTTGCTAACCCTAAAGTTCTCCAAGCACTAAACCTACCCTGAAACTTAAACCTAACCCAATCAATTACCCTAACCCTAACTCTAATCTTAATGCTCATTTGAGCCCTATCCCTAAACCTTAACCTAAAACAAACCCTAAAACTGATCCTGAATCTAAAAATACACCTAGCTCTAAACCTAACCCTTACCTGAAGCCTAACACTTATACTAGACAAAGACACAAACCTAACCCTAAATATACCCCAAACTGTAACATTAGACCTGACATTAGACCTAGCCCTAATTATAGACCAAACCCTACAACAAATCCTAGCCCTCATCCTAGGCCTTAAACTAGCCTTAATCATAACCCTAACCCTAACCCTAGCCCTAACCCTGATTCTAATACTCACCCTATATCCAAACCTAGCTATAACATCATACCTCACCCTAAAATTAACTATATCCCTAGCTCTAACACTAGGCCTAAGCTGAACACTAACCCTAGCCCTAATCCTAGCCTAACTTAGACCTATCCCTAAAACTAACCAAAACCCTAGGCCTAAAACTAACTCTAACTCTCACCCTAGCCCTAGTCCTAGTTCTAACCCTATCTGTTACCATAACCATAACCCTAGCCCTAAACTTTTCCCTGTAATTAGACCTAGCCCTAATCCTAGATCTAATGCTAAATCCAAATCTAACACTAACCCAAAGCCTAATTCTAACACTAACACTAGCCCTAACACTAATGCTAATCTTATAACAAGCCCAAACTCAAAACATAGGACTAAAACAAAACTGAGCAACAGCCCTAACCATAAACCTTAACTTAAACCACACCCTAACACTACAACTAGACATAACCCTAGCCCTAATTCAAGTCCTAAACCTAACCTTAAAACTTACCCTGAATCATATCCTAACATTGACCTTAGCTCTAAAGACCACCCTAACCTTCAACCAAACCGTAACAGTAACCCTAGCCCTAATTCAAGTCATAACCCTAACCTTAAAGCTAACCCTGACCCTGACTGATATCCAAACAGTCACCCTAGCTCTAAACACAGCCCTCACCTTAAACCGAACACTAACAGTAACCCTAGACCTTATTTGAGTCCTAACTCTAACCCTAAAACTAACCCTGATGTTGATTCATATCCTAACAGTAATCCTAGCTGTAAATATTACCCTAAACTTAAACCTAAACCTAACACTAGACCTACCCCTAACCCTAACCCTAAAACTAACCATAATTGTAACCCTGGCTCTTACATTAGCCAATGCCCAAATCTAGCCTTAATCCTGACACAAAAACTAGCCCAAATCTGAGCTCTAAACCTGTATTTAACCCTAAACCTTACCCTAACTCTAGCATTAACCCTATTCCTAAGGCTATCTCGTAACCTAAGAAAAACCCCAACCCTAATGGTAACCATAGACCTATCATTAATCCTTAGGCTAACCAAAAACACTAACCCTTTTAATAGACATAACCATAGCCCTCATTCTAGCTCTAACCCTATTCAAAACCCTAATGCAAACCCTGACCCTTATTCTGATCATAACACTAACCCTAGGTCTAAAACTGACCCTAACCCTAGACCAAACCCTAACACTAGCCCTAGACCAAAACCAAATCCTAAATCTAGTCTTAACTCTAGTCCTAGACCTTAACATAAACCTAGCCCTAGCCCTAACAATAATCCTTAACATAACTCAAACACTAACCCTAACCCTAGACATAAACATGGTCCGATTTCAGGCTGTAACCCTAACACTAACTTTAACCCAAACACTGACCCTGCCTTTAAATAAACCTATCTCTAATTCTGACCCTACCCTAAAATCTAAACCTAACACTAGACCTAGCCACAACCCTAACCCTACAAATAGCCCTCAACATAGCCCTAGCTCTTACATTACCCATAGCCCTAACCCTAGGCCTAAACCTAACACAAAACCTAGAGTTAATTTTAGACCTAAATCAAGCCTTAAGCATAACCCTAACCTAACCCTAGCCCTAACCCTAACCTATCCTTTGCCTTAGTCCTAATCTTAGATCAAAGCTTAAACATTACTCTACCTATCCCTCAATCTAACCCTAAACCCAGCCCTAATCCTAAACTTAACCCTAGCCCTAAACCTCGCTCTAAACCTACCCATTACTCTAAACGTAAACCTAACATGATTGATAATCCTAGGCTTAATGTTAAACCTTAACCTAAATGGAAAACTAATCCTAGACCTAACCTTAAACCTCACACTTGCCATAGACTTAACCTTAGCTCAAACACTGCTGGGAGCCATTAGCTCAAGTAAAGGTATTTCAGATAGAAAATACAAAAAGCTAAGACAACTATTAGATACAGACATATATTTATTAAATCAAAAAGAGGAAATTGGGAAGGGGTATATATCCCCCAAAGGTAAACTTAAAATAACCCTTTTTACTCTAAACTTCTAAAATATGGATTCATCAGGACTTAGTGCAATTTTAAACCCACAAAATAGGAAAGAAGAAAACTAAGAGGAAAAAAAGCAACTAAGGGTGAATGTACAAACCTTAGGAAAAAAAAAACTATAAAATAGAAATAAGATAAAAAAAATGGTTGAAAATGTCAAGTAAGGTATTTCAGATAGAAAATGCAAAAGCTAAGACAACTATTAGATACAGACATATACTTATTAAAGCAAAAAGAGGGAATTGGAAGGGGGTATATATCCCCCAAAGATAAAATTAAAATAACGCTTTTTACTCTAAACTTTTTAAATTTGGATTCATAAGGACTTAGTGCTGCGGAAAGACATATATATCCAAAAAATGTACATAAGCCTAAGGTACTTTGGAAAGATATTCTAACAGGACAATGGAAAGGTCCTGACCAAGTGATTGTCTGGAGTTGGGGTTTTGTTTGTGTGTTTCCACAGGGAGAACAGCAGCCGATTCCAGAGAGATTAACTAAAGCAATTTCTACAGTCCAAAAAGAAGATGATTTGACTCAAATCCATAACAGCTGATATCCAGAGCTCCAGCTTGGCCATTCTTACATCTGCGACAGTGATTAACCAGTGATGCAATTTTTATTTCCTTGCCAGCGCACCCCATGTTAATTGTGGTAGTGCTGGCATACCTTTGCTGATGGTGTCACCAGTGATGCAATTTTTCCCAAGGAGCCGTCAATTGGCTTGGTGTCATGGCATTTCTGTATCCTCCTCCCTTCTGCTAGTGATGGTCTAAAATTTGGGGGCCAATGGCTATATGCTGGACAGGTAGTCAGTGACGGGTATGATCCAATTGCAGTGGTATCAACCTAAGACAGGAGGCTGACGCCTAAAGGTCAGTTTTCCAATAACGGGTAAGAACACTATGTTGAATTGGACAACCTACCAGGCACGGTCCTTAAGCCACATTGCTTGTTGTTTAATTAATCAGAAGGGAGGAGATGCTGGGAGCCATTAGCCAAGTAGGTATGACAATTTCCTTGCCAGTGTACCCCATGTTGCTTAGTGGAAGGACTCGTGGAAATAGGACATTTTGTAGTGACATTGCATGTAGGTAACCTTGCTCAAGGACCAGGGCGGATCCGGGTGTTCCGGGTTTATAATCCGGGTTTAGGGCGTTCCCGGTTTAGGTTCCAGGTTTAAGGTTTAAGGTTATTCCTGCTGGGAATAGGGCGTATCCTGCTGCCTGAGTTCCCCTTGAGTTCTCACAGGTTTCAGACATTATTTTTTGGGAGACAGAAGCCCAGTGGATGTGGATTTGGGCAGAGAACGTGGATTTCCCCAGAACGTGATTGTAGACGGCTGGTGTGAGTTTGGGAATAAAGAGTTGCTGTTTGAATCTACAAGCTGTGTGGTGGTTCGTGATTGTGTGCCCAGCCAGACTGTGGCATTTGTGCCCAGCCAGACTGCGGCAAAACACTAACCCTTACTATAAACCTAAACATAACTATAGCCCTAACTCTAAGCCTAAACCTGAATCTAATGTTACACATAGTCCTAAATCTACATCTAATCGTTTACATTACCCTAAACCTAACCCTATCCCTAATGATGTCCCTAGCCCTAATCCTAACCCTAACCCTATGAGTACTATAAACTTATCCCTAGGATTAACCCTAAACCTAACCCTCATCCTAGCCCTAACCCTACCTCAAAATCTAACTCTTACGCTAAACATAAACCTAAACCTAACCCTAGTTTTAACCATAACTCTAACCCTAATTCAAGACCTCTTCTTAACCATAAAACTAGCTCTAAACTTAGCTCTAATTCTATCCATTATACCAACCATAAGTCTTACCCTAATGTGAACCCTAGGCCTAACCTTAACCCTATCGATAGCCCTAACCCTATCAATTACCCTAAACCTAATATAAACTCTAAACAAAAAACCCTATCATTACCCTAACACACACCATAGTGCTAATTCAAGCTCTAACTGTAAAACCTAACCTCAAACCTCAAACAAACTCTAACACTGACCCTGACCCTAATAAATCTCCTATCTCTAAGTATGACTTTTACAATAAACCTAACCCTTACAATAGACCTAGCCATAACACTAATCCTAAAATTATCCCCAACCATAAGCTTAGACCTGACATTAGCCATATCCCTAATTCTTCCCCTAAACATAACACAAACCCCAGGCCTTATCCTAGTCCTAAATCTAACCTTAATCCTAACCATAAACTTAATTTAGGCCTAACACAACAACTAACCTTAGCCCCAATCTTAGCACTAATTTAGTCCTATTCATAACCCTAACCCTAACCCTAGCCCTATGACTTACTATAACTCTCAGCCGAGCCCCATCCCTAGTTCTAACCCTATCCCTTACTGGAACCCTAATTTTAGCCCTAAAACAAGCCCTAACCCTAGCCCTATCATTAGCTCTAGCCTTAAACTACATCTAATTTTAACTCTAAATCAAACCCTAACCCTAAGCCTAACCCTAACCCTAACCCTAACTCTAAATCTAACTTTAAATCTATCCCTAAAAAACCCGAGCCATAGCCCTAACCCTACCCTTAGCTCTAATTCTAGCTTTAAGCTGAAAACTAAAACACTGACCGTGACTCTGGCCATAATACTAATAATAGTCGAAACATCACCCTAACCCTAACCCTATACCTAACACTAGACCTACCACTAACCCTAACCCAAAATTTAACCCTAATTGTAACCCTGGTACTTACATTAGCCTTACCCCTAACCCTACCCCAACTAAACCCAAAACCTAGCCCTAACCCAAGCCCTAACCCGAGCTTTAACCCTAACCCTAATCCTAACCCTAGCCCTAATCAAAACCATAACCCTAGCTGTAATACTATCTCTAACCCTATCCATTGCCGTAACCATAACTCTAGGCCTAAACCTAAACCTATCCCTAATCCTAAACCTATGCATTATTCTAAACCAAACCTAAACCCTAAAGCTCATCCTATCATTACACCAACACTAACCATAATGCTAATTTGAGCCCTAATTTTGAACCTTAACCTATCCAAAACTTCTAACCCAGACCTTGACCCTAATAATACCTCGAGCTCTAAACTGGAACCTAAATATATACCTAAACCTTATAATACATGTAGCCACAAACCTAACCCTAAAACTATCTTTAACCATAACCCTAGATCTGATATTAGCCCTAGGCCTAATCTTAGCCCTAATACTAAAATAAACCATAGCCCTCATCCTAGCCCCAAACCTAGCCTTGATGATTACCCTAACCATAACCATAGCCCTAAACCTAATTCTAACCTTCACCTTATCTCTAAACATAACTATAATGCCATTCCTTACCCTAAACATAACCCTAACCCTAGCTCTAGGTGTAAGGAGAACACTAACCCTAGCCCTAACCCTAGCCCTAAATTAACCCTATCCCTAACCCTAACCTTAGCCCTAAGAATAAGTCTAACTCTCACACTAGCTCTATCATTACTTCTAACACTATCCATTACCATAATCCTAAACCTAGCCATAAACCTAGCCCTAACCATTGCCAAATCCTTATTCCTAGTCCTAACCTTAGATCTAACCTTAACTCTAAATCTAACCCGAACCCTCAGCCTAAGCCTAACATTAACACTAGTCCTAGCCCTAACGCTAATCATAAAACTAGCCCTAACACTAACCTTTCAGTAAAACCAAACTGAGCAATAGCTCGAACACTAAACCTTAACTTAAACCATAACTTAACACTACACCTAGACCTAAACCTAGCCCTAATTCGAGTCCTAATCTTAACATTAATACTAACCCTAACTCTGAATCATATCCTAACACACATCCAAGCTCGAAACAGCACTCTAACCTTAAAATGAACCCTTACAGTAACCCTAGCCTTAATTTGAGTCCTAACCCTAACCCTAAAACTAAACCTGACCCTGACTATTAACCTAACACTAACACTAGCTCTAAATTTTACCCTAACCTGAACCTAATCCTAAAACTAGAGGTTTAACCCATAACCATAACCCTAAAACTAATGCTAAAAATCATAGTTCTTACATTATCCATTGCTCTAACCCTAGCCATAACCCTAACAGAGAAACTAACCCTAATCCAAGACCTAAAGCTAGATTTAACCATAACCCTCGACCTAACCCTATGCCAAACACTAAACCTAATGCTAATCCTAATCCTAATCCTAATTGTATTCCTTAACCTAACCCAAACTATAACTTATTAGAGTTTGGGTTAGGTTTAGGAATAGAATTAGGTTAACTCCTACCCCTAGACCTCATTCTAGCTCTAACCATAACCCAAACACTAACCCTAACCCTGACCCTTATTCTGATGCTAATAATAATCATAGGTCTTAACCTGAACCTCAACCTAAACCGAACCCTAACATTAGACTTACTGGTAACCTTATACCTAAACCTAACTCTAACACTAGCCCTAGACCTAAACCTCACCCTAATCTATCCATAACTCTAGCTGTAGACCTAAAGAAAAACTTAGCCCTAGCCCTAATAATAACACTTAACCTAAAGCCAAAAACTAACCCTTCCTCTAGTCTTTACCCTATTCCTATTTCTGGCTTTCCCATTAACCATAACTCTAAACTGAACCCTGACCCTGACACTAACACTAACCCTAGCTCTAAACATCATCCTAAACCTAAGCCTAACCCTAAAACTATACTTAGCTCTAACATTAACCCTAAAACTAGTCCTAATCAAAACAAAGTTCTTACATTTGCCATAGCCCTAACCTATTGCAAAACCTAGCCCTAACTCAAGCCCTACCCTAGCTTTAACCCTAAAGCTTACCATAACCCTAACCTTAGCCCTAACCCTAAACCTAGGAATTACCCTAGACCTAATACTAAGCATAACACTAGCCCTATCACTAGCTCTAACCCTATCCATTACCCTAATGATAACCCTAACACTTCTGCTAACCTTAGGCCTAACCCTAATCCTATCTTTAACCCTAACCCTATCCATTACCTTACATCTAACCTTAACTCTGAACCTAAAACTATCAATAACCTACCCCTAACCATAATGATAACTCGAGCCTTAACCCTAAACCTTAATCTAATATAAACCATAACCCTAACCCTAATAATACCCATAGCTCTAAACCTGACCCTGTAAGGGTCCCGTGAAACGTCGGAGAAAGAGACCACCAAGTGACCACTCATGTAATTGGCAGAAGGGGGATTTATTGAACCAGCATGCTGGGGCTCCGTGCCCACTCAAGAAGGGAAAGCAGCCCAGAGCCCCGAGAAGGGGCTGAGCACTGCTAAGTACACTTTTTGGGGAGGGCGGAGGACTTTGTATACATCAGAACAAATCATCATGAGGTGCGGGAAAATTGAACAACAACTCCTAAACATGATTAGTTCATTCATTGGCGGGAACAGGTCAGGCTGGAGTGATAGGTCATTCCTAAGGAGGGGGTTACATTTAAACTGATTGGTCCAGGCCCTGCAATGCCTACGTATGACCACACAGAGCCCTTATTAAACAACCAAATAGTCAGGGGAAATATTTACTGGGCAGTTCCAAGCATTGTCTTAACAGCTACAGAAATTTCAGGTTTTGCAGGTAGCATAGAAACCTAATCCTTTACATTTTAACTCAGACCTTGCAGCTTAGAAACTTTACAACACCCGGTCTTTTACCCTTTAACTTTTACACTTTAACTTCAATTTCTTTTACCCTTACAACCCTAACAAGATACATGACCCTTACAATAGACCTAGCTACAAACCTAACTCTAAAACTTTCCCTAACTGTAACCCTAGACCTGATATTAGCCCTAGCTCTAATCCTAGTTCTAATTCTAATACAAGCCTTAGATCACATTCTTGCTATAAACCTCACCTTAATCATAAACGTAACCATCATCATAATCCTAACTCTAATACAAACCCTAGTCCTAAAAGTAGCCATAATCCCATCCCTTATCCTAACCCTAACCCTAACCCTAACCCTAACCCTAACACTAACACTAATGCTAGCCCTCAACCTAGGCCTAACCCTAACAATAACCCTAGTCTTAATCGTAGCCCTAATTTAGCCCTATCCCTAACACAACCCTAACCCTAGCCCTAAGACTAACTGAAATTCTAGCCCTAGCCTTATACCTAGTTCTAAACCTATCCCTTACCATCACCCTATACCTAGCCCTAAACTTACTCCTAATCCTAGCCCTATCCTTAGCCCTAGCTCAAAGCCTAGATCTAAACCTAACTCTAAATCTAACCCTAAGCCTAAGCCTAAATCTCACACTGACACTAGCCCTAAATGTAAAACTAGCCCTAACTCTACCCATAGCCGTAAAACAAAACCGAATTATAACCCTAACCCTACATCTAGCCCTAATCCTATCTCTAATTCTAGTCCTAACCCTAACCTCTAAACTAATCTGGACTCTGACTCTCACCCTAACATTAAATCTAGCTCTAAACATGATCGTAACCCTAAATTTAACCCTAACACTAGACATAACCCTACCCCTGACCCTATCACCAGCTCTAATCATAACACTACTTTGTACATTAGCTGTAGCCTTAACCCTAGCCCTAACCGTACACAAAACCTAGCCTTAATCCATGTCCTAAACCTACTTTTTTAATGTTTATTTTTTTTTAGTTTTTGGTGGACACAACATCCTTATTTTATTGATATGTGGTTTTGAGGATCGAACCCAGCACTCAGCACATGCCAGGTGAGCACGCTACTTCTTGAGCCACATCCTCAGCCAGAAAACCTATCTTTAACCCTAAACATAAATCTAACCCTAACCCCCCCAAAAAGCCCTAATCCTATAAATAACCCTACCCCTAATCTTAGGTCTAACCCTATCCATTACCCTAATGATAATCCTTATGCTAACCCTAGGCCTAACCATAACCCTATCCATTACACTAAACCACACCTAAACCCTAAACCTAACCCTTTCATTACCTTAACCTGAAACCATAATGTTAATTCAAGCCTTAAAACTAAACCCTAACCTAACACACACTCTTACCTTGATCCTGACACTAATAATAACCCTAGCTCTAAAACTGACCGTTACTATACACCTAACCCCTACATTGGACCAAGCCATAAACCTAACACTAAATCTATCCCTAATTCTAACCCTAGACCTGATATTAGCCCTAGCTCTAATACTAGCACTAACCCTAACACAAACATTAGCCCTCATCCTAACCTAAACCTAGCTTTTAACATAACCCTAAAAATAACCCTAGCCCTAACTTTAATACTAATCCTTGCCCTAGCACTCAATCTACCTATAACCCAGCTGGAGGTAGGGGAGTTGGAAACTGGGTATTTGATTAGCTGCAGAACCATGTTTGTAGCCACACCCACTGATAGATGGCGAGTAAGGTTTTGAAAGATGGATTCCATCTATTACCCATGTATGGTGTTTGGTGATGTAGGTGGTTCTGGAGTGACCTTGTGCTGTGTCCAGAGCTCGGTCTGGTGATGTGCAAGCAAAGCCTCAGTGGTCTGTGCTGCCTTCCTTCTGTACAGAGAGTGCCAGTGTGGCTGAGACTGCTGTCTGCAACCAGAGAACCTGCACAGTCCAGCCTTGCGTCTATGCCGAGAGCACCCATGTGGCCCTAGATTTCTTCAAATTTCTATGATACTGGGCAGAATTAATCTTTTACTTAGCCTTAATATGCTTTAGAGTTTTGGGCCTTGTCAGTTCAATGGTTCGTTGTCAGGAACAGTTTGTATTTTAAGGTTTCCCTTCATTATGGCTTATTGATGTGAATGAAAATTGAACTGGAAATCAAACAGGGTAGGCAGAACGTGCTTGAAACTTCACATAATCAGTTTTCAGTGGTACTCTCTGGTATCTTTCTTTTAAAGTAGGCCAAAGATGAAGCATGCAAAAGAAACTGTATCCGAGAGCCCTTGAGGAGAAAACAGAGAAATATGTATGTACTGGAATAAGTCTCCCAACAATTTGATCAGATTTCTTTGATACTACACACTATTTACCTTTTAGCTTGCTCCACTATGCTCCCCAAGGTTGGCAATTCTAGGATCAATGGTTCTCTAAACAGGTAAGGGTTAGTTTTATGGTTAGGGTTAGGGCTAGCTTTAGAGCTAGTGTTAGGGTTACAGTTTGTTTTGTTCAAATTTCTTTGATACTGGGAAGAATTATCTTTTAACTAGCCTTACTATGTGCCCCAGTTTGGAGCCTTCTCAGTTCAATAGTTCCCTATTGGGAATAGTTTGTTTTTAATGTCTCACTTCATTTTTACCTATATGGGTAAATGAGAATGGAGCTGGAAATCAGCGGGTTGGTGCTAGCTGGTTGAAACTTCACATACTCAATCAGTTGTCTGAGGGCACTCTATTTTTTCTTCCTTGTAAAAGTAGTGGTAAGCTGAAGCATGCAAAACAAGTTTATCCAAGAGCACTTAGTATCTATGATACTGTGCAGGATTCATCTTACTTCTATTTTGACTATACTCCAAATGTTTGGGCCTCCTACATAAATTGTTTGCTTTCAGGAACAGTTTCAATTTTAGGAGAAAACAGGGCAATATGCGTGTACTGAAATACCTCCCCCAATTATTTGGTCAGATTTCTTTGATACTTTCCATGATTTATATGTAAGCTTTCCCCACTAGTCTCCCCAAGTTTAAAACTTTATGATCAAAGGTTCTTTTAACAGGTTAGGCTTAGGCTTATGGTAGAGTTAGGCTTGTAACTAGTGTTAGGGTTAGAGTTAGGTTTTTTTTTTTTTTTACATTTTTGGATTCTGGGAAGAATTTATCTTTTTCCTATTCTTAGTATGCTCCCCATCTTTAGGCCTCCTAGTAAAAGTGTTTTCTCTCAGCAGCAGTTTTAATTTTCATGTTTCACTTCATTTTTCCCTATAGGGGTGAATGGAAATGGAGCTGGACTCAAACAGGGTTTTTGCTAGCTGCTTGAAACTTCACACACTCAATCAGTTCTCAGTGCACATTCTCTCATTTGTTTCATGTGGTAGTATCCCAAAGCTGAATTAGAAAGAAACAGCTTTAACTGTGAGCACTTTAGGAGAAAGCTTCATTTATTTTGCATGGATTACTTTGATATTGTACAGGATTCATCCTTTTCCTAGTCTTAGTAGGATACCCAAGTTTGGGTTTTCAAAGTTTGCCAGTTCACTGTCAGGAACAGGTTGAATTTTTAGGTTTCAATTTATTATGGCCTATAGACATGAATGAAAATGGAGCTGTAAATCAAACAGAGTTAGTGCTAGTTGCTTGAAACTCCACACACTCAATAACTCTCTGTGGGCACTCTCTGGTTGTTTCTTATGAAAGTACTTTAAAGTTAAGCATGAAAAAATAATTTATTGAAGAGCACATTAGGAGAAAACAGGGAAATATGCATGTAATGAAATACCTTCCCAATTATTTGGTCATATTTCTTTGATAATGCACAGGATTCATCTGTTAGCTTGCCCCACTGGGTTCTTTTTTGGGGGACTACTATGATCAATGGTTTTCTAAACAGGTTAGGTTAGATTTAGGGCTAGGTTTACAGCTAATATTTTGTTAGATTTAGTTTTGTTCAAATTTGATACTAGGCAGAATTCAGATTTTATCTAGCCTTACTGTATTTTTTAGGTTTGGGCCTCTGGGGTCAAGGGTTTGCTCTCCTGAACAGTTTGTATTTTAAGTTTTCATTTCATTTTGACCTATGCATGTAAATGGAAATGGAGCTTGAAATCCAACAGGGTTGGTGCAAGCTACTTCAAGCATCACACACTCAATCAGTTTTCTATGGGCATTCTCTGGTTTATTCCTTTTAAAAGTAGCCCTAAGCTGAAGCATGCAAAGCAACTTTATGTGAGAGCACTTTAGGAGAAAACAGGGAAATATGCATGTACTGAACTATCTCCCAATTATTTGGTCAGATTTCTTTGATATTTTGAAAGACTCATCTCTTAGCCTACCAACTTGGCTTCCCAAGTGTGGGACTTCTAGGATGAAAGGGAATCTAAACAGGTTAAAGTTAGTGTTAGGGTTAGTGTTAGGACTAGGATTAGACCTAGTATTAATGTAAGAGTTAGTTTTGTTTTCAGATATCTATGATACTGTGTAGGATTCATCTTTGTCCTATTTTGACTGCACTCCAAATGTTTGCGCCTCCTACATAAAAGGTTTGCTTTCAGGAACAGTTTCAATTTTCATGTTTCTTTTCTTTTTGCCCTGTAGGGGTGAATGGAAATGAAGCTGGAAATAAAACAGGGTTTGGACTAGCTGCTTGAAATGTCACACATTCCATCAATTTTCAGTGAGCATTCTCTGGTGTTTGCCATGGAAGTAGCCCTAAGATGAAGTAGAAAGTAACAGCTTTATCTGTCGGTGATTTCGGAGCAAGCATAATATCCATGAAATGAAAGAGCTTCATATTTTTTGGTTGGATTAATTTGATACTGTACAGGATTCATCTTTGAACTTGCCTTAGTAGGCTCCCAAGATTGGGCCTTCAAAGCTCACTGGTTCAGTGTCAGGAACAGTTTGAATTTTTAGGTTTCACTTCAATAGGGCCTAGAGGTGTGAATGCAATGGAGCTGGAAATCAAACACTGTTGATGCTAGCTGCATGAAACTTCACACATTCAATCAGCTCTCTGTGATCACTCTTTGGCCTTTCTTTGTGAAAGTATCTTAAGCTGAAGCATGAAAAACAATTTATCCATGAGCACTTAAAAAAACAGATAAATATGAATGTACTAAAATACCTCCCCCAATTTTTCATCAAATTTCTTTGATATTGCACATGATTCATCTGTTAAGTTGTGCTGCTAGGCTTCCCAAGTTTGTGACTTCTATGATCATAGGTACTCTAAACAGGTTAGAATTAGGTTAAGGTTGGGTTAGATCTAGTGTTAGAGTTAGAGAGAGTTTTTTTTTTTTTCAAATTCATTTGATACTTGGCATAATTTGCCTTTTACCTAGCCTTACTATTTTCCCCAGATTTGGGCCTGATCCCTTCAATGGTTTGCTGTTAGGAACAGTTTGTATTTTAAGGTTTCCTTCATTTTGACCTATATGGTGGATGGAAATTGAAATTGAAATCACACAGGGTTGGTGCTCACTGCTTAAAACTGCACACACTCTATCAGTTCTATGTGGGTATTCTGGTTTCTTCCATGTGAAAGTTTCCAAAAGCTGAAGCATGCAAAAACATCTTTACCCAAAAGTACTGTTGGAGACAACAGGGGAATATACATGTAATTAACTACCTTCCCAAATTATTTGGTCAGATTTCCTTGATACTGCACACGATTCATCTGTTAGCTTGCCCCACTAGGCTCCCTTAATTTGGGACTTCTATGATAAAAAGGTTCTCTAAAGAGATTAGGGTTAGGTTTATGGTTAGGGTAAGGACTAGGTTTAAACCTAGTGTTAGAGTTAGAGTGAGTTTTGTTCATGTATCTTTGATACTGGCCAGGATTCATCTTTTACCTAGCCTCACAATGTTCCCTGGTTTGGGCCTTCTCGGTTCAATTGTTTGCTATCAGGAACAGTTTGTATTTTAAGGTTTCACTTTATTTTGAACTATTTTTTGAAGAGAAATGGAGCCTGAAATCAAACAAGGTTGGTGCTAGCTGCTTGAAACTGCACACACTCAATCAGTTCTTTGTGTGTACTCTCTGGTTTGTATTTTTGTGAATGCTGCCCTCAGCTGAAACATGCAAAGTAACTGTATACCAGAGCACTTTTGGAGAAATCAAGGAATTATGCATGTACTGAAACACTTCCCCCAATTGTTTGCTCAGATTTCTTTGATTCTGTGCAGGATTCATCTGTTAGCTTTCCCCACTAGGCTCCCTTACTTTGGGACTTGTATGATCAAAGGTTCTCTAAACAGGCTAGGGTGAGCTGTAAGGTTAGCATTTAGGATAGATCTAGTGTTAGGTTTACAGTAGTTTTGTTCAAATTTCTTTGATACTATTCAGGATATATCTTTTACCTAGCCTTACTAGGTTTCCCAGTTTCACGCCTTCTAGGTTCACTGGTTTTCTGTCAGTATTTCAGTTTTTATTTTAAGGTTTCCTTTCATTTTGACCTATATGGGTAAATGGAAATGGAGCTGGAAATCAAACAAGGTTTTTGCTAGCTGCATGAAACTTCACACAATCAATTCTCTGTGAGGACGCCCTGGTTTTATCTTTGTGAAAGTATCCCAAAGATAAAGCATTCAAAAACAACACTATGTGAGAGCATTTTAGGAGACAACAGAAAAATATGCATTTACTGAACTACCTCCCCCAATCATTTGGTCATATTTCTTTGATACTTGGCAAGATTTATCGGTTAGCTTTCCCCACTAGCCTCCTCAACTTTGAGATTTCTATGATCAAAGTTTCTCTAAACAGGTTAAGTTAGAGTTAGGTCTAGTGTTATGGTTAGAGTTTGTCTTGTTCAAATTTCTTTGATACTGGGAAGGATACATTTTTACCTATCCTTACTATGTTCCCCAGGTTTTGGCCTCCTCAGTTCAATTCTTTGCTGACAAGAACAATTTGTATTTTATGGATTCACTTCATTTGACCTACATGGAAAAATGGACATGGAGCTGGAAATCAATCAAGGTTGGTGCTAACTGCTTGAAATTTCACATTGTCAATCAGACCTCTGTGGGCACTCTCTGGTTTGTTTCTTGTAAAATTAGTAATAAGCTGAAACATGCAATACAAATTTATCTGAGAACACTAGGAAATATGAATTTGCTGAAAAAGATCCCCCAATTATTTTGTCAGATTTCTTTGAAACTTCCCATGATTCATCTGTAAGCTTGCTCCACTAAACTTCACAATTTTGAAACTTCTATGATCAAAGCTTCTCTAAACAGATTGGGTTAAGGTTTAGACATAGTGTTAGGACTAGTTTTTGACCTGGTGTTAGGGTTAGAGTTACTTTTTTAAAAAATTTCTATGATACTGTGTAGGATTCACATTTTTCCTATTTTTACTATACCCCAATGTTTTGCTATTCAAAAGGGATTTTTCTCAGGAACAGTTTCAATTTTCATGTTTCTCTTTTATTTGCACTATAGGGGTGAATGGAAATGAAGCTGGAAATCAAACAGGGTCTTTGCTAGCTGCTTGAATCTTCACACACTTAATCAGTTCTCAGTGAGCATTCTCTGGTTTGTTTCCTGTGAAGTATCCATCCGTAAGCTGAAGTAGAAAGAAACAACTTTATCTCTGAGTGCTTTAGGAGGAAGCAAAAATACACATGTACTGAAAGAGCTTCAATTTTTTTTGGTCAGATTACTTTGATACTCTACAGAATTCATCTTTGACCAACCTTAGTAGGCTTCTCAAGTTTAGGCCTTCAAGGTTCAATGGTTCAGTGTCAGGAACCATTTGAATTTTTAGTTTTCACTACATTATCTCCTTAGGTGTGAATGGAAATGGAGCTGGAAATCAAACAGTGTTGGTGCTAGCTGCCTGAAACTTCACACTCAATCACCTCGCTGTGGGCATGCTCTGGTTTGTTCCTTGTGAAAGTACCTTAAACTGAAATATGAAAAAACAATTTATCTAAGAGCACTTTAGGAGAAATTATGGGAAATAGGTATGTACTGAAGCACCTTCCCCAATTATTGGTCAGAATTTTTGATACTGGGCAGGATTGATCGGTTACCTTTCCCTACTAGGCACTCACTGTTTTTGACTTTTATGATCAAACTGTATAAACAGAAAAGGTTTAGTTTTAGGATTAGGGTTAGGGCTAGGGTTAGAACTAATGTTTGGATTAGAGTTAGTTTTGTTCAAATTACTTTGATACCAGTCAGAATTCATCTTTTACGTACCATTACCATTTCCCAAGTTGGGCCTTCTCAGTTCAAGGAACAGTTTGTGTTTTAAGGTTTCACTTCATCTTGATTTCTATGGGTTAGGGTTAGGGTTAGACCTATGGCTTGTTTTTTTTTTTTTTTTTTTTTTTTTTTTGGGGGGGTTAGTGCTAGATTTTGAATTAATGTTAGGGTTAGGGCTAGAGTTAGGATGAGGTTTAGGTTTAGAGTTAGGGTTAGATTTAGAGTTAGATTTAGATCCAGGGTTAGGATTAGGGCTAGGACTAGTGTTACTGTAAGGGATAGGGTTAGAACTAGGGAAATGGCTAGGGCAAGTGTTAGATTTAGATTTAGGTCTAGGCTTAGGTTTACACTTAGGGTTAAAGCTAAATTGTGGCTAGAATTAGGGCTAGGGTTATTGTTCGGGTTAGGGCTAGGGGTAGTGCTAGATTTAGGATTAGCATTGGGGTTAGGATTAAGTTTAGGGGAATGGGTGGGGTTTTAGCAAGCTTTATGGCTCGGGTGATGGCTAGAATTAATATTAGGGTAGGGTTAGTGTTTAGGTTAGGATTAAGGCTCTGTTTGGGGCTAGGGTTTCTGTTAGGTTCAGGGCTAGAGCTAGGGCTTGGGCTAATGTAAAGTCTAGGGTTATGATAAATGATAGTTTTAAGTTTAGGTTATGCCTAGGTCTAGTGTCAGAGCTTTGTTTAGGATAAGGGTCAGGCTTAGAGAGGGGTATTCTTAGGGCCATGGTCAGGTTTAGCATTTGGTTAAAGTCAACTTTAGGGTTAGGGCTTGAATTAGTGTTATGGTTAGGCTAAGTGTTAGGGTAATGGATAGGGTTAGGTTTAGGTTTCAGTTAAGGTTTAGTGTAATGAATGGGATAGGTTTAGCAATAGGGTTAAGGTTAGCATTAGGTTAGGGTTTTGTTTAGTGTAATGGATAGATTTAGAGCTAGAGTTAGGGATAGGTTATGGTTTGGATTATGTCTAAAATTAGAGTTAGGTTTAGGGATAGGGCTAGGTATGGTTTACGGTAAGTGTTAGGTTTATGGCTAGTGTTATGGTTAGGTTAGGGTAAGCATTAGTGTTTGAGCTAGGGTAATGGCTCGGGTGAGGTTCAGTTTTATGTTTATGTCTAGGGATAAGTTTATGGTTGGGGCTTTGTTTAGGGTTTGGGTTATGGTTAGAGATTTCATTATAATTAGGGTTAGGTTTACTGTAATGGATAATGTTAGGTTTGGGGTTAGAGTTAGGGTTAGGCTATGGATTCTGGCTAGACTTAGGATTGGGTTTAGTGTAAGGCTTAATGTTTCAGCTAGGGTTAGGGCTATGGTGAGGTTTAGGTTTATGGTTAGTTCTTGAAATACATTTATGTTTAGGGTTAGGGTTAAGTTTAGTGTTAGGGATAGGTTTACAATTAGGGTTAGGGTTAGGGTTAGAGTAATTGACAGGGTTAGAACTAAAGTTCGAGCTAGGATTAAGGTTAGGATAAGAGCTTTGGTTAGGGTTATGGTTTAGGACAGAGCTAGTGTAATGGTTAGAGTAAGAGTTTGGCTTTGAGGTAGGGTTAGGTCTAAGCCAAGAATTAGTGTTAGGGTTAGTGTTATGGCTAGGGTTAAGTTTAGGGTTATACTAAGGTCTAAGTTTAGGCCTAGGATTATGGCTAGGTTTTGTGTTAGGTTTAGGAGTAGTATTAGGACTAGGGTTAGGGTTAGGGCTACTGTTAGCGTTAAGATTAAGTTTAAAATAGGGTTAGGGCTAGGGTTATATTTAGGGCTAGTATTAGGGTTAGGGTTATGGCTAGGTCTAATATTAGGACTAGGTTTTGGGTTAGGGTCAGGTTTAGAGGCAGGTTAATGTTAGGGTCAGGGTCAATGTTCCAGATAGGATTCGGGTTAGGGTTAGAGCAAGAATTAGGACTAGTGTTAGGTCTATGGGTAGGGTAAGTGTTTAATTTAGGTTCAGGGTAATTGTTAGGGCTATAGCTAGGATTTTGTTTAGTTCTAGGGCTAGAATCATAGCTATATTTAGGATTAGTTTGGGGTTTAGATCTATTTTAGGGTTAGGTATAGGTATAGGCTTACCGGTAGGGCTAGTGTTAGGATTTGGTTTAGGGTTAGGGTCAGGTTTAGACCTAAGGTTACTATTAGGATCAGAATAAGGGTAAGGGTTAGGATTAGAACTAAAATGAGGGCTAGGGTTAAGACTAGTAATACTGTTAGTGTTTAAGTTAGGCTAAGAATTAGGGTTAGAACTAGGGTTATCATATAGTTTATGGTTTGGCTTAGGGTAAGGGATAGGGTTAGAGCTAGGGTTAGGGTTAGTGTTAGGACTAGTGTTAGGGTTAAGATTAGGGTTTAAGCTAGGTTTAGGACTAGAATTAGCGGTAGAATTTGTGTTAGGGTTAGGGCTAGGATTATGGTAATGACTATTGTACGAACTAGGGTTATAATTGGGGCTAGTTTTAGGGTTAGGGTTAAGGCTAGGTCTGGTGTTAGGGTTAATTTAAGGTTAGGGTGATGTTTAGAGCTAGGATTAGTGTTAGGATCAGTGTCAGTGTCAGGGTTATTTTTGGAGTTAGGCTTAGGGCTAGGTGTAGGTTTATGGTTTGGTTTAGGTTAAGGGTTAGGGTTAGGGATATGGCTTGGTTTTGTTTTAAGGCTACGGCTAGGGGTAAGGCACATTTTAGAATTAGCATTATTGTTAGGGCTAGTGTTAGGGTTTGGTTTAGGATTATGATTATCGTTAAGTTTAGAGTTAGGTTTAAATTTAGAGTTAGGTTTAGATCCAGGGTTGGGCTAGGACTAAGAATAGAACTAGGGATAGGAATAGGGCAAGAGTTAGAGTTAGTCTTAAGGCTAGGTTTAGGGTTAGGATACAACTAAATTAGGGTTAGTGCTAGGCTTAGTGTTATGTTTAGGCCTAGGGTTAGGGCAAGGGTTTGGTTAGGTTTAAGATTGTAGTTTGGTTTAGGTTTATGGTTAGGTTTAGTGTAAGTGATAGGGTTATAGCTAGGTTTAGGGCAAGGGCAAGGGTTAAAATGTGGGTTATGTTTCGGGTTAAAATTATGGCTAGGTTTATGGCTAGGATTAGGGCTAGGGCTAATTTCAGGTACAGGTTTACAGTTAAAGATAGTTTAGGGTTAGGTTAGATGTAGTGTACGGGTTAGATTTAGGGTTAGGGTCAGGTTTAGAGCTAAGGGTATTGTTTGGGACAGGGTCGTGATGAGTGTAGGTTTAGGGCTTGGATTAGTGCTAGGTTTTGTGTTAGGTTTAGGTCTAGGTTAGTGCTATGGGTAATGTAAGATCTATGATTCTAATTATTGCTAGTTTTAGGGTTAGGTTTAGTTTTTGGTTTAGAGTCAGTTTTAGAGCTAAATTTAATGTTAGTGTCAGGGTCAGTGTTTAAATTAGAGTTAGGTTTAAAGCCATGATCAGGAGTAGGATTAGTTCTGGGGGTAGTGTTATTGTTTGGTTTAGGTTAAGGGTTAATATTAGGCCTAGGACTAAGTTGTTGTTTAGGTCTAGTGCCAGAGTTATTGCTAGATTTATGATTAGGTTTAGGTCTAGAGTTAGTGTTAGGGTTAGGTTTAGGTAAAAGTTCACTGGTAGGGCTAGTTTCAGGATTCAGTTCAGGGTTAGGGTCAGGTTTAGACCTATAATTAGTTTTATGATCAGAATAAGTGTGAAGGTTAGAGTTAGGTTTTGGGTTAGGTTTAGAGCTAGAATGAGGGCTAGGTTTGGACTAGTAATAGGGTTAGTGTTTGATTTGGGCTATGGATTATGATTAGGACTAGGGTTAGCATTATGTATAGGGTTTGGCTTAGGATAAGAGATAGGGTTATATCTAGGCTTAGAGCTAGTGTTAGTTAGGGTTAGGTTTAGGTCTATGGTTAGAGTTAAATCTACTTTTAGGGCTCAGATTAGGGCAAATTTTGTTTTAAGGTTAGGGCTAGGGTTAGGACTATGGCTAATGTAAGAACTAGAGTTATTATTAGAGTTAGTTTTAGGATTAGGGCTTGGGCTAGGAATGGTGTTAGCATTTATTTGCTTTATGGTTAGGGTGATATAGAGAGCTAGGGTTAGCGTTTGGATATGAGTCAGGGTAAGGGTTAGTTTTAGTCCTAGGACTCGAATTTTAGCTAGGATTATGGCTAGTTTTAGGGTTAGGTTTTGGTTTAGGTTAGGTTTAGTGTTAGGGTAATGGTGTGGTTTTGTTTTAGGGCTAGGGCTAGGGTTTGGGTTAGTTTTATGATTAGCATTAGTGTTCAGCTAGTGGTAGGGTGATGTTTAGGCTTAAGATTAGGGTTAGATTTAGAGTTTATAATCCTAATTTAGAGTAATGATTAGATCTAGGGTTAGGGCTAAGGTTAGGGTTAGTATTATGGTTACGGTAATGGACAGGTTTAGAAATACAGCTGGTTTGAGAGTTATTCTTAGGGCTAGAGTTAGGGATGTGCTTAGGGTTAGGGCTAAACTAGGGCTAGATTAGCACTAGGTTTAATGTTAGGGATAGGCCTGTGGTTAGGGCTACAATTAGGGTTAGTGTTAGTGTTAGGGTTATGGTTAGTTTTAGGGGAAGGGATGAGATTATGGCTAGGTTCAGGGGTAGGGTGAGGGTTAAAATTATGTATAGGAATAGGGTAAGTGTTCGGGTTAGGATTAAGGCTAGGCTTAGGTCTAAGATGAGGTCCTAGGTTTGTGTTAGGTTTGGAGCTAGGATTAGAGGTAGGGCTAATGTCAGGTCTAGGGTTATGGTTAGGAATAGTGTTAACTTTAGGTTTATGGCTAGGTCTATTTGAAAGTTAGATTTAGGGTAAAGGTCAGGTTTAGAGCTAGGTGTATTATTATTTTCAGAGTCTAGTTTAGGGTTTGGCTTAGGATAAGGTTTAGGGTTAGGGCTCAAATTAGGATTAGGTTTAGGGTTAAAGTAATGGATAGTTTTAGGTTTAGGGTTCAGGTTAGGTTTAGAGAATAGATAGGGTTAGTGTTAGTGATAGGATTAAGGTTAAGCCTAGGATTAGCATTTGGGTTAGGTTTATGTTTAGGGTAAAGGATAGGGTTAGTGCTAGTATTAGGGTTTGTGTTAACATTAGGATTTTAGCTAAGTTTAGAGATAGGCTGAGGGTTAGTGTTAGTGTTAGTTTTAGCAGAAGTTTTAGGATTTGAGCTAGGGTTAGGGCTAGGGTGAGGGTAAGAGTTAGAGTCAGGGCTACGGTTAGGGTTAGGGTTATGGCTTGTGTTAGCATTAGGGTTAGGATTATGTTTAAGGTAATGGTTAGAGCTTGTGCTATGATTTGTGCGATGATTTCAGTTAAAATTAGGGCTAGGTTTAGGTTTATGTTGAGCTTTAGGGCTATTGTTATGTTTAGGGTAAGGATTAGAGTTTGAGTAGGTTTAGGGCCAGCACCAGTGTTAGGGTTAAGGTTAGTGCTAGGGATAGGGTTAGTGTTATGCTTAGGTCTAGGTTTAGGGCTAGGATTAGGGCTAGGTTGTGTGTGAGGTTTAGGGGTAATGTTAGGTATACGGGTAATATAAGAGATAGGGTTATGGTTATGGGTAGATTTAGGGTTTGTCTAGTGTTAGTGTTAGTTTTTCAGTTAGGATAAGGTTTAGAGTTAGGGTTTGTGTTAGGGTAAGTGTCTAGGATTAACTCTAGGGTTACGGTTAGGGATAGATTTAGGGTTATGCTTATGGTTAGGTCTATTGTATGGGTTAGATTTAGTGTAAGGGTCAAGTTTATAGCTAGATGTATTATAAAGGTCAGGTTATGGCTTATGGTTCAGTTTAGGTTAAGATTTAATTTTAGGGATTTAATTAGCATTAGGGTTAGAGTTAGACTTAGGGTAATGAATAGGCTTAGGTACGGGATAGGTTAGTTTTAGGGTAATGGATAGATTTAGAGATTGTGATAGTTTTAGGGTTTAGCCTAGGGTTAGTATTAGTGTTAGGATTATGTTTAAGGTAGTGGATAGGATTAGAGCTAGGGTTAGGGCTAGAGTTATGGTTAGGATTAGAGCTAGCGTAAGGGTAGTGTATCAAATTAGAGCTATTGTTAGGGCTATGGTTAAGGGTATGATTAGGACTAGGCTTAAGTTGGGGTTTTGGATAGGGTAGGGTTATGTTTAGGGTAAAGATTAGGCTTTGAGCAAGTGTTAGGTCTAGGGTGTATGTTAGGGTTAGGGATAGGGCTATGGTTAGTTTAGGGTTCCACTTAGGACTAGGTATAGGCCTAGGATTAGGGCTAGGTTTTGTGTAATTTTAGGCCTAGGGTTAGGGCCATGGGTAGTTAAGAGCTAGGGTTATTATTAGGACTAGTTTTAGGGTTAGGGTTATGGCTATGTGTAGTGTTAGGATTACGTTTTGAGTTAAGGTGAGCTTTGGAGCTAGGGTCAGAGTCAGTGTTCATGTAAGGATGAGTGTTGAGGTTAGTGCCAGAATTAGGATTAGAGTTAGCTCTAGAAGTAGGGTTAGTGTTTGGGTTATTTTAAGTGTGATTGTTAGGGCTAGGGCAAGGTTGTTGTTCAGGTCTTAGGCTAGAGTTATGGCTAGATTTAGGATTAGATTTAGGTCTAGGACCAGTGTTAGGTATAAGTTTAGGTATAGGAATACCAGTAGGGCTAATGTTAGGGTTTGGGTTCAGGTTAGGGTCCCGTTTAGACATATGGTTAGTGTTAGGGTCAGTATAATTATCAAGGTTAGTATTAGGGTTTGGGTTATGATTAGAGCTAGAATGAGGGCTAGGGTTAACACTAATGTATTGGAGTATAAGGATTCAAAATAATTTTTGATTATCTTGATTATCTTCTGTATTTCTGAAGTGTCTGTTGTGATATTGCCTCTTTCATCCCGTATGTTAGTAATTTGAGTTTTCTCTCTTCTTCTCTTCGCTAGCATGGCTAAGGGTCTGTCAATTTTGTTTATTTTTTCAAAGAACCAACTTTTAGTTTTGTCAATTTTTTCAATTGTTTCTTTTGTTTCGATTTCATTCATTTCAGCTCTGATTTTAATTATTTAATTATTTCTTGCCTTCTACTTCTTTTGCTGTTATTTTGCTCTTCTTTTTCTAGGATTTTGAGATGAAGTATGAGATCATTTATTTGTTGGATTTTTCTTTTTTTAAGGAATGAACTCCAAGCAATGAATTTTCATTTTTGAAGTGATCTTTCATTGTCTGATTTTAGTCTCTGATGTCTTCCTTGAGACTCCAGATCATCTGAAGCATGTATATCCTGAATTTTTTATCTGACATTCCATCTGCCGCAGCTATTACCTCTTCTAAAGTTGAGTTGACCTGCAATGCTTCTGGTCCTTTCTTTCCTTGTCTCTTCATACTGTTCACGTTCCTTTCTACTTGATGAAACTGTTGTGCTATTGAATTTTCCCCCTATATATTTATATTGGTCTTGTATATTTGCAAAGTCTCCCTCGCAGGTGCGGGCAGCGGCTCTGTCCCTCTGCGGGCCGCTAGGATTGTTCTGTCAGTGGTCGCAGTTCTGTCTACTTTGCTGGCGCAGGCAGTGGCACTGGTCCTCTGCAGGCCTCTGGGGCTGTACTGCCAGTGGGTCGCAGGTCCGCCTACCTTGCAGGCGCGAGGGGGGGCGGCTCTACCATTCCTCAGGCCACTGGGCCTGTTCTGTCTCTCGGTTGCAGGTCTGGCCTGTTCTGATGGTGGTCACAGTTCCGTCTACCTTGCAGGCACGGGGGAGAGGGGGCGGCTCTGCATCTCAACAGGCCGCTGCTCCTCTTCTGCCGGTGGGTCGCAGGCCTGCCTACCTTGCAGGAGTGATTGGAAGCTCTGCCACTCCGCGGGCCACTGGGCCTTTTCTGTCAGTGGTCACAGTTCCGCCTACATGACAGGCGCGGGGGGTGGGGGGCGGCTCTGCCCCTCAGCAGGCCACTGGGCCTGTTCTGTGGGTGGTCACATTTCCCTCTGCCTTGCCGGCGCAGGGGGAGGGGGCAGCTCTGCCTCTCAGCAGGCCGCTGCTCCACTTCTGCCGGTGGGTCGCAGGCCCGCCTACCTTGCAGGAGTGATTGGAAGCTCTGTCCAGCCGCGGGCCACTGGGCCTTTTCTGTCGGTGGTCACAGTTCTACCTACCTGGTGGGTGCGGGGGGTGGGGGGCGGCTCTGCCCCCCAGCAGGCCGCTGGGCCTGCTCTGTGCATGGTCACAGTTCCCTCTACCTTGCCGGTGCAGGGGGAGGGGGCGGCTCTGCCTCTCAGCAGGCCGCTGCTCCTCTTCTGCCGGTGGGTTGCAGGCCCGCCTACCTTGCAGGAGTGATTGGAAGCTCTGTCCCGCCGCGGGCCACTGGGCCTTTTCTGTCCGTGGTCACAGTTCCCCTACCTGGCAGGCGCGGGGGGTGGGGGCGGCTCTGCCCCTCAGCAGGCCGCTGGACCTGCTCTGAGCGTGGTCACAGTTCCCTCTACCTTGCCGGCGCAGGGGGAGGGGGCGGCTCTGCCTCTCAGCAGGCCGCTGCTCCACTTCTGCCGGTGGGTCGCAGGCCCGCCTACCTTGCATGAGTGATTGGAAGCTCTGTCCCACCGCAGGCCACTGGGCCTTTTCTGTCGGTGGTCACCTGGCAGGCGCTGGGGGTGGGGGGTGGCTCTGCCCCTCAGCAGGCCGCTGGGCCTGCTCTGTGCGTGGTCACAGTTCCCTCTATCTTGCCGGTGCAGGGGGAGGGGGCGGCTCTCTAGAGCTACTTTTATAATTAGGGGGAGATGAGGAAGATGGCAGCGAAGGGAGAGCATTACCCCAGTGTACCCTGTCACTGTGCAGGAGAATGACGAGTTAGAATGGCTAAAAGCTATCTTATAGGAATTTCTAGCAAAATTGGGGTGTTCCAAAACCTAGAGGAAGGATTTCCATCGCACAAGGATCAGCTACAGGGGCTCAAACGCAAGAGATTTTTCCGAATGGAGTGTCACCCTACTTATTCAGCAAATCGCCCTGCGGCTAGGGTCTGTGGTGCGTGCTGGGAAACGAGGAGATAGCAATGCAAAGATACAGCACTGCAGTTTCTGCAGGCTTCTGACAGTTGTGCAATCACCGTATTCAGTGCTGAATTCTGGGTTTCAGACGGGGGAAGGAAGTGGTCCAATTTGGTTCTCCACACCGATCAGACCACAGAGGAAGCCAGCTGCCACCATCTTGGAGAGCTGATGTCACCATCCCTGTTTTCGACTGATCACATCTCATTCAGCCATAGAACAGGTAATTTCAGGCTGCCATTTGCCTGTGGCTCGCAGACAAATTACTCAGGCTTAATGCTAAATAACCCACGGAAACTGCTTCATGGAGCCTGCTCCTATCAGAACATACACCGAGCACGGAGCAGCTGAATTCTGGCTCCCGGAACTGCTATGGCCCAGGGATAAAGAACCCACAGAAACTGCTTCTTGACCCGGGTCCTGCTGAATACTGTGGAGGTAAATACCAACCGAGCCTTCATAGGCAGTGGCAACAGGACTGAGACGGGGCTTGTGAGGGCCGGTCAGGACTCACCCGTTGCTTTGGTGACAGGCAAAGGGAACGAAATGCTGCCATTTGCATGGGATACCAACATGGCAGAGATCTGATGTCATCAGAAAGCGGCGTGGGAGAAAACTTCATTGATACCAGTGGCAATAGAAATAGTTGGTCTTCTGGTAAAGAAAGTGAGTCACGAACACCCGAGTCTCTCTCACTTTGTCATCAAGCCAGAGGGGCAGAGCAGAGCCACCGCCCATGCCCGGAACAGGCCCAGCGACCGGCCGGCGTGGTAGTCACGACACCCCAATTGGAGTAGGGGCAGAGCAGAGCCGCCACCCGCGACCGAAAGGTAGGCAGACCGGCGACTGACCAGCGGAACAGGCCCAGTGGCCTGCAGGCACGACAGACCCATCACCCCATTTGGAGTAGGGGCAGAACAGAGCCACCGCCCGTGCCCGCAATGTAGGCAGACCTGCGACCGACTGGTGGAACAGGCCCAGCAGCCGGCCGGGGTGGTAGGCACATCACCCCAATTGGAGTAGGAGCAGAGCAGAGCCTTCGCCCGCGCCTTGAACAGGCCCAGCGATCCGCAGGTGTGGTAGACAAGTCACACCAATTGGAGGAGGGGCAGAGCAGAGCTGCTGCCCACGCCTGCAAGGTAGGCAGACCTGCAACTGACTGGGGGATCAGGCCCAATGGCCTGCCGGCGTGGTACACACGTCACCCCAATTGGAGTAGGGGCAGAGCAGAGCTTTCGCCCGCGCCTGGGACAGGCCCAGCAGCCTGCCGGCGCGGTAGTCACGTCACCCCAATTGGAGTAAGGGCAGAGCAGAGCGGCCGCCCACACCTGCAAGGTAGGCAGACCGGTGCCCAACCCTGCAAGAGAGAATTTTCAACTATACAAGAGCAATATAAATATATAGGGGCAAAAATTTTCAAAAACACAACAGTTTCACCAAGCGGAAAGAAACGCAAGCAGTATGAAAAGACAAGGAAAGAAAGGACCACAAGCAATGCAGGTCAACTCAACTTTAAAAGAGGTAACAGCTGTAGCAGATGGAATGTCAGAAAAAGAATTCAGGATATACATGCTTCAGATGATCTGGAGTATCAAGGAAGACATTAGACAGCAAAATCAGACAATGAAAGATCACTTCGACAATGAATTACACAAACAAAACCAGGAAGCAAAAGATCAACTATACAGGGAAATAGAGGTTATAAAAAACAAACAAACAGAAATCCTAGAAATGCAGGAAGCAATAAACCAACTTAAAAACTCAATGGAGAATACTACCAGAAGAGTAGAACACTTAGAAGATAGAACATCAGACAATGAAGATAAAGTATTTCAACTTGAAAAGAACATAGACAGCTCAGCAAGACTGTTAAGAAACCATGAGCAGACTATCCAAGAAATATGGGATAATATAAAAAGACCAAACTTAAAAGAGTCATTGGGATACAGGAATCTATAGAGGTCCAAACCAAAGGAATGAGCAATCTATTCAATGAAATAATACGAGAAAACTTCCCAGACTTGAAGAATGAAACAGAATCCCAAATCCTAGAAGCCTACAGGATGCCAAATGTGCAAAATCATAAGAGATACACACCTTGACACATTATAATGAAGATGCCCAACATACAGAATAAGGAGAGAATTTTAAAAGCTACAAGAGAAAGGAAGCAGACTACATTTAGGTGTAAGCCAATCAGGATAACAGCTGATCTTTCTACACAGACTCTGAAAGCTAGAAGATCCTGGAATAACATGTTTCAAACACTGAAAGAAAATGAGTTCCAACCAAGAATTGTGTATTCAGCGAAATTAAGCTTCAGGATGGAAGATGAATCTCAAACCTTCCACAATAAACAAAAGTTAAAAGAATTTGCAGCTAGAAAACCATCTCTTCAAAACATCCTTGGCAAAACAATACAGGAAGAGGAAATGGAAAATAACAATGAAAACCAACAGTGGGAGGTAGGACACTAAAGGGGGGAAAATAATCAAAGAGGAAAACAAACCATGTTTAGTAACATAAATAAACAAATATGGCTGGAAGAACAACCCATATCTTAATAATAACCCTAAATGTTAATGGCTTAAACTCACCAATTAAGAAACACAGTCTAGCAGAATGGATCACAAAACAAGACACAACAATATGCTGCCTACAGGAGACGAATTTGATAGGAAAAGACATACATAGGCTGCAGGTGAAAGGTTGGGAAAAATCATATCACTCATATGGACTTCAGAAACAGGCAGAAGTGTCCATACTCATATCAAATAAAATAGATTTCAAGCCAAAGTTAATCAAAAGGGATAAAGAGGGACACTACATACTGCTCAAGGGAACCATACACCAACAAGACATAAAACTCATAAATATATATGCCCCCCAAAATGGTGCAGCTATGTTCATCAAACAAACTCTTCTCAAGTTCAAGAGTCTAATATTCCACTATACAATAATCATGGGAGATTTCAACACACCTCTCTCACCACTGGACAGATCTTCCAAACAAAAGTTGAATAAGGAAACTATAGAAATTAATAACACTATTAATAACCTAGACTAAATTGACATATATAGAATATACCACCCAACATCAAGCAGTTACACTTTTTTCTCAGCAGCACATGGATGCTTCTCAAAAATAGATCATATATTATGTCACAGGACAACTCTTAGACAATATAAAGGAGTAGAGATAATACCATGCATCTAATCTCATCATAATGGAATGAAACTGAAAATCAACAATAAAAGAAGGAAGGAAAAATCATGCATCACTTGGAGAATGAACAATAGGTTACTGAATGATCAATGGGTTATAGAAGACATCAAGGAGGAAATTAAAAAAATCTTAGAGATAAATGAAAACACAGACACAACATATTGGAATCTATGGGATACACTGAAAGCAGTTCTAAGAGGAAAATTCATTGTTTGGAGTTCATTCCTTAAAAGAAAAAAAAAAAAAAACAAATAAATGATCTCATACTTCATCTCAAAATCCTAGAAAAAGAAGAGCAAAACAACAGCAAAAGAAGTAGAAGGCAAGAAATAATTAAAATCAGAGCTGAAATGAATGAAATCGAAACAAAAGAAACAATTGAAAAAAATTGACAAAACTAAAAGTTGGTTCTTTGAGAAAATAAATAAAATCGACAGACCCTTAGCCATGCTAATGAAGAGAAGAAGAGAGAGAACTCAAATTACTAACATACGGGATGAAAGAGGCAATATCACAACAGACACTTGAGAAATACAAAAGATAATCAGAAATTATTTTGAATCCTTATACTCCAATAAATTAGAAGATAGTGAAGGCATTGATAGATTTCGTAAGTCATATGATCGCCCAGATTGAGTCAGGAGGATATAGACAACCTAAACAGACCAATATCAATAGAGGAAATAGAAGAAACCATCAAAAGACTACCAACTAAGAAAAGCCCAGGACCGGATGGGTATACAGCAGAGTTTTACAAAACCTTTAAAGAGGAACTAATACCAATACTTTTCAAGCTACTTCAGGAAATAGAAAAAGAGGGAGAACTTCCAAATTCATTCTACGAGGCCAACATCACCCTGATACCTAAACCAGACAAAGACACTTCAAAGAAAGAAAACTACAGACCAATATCTCTAATGAACCTAGATGCAAAAATCCTCAATAAAATTCTGGTGAATCGGATACAAAAACATATCAAAAAAATTGTACACCATGATCAAGTAGGATTCATCCCTGGGATGCAAGGCTGGTTCAATATGCGGAAATCAATAAATGTTATTCACCACATTAATAGACTTAAAAATAAGAACCATATGAGCATCTCGATAGATGGCGAATAAGCATTCGACAAAGTGCAGCATCGCTTTATGTTCAAAGCTCTAGAAAAACTAGGGATAACAGGTACATACCTCAATATTGTAAAAGCAATCTATGCTAAGCCTCAGGCTAGCATCATTCTGAATGGAGAAAACTGAAGGCATTCCCTCTAAAAGCTGGAACAAGACAGGGATGCCCTCTCTCACCACTTCTGTTCAACATAGTTCTTGAAACACTGGCCAGAGCAATTATAGAGATGAAAGAAATTAAAGGCATAAAAATAGGAAAAGAAGAACTTAAATTATCACTATTTGCAGATGACATGATTCTATACCTAGCAGACCCAAAAGGGTCTACAAAGAAACTATTAGAGCTAATAAATGAATTCAGCAAAGTGGCAGGATATAAAATCAACACGCATAAATCAAAGGCATTCCTGTATATCAGCGACAAATCCTCTGAAATGGAAATGAGGACAACCACTCCATTCACAATATCCTCAAAAGAAATAAAATAAAATAAAATACTTGGGAATCAACCTAAGAAAAGAGGTGAAAGACTTATGCAATGAAAACTACAGAACCCTAAAGAGAGAAATAGAAAAAGATCTTAGAAGATGGAAAAATACACCCTGTTCATTGATAGGCAGAACTAACATCATCAGAATGGCGATATTACCAAAAGTTCTCTACAGTTTTAATGCAATGCCAATCAAAATCCCAACGGCATTTCTTGTAGAAATAGAGAAAGCAATCATGAAATTCATATGGAAAAACAAAAGACCCAGAATAGCAAAAACAATGCTAAGCAGGAAGTGTGAATCAGGCGGTACAGCGATACCAGACTTCAAACTATACTACAGAGCAATTGTAACAAAAACAGCATGGTACTGGTACCAAAACAGGCGGGTGGACCAATGGTACAGAATAGAGGACACAGAAACCAATCCACAAAACTACAACTACCTTATATTTAACAAAGGGGCTAAAAGCATGCAATGGAGGAAGGATAGCATCTTCAACAAATGGTGCTGGGAAAACTGGAAATCCATATGCAACAAAATGAAACTGAATCCCTTTCTCTCGCCATGCACAAAAGTGAATTCAAAATGGATCAAGGAGCTTGATATCAAATCAGAGACACGCCATCTGATAGAAGAAAAAGTTGGCTATGATCTACATACTGTGGGGTCGGGCTCCAAATTCCTCAATAGGACACCTATAGCACAAAATTTAATAACTAGAATCAACAAATGGGACTTACTCAAACTAAAAAGTTTTTTCTCAGCAAAAGAAACAATAAGAGAGGTAAATAGGGAGCCTACATCCTGGGAACAAATCTTTACTCCTCACACTTCAGATAGAGCCCTAATATCCAGAGTATACAAAGAACTCAAAAAATTAGACGATAATATAACAAATAACCCAATCAACAAATGGGCCAAGGACCTGAACAGCTACATCTCAGAGGAGGACATACAATCAATCAACAAATACAAGAAAAAATCCTCACCGTCTCTAGCAGTCAGAGAAATGCAAATCAAAACCACCCTAGGATACCATCTCACTCCAGTAAGATTGGCAGCCATTATGAAGTCAAACAACAACAAGTGCTGGAGAGGATGTGGGAAAAGGGTACACTTGTACATTGCTGGTGGGACTGCAAATTGGTGCAGCCAATTTGGAAAGCAGTATGGAGATTTCTTGGAAATCTGGGAATGGAACCACCATTTGACCGAGCTATTCCCCTTCTCGGTCTATTCCCTAAAGACCTAAAAGAGCATGCTACAGGGACACTGCTACATCCATGTTCATAGCAGCACAATTCACAATAGCAAGACTGTGGAACCCACCTAGATGTCCTTCAATAGACGAATGGATAAAAAAAATGTGGCATTTATACACAATGGAGTATTACTCTGCATTAAAAAATGACAGAATCATAGAATTTGCAGGGAAATGGATGGCATTAGAGCAGATTATGCAAAGTGAAGCTAGCCAATCCCTAAAAAACAAATGTCAAATGTCTTCTTTGATATAAGGAGAGTAACTAAGAACAGAGTAGTGACAAAGAGCATGAGAAGAAGATTAACATTAAACTGGGATGAGAGGTGAGAGGGAAAGGGAGAGAGAAGGGAAATTGCATGGAAATGGAAGGAGACCTCAGGGTTATACAAAATTTCATACAAGAGGGAGTGAGGGGAAAGGGGAAAATAATACAAGAGTGAGAAATGAATGACAGTAGAGGGGGTAGAGAGAGAAGAGGGGAGGGGAGGGGAGGGGAGGGGGGATAGTAGAGGATAGGAAAGGCAGCAGAATACAACAGACACTAGTATGGCAATATGTAAATCAATGGATGTGTAACTGATGTGATTCTGCAATTTGTATACGGGGTAAAAATGGGAGTTCATAACCCACTTGAATCAAACTGTGAAATATGATATATCAAGAACTATGTAATGTTTTGAACAACCAACAATAAAAAAAAAATAAAAATAAAAAGAATTAGGGTTATGGCTAAGTCTAGTGTTAGGTTTAGCTTTTGGGATAGATTCAGGTTTAGAGCTAGGTTTAATGTTATTGTCAGGGCCAGTGTTCAGGTTAAAGTTAGTGTTACGGTGAAAGCCAGAATAGGACTAGGGTTAGGTCTAGATGTATGGTTAGTGTTTGATTTACGTTAAGTTTTATTGTTAGAGCTACCACTAAGTTTTTGTTTAGGTCAAGGGCTAGAGAAACTGCTAGATTTAGGATTAGGTTTAGGTCTGGAGCTAGTGTTAGGTTTAGGTTTATGTGTAAGTTTACTGGTAGGGCTATTTTCAGGTTTCAGTTTCGGTGTAGGGTCAGGTTTAGACCTATAATTATTTTAGGGTCAGGTTAAGGTGAGGTTTTCAGTTAGGGTTAGATCTAGAATGAGGGTTAGTGTTAGGACTAGTAATAGAGTTATGGTTTGGGTTTGGCTAAGGATTAGGATTAGGACTAGAGTTAGCATTATGAATAGGCTTTGGCTTAGGATAATGGATAGAATTAGGGGTAGGTTTAGGGCTACGATTAGGGTTAGGTTTAGGGCTAGTTTTATGGTTAGGGTTTGGGTTAAATCTAGTGTTAGGGCTCCTATTAGGGATCTTTTTATGTTAGAGTTAGGGCTAGGGTTTGGCTAAGGCCAATATAAGAACTAGGGTTATTATTAGGGGTAGTTTTAGGGTTAGGGTTTCGGCTATGGCTAGTGTTAGCATTAGTTTAAGGGTTAGGGTGATATTTAGAGCTAGCTTTTGTGTTTGGATATGAGTCAGGGTGTGGGTTAATTTTAGGCCTATGATTCAAATTAGATCTCGGATTATGGCTAGTTATGGGATAGTGATTGGTTTAGGTTAAGGTTTAGGGTTAGAGCAATGGCTCAGTTTTGTTTTAGGTCTAGGGCTTGGATTAGGGCTAGTTTTAGAATTAGCAATAGTGTTAGAGATAGTTGTAGAATGATGTTTAGGCTTAAGATTAAGGTTAGATTTATAGTTTTGGTTAGATCTAGTGTTAGGGCTATGTCTAGGGTTAGGGCTCAGTTTAGGGCTATTGAGAGTGTTATGGTAATGAATTGGGTTATAAATAGAAATAGGGCTAGGGTGTGAGAGTTAGTCTTAGGGAAAGAATTAGGGGTAGGGTTAAGGTTAGGGTTCAAATAGGGCTAGGATTAGTGCTATGATTAGTGTTACGGCCAGGCCTATGGTTAGGGCTATGTTTAGGGTTAGTTTTAGGGGAAGGGATGGGGTGATATAGCTAGTTTCAGTACTAGGGCAACGGTTATATTCAGGGATAGTGTTAGGGTGAGGGTTTGGGTTAGGATTAAATCTAGTTTTAGAGCTAGGATTAGGACTAAGGTTTGTTTTAGGGTTAGGGTTAGGATAAGGCCTAGGGATAATGTCAGGTCTAGGGTTATGGTTTGGGATAGTGTTAAGGATAGGTTTATGGCTAGGTCTAGTGTAAGGGTTAGGTTTATTGTAGGGGTCAGGTATAGAGCTAGGTTATTATTAGGGTCAGAGTATGGGTTAGTGTTTGGTTTGGGTTAAGGGTTAAGGTTTATTTTTTTGCTCAAATCAGCATTAGGGTTAGGGTTGAGGTTAGAGTAATGGATAGAGTTAGGTTTACAGTTCAGTTTAGGTTTAGAGTAATGTATAGGGTTAGTGTTAGGGATATGGCTAGGGTTAAACCTAGGGTTAGCCTTAGGTTTATGCTAACCAAATGAATAAGTTTAGTGCTAGTGTTAGTGCACAGGTTAATGTTATGATTAGGGCTAGGGTTGGGGTTCCTCCTAGGGTTATTGTTAGGTTTTGGTTTAGGGTAAGTGTTAGGGTTTGAGCTAGGGTTAGCACTAGGGCGAGGGTTAGGGTTAGGGTTAGGTCTAGGGTTACATTGGGGTTAGGATTATGTTTAAGGTAGTGGATAAAGTTAGAGCTAGGATTTGGGCGATGGTTACACTTAGAATTAGGGATAGGGTTAGGGTTAGGTTTAGAGCTAGGGTTATGTTTAGAGTAAGGGTTAGAGTTTGAGTTAGGGTTAGGCCTAGGGCAAGAATTAGGTTTAGAGTTTGTGCTAGGGTTAGTGTCAAGGATAAGCTTAGGTCTAGATTTAGGGCTTGTATTAGGGCTACGTTTTTTGTGAGGTTTATCACTAGTGTTAGGGCTATGGGTAATGCAAGAGCTAGGGTTATGGTTATGGCTAGTTTTTTGGGTTAGGGTTATAGATATGTCTAATGTTAGGTTTAATTTTTGGGTTAAGATAAGGTTTAGAGCTAGGGTTTCTGTTAGGGTAAGCATCAGTGTTTGGGCTAGCATTGGGTTTATGTTTAGGGCCAGAATTAGAACTAGGTTAGGTCTAGGGCTAGGGTTAGTCTTTGCATTAGCTTAATGGTTATTTTAGGGCTAGGGCTAGGTTTATGGTTAGGTTTAGGTATAGATTTACTTTTAGGGCTAGTGTTAGGGTTTTGTTTAATGTAAAGTTCAGGCTTTTACCTAGGGCTAGTATTAGGCTCAGAATAAGGGTAAAGGTCAGGCTTAGGCTTCAGGTTAGTCTTAGAGATAGAATGAGGGATGGGGTTAGGCCTAGTAATATAATTAGGGTTTGGGGTAAGCTGAGGATTAGGATTAGAACTAGGCTAGCATTATGGTGAGATTTTGGCTTAGGGTAATGAATATGTTTAGAGCTAGGGTTTGAGTTACTATTATTGTTAGGTTTAGTGTTAAAGCTAGGGTTGAGGCTCAGATTAGCACTTGGTTTTGTGTCAGGGTTAGGGCTATTGCTAATGTAAGAACTAGCTTTATGGTTAAAGATAATTTTAGGGTTAGGATTAGGATTAGGTGTAGTGTTTGGTTTAGGTTTAGGTTTAGGGTGATGTTTAGAATAAGGTTAGTTTTAGGGTCAGAATCAGGGTCCTTATTAGTTGTAGGGATAATATTAGAACTAGGTTTAGCGTTAGGATTTGGTTTAGGTTAAGGGTTAAGTATTAGAGCTATAGCTCAGTTTTGTTTGTAGGGTATAGCTAGGGTTAGGGCTAGTTTTCAAATTAGAATTAGAGTTAGGGCTAGTGTTAGGGTGATGTTTAGGTTTAGAGTTAGGGTTAGATTTAGAGTTGGGGTTAGTTCTAGGTTTAGGACTATGGCTAGGGTTAGGACTAAGGTTAGGACAAATGTTAGGGCTAGGCAATAGATAAGGTTGGTACTATAAATAGGTCTAGGGCTAGAGTTAGGGTTAATCTTAGGGCTAGTGTGACAATTAGGGTTACAGGTATCAATAAATTAGGACTAGGATTAGAGCTATGGTTAGTGTTAGGATTAGGCCTAGTGTTAGGGCTAGGGTTAGTGTTAGTGATAGTGTTAGGGTTATGGTTAGGGATAGGGGAAACAATGTGGTTAAACTTGGTTCAGAACTAGGGTGAGGGTTGAAATTAGGGATTGTACTGGGGTTAGGTTTCGTGTTAGGATTAAGGCTAGGTTTAGGGCTAGGATGAGGGCTTGGGTGTGTGTTAGGTTTAAGGCAAGAATTAGGTAGAGTGCTAATGTCAGGTCTAGGGTTACAGTTAGGGATACTGTTAGGGTTAGTTTATGGCTAGGTCTGGTTTAAGGGTTATGTTTGGGTAAGGGTCAGTTTAGAGCTAGGTGTGTTATTAAAGTCAGTGTCTTGCTCAGAGTTTGGGTTAGGTTTTATTTTAGTTTTAGGGCTCAAATAAGCATTTGGGTTAGGGTTAGAGTTAGGGTTAGAGTAATTGATAGGGATAGGTTTAGTGTTCAGGTTAGGATTAGATAAGGATAAGGTTGGGGTTAGCGATAGGTTTCAGGTTAGGCCTAAATGGATAGGTTAGATTTAGTTTAGGACAAGGGTTAGTGTTAGGTCTAGCATAACTGTTAGGTTTTGAGCTACTATTAGGAATATGACAAGTGTTAGGTTTACAGTTAGGTCTATGGTTATGTTTACAGTTAGGGTTAGTGTAGGTTTAGGGTTAGGGCTAGTGTTATCATGATCTTTATAATTAGGGTTAGGGTAATGAGTGGGGTTAGAGCTATGTTTAGAGCTATGTTTGGGTTAGGCTTATGTTTAGGGCAATGGATAGGTTTAGGTCTAGGGATATGGTTAGGATTAGCACTAGGGTTAGGGTTAGGTTTAGCTCTAGGTTTAGTGTTAGGGTTAGGTTTAGGGTAAGTGTTAGGGTTTGAGCTATGGTAAAGGCTAGGTTGACTGATAGGGTTAGTGTCATGTCTATGTTTAGGATTAGAATTAAATTTAAGACTAGGGTTATCATTAGGGTTAGGGCTATGTTTAGGGTAATGGATAGGGTTAGAGCTAGAGTTAGGGCTAGGATTATGGTTACAATTAAATCTAGTGTTAGGTTTAGAGTTAGGTCCAGATTTAGGGTTAGGGTTAGGTTTAGGGTAATGATTAGGACTAGGTTAAGGTTAGGATTAAAAAGAAGTGTAGGGCTCAGTTTAGGGATAGATTTTGTGTTAGATTAGGGCCACGGCTAATGTAAGAACTAGAGTTATGATTAGGGTTACTTTTAGGGTTACAGTTAGGGCTAGTACTTGTTTTAGATTTAGATATACTTTTAGGGTGATGTTAGAGCTATGGTTAGTGTAAGGTCAGAGTCAGGCTCAAGGTTAGTTTTAGGGTTGGGTTAGAACTGGAATTAGGGCTAAGTTTAGGGCTAGGTGTAGGATTAGGTTTTGGTTTAGCTTAAGGGTTAGGGTTAGGGCTGTGGCTCGGTATTGTTTTAGGGCTTGAACTAGATTAGGGCTATTTTTAGAATTAGTGTTAGTGTTAGGGCTAGTTTTTGTGTGAGGTTTAGGCTTATGGTTAGGGTTGGACTTAGAGTTATGGTTAGTTCTAGGGTTAGGGCTAGGGCTAGTGTTAGGGCTAAGGATAGGGCAAGGTTTAGGGTTATGGTAAGGGATAGGGTTAGATCTAGGAATAGGTCTAGGCAAGAGTTAGAGTTAGTCTTAGTGCTAGTGGTGGGTTAGGGCTAAATTAGGGATAGGATCAGGTCTAAGATTAGTGAAAGGGTTAAGTCTAGACTTACAGTAAGATTTATATTTGGGAGAAGGGATGGGGTTATAGCAAGGTTCAGAACTAGGACGAGGGATAAAATTAGGGATAGGGCTAGAGTTAATGTTCGGGTTTGGATCAAGGGTATGTTTAGGGCTAGGATGAGGGATATGGCAAGAATTAGGGCTAGGGCTAATATCAGGTCTAGGGTTATGGTAAGGGAGAGCTTTGGGTAAGATTTATGGCTAGGTCTAGTTTCATAGTTAAATTTATGGTGAGGTTCAAATTGAGAGCTAGGGGTATTATAATCGTCAGTCAGGTTTTGGGTTTTGATTAGTTTGAGGTTTAGGGTTATGGCTCAAATTAGCATTAGGATTTAGTTAGGGTTAGGATAATGGATAAGGTTATATTTAGGCTTCAAGTTAGGTTCAGGGCTCAGGTTAGATTTAGGGCAATGGATAGGGTTAGGGTTAGACTTAGGGTTACATTAGGTTTGTTTTTATCATTAGGGTAATGGATAGGTATAGAACTAGGTTTAGAGCTAGGGTTATGTTTAGGATTAGGGCTATCATTAGGGTTAGCATTAGGGTTAAAGCTAGGGTTAGGTTTAGGGTATGGGTTTGGGTTTGAGCTAGGGTTAGTGCTAAGGATAGGGTTAGGTATTGGATTAGTTCTAGGGTTAGGATTAGGGTTACCATCAGTGTTAAGGTAATGGACAGGTTTAGATGTTGAGTTAGGGTTAGGGTTAGGTTTAGGTTTAGGACTAGGTTTAGTGTTAAGTTTAGCATAATTGTTAGAATTTGAGCTAGAGTTAGGACTATGGCAATGGTTAGGTTTTTGATTCGGTCTAAGGTTAGGTTTACAGTTAGGGTTAGAGTAGGTTTAGGGTTAGGGCTAGGGTTATCATGACGTTTATGGTTAGGGTTAGCATAATGGGTGGGGTTAGAGCTAATGAGAAGTCTAGTTTTAAGTTTAGGATTAGGGATAGGGTTAGGGTTAGGGTTAGGCTTATCATTATCTTACAGTTAGGTTAAGGGTAAGGTTCGGATATTGAGTAAGTATTAGGGCTAGGTTGAGGTTTCAGGTTAGAATTAGTGCTAGGGATAGAGTTAGGGTTAGGGTTAGGGTTAGCATTAGGTTTAGGGTTATGGTTAGGGTAATGGATAGAGTTAGAGCTAAGGTTTGGGCTATGGTTATGGTTAGTATTAGGGCTAGGATTGGGGTTAGGGTTTGGGCTAGGATTATGTATAGTGTAAGGGCTAGGGTTTGAGCTAGTGTTAGTGGTAGGGCTAGGTTGAGGATTAGGTTCAGCCTTAGGTCTAGGGACAGGATTATGTTAGGTTTAGGGTTAGGGTTAAGGTTAGGGCTAGGGTTATCATTAGTGTTAGAATAATGGTTACAGTAATGGATATGGTTAGATGTAGGTTTAGGTTTACGTTTAGAGTTAGATTTAGTTTTAGGGTTAATATTAAGGCTATGGTTATGTTTAGGTTTACGGTACGACTTAGGTCTTGAGCTAGGGTTAGGGCTATGGAGAGTGTTATTTTTAAGGTTAGGTCTATTGTTAGTATTCAGGTTAGGGTTAGTGTTATGGTTAGATTTAAGACTAGGGTTATCAATACATTTGGTATAGTGTTAGGTAAGTTGTAGGTTTAGAGCTAGGTTTAGGGATAGGGTTAAGTTCAGGGTTAGGGCTAGGGTTAGGTTTTAGAGTAAGGTATAGTTCTAAGTTTATATTTATTGTAAGGGTTAGGCTTTGAGTAAGGTTTAAGTCTACGTCTAGGGTTAGGTTTAAGGTTAAGGTTAGGGCTAGGTTTAGGGTTGTGGTTATGCTTAGGGCTAGATTTAGGCCTACAATTTGCTCTAGGATTTATGTTAGGTTAAGGCATATAGTTAGGGCTATGGGCAATGTAAGATCTAGGATTATGATTAGGGCTAGTTGTAGGTTTAGGGTTATGGCTATGTGTAGTTTTAGGTTTAGATTTTTGGTTAGGTTCAAGTTTAGAGATAGGTTTAGTTTTAAAGTCAGGGTCAGTGTTCAGGTTAGAGTTAGAGTTATGGTTAAAGCCAGATTTGGGACTTGGTTTATGTCTAGGTGTAGGGTTAGTCATTTCATTAAGTTAAGGGTTATTGTTAGGGCTAAGGCTAGTTTTTTCTTTAGGTCTCGAGCTAGAGTTAAGTTTAGATTTAGGAATAGGTTTAGGTATAGGGCTAGTGTTAGGGTGTGGTTTAGGTATAAGGTTACTGGTAGGACTAGTGTTACAATTTGGTCTAGCATTAGGGTCAGGTTTAGACCTAGGTTAGTATTATAGTCAGAATAAGGGTCAGGGTTAGGGTTAAGGTTTGGGATAGAGTTAGAGCTAGAATGAGGGTTAGGGTTAGGACTATTAATATGGTGAAAGTTTTGATTATGCTGAGGATTAGGGAAAGGTCTTTTGTTACCATGAGGGTTAGGGTTTTGCTTAGGGTTAGGGATAGGGTTAGAGCTAGTGTTAGGGGTAAGGTTAGGGTTAGGGTTAAAGCTAGGTGTAGGGCTCAGTTTAGGGCTAGTTTTTGTGTTAGTGTTAGGGCTAGTGTTAGGGCTACAGGTAATGTAAGAAGCAGGGTTACAATTAGGGTTAGATTTAAGGTTCGGGTTAGGGGTAGTTCTAGTGTTAGTGTTAAGTTTAAGGTTAGGTTGACATTTAGAGCTAGAATTGTTGTCAGGATAGGAGTCAGGGTCAGGGTTAGTCTTATGGTTTGATTTAGGTAATGAGTAGTTTACTGTTAGGTTTCGGTTTAAGGTTAGCGTCATGTTTAGAGCTAGGGTGAGTGTTAGGATATGAGTCAGGATCAGGGTTAGGTTTAAGGTGAGGGTTAGGACTCGTTTAAGGCAAAAAATAGTTTTTGTAGTAGTTTAGCATTTGGTTTAAGTTAAGGTTTAGGGTTAGGTCTATTGCTTGGTTTTGTTTTAGTCCTAGGGTTAGAGTTAGGGCTAGTTTTACAATTAGTATTAGGGTTAAGGCCAGTGTTAGTGTTAGGCTTAGTCTTAGATTTAGGGTTACATTTATAGTTAGGTTAGATCTAGGATTCAGCTAGGATTAAGGATAGGAAAAGGTTCAGGGCCAGGTTTAGAGTTATGGTAAGGGATAGGTTTAGAACTAGGGATAGGGCTAGTGTGAGAGTTAGAGTTAGTGATGGTGCTAAAATTAGAGTTAGGGTTTGGGATAGGGTTAAATTAGGGCTGGGATTAGGGCTAGGGTTGGGGTTGAGCTTAGGCCTAGCAATAGCAACAGGGTTAGGTTTAAGTTTAGGATAAAAAATGGCTTTATAGCTATATTTAGAATTAGGATGAGTGTTAGAGTTAGGGTTAGGTGTAGGGTTGGAGTTAGGGTTATCATTAAGGCTAGGTTTAGGGCTAGGATGAGGGCTAGTGTTTGTATTAGATTCAGGGCTAGGATTAGTGCTAGGGCTAATATCACGTCTAGGGTTATGGTTAAAGATAGTTTTAGGGTTAGGCTTATGGCTACGTCTAGTGTAAGGGTTAGGTTTAGGGTAAGTTTCAGGTTTAGAGCTGGTGGAATTATTAGGATTACGATTTGGCTTGGGTAAGGATTTAGTTTTATGGCTCCAATTAGCATTAGTGTTAGGGTTAGGGGTATAGTTATGGTTTGTTTTAAGGTTCAGGTTTGGTTTAGGTAATTGATACAGTTAGCCTTAGTGATAGGGCTAGGGTTAGCCTTAGGATTAGCCTTAGGATAAGAGATATGGTTAGGGTAATTGATAGGGTTAGAGTTCTATGTTAGAACTAGAGTTATTGTTAGAAATATGCCTTGAGTTAGTGTTAGAGGTTGTTTTAGAACTAGGGTTAGTGTTAGGTTTAGGGCTATGTTTAGCATAAGGGTTAGGTTTTGAGCTAGGTTTAGGGCTAGCTTTAGGGTTAGGTCTAGGGATAGGATTACTGTAGGTTTAGAGTTAGGGTTAGAGTTAGGGCTAGGGTTATCATTAACATTAGGGTTAGGGTTAAGGTAACAAATAGGGTTACATTAGATTTAGATTTCGTTTAGAGTTAGAATTAGCAATAGAGTTAGGATTAGAGCTATGGTTATGTTTAGGTTTATGGTTAGGTTTATGGTGTGATCTAGAGTTAGGGCTATGCTGAGTTTAATTTTATGTTTATGTCTATGGTTATTTTTCCATTTAGGGTTAGGGTTAACATTAGGTTTGGGGCTAGGATTATCAGTAAGTTTAGGTTTAGCATTAGGGTAAGGAGTAGGTTTAGAGCTAGGTTTAGGGCTAGGTTAAGTTTAGGATTTGGGCTAGGGTTAGTGTGAGAGTTAGGGATAGGTCTAGGCTTATGTTAAGGGTAAGGGTTTGGCTTTGAGTTGTATTAGGACTAAGGTGAGGGCTAGGGTTAAGTATAGGGGTAGTGTTAGGGTTAGGGTTCTATATAGGGCTAGGTTTAGGCTTAAAATTAGCTCTATGTATAGAGTTAGGTTTAGGCCTAGGGTTAGGGCTATGGGTAATGTAAAATCTAGTGTAATGATTATGGCTAGTTTTAGGGTAGGGTTATGGCTGGAACTAGAATTAGGTTTAGGTTTTTGTTAGTTTCATGTTTAGAGATAGGTTTAGTGTTAAAATCAGAGTCAGTGTTTGGGTTAGAGTTAAAGTTAGGGTTAAAGCCAGAATTAGGACTAGGTTTAGGTCTAGGGGTAGAGTTAGTGTTTGGTTTAGGTAAAGGTTTTTTTTAGGGCTAGGGCTAAGATTTTGTTTAGGTCTAGAGCTAGAGTTCAGCTAGATTTAGGTTTAGGTTTAGGTCTAGAGCTAATGGTAGGGTTAGGTTTAGGTATAAGGTTACAAGTAGGGCTAGTGTTAGGGTTCAGTTTAGGGTTCGGGGCAGGTTTAGATCTAGGGTTTATGTTATGGTCAGAATAAGGGTCAGGGTTAGTGTTAGGGTTTGAGATAGCATTAGAACTAGAATGAGATCTAGTGTTAGGACTATTAATAGGTTTAAGATTTGGTTAGCCTAAGGATTAGGGATAGGTCTAGGATTACCATTAGGATTAAGGATTTGCTCAGGGTAAGGCATAGGTTAAGGCTAGGTTTAGGTTTATGATTAGGGTTAAAGCTAGGTTTAGTGCTCAGATTAGGGCTAGTTTTATGTGAGGTTTAAGGCTAGGGTTAGGGCAAGGGCTAATATAAGAACTAGGGTTACAATTAGGGTTAGGAGTAGGGGTAGGTCAAGTGTTTAGGTTAGGTTTAAGATTGGGGTGACATTTATAGCTAGGGTTAGTGTTAGGATATCAGTCATGTCAAGGGTAGTTTTAGGGTTAGGGTTAGGACTTGAATTAGGGCTAGGTTTACTGTTAGGCTTCAGTTTAAATTTACGGTGGTGTTTAGAGCTAGGATGAATGTTAAGATATAAGTCAGTTTCAGGGTTATTATTAAGGTTATGATTAGGACTTTAATTAGGTCTAGGGTTAGATCTAGGTGTAATGCTAGTGTTTGGTTAAAGTTAAGGTTAGTGTTAGACCTATTGTTCGGTTTTGTTTTAGAGATATGGTTAGGGTTAGGGCTAGTTTTAGGATTAGCTTTAGAGTTAGGGCTAGGATTATGGTTAGGTTTAGGATTAAGGCTAGATTTAAGGCTAAGATTAAGGCTAGGTTTTGTGTTATGTTTAGGGAAAGAATAAGGGCTAGGACTAATGTCAGGTCTAGGTTTATGTTAGTGACATTTTTAGGATTAGGTTTATGGCTAGATCAATTTAAAGTGTTACGTTTAGGATAAGGGTCAGATTAAGAGCTGGGGTATTATTAAGGTCAGGGTCAGGCTTCGGGTTTGGGTTAGGTTAAGGTTTATGGTTAAGGCTCAAATTAGCATTAAGATTAGAATTAGGGTTAGGGTAATAGATAGTGTTAGGTTTAGGGTTCAGGTTAGGTTTAAGGTAATGGATATGGTTAGGGTTTGTGATAGATTTAGGGTTAAGCATAGGGTTAGCATTAGGATTATGGTTATTGCTACGGTAATTTATAGGGTTAGGGCTAGGATAATGGTTAGGATTAGGGTTTGAGATAGCATTATAGCTAGAATGAGATCTAGTGTTAGGACTATTAATACGGTTAAGATTTAGTTAGCCTAAGGATTAGGGATAGGTCTAGGGTTACCATTAGGATTAAGGTTTTGCCCAGGGTAAGGCATAGAGTTAGGGTAAGGGTTAGCTTTATGGTTAGGGTTAAAGCTAGGTTTAGGGCTCAGATTAGGGCTAGTTTTTTTGTGAGGTTTAAGGCTAGGGTTAGGGCAATAGAAAGAGGGTTAGGATTAGTGTTAGAGCGAGGTTAAGGGTTAGGGTTATGCTTAGGATTCAGTTTAGGCCTGTAATTAATGCTAGGTTTTGTGTGATGTTTAGGGTTACTGTTAGGTATATGGGTATTGTAAGAGCTAGACTTATGGTTATGGCTAGATTTAGAGTTCGTCTAGTGTTAGTGTTAGTTTTTGGGTTAGAATAAGGTTTAGCGTTAGGGTTTTTGTTAGGGTGTCAGGGTTCAGGTTAGGATTAGGTTTAGTGTTAAGTCCAGAATGAGGAATAGGGTGAGGTCTAGGGGAAGAGTTAGTGTTTGTTTTAGGTTAAGGGTCATTGTTAAGTCTAAGGCTAGGGTTATGGCTATATTTAGAATTAGGTTTAGGTCTAGGGCTAGTGTTAGTGTTAGGTTTAGGGTTAGGGTTACTGGTAGGGCTAGTGTTAGGTTTCAGATAAGGAATAGAGTCCGGTTTCATAGTTTTAGAGTTTCGGGTAGGCATAGAATTAGGGTTAGGACTAGGGTAACAATAGGGTGAGGGTTTGACTAAGTGTAAGAAATAGGGTTAGATCTAGGATTAAGCCTAGGGATAGGGTTAAGGTTAGGGCCAGGGTTAGGGTTAGGATTAAAGCTAGGGTAAGGCCTTGAATTAGGGCCAGGTTGTGTGTTAGGTTTAGGGTTATGGCTAATTTAAGAAATGGGATTACGATTAGGGCTAGTTTTAGGGTTAGGTTTAGGTTGAGGTCTAGTGTTAGGATAAGGTTTAGCAATAGAGTAATGTGTACAGCTGGGGTTACTGTTAAGATCAGAATCAGGGTTAGTATTAGTTCTAAGGTAAGAGTTAGGACTCGAATTATGGCTACGGTTAGGGCTAGGTGTAGGGTTAGGATTTGGTTTAGGTTAAGTTTTAGGGTAGGTGCTATGGCTCGGTTTATCTTGAGGGCTAGTGCTAGGGTTAGGTCTAGTTTTCAAGTTAGTGTTACGGTTAGAGCTAGTGTTATGGTGTGGTTTAGGCTTAGGTTTAGGGTAAGATTTAGAGTTAGATCTATGTTTAGGGATTCAGCCAAGGTTAGGGCTAGGGTTAGGGCTATGGTTTGAGTTATCATAAGGGGTAGGGTTAGAACTATGGATAGGGCTAGGGCGAGAGTTATAGTTAGTGATAGTGTTATGGTTAGATTTAGTGTTAGAATTAGGGCTTAATTAGGGCTAGTGTTAGAGCTAGGTTTAGTATTAAGGCTGAGCCTAGGATTATGGCTAGGTTTATTGTTATGTTTATGGTTAGGTATGATTTTATAGCTAGCTTTAGAACTAGGGAGAGGGTTAAAATTAAGGCTAGGTCTATGGTTAGGGTTAGGTTTAGGATTAAGGCTAAGATTAGGGCTAGGATTAGGGCTAGAGTTTGTTTTAGGTTTAGGGCTTCATTAGGGCTAGGGCTAATGTCAGGTCTAGAGTTATGGTTAGAGATAGTTTTAGAATTAAGATTTTTAGGGATAGGATTAGGTTTATGGATATGATTAGGTTTAGGGTTCAGGCTAGGTTTAGAGTAATGTATAGGTTTGGAATTAAGAATAGATTTAGAGTTATCCTAGGCTTAGGATTAGGATTATTGTAATGGTCAGGGTTACAGCTCGGGTTAAGGCTCGGATTTTGGTTAGGATTAAGGCTAGGGTTAGGGTTACATTTTGGGCTATGTCAAGGGTTAGGTTTAGGGTTCAGTTTAGGGTAAGGGTTAGGGCTAGAATTAGGGTTATGCTTAGGGTTAAAGGTAGTGTTTGGGCTCCGATTAGGGATAGGTTTTGGATTAGGTTAGGTCTAGGTTTAGAGCTAAAGCCAATGTAAGAACTAGGGTTATGATTTGAACTAGTTTTAGGGTTAGGGTTAAGGCTACATCTAGGGTTATGTTTAGGTTTATATTTTGAGTGATATTTAGAGCTAGGTTTAGTGTTAGGGTCAGAGTCAGGGTCAGGGGATTTTTTAGGGTTAGGGATAGAACTCTAATTAGAGTTAGGTTTAGGGTTAGGTGTAGGTTTAGGTTTTGGTTTTATATTAAAATTTAGGGTTAGGGATATGGCTGGGTTGTTTTGTAGGGCTAGGGCTAGGGTAGGGCTAGTTTTAGGATTAACATTAATGTTATGTCTTGTGTTAGAGAGAGGTTTATCTTAGGGTTAGGGTTAGATTTAGAGTTAGGTTTAGATATAGGATTAGGGCTAGAGATAGGGTTAGGGATCATGTAAAGGAAAGTGATAGGATTATAGTAAGGGATAGGGTTAGAAGTAGAAATAGGAATAGGGTGAGAGTTAGAGTTAGTCTTAGGGCTAGGTTTAGGTTAGGTTTAGGGCTAAATTAGGGCTAGAATTAGGTCCCGTGTTTGTATTAGGGTTAGGCCTAGTTTTAGGCTTAGGTTTAGGTTTAGCGATAGGGTTAGGGGAAGGGATGGGGTTAGAGCTAGTTTTAGGGCTAGGTCAAAGTTTAGAATTCATTAGGGCTAGGGTTATGGTTTGGTTTAGTAATAAGGCTAGGTTTAGGGCTAGGATGAGGTCTAGGGTTTTTTTAGGGTTATAGTAACAATTTGGGCTAGGGCTAGTGTCAGGTCTACACTCACATTAGGGATAGATTGAGGGTTAGATTCATGGCTAGGTCTATTGTAAGGGTTCGGTTTATGGTAAGGGTCAGGTTTACAGCTAGGATTAGTATTAGGGTTAAATTACTTTTGGGGTTTGGTTTAGGTCTAGAGCTTGAATTAGCATTAGGGTTTGGTTAGGGTAATGATAGTTTAGGTTTAGAGTTCATGTTAGGTGTAGAGTAATTGATAGGGTTAGAGTTAGCAAAAGGGTTAGGGTTAAGCTTAGGGTTAGCCTTAGGGTTATGGTTGTGCTTAGGATAATGGATAGGGTTAGGGCTAGGGTTATGGTTTGTATTAGGGCTAGTGTTAGGTTAGGGTTAGACCTAGGGTTAGGCTTAGGTTTAGATTTAGGATATGGTTTATAGTTTGAGCTAGGATTAGCGCTAGGGCAAGGGTTAAGTTTAGGGCTAGGTCTAGGTTATAGTTACGGTTAGGGTCAAGGTTAGTGTTAAGGTTAGGGCTAGGGTTATCATTAGGTTTAGGGTATTGGATAGGGTTTGATGTCATGTTAGGTTTAGGGTTAGGGTTAGGTTTTGGCTTAAGGTTAGGATTAGGGATAGGTTTAGGTTTAGGATTAGGGTAATGGTTAGGGTTTGAGCAAGGGTTAGCTCTATGGCAAGGGTTAGGTTTATGATAATGTCTCCGGTTAGGGTTAGGGTAGATTTAGGGTAAGGGCTAGGGTTATCATCAGGGTTATGGTTATGGTTAGGTTAATGGGTAGGGTTAGAGGTAGGGTTTTGGCTAGGGTTATCATTAAGTTTAGGGTTAGAGTTAGGGTAATATTTAGGCTTAGAGCTAGGGTTAGGGATAGGGTTGAGGTTAGGATTAGGGCTATTGTTAAGGTTAGGTTTAGGTTTAGGCCATGGGTTAGTGTTAGGGTTAGGTTAAGTTTAAGGGGTAGGGATTGAGCTAGTGTTTGGACTAGGATGAGAATTAGGGTTAGAGTCATTGTGAGGGTTAGGGCTAGAGTTAGCATTAGGGTTAGTGTTAGGTTTAGGGTAAGGGATAGTGTTATAGGTGTGTTCTGGCCTATGGTGATGGCTAGTTTCAGGGTTAGTGATATGGCTGGGTCTAATGTTAGGGATTTTGTTGTTGTTGTTGTTGTTAGGATGAGGGTTAGAGCTAGGGTTTTTGTTAGAATAAGGGTCATTTTTTCTGTTTAGGGTTAGCTTTATTTTTAGGGCCAGCATTAGGACTGGGTTTTGGTCTAGGGGTAGGGTTAATGTTTGGGTTAGGTTAGGGTTATTATTAGGGCTAGGACTAAGTTTTTGTTTAGGGCTAGGCCTAGAGTTAACACTAGATAAAGGATTAAATATAGGTCTAGTTCTAGTGTTAGAGTAAGGTTTAGTTATAGGGTTACAAATAGTGTCAATGTTAGGGGTCGGTTTAGGGTTAGGGTCAGGTTTAGACCTATGGTTAGTGTTAGGGTCAGAATAAGCGTCAGGGTTAGGGTTAAGGTTTGGGATACTGATAGAGCTTGATTGAGGATTAGTGTTAGGGCTTGTAATAGAGTTAGGTTTTGGGTTAAGCTAAGAATTAGGTTTAGAACTAGGGTAGCTTTAGGGTTAGAGTTTGGCTTAGAGTAAGGAATAGGGTTAGCACAAGTGTTAGGGCTAGGGTTAGGTTTAGGGTTAGGGCTAGGGTTAGTTTTAGGGTTAGGGTTAAAGCTAGGGTTAGAACTAGGCTAGATTTTGTGTTAGCTTTAAGGCTAGGGCTAATGTAAGAACTGGGGTTACAATTAGGTCTAGTTTTAGGGTTAGGTTATGGCTATGTCTAGTGTAAGGCTTAATATTTCTGCTAGGATTAGAGCTATGGAGAGATTTAGGTTTATGGTTAGGTCTTGGGATACGTTTATGGTTAGGGTTAGGTTTAGTGTTAGGGACAGGTTTAGGGTTAGGGTTTTGGTTAAGATTATAGTTAGCGTAGTGTTAGGGTTAGGGTTAGGATTAGCATTAGTGTTAGGTTTAGGGTTAGGGTTAGGTTTAGGGTTAGGGTTAGGTTTAGGGTTAGGGTTAGGTTTAGGGTTAGGGTTAGAGTTAGGGTTTTGATTGGGGTTAGTGTTAGGGTTAAGGTTAAGGTTAGGGCTTGTGTTAGGTTTATTGTTTTGGATAGGGTTAGAACCTGAAATAGGGCTAGGGGGAGAGTTAGAGTTAGTCTTCAGCCAAGGTTAGGGGTAGAGTTAGATTAATGCTAAATTAGGGCTAGGATTAGTGGTAGCATTATGTTAGGGTTAGGCCTATGGTTAGGACTAGAGATATGGTTAGTGTTAGTGTTAGGGTTAGTGATAGGGTTAGAAGAAAGTTTGGGGTTATACCTAAGTTCATGTCTAGGGTGAGGGTTAAAATTAGAGATAGGGCTAATGTTATAGATTGGGTTAGGATTAAGGCTAGGTATAGGCCGAAGATGAAGACTAGTTTTTGCATTAGGGTTAGGGTTATGATTAGGGCTGGGGCTAATGTCAGGTCTGGGTTTATGGTTATGATTAGTTTTAGGGTTAGGTTATGACTAGGTCTAGTGTTTTTGTTAGGTTTATGTTAAGGGTCAGGTTTAAAGCTAGGTGTATTATTAGGGTCAGGGTTCAATTAGGGTTTGGTTTAGGTTAAGATTTAGGGTTAAAGATAGAATTAGAATTAGGGATAGGGTTAGAATTTGGGTTAGGGTAATTATAGGGTTAAGTCTAAGATTCAGGTTTGGTTTAGAGTACTGAATAGGGCTAGTGTTAGCAATAGTGTTAGCGTTAGGCCTATGGTTTGCACTTGTGTTAGTCTTATCTTTAGGGTAATAGATAGGGTTAAAGCTAAGGTTAGGGCTAGGATTAAGGTTGGAATTGGGAGTAGTGTTATGGTTAGGTCTAGGGTTCATGTCAGGGTTAGGTTTGGGGTAAGTGTTAGCATTTGAGATAGGATTAGGGCTAGTGTGAGGGACAGAGTTAGTTTCTGTGTTATTTTTAGGTTTAAAATTAGTGTTAGGGTTAGAGATAAGGATAGGGTTAGGGTTAGTTTTAGGGTTAGTGTTAGGGTAAGGGTTAGGGTAAGGGTTAGGTTTAGGGTTATGCGTACGGTTAGGATTCAGGTTATGGTTAGGTATAGGGTTAGGTTTCGGTTTGGGTTAGGGTAAGGGTTAAGGTTTGTGTTAGGTTTAGCTTTAGTGTTATGTTTAGGGTTAAGTTTATTGTTAGGGTTATCATTAGATTTAGGTTAAGGTTAGTTTTAGTGTTAGTGTTAGGGTAAGGTTTAGGTTAAGTTTAGGGTTAGGGTTATGTGAGCATTAGGGTTTGTGTCAGTGTTGGGTTAGTGTTAGGTTTAGGGTTACATTAAGGGTTAGTGTTACGGTAAGGGTTCAGGTTAGGGTTTGGGTTTTGTAGGGTTAGTGTTAGAATTAGGGTTAGGTTTTGTGTTTTGGTTAGGGATAGGTTCAGGGTTATGGTTAGGATTAGGCTTAGGGTTAGGGTTAGGATTAGGTTCAGGGTTAGGGTTAGGGTTAGTGTTAGGGATTTTGTTAATGTTAGAAATAGGATTAGGTTTAGGGTTAGGGATAGTGTTAATGTTAGTGAAAGGATTATTTTTAGGGTTAGTGTTAGTTTTAGGGTTAGATTTAGTTTTAGGGTTGGCATTAGGTTTGGGTGAGTGTTAGGAAGAGGGTTAGGGTTAAGTTCGGTTTTAGGGTTTTTGATAGGGTTAGAGTTTGTGTTAAAGTTACATTTAGGGTAAGGTTTATGTTTCATGTTAGGGATATGTTTAGGGTTAGTGTTATGTTTATGTTTAGGGGTAGGGGTAGGATTAATGTTTGGGTTAGGTTCAGTGTTAGTGTTAGTGTTAGGGTGAGTTTTAGGCTTAGTATTAGATTTTAGGTTAACGTTAGATTTAGGGTTAGGTTTAGGGTTAGGGTTAGGGTTAGGTTTAGTGTTAGTGTTAGGGTTAAAGTTAGGTTAGACTTTGGGTTAGTGTTAGGCTTAAGATTAGGGTTAGGGTTTGTGTAAGGTTTAGTATTAGGATTAGGTTTATGATTTGGATTTGGTTTTGTGTTATAGTAAGGGTTAGAATTTGGTTTAGCTTTAGGGTTAGTGGTAGGGTTAGGTTTAGGGTTCGTGTTAGTGTTAGGTTTAGGTTTAGGCTTAGGGTTAATGTAAGGGTTAGAATTAGGGTTATAGTTAGGGATAATATTAAGGTAAGATATAGGTTTAGGGTTAGGGTTATTGTTTGGGTTAGGGTTAGGCTTAGGTTTAGTGTTATGGTTAGGGTTAGGATTAGGTTTAGGGTTTGTGATAGGGTTAGTGTTAGGATTAGTTTTAGTGTTAGGCTAAGGGTTAGGCTTAGATTTAGGGTTTTGGTTAGGCTTAGGATTAGTTTTAGAGTTAGGGTTAGGGTTAGTGTTAGGTTTAGTGTTATGGTTTCTGTTAGGTGAGGATTAGGGTTAGAGTTTCGGTGAAGATTTGAGTTATTGGGCTGGGGATGTGGCTCAAGCGGTAGTGCACTCACCTCGCATGTGGGTGGCCCGGGTTCGATCCTCAGCAACACACACAAATAAAGATGTTGTGTCTCCCTAAAACTAAAAAAAAAAAAATCTTATAAATTCTCTCTCTTTCTATCTCTCTCGCTCTCTCTTAAAAAAAAAAAGATTAGGATTATCTTAGTGTTAGGCTTAGGGTTCGGGTTAGTGTTATGATTAGAGTTAGGGTTACGGTTAATGTTAATGTTAGGGTTAGGGTTACGGTTAAGATTAGTGTTAGTACTAGGTGTAGGGTTAGGGTTAGGGTTAGGGATAGTGATAGAGTTAGGGTTTGCATTAGGGTTAGTTTTAGGTTTAGGATTAGGTAAAGGTTAGGTTTAGGCTTAGTTTAGGGTTAGGATTATGGTTTTGGTTAGGGTTCTGTGTTAGGGTTAGTGTTAGGGTTAGGGTTAGAGTTAGGGTTACCGTTAGGGTTAGGTTTAGTGTTAGGTTTACAGTTAGCATTAGGGTAAGGGTTAGTGTTAGGTTTAGAGTTAGTAAAATAGTTAGTGTTAGGGTTAGGATTAGTGATAGTGCTAGGGTTATGGTTAGGTTTAGGGTTATTGTTAGGGTTAGGGACAGGGTTAGTGCAGGTTTGGGTTAGGGTTTGGTTAATGATAGAATTAGGATTACAGTTCAGTTTAAGTTTTGTGTTAGGGTTACGGTTAGGTTTAGGATTAGGGTTAGGATTTGGATTAGCTTTAGGGTTAGTGCTAGGTTTAGGTTAGGGTTAGTATTAATAAAAGGGTTGGGTGTAGGTTTAGTTTTTGGGTTAGTGTTAGGGTTAGGTTTTGTGTTAGGGTTAGGGTTCGTGTTAGGGTTAAGGTTAGGGTTAGGGTTAGGTTTAGTGTTAAAATTAGTGTTAATTTTAGAGTTACTGTTAGGGTTAGATATAGTGTTAGGGTTAGGGATAGATTTAGGGTTGGTATTAGGGTTAGGGTTAGAGTTACATTTTGTGTTGTGGTTAGGGTAAGAGTTAGGGTTAGGGTTAGTGTTAGGGCTAGGGTTGGTTTTAGCTTTAGTTTTATGGTTAGTGTTAGGGTTAGGTAAGGGTTAGTGTTAGGATTGTGTTAGGTTTAGGATTATGGTTTCCTTTAGTGTTTGGTTATGGTTAAGTGTAGGGTTATTAGGGTTAGTATTAGGTTTAGTGTTAGGGTTAGGTTTAGAATTAGTGTTAGGGTTAGCATTAGCTTAGGGTTAGGGTTAGGGTTAGGGAAACTTTGAGGGTTAATGCTAGGTTTAGTGTTATGGTTAGTGCTAGGGGTAGGGTTAGAGTTAGTTCTTGGGTTAGGATTAGGGTTAAGGTATGTTTAGGGTTAGGGTTAGGGTTAGATTTAAGGTTAGGTTTAGTGTAAGAGTTTGGGTTAGGGTTAGGGTTAGGGTTAGGATATGGTTAGATTTTGGCTTAGTGATATGGTTTGTGTTAGGGATGTGGTTAGTATTAGGGTTAGGGTTATATTTCAGATTAGGTTTAGGGTTAGAATTAGGGTTAATGTCAGTGTTAGGGTTAGGATTAGTGTTAGTGTTAGGTTAGGGGTAGAGTTATGGAAAGAGTTAAGTTTAGGTTTAGTGTTAGGTTTTGGGATATGGTTAGGGTTAGTGTTAGGCTTAAGGTTAGATTTCATGTTAGGGTTAGGTTTTTTGTGAGTTTTAGGGTTAGGGTTAGGGTTTGAATTTGGTTTAGGGTTAGAGTTATGGATAAAGCTATGTTTACGGTTATTTTTAGCTTTAGTTTTATGGTTAGTGTTAGGGTTTGTGTTACTATTAGGTAAGGGTTAGGGTTAGGGTTGGGTTAGGTTTAGAGTTATGGTTTGGGTTATGGTTTTTGTTAGGGTTAGGGTTAGGATTACGGTTAGGTGTAGGGTTAGGGTTAGAATTAGGGTTAGTGTTAAGGTTATAATTAAGGTTAGGTTTATATTTTATTTTATTTTTTTTTTTGGTTATCATTAGGGTTAGTATTTGGGTTAGATTTAGGGTAAATTCTAGGGTTAATGTTAGGGTTAGGGTAAGTGTTAGGGCTAGGGTTAAGGTTTGTGTAGGTTCTCAGTTTAATATTTGGGTTAGGGTAAGGTTTAGGTTTAGGGCTAGTCTTAGGTTTAAGGTTAGGTTTAGTGTTTGGGTTAGGGTTAGGTTGAATGTTAGTGTTAGAGTTAGGGTTAATTTTAGTGTTTGGTGTAGGGTTATGTAAGGGTTATGGATAGTGTTATGGTGAAAGATAGGTTTAGAGTTAGTGTTAGGCTTACGTATAGGGTTAGTATTATATTTAGGGATAGGGTTAATGTTAGGGTTAGTGTTAGGGAAACGGTTAGTGTTAGAATAAGTGTTAGTGGGCTGGGGATGTGGCTCAAGCTGTACCGCAGTCACCTGGGATGTGTGTGGCCCGGGTTCGACGATCCTCAGCACCACATACAAAACAAAGATGTTGTGTCCGCCGATATCTAAAAAATAAATATTCAATTTCTCTCTCTCTTTCTCTCTCTCTCTCTCTTCTTCACTCTCTCTTTAAAAAAAAAAGAATAAGTGTTAGTGTTAGAGTTAGTGTTAAGATTAAGTTTAGGTTTAGGGTTAGGGTTAATGTAACTGTTAGGTTAGGTTAGGTTTAAGGTTAGTGTTAGTGTCTGGGTTAGGATTAAGTTTTGTGTTAGTGAATGGTTTAGGGTTATGTTTAGGGTTATCATTAGTGATAGGGTTAGGGTTGGGGTTAGGGTTATAGTTAGTGATAAGTTAAAGGTTATGTTTAGTGTTAGATTTAATGATAGGGTTAGGTTTGCGGGTAGGGTGAGTGTTCGGTTTGGGTTAAGATTGGTGTTAGGATTAATGATAGTGTTAGTGATATGGTTAAGGTTAGTGTTATGGTTAGGGTTAGTGTTAGGTTTAGGGTTAAAGTTAAATTTAGGGTTGGGGTTAGGTTTAGGGTTAGTGATAAGTTTAATGTTATGTTTAGTGTTAGTGTTGATGATAGGATTAGTGTTGTGGTTAGGGTTAGTGTTCAGGTTAGGGTTAAGATTTGTGTTAGGGTTAGCAGCAGTGTTAGGGATAGGGTTAAAGTTACTCTTAGGGTTAGTGTTTGTGTTAGGGTTAGGGTTAGGGTTAAGTTTAGGGTTAGGGTTTTGGTTACAGATAGAGTTAGTGTTAGGGTTAGGGTTAGTGTTAGGTTATGGGTTCAGGTTAAATTTAAGGTTAGTGTTAGGGTTAGTGTTATGGTTTCTGTTAGGGTAAGGGTTAGGGCTAGGGTTCTAGAAATGGTTATGACTCAGGATAAAGTTAATTTTAGGGTTAGGGTAAGGTTTAAGTTAGGGTTAAATTTAGGGTTAATGTTCTTGTTATGGTTAGAGTTAGAGTTAGGTTTAGGGTTACGCTTATTTTTAGGGTTATCATTAGTTTTAGGTAAAGGTTAATTTTAGGAATAGTGTTAGGATTAGGGTTAGGGTAAGGTTTAGGTTATGTTTAGGGTTAGTGTTAGGGGTAGTGATAGGGTTAGGGTTATGTTCAGGGTTAGTAAAAGTGTTAGGGTTAGTGTTAGGGTTAGGGATAGGTTTTGTGTTAGGGTTAGCTATAGAGTTAGGGTTACAATTAAAATTAGAGTTAGAGTTAGTGTTAGGATTAGTGTTAGGGTTACTGTTAGGGATAGGGTTAAGGTTAGGGTTAGCAATAGTCTTAATGTTAGGGATAGGTTTAGGCTTCGGGTTAGTGTTAGTGTTAGGGTTAGGGTTAGGGTTAGTGTTAGGGTTAGGGTTAGTGTTAGGGTTAGTGTTAGTGTTAGTATTAGGGTTAGGGTTAGGTTTAGTGTTAAGGTTAGGATTAGGTTTAGGGTTAGTGTTAGGCTTAGGGTTAGGTTTATGGTTAGTGTTAGGTTTAGGGTTAGGATTAGGGCTTGTGTTAGTGGTATGATTAGTGTTAGGGTTAGGGTTAGTGTTAGGAATATATTTAGGGTTAATGTTATTTTTAGGTTTCGGGTTAGGGTTAAGGTTAGTGTTTCTGTTAGGGTTAGGCTTAAGTTTAATGTTTGGGTTAGGGTTAGTGTTAGGTTTAGTGTTAGTTTCAGGGTTAGTGTTAGTGATAGCGTGAGGCTTAGGGTAAGTATTGGCATTCGTATTGGGGTTAGGTTGAGGTTTAGGGTTAGGGTTAGGGTTTGTGTAAGGCTTAGGGTTAGGGTTATGGTGTGAGGTTTAAGGTTGGTGTTTGGGTTAGTATTAGGGTAATAATTAGGGTTAGTGTTAGGATTATTGTTAGGCTTAGGGTTAGTATTTGGCTTAGATTTAGGGTTGTTGGTAGGGTTAGGTTTAGGGTTCTTGTTAAGGTTATGTTTATGTTTACGTTTAGGTTAGTGTTAGGGTTAGTGTTAATGTTAGGTTTAGGGATAGTGTTAAGGTTAACAATAGTTTTAGTGTTAGGGTTAGGGTTAGTGTTAGGTTAGGGTTAGGTTTAGGTTTATTGTTATGGTTAGTGTTAGGGTTAAGTTTAAAATTGGTCATAGGGTTAGTTTTAGGGTTAGATTTAGTGTTAGGCTAAGGGTTAGGGTTAGGGTTAGGGTTTTGGTTAGGCTTAGGTTTACTTTTAGAGTTATGGTTAGGGTTAGGGTTAGGGTTACTGTTAGGGTTAGTGTTTGTGTTAGGGTTCAGGGTTAGGTTTAGTGTTTTGTTTAAGATTGGTGTTAGTTTAGTGTTAGGATTAGGGTTTGGGTTAGTGTTATGGTTTTGGTTAGGGTTAGTGTTTCATGTAGGTTTAAGGTTAGGTTTAATTGTAGTGTTAGTGTTAGTGTAAGGGTTAGGGTTAGGGTTAGGTTTAATATTAGGTTTAGGGTTATGGTTAGGGTTAGTGACGGTGTTAGTATTAAGTTAGCATTAGTGTTAGTGTTAGGGTTATGGTTATTTTTAGGTTTAGGGTTAGTCTTAGGTTTAGGGTTAGTATAGGGTAAGGGTTAGGGTCAGATTAGTGAGAGAATTAGGGTTAGGTTTCGGATTATGTTTTCTGTTAGGGTTATGTTTAGGGTTAGTGTTAGGATTAAGGTTAGGTTTAGGTTTATGGTTAGTGTTAGGGTTAGCATTAGTGTTAGGATTTGTGTTAGGGTTCGTGTTTGCGTTCAGTTTAGTGTTAGGTTTAGGTTTAGTGTTAGAGTTAGTGTTAGTGTTGGGGTTATGTTTAGGTGTAGGTATAGTATTAGGTTTAGGGATAGCTTTAGGGTTAGTGTTAGGTTAGGGTTACATTTATTGTTATGGATAGAGTTAGGGTTACAGTTAGTGTTAGGCTTACAGTTAGGTTTAGGTAAGGGTTAAGGTTAGTGTTTGGTTAGATTTAGGGTTATGGTTTGGGTTAGGGTTTGTGTTAGGATTAGGATTAGGGTTAGGGTTAAAATTAGGTTTAGGATTAGGGTTAGAGTAAGGATTAATGTAAAAGTTAGGGTACAGTTTAGAATTAGTGTTATTGTTAAGGTTAGGGTTAGGATTAGTGGAAGTTTTAGGGTTACTGTTTTTTTTTTTTATTTTTTATTGTGGGTTGTTCAAAACATTACAAATTTCTTGACATATCATATTCCACACTTTGATTCAAGTGGGTTATGAACTCCCACCTTCACCCCATACACAGATTGCAGAATCACATCAGTTACACATCCATTGATTTACATATTGCCATACTAATGTCTGTTGTGCTCCGCTGCCTTTCCCATCCTCCACCCTCGCCCCTCCCACCTGTCCCCTCCCCTCCCCTCCTCTCTCTCTACCCCCTCCACTGTATAACCCTGAGGGTCTCCTTCCATTACCGTGCAATTTCCCTTCTCTCTCCCTTTCCCTCCCACCTCTCATCCCTGTTTAATGTTAATCTTCTTCTCCTGTTCTTCATCCCTACTCTGATCTTAGTTACTCTCCTTATATCAAAGAAGACATTTGGCATTTGATTTTTAGGTATTGGCTAGCTTCACTTAGCATAATCTGCTCTAATGCCATCCATTTCCCTGTAAATTCTATGATTTTGTCATTTTTTAATGCAGAGTAGTACTCCATTGTGTATAAATGCCACAATTTTTTAACCATTCGTCTATTGAAGGACATCTAGGTTGGTTCCACAGTCTTGCTATTGTGAACTGTGCTGCTATGAACATCAATGTAGCAGTGTCCCTGTAGCATGCTCTTTTTAGGTCTTTAGGGAATAGACCGAGAAGGGGAAGAGCTGGGTCAAATGGTGGCTCCATTCCCAGCTTTCCAAGAAATCTCCATATTGCTTTCCAAATTGGCTGCACCAATCTGCAGTCCCACCAGCAATGTACAAGTGTACCCTTTTCCCCACATCCTCGCCAGCACTTGTTGTTGTTTGACTTCATAATGGCTGCCAATCTTACTGGAGTGAGATGGTATCTTAGGGTGGTTTTGATTTGCATTTCTCTGACAGCTGGAGATGTTGAGCATTTTTTCATGTACTTGTTGATTGACTGTATATCCTCCTCTGAGAAGTGTCTGTTCAGGTCCTTGGCCCATTTGTTGATTGGGTTGTTTGTTATCTTATTGTCTAATTTTTTGAGTTCTTTGTATACTCTGGATATTAGGGCTCTATCTGAAGTGTGAGGAGTAAAGATTTGTTCCCAGGATGTAGGCTCCCTATTTACCTCTCTTATTGTTTCTTTTGCTGAGAAAAAACTTTTTAGTTTGAGTAAGTCCCATTTGTTGATTCTAGTTATTAACTTTTGTGCTATGGGTGTCCTATTGAGGAATTTGGAGCCCGACCCCACCGACTGTAGATCGTAGCCAACTTTTTCTTCTATCAGACGGTGCGTCTCTGATTTGATATCAAGCTCCTTGATCTATTTTGAATTCACTTTTGTGCATGGCGAGAGAAAGGGATTCAGTTTCATTTTGTTGCATATGGATTTCCAGTTTTCCCAGCACCAATTGTTGAAGATGCTATCCTTCCTCCATTGCATGCTTTTAGCCCCTTTATCAAATATAAGATAGTTGTAGGTTTGTGGATTGGTTTCTGTGTCCTCTATTCTGTACCATTGGTCCACCCGCCTGTTTTGGTACCAGTACCATGCTGTTTTTGTTACTATTGCTCTGTAGTATAGTTTGAAGTCTGGTATCACTATACCACCTGATTCACACTTCCTGCTTAGCATTGTTTTTGCTATTTTGGATCTTTTATTTTTCCATATGAATTTCATGATTGCTTCCTCTATTTCTACAAGAAATGCCTTTGGGATTTTGATTGGCATTGCATTAAACCTATAGAGAACTTTTGGTAATATCGCCATTTTGATGATGTTAGTTCTGCCTATCCATGAACAGGGTGTATTTTTCCATCTTCTAAGATCTTCTTCTATTTCTCTCTTTAGGGTTCTGTAGTTTTCATTGTATAAGTCTTTCACCTCTTTTGTTAGGTTGATTCCCAAGTATTTTATTTTTTGAAGATATTTTGAATGGAGTGGTTGTACTCATTTCCATTTCAGAGGATTTGTCGCTGATATACAGGAATGCCTTTGATTTATGCGTGTTGATTTTATATCCTGCCACTTTGCTGAATTCATTTATTAGCTCTAATCGTTTCTTTGTAGAGCCTTTTGGGTCTGCTAGGTATAGAATCATATCATCTGCAAATAGTGATAATTTAAGTTCTTCTTTTCCTATTTTTATGCCTTTAATTTCTTTCATCTCTATAATTGCTCTGGCCAGTGTTTCGAGAACTATGTTGAACAGAAGTGGTGAAAGAGGGCATCCCTGTCTTGTTCCAGCTTTTAGAGGGAATGTCTTCAGTTTTTCTCCATTCAGAATGATGCTAGCCTGAGGCTTAGCATAGATTGCTTTTACAATATTGAGGTATGTTCGTGTTATCCCTAGTTTTTCCAGAGCTTTGAACATAAAGGGATGCTGTACTTTGTCGAATGCTTTTTCCGCATCTATCGAGATGATCATGTGCTTCTTATTTTTACGTCTATTGATGTGGTGAATAGCATTTATTGATGTCCATATATTGAACCAGCCTTGCATCCCAGGGATGAATCCTACTTGATCATGGTGTACAATTTTTTTGATATGTTTTTGTATCCGATTCACCAGAATTTTATTGAGGATTTTTGCATCTAGGTTCATTAGAGATATTGGTCTGTAGTTTTCTTTCTTTGAAGTGTCTTTGTCTGGTTTAGGTATCAGGGTGATGTTGGCCTCGTAGAATGAATTTGGAAGTTCTCCCTCCTTTTCTATTTCCTGAAGTAGCTTGAAAAATATTGGTATTAGTTCTTCTTTAAAGGTTTTGTAAAATTCTGCTGTATATCCATCCAGTCCTGGGCTTTTGTTAGTTGGGAGTCTTTTTATGGTTTCCTCTATTTCCTCAATTGATATTGGTCTGTTTAGGTTTTCTATATCCTCCTGACTCAATCTGGGCAGATCATATCACTTAAGAAATTTATCTATGCCTTCACTATCTTCTAATTTATTGGAGTATAAGGATTCAAAATAATTTTTGATTATCTTCTGTATTTCTGAAGTGTCTGTTGTGATATTGCCTCTTTCATCCCGTATGTTAGTAATTTGAGTTCTCTCTCTTCTTCTCTTCGCTAGCATGGCTAAGGGTCTGTCGATTTTGTTTATTTTTTCGAAGAAACAACTTTTAGTTTTGTCAATTTTTTCAATTGTTTCTTTTGTTTCGATTTCATTCATTTCAGCTCTGATTTTAATTATTTCTTGCCTTCTACTTCTTTTGCTGTTGTTTTGCTCTTCTTTTTCTAGGATTTTGAGATGAAGTATGAGATCATTTATTTGTTGGATTTTTCTTTTTTTAAGGAATGAACTCCAAGCAATGAATTTTCCTCTTAGAACTGCTTTCAATGTGTCACATACATTCTGATATGTTGTGTCTGTGTTTTCATTTATCTCTAAGATTTTTTTAATTTCCTCCTTGATGTCTTCTATAACCCATTGATCATTCAGTAACCTATTGTTCATTCTCCAAGTGATGTATGGTTTTTTCTTCCTTCTTTTATCGTTGATTTTCAGTTTCATTCCATTATGATGAGATGAGATGCATGGTATTATCTCTACTCCTTTATATTGTCTAAGAGTTGCCCTGTGACATAATATATGATCTATTTTTGGGAAGGATCCATGTGCTGCTGAGAAAAAAGTGTAACTGCTTGATGTTGGGTGGTATACTCTATATATGTCAATTAGGTCTAGGTTATTAATAGTGTTATTGAGTTCTATAGTTTCCTTATTCAACTTTTGTTTGGAAGATCTGTCCAGTGGCGAGAGAGGTGTATTGAAGTCTCCCATGATTATGGTATGGTGGTCTATTAGACTCTTGAACTTGAGAAGAGTTTGTTTGACGAACATAGCTGCACCATTGTTTGGGGCATAAATATTTATGATTGTTATGTCTTGTTGGTGTATGGTTCCCTTAAGCAGTATGTAGTGTCCCTCTTTATCCCTTTTGATTAACTTTGGCTTGAAATCTATTTTATTTGATATGAGTATGGATACTCCTGCTTGTTTCCGAAGTCCATATGAGTGATATGATTTTTCCCAACCTTTCACCTTCAGCCTATGTATGTCTTTTCCTATCAAATGTGTCTCCTGTAGGCAGCATATTGTTGGGTCTTGTTTTGTGATCCATTCTACTAGCCTGTGTCTCTTAATTGGTGAGTTTAAGCCATTAACATTTAGGGTTATTATTGAGATATGGGTTGTTCTTCCAGCCATATTTGTTTATTTATGTTACTAAACATGGTTTGTTTTCCTTTTTGATTATTTCCCCCCCTTTTACTGTCCTACCTCCCACTGTTAGTTTTCATTGTTATTTTCCATTTCCTCTTCCTGTAATGTTTTGGCGAGGATGTTTTGAAGAGATGGTTTTCTAGCTGCGAATTCTTTAAACTTTTGTTTATCGTGGAAGGTTTTAATTTCATCTTCCATCCTGAAGCTTAATTTCGCTGAATACACAATTCTTGGTTGGAACCCATTTTCTTTCAGTGTTTGAAATATGTTATTACAGGATCTTCTAGCTTTCAGAGTCTATGTTGAAAGATCAGCTGTTATCCTGATTGGCTTACCCCTAAATGTAATCTGCTTCCTTTCTCTTGTAGCTTTTAAAATTTTCTCCTTATTCTGTATGTTGGGCATCTTCATTATAATGTGTCTAGGTGTGGATCTCTTATGATTTTGCACATTCGGCATTCTGTAGGCTTCTTGAATTTGGGATTCTGTCTCATTCTTCAAGTCTGGGAATTTTTCTCGTATTATTTCATTGAGTAGATTGCTCATTCCTTTGTTTTGGAGCTCTGTACCTTCCTGTATCCCAATGACTCTTAAGTTTGGTCTCTTAATGTTATCCCATATTTCTTGGATGTTCTGCTCATGGTTTCTTAACAGTCTTGCTGAACTGTCTATGTTCTTTTCCAGTTGAAATACTTTGTCTTCATTGTCTGATGTTCTATCTTCTAAGTGTTCTAATCTGCTGGTAGTATTCTCCATTGATTTTTTAGTTGGTTTATTGCTTCCTGCATTTCTAGGATTTCTGTTTGTTTGTTTTTTATAACCTCTATCTCCCTGTATAGTTGATCCTTTGCTTCCTGGATTTGTTTGCGTAATTCATTGTCGAAGTGATCTTTCATTGTCCGATTTTGCTGTTTAATGTCTTCCTTGAGATTCCAGATCATCTGAAGCATGTATATCCTGAATTCTTTTTCTGACAATCCATCTGCTGCAGCTGTTACCTCTTCTAAAGTTGCGTTGACCTGCATTGCTTGTGGTCCTTTCTTTCCTTGTCTTTTCATACTGCTTGTGTATCTTTCCTGCAGGCGCGGGCGGCAGCTCTGCTCTCTCCTTATTCCAATTGAGGTGTCGTGGCTACCATGCTGGCAGGTCACTGGGCCTGTTCTGGGCACTGGCGGTGGCACTGTTCTGCCCCTACTCCAATTGGGGTGACACGTGTACCACGCCGGCAGGCCACCGGTCCTGATCCGCCAGTCGGTTGCAGGTTTGCCTACCCTGCAGGCGCGGGCGGCGGCTCTACTCTGCCTCTACTCCAAATGGGGTGTCGTGACTATGCCGCCTGCAGGACGCTGGGCCTGTTCCTGGCACGGGCGGCGACTCTGCTCTGCCCCTACTCCAATTAGGGTGGTGTGTGTACCACTCCGGCAGGCTCCTGGGCCTGATCCGCCGGGCTGTTGCAGGTCTGCCTACCTTGGAGGCGCAGGCAGCGGATCTGCCCTGCCCCTCCTACCATGCCTGCGGACCCCTGGGCCTGATCTGCAGGTTGGTCACAGGTCTGCTCACCCTGTGGGCACGGGTGGCGGTTCCGCTCCGCCCCCACTCCAATTGGCGTCACGTGACCACCACACTGGCAGGGCATGATCCGGGCGTGGGAGAAGGATCTGCTCTGCCCCTACTCCAGTTGGGGTGACGTGTGTACCACACTGGCAGGCCACTGGGCCTGACCCGCCAGGCTGTCACAGGTCTGTTTACCTTGCAAGCGCGAACAGCGGCTCTGCCCTGCCCCTCCTACCACGCCCATGTACCACTGGGTCGCGGGTCTGCCCACCTTGCGGGTGCGGGTGGCGGCTCCGCTCTGCCCCCTCTCCTATTGGGGTCACGCGGTCACCATGCTGGCGAGCCGCTGGGCCTGCTCCGGGCGCTGGCGGCGGCCCAGCTCCTCCCCTCTGGCTCGACAACAAATTGAGGAGACTCGGGTGTCTGTGCCTCACCACCCCTACCAGGAGACCAACTGTTTCTGTCGCCGCTGGTATTGATGAAGTTCTCTCCTCCGCCGCTTTCTGATGACATCAGATCTCTGACATGTTGGTATCCTATGCAAATGGCAGCATTTCGTTCCCCTTGCCAGGCAACCAAAGCAACGGGTGAGTCCTGACCGGCCCTCAGCAGGACCCGGACCGAGAAGCAGTTTCCGGGGGCTCCTAGCCCCGGGCCAGGGAAGTTCTGGGAGCCGGAACTCGGCTGCTCCGTGCTCAGTGTAAGCTCCTATAAGTGTAGGCTCCAAGAAGCAGTCCCCGCGGGCTCAGTTCCGGGAGCTGGAATTCGGCCGCTTAGTGCTTGGTGTATGCTCTGATGGGAGCAGGGTCCAAGAAGCAGCCTCCGCAGGCTCCACAGCCCTGGGCCAGGGCAGTTCCGGGACGGTTCCGGGAGCCGGAACTCGGCCGCCCTGCGCTTGGTGTTTGCTCCGATAAGATCAGGTTCTAAGAAGCACCCAGGCACTGAACCCTAGCAATCTGTCTGCAAACCGCAGGCGAATTGCAGCCTGAAATTACCTGTTCTATGGCTGAATGCGCTGCGGTCAGTCGAAAACAGGGATGGTGACGTCAGCTTTCCAACATGGTCACTGCTGGCCTCCTCTGTGGTCTGACCGGTGTGGAGAACCGAGATGGACCGCTTCCTTCCCCCGTCTCGAACCCAGAATTCAGCCCTGAGTACGGTGCTTACATGGCTGGCAGAAACTGCAGCGCTGTATCCCTGTGTCGCTATCTCCTCGTTTCCCAGCGCGCGCTGCAGACTCTAACCGGGGGGCGGTTTGCTGAATAAGCAGTGTTACCCTCCGTGCGACAAACCTCTCTCGTTTGAGTCCCCGTAGCCGATCCTCGTGCGATGGAAATCCTTCCTCCAGGTTCTGGAGCACCCCACTTTTGCTGGAAATTCCTAACAAGATATCCTTTAGCCGTCCTGACTTGTCATACTCCCACACAGTGAAGCAGCACACGGGGGCAATGCACTCCCCTCACCTCCATCTTCCTTCTCTCAGGGTTACTGTTATGGTAAGGGTTAGTTTTAGGGTTAGTGTTAGGGTTAGCATTAGGGTTACGCTTAGTGAAAGTTTTAGGATTACTCTTTTGATTAGGGTTCATTTTAGGGTTAGTGTTAGGGTTAGGATTAGGGTTAGGGTCAGTGCTCAGGTTAGGGTTAGGGTTAAAGTAAGGTTAAGTGTTTGGGTTAGTTTTAGGTTTAAGGTTAGGATTAGTGTTAGGGTTTGGGATAGAGTTAGGGTGAGGGTTATTGTTAGGATTAGTCTAGGGTTAGTATTAGGCTTAGTGTTAGGGTTTGTGGTAGGGTAAGTGTTAGTATTAGGTTTATGGGTACAGTTCGGATTAGGGTTAGGTTTAGTATTAGGGTAAGTGTTTCAATTCGGGTTAGGTTTAGTGTTAGGGTTAGTGTTAGGGTTAGGGGTAGGGTTAAGTTTAGGGTTCGTGTTAGGGTTAGAGTTAGGGTGAGTGTTAGGGTTAGGTTTAGGGTTAGGGTTAATTTTAATGTTTGAGTTAAAGTTAGGGTTAGAGTTATGGATAGTGTTAGGGTTAGGGATAGATTTAGGGTTAGTTTTAGGCTGAGGTTCAGGGTTAATGTTGCGTTTAGGGTTAGTGTTAGTTTTAGGGATAGTGTTAGATTTAGAATTAGGGATACGATTAGTGTTAGGATGAGGGTTAGTTTTAGGGTTACTGTCAAGTTTACATTAAATTTTAGGGTTAGGGTTAGTATTATTTTTAGGTTAGGGATAGTGTTAGTATTAGGGTTACGGTTAGGGTTAGGGATAGGTTTAGGGTTATGTTTAAGTTTAGTGTTAGTGATAGGGTTAGGGTTCGGGTTAGAGTCTGTGTTTGTGTTAGGGTAAGGATTAGTGTTAGGGTTAGTGTTGTTTTAGGGATAGGGTTAAGATTAGTGTTAGGGTTAATATTATGGATTGGGTTAGGTTTAGGGTTAGTTTTAGTTTTAGGGTTAAGATTAGGTTTAGGTTTGTGTAAGGTTTAGTGTTATTGATAGGGTTAGGGTTAGGTTTAGGTTTGGTTATACAGTTAGGGTTAGGGTTAGGGTTAGTGCTCGCTTTAAGTTTAGGGTTAGAGTAAGGTTAAGGTTAGGATTAGGGCTAGGTTTGCGTTTAAGGTTAGGGTTAGTGTTAGGGTTTGGGTTAGGGTTAGTGTTAGGGTTAATTTTAGAGTTAGGTTAGGGTTAGTTTTAGGCTTAGTGTTAGCGTTTGTGTTAGGGTAAGGGTTACAGTTCGCATTAGGGTTAGGGTTAGGGTTAATGTTAGGGTTAGTGTTAGGGTTAGGGTTAAGATTAGGGTTAGAATTAGAGTCATGACAAGCGTTAGGTTTAGGGTTAGTGCTAGAGTAAGGGATAGAATTAGGGTTCGTGTTCGTGTTAGGGTTAGGGTGAGTTTTAGGCTTAGGTTTAGGGTTAGGTTTTGGGTTGGGATAGCTTGTGTAAGAGTTAGGTTTAGGGTTATAGATAGTGTTAGGGTTAGGGATAGGTTTAGGGTTAGTGTTAGGCTTATGTTTAGGGACAGGGCTAGGGTTGGGGTTAGGGTTAGTGTTCGGGTTAGGATTAGGATTAGTATTAGCATTAGTGTTAGTGTTAGGGATTGGTTTAAGTTTAGTGTTAGGTTAAGTATTAGGGTTAGGATTATGGTTACGGATAGAGTTAGTGTTAGTTTCAGGTTTAGGGTTAGGGTTAGGGTTAGTGTTAGGGTTATGGTTAAGGTTAGGGTTAGGTTTAGGGTTAGAGTTAAGGTTTGTGTTAGGGTGATGGTTAGGTTTAGGGTTAGGGTTACGGTTATGGTTTGGATTCAGATTAAGGTTAGTGTTGGTGTAGGGTTAGGTTTGGGTTAGTATTAGTGTTAAGGTTTGTGTTAGGGTTAGATTTAGGGTTAGGTTTAGGGTTAAGTTTATTGTTAATATTATTGTTAGTTTTAGGTTAGGGATAGTTTTAGGTTTAGTGTTAGGGTTAGGCTTAGTGTAAGGTTTAGGTTATGTTTAGGGTTAGGTTTAGGTTAGGGTTAGAGTTATGGTTTGTATAAGGGATTTTCTTAGGGTTAATGTTAGTGTTAGGGATAGGGTGAAGTTTAAGGTTAGGGCTAATGTTAGGGTTAGGGTTACGGTTTGTGTTAGATTAGTGTTAGGGTTAGGTTTTGGGTAAAGTTTAGGATTAGGGTTTTGTGTTAGGGTTCGGGATAGGTTTAGGGTAAAGTTTAGGATTAGGGTTAGAGTTAGTGTTAGCATTAGGGTTAGGATTAGTGTTAGTGTTAGGGTTAGGGGTTAGTGTTAATTTTAGGGATCGGTTTAGGGTTATGGTTAGTGTTATGGTTAGAGTTAAGGTTAGGGTTATGTTTCATGCAAGGGTTAGGATTAGGGTTAGGTTTAGGGTTAGTGAAAGTGTTACCATTAGGTTTAGGGTTAGTGTTAGTGTTAGTGTTAGGGTTATGTTTAGTGTTAGGGTTAGGATTAAGTTTAGGGTTAGTTAGGGTTAGGGTTAGGGTTTGTGTTAGGGTCAGGGATAAGGTTTGTGTTAGGGTCAGGTTCAGGGTTAGGATTTCAGTTCAGATCAGGGTTAGTTTAGTGTTAGGTTTAGGGTTTGAATTAGTGTTATGGTTCAGGTTATGCTTAGTGTTTCATTTAGGGTTAGTGTTAGGGTTAGGATTAGAATTTTCATTAGTGTTATGTTTAGGGATAGGGGTAGGCCTATAGTTAATGATAGAGTAATGTTTAGGATTAGGGTTAGTGTTAAGGTTAGGTTTATGTTAGGGTTAGGTTAGGGTTAGGATTATTTTAGGGTGTTATGGTAGTGGTTAGGGTTTGTGTTAGGGTTAGTGTTAGGGTTAGACTAATGGTTAGGTTTAGGGTTATATTTTGTGTTCATGTTAGGGTTAGTGTTATTGTTAGGGTTATGGCTAGGTTTAGATTTAGGGTTAGATTTAGTTGTATTGTTAGGGTTAGGGGTAGATCTTGCGGTTAATGTTAGGTTCATGGTTAGGATTTGGTTTAGAGACAGGGTTAGTGTTAGGGTTAGATTCAGTGTTAGAGTTAGTTATTTTTTAGGTTCAGGCTTAGGGTTTGTCGTAGGATTAGGGTTAGTGTAGATTTAGTGTTAGGTTTAGGTAAGTTATAGGGTTAGGGTTCTGATTGGGTTTCTTGTTAGGGTTATGGTTAGGGTTAGTTTTAGGGTTAAGGTTAGGGTTAGGATTAGAATTAGTAATAGGGTTAGGTTTAGTGTTAGGTTTAGGGTTAGGGTTCCTGCTAGTATTAGTTTTTTGATACGGATAAGGTTAGGTTTAGTGTTAGGGTTAGTATTAGTGTTATGGTTAGGGTAATGGTTAGTGATAGGGTTAGAATTAGGGTTAGGGTTAGGGTTTGTGTTAGGGTTAGAGTTAGTTTTAGTTTTAGTTTTATGGTTAGTGTTAGGCTTAGGGTTAGAATTTGGTAATATTAGAGTTAGGGTTGGGTTAGGTTTAGGGATATGGTTTGTGTTAGGGTTTGTATTAGGGTTAGGGTTATGGTTAGGTGTAGGTTTAGGGTTAGTATTACTGTAAGTAGGGTTAGTGGTAGAGTTAAGTTTAGATTTAGTTTTAGGGTTAGCATTAGGTTTAGGGTTAAGGTTAATGTAAGTTTTAGGTTTAGTGTTAGGCTTAGTGTTAGTGTTAGGGTTAGTGTTAGAGTTAGTGATAGGGTTAGGGTTAGGTCTTGGCTTAGGGATAGGGTTAAGGTAACGTTTAGGGTTAGGGTTAGGTTTAGATTTAAGTTTAGGTTTAGTGTTAAGTTTTGGGTTAGAGTTAGGGTTAGGGTAAGGTTAGGGTAAGTTTTAGGCTTAGTGTTAGGGTTTGTTTTAGGGTAGCATTAATATTAGGGTTAAAGTTACAGTTCAGATTAGGGTTAGGTTTAGTTTTAGGGTTAGTGTTCGTGTTCGTGTTAGGGTTAGGGTTAGGGTTAGAGTTAGTGTTATTGTTAGCGTTGGGATTATGGTTAGAGTAATGGTAAGCATTAGGTTTAAGGTTACGGTTAGGGTTAGTGTTAGGTTTTGGTTTGGGTTAGCGTTAATGTAAGGCTTGGGTTATGTGTAGAATTAGTGTTAGGGTTAGCATTAGAATTAGGTTTAGAGTCAGTGTTAGGGTTAGCGTTAAGTTTATGGTAAGGATTAGGGTTATGGTTAGTGTTAGGCTTAGGGTTAGGGTTAGGGTTTGAGATAGGGTTATGGTTAGAGTTAGGTTTAGTGTTAGGGTTAAGGTTAGGGTTAGTTTTATTGTTAGGTTATATTTAGGGTTAGGATAAGGATTAGGTTTAGGATTAAGTTTAGGTTTAGGGTTAGTGTTAAATTTTTCATTAGAGTTAGTGTTATGGTGAGGCTTAGGGTTAGGTTTAGGGGTAATGTTAGGGTTTGGATTAGAGTTAGTGTTAGTGTTAGAGATAGGGTTAGAACTTTTGTTAAGGTTAGGTTCAAGGTAAGTGTAAGTTTAAGTTTACTGGTAGGATTAAGGTTAGTGTTAGGGTTAGTGTTAGTGTTAATTTTTGCATTACAGTTAGTGTTAGGTTTAGTTTCAGGGTTAGGTTTAGAGTTAGGGATAGGGTTTGTGTTAGGCTTAGGGTTAGGTTGGGGGTTAGGGTTAGGACTAGTGTTAGTGTTAGGGTTACGGATAAGTTTAGGGTTTTGTTAGGGTTAGGGTTCGGGTTAGTGTTAGGTTTAGGGATAGGAGTAGTGTGAGGGTTAGGTTTAGGGTTCGTGTTAGGTTAGGGTTAACTTGAGTTTTAGGTTTACTGTTAGGTTGAGGTTCAGTGTTAGTGTTTCGTTTAGGGTTAGGGATAGTGTTAAATACAGTGGTAGGGTTAGGGATAGGTTTAGAGTTAGTGATAGGGTTAGGGTTACGATTAGGTTTAGTGTTAGGGTTTGGGTTAACAATAGTGTTAGGGTTAGGGATATGTTTAGGGTTTGGGTTAGGGTTAGGGTTATTTTTAGGGTTAGGCTTAAGGATAGCGCTAGTGCTAGTGTTAGAGTTAGGATTAGCTTTAGGGTTAGTAGTAGGGTTAGAATTTGGGCTAGATTTAGGGTTACTTTTAGTGTTAGTGTTTGCATTATGTTTAGTTTCAGGGTTAGGTTTATGGTTATGGTTAGGTTTAGTGTTAGGTTTAGGGCTCAAGTTAGCATTAGGGTTAAGGTTACAGATAGGATAATGCTATTTTTAGGGTTAGGTTCAGGTTAGGGTTAGGGAAGTGGATAGGTTAGGTTTAGGGATGGTGGTAGGGTCAGGCTGAGGATTAGCATTAGTTTTAGGATTAAGGTTAGGGTAATGCCTAGGGTTAGAGCAAGGGTTAGGGCTAGGGTAATGGTTAGAGTAAGCACTAGGGGTAGGTTTAGGTTTAGGTTTATTGCAAGGATTAAAGTTAGGGTTATGTATTGGTTAAGTTTTAGGGCTCTGTTTAGGGTTAGACTTAGGTTTAAAGCTAGGTTTGTGTCTTGGATTAGGGCTAGGTTTTGGGTTATGTTAGGGCACTTTTTAGGAATATGGCTAATGTAAGAACTAAGTTTATGATTAGGGGTAGTTTTAAAGTTACTTTTAGGAATGAGTCTAGTTTTAGGATTATGTTTAGGGTTAGGTTGATGTTTTTAACTAGGGTTAGTTTTAGGGTCAGAGTCAGAATCACGATTCATTTTATGGTTAGGGATAGGACTCAAATTAGGGGTAGGCTTAGGGCTAGATGTAGTGTTAGGATTTGGTTTAGGTTAAGAATTACGGTTAGTCCTATGGGTCAGTTTTGTTTTAGGACTAAAGCTAAAGTTAAGGGTAGTTTTATGATTAGCGTTATTGTTATTGCTACTGATAGGGTGAGTTTAGGATTAGGAGTAGATTTAGAGTTTTGATTAATTCTAGGGTTAGGTGTATGCTTAGGGTTAGAGCTAAGATTAGGGCTAGTGTTTGGTTTATGGTAAAGGATAGGGTTAAAACTAGGAATAGGGCTATGGCAAGAGTTAGAGTAAGTCTTAGGGCTAGAGTGTGGGTTAGGTTTAAGGCTAAATTAGGGCTAGGAATAGGTCTAGGCTTAGTGTTAGGCTTAGGCCTATGATTAGGGCTATTTTATGGTTAGGTTTAGGGTTAGGTTTAGGGGAAAAGCTGCCTGTTTACTTTCTACCTAAATTTCCATTTACCCTAGGTGACAAAATGAATTGAAATCTTAAAATACAATGTGTTCATGATAGTGAACCGTTGAATTGAGAAGAACATAACTTGTCAGCATACTTAGGCTAGATAAAAGATGACTCCTGTCCAGTATCAAAGAAATATGAACAAAACTAACTCTCACCCTACAGTTACCTCTAACCCTAGACCTAGCCCTAACCCTAAACCTAACATTAACCCTAACCTGATTAGAGAACCATTGATCCTAGAATTCCCACCCTTGGGGAGCCTTGAGGGGCAAGCTAAGTGATGAATCCTACACAACTTCAAAAAAATCTGACCAAATAATTATGGGAGGTATTTCAGTACATGCATATTTTCATGTTTTCTTCTAAACAGCTCTCAGATTAAGTTGTTTTTGCATGCTTAAGCATAGGCCTACTTTTACAAGGAACTTACCAGAGTCCCTACAGAGAACTGTTGGAGTGTGTGGGTTTCAAGCAGCTAGCACAAACCTTGTTTGATTTTTCAACTCCTATAACTTTGTCATATAGGTCAAAATTAAGTGAAATTTTAAAATACAAAATGTTGCTGACAGTGAACCAGTGAACACAGAAGGCTAAACCTTGGGAACAGAGTAATGTCAAAGAATTTTGAATAAAAACTAACTCTAACCCTAACACTAGTTCTAACCCTAGCTCTTCCCCTAACCCTAACTTTTTTTATGAAACCTTTGACCGTAGAATTTCCAAACTTGGGCAGCCTAGTGAAGCAACCTAAGGGATGAATGCTGCACAGTATCAAAGAAATCTGTCCAAAAAGGTGATGCAGTATATCAGTACATGCATATTTCTCTGTTATCTCCTTAAGGACTCTTGGATAAAGTTGTTTTTACATGCTTCAGCTTAGGCCTATTGTCACAAGAACAAACCAGAGCTTGCTCACAGAGAATTGAAGGAGTGTGAAGATTCAAGCAGCTAGCACCAATGCTGTTTGATTTCCAGCTCCATTTCCATTTACCTGTATAGAACAAAATAAACTGAAACTTTAAAATACAAACTGTTTCTTTCAGTAAACCATGGAACCTAGGAGGCCCAAACATGTGGATTATAGTAATGATGAACAAAATGAATCCTGCCCAGTATCAAAGAAATTTCAACAAAACTAACTCTAATCCTAATACTAGCTCTAACACTGGCACTAACACTATCCTTAACACAAACTCTAACCTGTTTGAAAAACTGTTGATCCTAGAAGTACCAAACATGGGGAGCCTAGTGGGCTAAGCTATCAGATGAAACCTATACAGTATCAAACAACTATCACCAAACAATTGAGGTGTTATTTCAGTTCATGAATATTTCTCTGTTTTCTGCTAAAGGACTCTCGGATAAAGTTGCTTTTGCCATCTTCATCTTAGGGCTACTTTCACAGGGAACAAACCAGAGATTTCCCACAGGGAACTGATTCAGTGTTTAAAGTTTCAAGCAGTTAGCTCCAACCCAGTTAGATTTCAACCTTCATTTTAATTGACCTATATAGGTCAATATGAAGTGGAACCTAAAAATACAGAGTGTCCCTGTTAATGAACCGTTTAAATGAGAAGGCCCAAACCTGGGGAGCATACTAAGTTTAGGTAAAAGATGATTCCTTTCAGGTATCAAAGAAATTTGTACAAAACTTACTCTCACCCTAACACTACATTTAACAGTAGCCCTAACCCCAATCCTAACACTAACCCTAACCTGATTAGAGAACCATTGATACTAGAAGTCCCCCACTTGGAGGTCTTTGTGGGGCAGGATAAATAATGAATCCTACCAGTTTGCAGTCCCACCAGCAATGTACAAGAGTACCCTTTTCCCCACATCCTCGCCAGCACTTGTTGTTGTTTGACTTCATAATGGTTGCCAATCTTACTGGAGTGAGATGGTATCTTAGGGTGGTTTTGATTTGCATTTCTCTGACTGCTAGAGATGGTGAGCATTTTTTCATGTACTTGTTGATTGATTGTATGTCCTCCTCTGAGAAGTGTCTGTTCAGGTTTTGGCCCATTTGTTGATTGGGTTATTTGTTTTCTTATTGTTTAATTTTTTGAGTTCTTTGTATACTCTGGATATTAGGGCTCTATCTGAAGTGTGAGGAGTAAAGATTTGTTCCCATGATGTAGGCTCCCTATTTACCTCTTTTATTGTTTCTCTTGCTGAGAGAAAACTTTTCAGTTTAAGTAAGTCCCATTTGTTGATTTTTGTTATCAACTTTTGTGCTATGGGTGTCCTATTAAGGAATTTGGAGCCCGACCCTACAATATGTAGATCGGAGCCAACTTTTTCCTCTATCAGATGCAGAGTCTCTGATTTGATATCAAGCTCCTTGATCCACTTTGAGTTAACTTTTGTGCATGGCGAGAGGAGGGGATTCAGTTTCATTTTGTTGCATATGGATTTCCAGTTTTCCCAGCACCATTTGTTGAAGATGCTATCCTCACTCCATTGCATGCTTTGAGCTCCTTTATCAAATATAAGATAGTTGTAGTTTTGTGGATTAGTCTCTGTGTCCTCTATTCTGTACCATTGGTCTACCCGCCTGTTTTGGTACCAGTACCATGCTGTTTTTGTTACTATTGCTCTGTAATATAGTTTTAAGTCTGGTATCGCTATACCGCCTGATTCGCACTTCCTGCTTAGCATTGCTTTTGCTATTCTGGGTCTTTTATTTTTCCATATGAATTTCATGATTGCTTTATCCATTTCTACAAGAAATGCCATTGGGATTTTGATTGGCATTGCATTAAACCTATAGAAAACTTTTGGTAATATCGCCATTTTGATGATGTTAGTTCTGCCTATCCATGAACAGGGTATATTTTTCCATCTTCTAAGATCTTCTTCTACTTCTCTTTTTAGGGTTTTGTAGTTTTCATTATATAAATCTTTCACCTCTTTTGTTAGGTTGATTCCCAAGTATTTTATTTTTTTTGAGGATATTGTGAATGGAGTGTTTTTCCTCATTTCCGTTTCGGAAGTTTTGTCGCTGATATACAGAAATGCCTTTGATTTATGCGTGTTGATTTTATATCCTGCCACTTTGCTGAATTCATTTATTAGTTCTAGTAGTTTTTTTGTATACCCTTTTGGGTCTTCTGGTATAGAATCATGTCATCTGCAAATAGTGATAATTTAAGTTCTTCCTTTCCTATTTTTATGCCTTTAATTTCTTTCGTCTGTCTAATTGCTCTGGCCAGTGTTTCGAGAACTATATTGAATAGAAGTGGTGATAGAGGGCATCCCTGTCTTGTTCCAGATTTTAGGGGGAATGCCTTCAATTTTTCTCCATTGAGAATGATGCTAGCCTGAGGCTTAGCATAGATAGCTTTTACAATGTCGAGGTAAGTTCCTGTTATCCCTAGTTTTTCTAATGTTTTGAACATAAAGGGATGATGTACTTTGTCAAATGCTTTTTCTGCATCTATTGAGATAATCATATGGTTCTTATTTTTAAGTCTATTGATGTGGTGAATAACATTTATTGATTTCCGTATATTGAACCATTCTTGCATCCCAGGGATGAATCCTACTTGATCATGGTGCACAATTTTTTTGATGTGCCTTTGTATCCGATTTGCCAGAATTTTATTGAGGATTTTTGCATCTATGTTCATCAGAGATATTGGTCTGTAGTTTTCTTTCTTTGAAGTGTCTTTGTCTGGTTTCGAAATCAGGGTGATGTTGGCCTCATAGAATGAATTTGGCAGAGCTCCTTCTTTTTCTATTTCCTGAAATAACTTGAAAAGTATTGGTATTAATTCTTCCTTAAAGGTTTTGTAAAACTCCGCTGTATACCCATCCGGTCCTGGGCTTTTCTTGGTTGGAACGCTTTTGATTGCTTCTTCTATTTCATCTATTGTTATTGGTCTGTTTAAGTTGTGAGTATCCTCCTGACTCAGTCTGGGCAAATCATATGACTTAAGGAATTTATCAATGTCTTCACTATCTTCTATTTTATTGGAATATAGGTTTTCAAAATAATTTCTAATTGTCTTCTGTATTTCTGTAATGTCTGTTGTGATATTGCCCTGAAGACCTTAAAAGAGCATACTGCAGGGATACTGCTACATCGATGTTCATAGCAGCACAATTCACAATTGCTAGACTGTGGAACCAACCCAGATGCCCTTCAATAGATGAATGGATAAAAAAAGTGGCATTTATACACCATGGAGTATTACGCAGCACTAAAAAATGACAAAATCATAGAATTTGCAGGGAAATGGATGGCACTAGAGCAGATTATGCTTAGTGAAGCTAGCCAATCCCTAAAAAACAAATACCAAATGTCTTCTTTGATATAATGAGAGCAACTAAGAACAGAGCAGGGAGGAAGAGCAGGAAGAAAAGATTAACATTAAACAGATACATGAGGTGGGATGGAAAGGGAGAGAAAAGGGAAATTGCATGGTAATGGAGGGAGACCCTCATTGTTATACAAAATTACATATAAGAGGTTGTGAGGGGAATGGGAAAATAAACAAGGAGACATATGAATTACAGTGGATGGGGTAGAGAGAGAAGATGGGAGGGGAGGGAGGGGGGATGGTAGAGGATAGGAAAGGTAGCAGAATACAACAGTTACTAATAGGGCATTATGTAAAAATGTGGATGTGTAACCGATGTGATTCTGCAATCTGTATTTGGGGTAAAATTGGGAGTTCATAACCAACTTGAATCTAATGTATGAAATATGATATGTCAAGAGCTTTATAATGTTTTGAACAACCAATAAAAAATTAAAAAAAAATAATGAATCCTACTCAGTATCAAAAAATTTGATAAAATAATTATGGGAGGAATTTCAGTGCATGCATATTCCCTGCTTTCTCCTAAAGGGCTCTCAGATAAAGCTGTTTTTGCATGCTTCAGCTTAGGCCTACAGTCACAAGCAACACACCAGGGTGTCCCCATAAGGAATTGAGGGTGTGTGTGCAATTTCAAGCAGCTAGCATAAACCCTGTTTGATTTCCAGGTCCACTTATATTTACTCATATAGGTCAAAATGAAGTATAATGAAAATATTAACAGTTCCAGACAACAAAACGTTGAACCAAATGGCCTAAACCTGGGAAACAGAGTAAGGTAAAGATGAATCCTGGATTGTATCAAAGAAGTTTGAATAAAGTAACTCTAACCCTAACACTACATCTAAACAGAGCCCTACTCCTAACCCTAAACATTAACATAGCCCTATTGATAACCCTAACTTTAACCCTAATTTTAACTGTAACCATTACCCCAACCCTAGCTCTAACTCTATCCATTGTCATAATTCTAACAATAACCCTAATGCTAAAGGTAGCCCTAACCCTACCATTTACCCTAGACCTGCTCTAACCCTAACCCTTGTCCTAGCCTTAATCTAGCACCAACCATAACACTTACCCTAAACCTAACCCTAACACTATGCCTAACCATAATCCTAACTCTAACCCTAACACTAGCCCTAATCCTAACCATAAATATAGCCCTAACCCTAGCTGTAATCCTATATTTTACCATAAACTTAAGCCTAAACCAAATGCTACCTTTAGAACTAAACCTAACTGTATAGCTATCCCTAAGGCTATTCAAAGCCCTAAACCTAACCTGATCCCTAAACCTAACCATATCCGTTACTCTAAACCTGATGATAATTTGAAACTTTACCCTAAACCTTAACCAAAACCAATCCCTAATACTGACCCTGACCATAATATTACATCTAGCTCTAAACCTGAGTTTTACCCTAAACCTAACACTTTCAGTAGACTTGTTCATAACCCAAACCTACAACTACCCTTAACTTTAATGCTAGACCTGACGTTAGCCCCAGCCTTAATCCTAGCCCTAGCCCTAACCCCAACCATCAACCAAGCTGTAAACCTAGCCTTTATCCGAACCTTCACCCTAACCCTAACTAAAAACCTCATCCTAACTATAACCCTAGCCCTAAACTTAACTCTAATTGTATCCATTACCCTAAACTTAACCCTTATCCTAATGCTAACCCTAAGACTAACCCTAAACCTATCACTATCCCCCAAACTATCAATTACCCTAAACATAACCTGAACCGTAGACCTAACTCTATCTTTACCCTAACCATAACCCTAACTCTAATTTGAGCCATAACCCTAAACTCAAACCTAAACCAAGCCGTAACACTGACCCTGGCCCTAATAATTCCCCTAGCTCTAAACCTGACTCTTACCCTATACCTAACCCTTACAATAGACCTAGCCATAAACCTTTCCCTAAAACTATCCCTAACTGTAACCCTAGAAAAGAAATTAGACCTAGCCATAATTCCAGCTTTAACCATAACACAAATTGTAGTCCTTATCTTATCCCTAAACATAGCCTTAATTACAAGCCTAACCCAATCTCTAGATTTAGCTATATCCCTAAACCTTAACCTAATCCAAACCCTAACTTTAAACCTAGCCCTAAAACTAGCCCTAATATGAGTTGTAAGCTGTAACAATAAACTAACCATGAACCTGACACTTACTCTTACACTACCAGGTCTAAATATCACCCTAACCTTAAAATTAATCCTAACACTAACTCTAGCCCTAAAACCCTAAAACTAGCCCTAAAATCACCCTAGTACTTACATTAGCCCTAACCCTAACCCTATCCCTAAATTAACCCAAAACCTAGCCCTAATCCTAGCTTTAACCCTAGCCCTACTTGTAACCATAATCCTAGCCCTAAACCTATCTCTAACTCTATCCATTACCATAACCACAACCATAACCCTAATGCTAACCCTACGCATGAAGCTAATCTTAATCCAATCTAGTACCCTGAACCTAAACTGAACCTAAACCTAATCCTATAATTACCCTAATACTAACACTAAAACTAATTCAAGCCCTAACTTTAAACCTTAACCTATCCCAAACCCTAACCCTGACCTTGACCCTAATAAAATCCCTAGCTCTAAACTTGAACATTACCTTACCCTATATGTAGCCATAATCCTAACCATAAAACTATTTTTATCCATAATTCTGGACCTGAAATTACCCCTAGCCCTTAACCTGGTCCTAAATCTAAAACAAACCCTTGCCCTAATCCTAGCCATAAACCTAGCTTTAATCATAACTCTAACCTAACCCTACCCCTAACCCAAATTGTAACCCTCACCCTACCCCTATACCTAGCCATAATGCCATCTCTTACTCTAAACTTAATCCTAACCCTAACCCAAATTCTAGGCTTAAGCCAAACAATGAACCTAGCACTAATCCTAGCACTAATTTAGCCCTATCTCTAACAAAAACACTAACCCTAGCCCTAAGACTCAATCTAACTCTCGCACTATACCTATCCCTAGTTCTAATCCTATCCCTTACCATAACACTATCCTAGCCCAAACACTTGCCCTATCCTTAGTCCCAGTCCTAACCCTAGATCTAACTCTAATTCCAAATCTAACCCGAACTTAAGCCTAAGCTTAACACTTACACTATCTGTAAACCTAACCCTAGGACTAAACAAAAACCAAGCAATAGCCCTAACGCTAAACATTAACTTAAACCAAACCCTAATACTAAACGTAGACCTATCCCTAGCCCTAATTCGAATTCTAACACTAACTTTAAAACTAACACTGACCCTGACTCATATACTAACACTCAACCTAGCTCTAAACACCGCCCTCATCTTAAACCAAATGCTCAGAATAACCCTAACAATAATTTGAGTCCTAACCCTAACACAAAAACCAACCCTGAACTGACTCTTATCCTAACACAAACCCTAGCCATAAATATCATCCTAAACTTAAACCTAACCCTTACACTAAACCTAACCATAATACTAAAACTAACCTAATTCTAAACCTAGTTCTTACATTAGCCATGGCCATAATCCTATCCGTAAACCTAACACAAACACTAGCCCTGATCCAAGCCATAAACCTGGATTTAACCCTAAATCTAACCCTAAACATAGCCCTAAACCTAGCTCTAAAACAATCCCCTACCCTAAGCAAAACCCTAAACCTAAGGGTAACCCTAAACCTATCCCTTATCCTTAGGCTAACCAAAACCCTAACTCTATTAATAGCCCTAACCTTGTTCTCATTCTAGCTCTAACCCTATCCCACATTCTAACCTTAACCCTGATTCTTATACTGACCCTACCACTCATTCTAAGTTTAACTCTAGCCCTAACTCTAAGGCCAAAAACTATGGTAATCCTATCCCTAGACCTAACCCTGAAGCTAAGTCTCAGCCTAGTTCTAACCATAGCTCAGTACCTAACCCTTATGCTAAACAATCCTAAACCTAACCCTACTTCAAACTCTCACCCTAATCCTAACTCAAGACCTAATCCTAACCATAACCCTTGCCATAACTTTAACCCTAACTCTCTCCATTACCCTAAACATTACCCTTATGCTAATGTAACCCTAGGCCTAACCCTAACCCTATCACTATCCCCCAAAATGTCAATTACCCTAAACCTAACCTGAACCCTAAACCTAACCTAATCCTTACAATAATGCTAACCCTAAGGCTAATTCGAGCCCTAACCCTAAACTCAAACCAAAACCAAAGTTCAACACTGACCCTGACATTAATAATTCCCCTACTCCACACACCCCGCGCCTGCCAGGTAGGGGAACTGTGACCACCGACAGAAAAGGCCCAGTGGCCTGCGGCGGGACAGAGCTTCCAATCACTCCTGCAAGGTAGGCGGGCCTGCGACCCACCGGCAGAAGAGGAGCAGCGGCCTGCTGAGAGGCAGAGCCACCCCCTCCTCCCCGTGCCTGCAAGTTTGACGGAACTGTGACCACCATCAGAACATGCCAGACCTGCAACCGAGGGACAGAACAGGCCCAGTGGCCTGAGGAAGGGTAGAGCCGCCCCCCTGCACCTGCAAGGTAGGCGGATCTGGGACCCACTGGCAGTACAGCCCCAGAGGCCTGCAGAGGGGCAGTGTCGCTGCCTGCGCCTGCAAAGTAGGCAGAACTGCGACCACCGACAGAACAAGCCTAGCGGCCCGCAGAGGGACAGAGCAGCCGCCTGTGCCTGCAAGGTCGGTGGACCTGCTACCGACCGGCAGAGCAGGCCCAGCGGCCTGCCGGCGTGGTAGGCACATTGCCCCAATTGGAGGAGGGGCAGAGACGCCGCCCGCGCCTGCGAGGGAGACTTTGCAAATATACAAGACCAATATAAATATATAGGGGGAAAATTCAAAAGCACAACAGTTTCACCAAGTAGAAAGGAACGCGAACAGTATGAAGAGACAAGGAAAGAAAGGACCACAAGCATTGCAGGTCAACTCAACGTTAGAAGAGGTAATAGCTGCAGCAGATGGAATGCCAGATAAAGAATTCAGGATATACATGCTTCAGATGATCTGGAGTCTCAAGGAAGACATCAGACAGCAAAATCAGACAATGAAAGATCACTTCAACAATGAATTACATAAACAAATCCAAGAAGCAAAAGATCAACTATACAGGGAAATAGAGGTTTTAAAAAACAAACAAACAGAAATCCTAGAAATGCAGGAAGCAATAAGCCAACTTAAAAACTCAATTGAGAATACTACCAGCAGAGTAGAACACTTAGAAGACAGAACATCAGACAATGAAGATAAAGTATTTCAACTCGAAAAGAACATAGACAGCTCAGCAAGACTGTTAAGAAACCATGAGCAGAACATCCAAGAAATATGGGATAACATCAAGACACCAAATTTAAGAGTCATTGGGATACAGGAAGGGACAGAGTTTCAAAACAAAGGAATGAGCAATCTATTCAATGAAATAATACGAGAAAACTTCCCAGACTTGAAGAATGAGGCAGAACCCCAAATCCTAGAAGCCTACAGGACGCTGAATGTGCAAAATCATAAGAGACCCACACCTAGACACATTATAATGAAGATGCCCAACATACAGAATAAGGAGAGAATTTTAAAAGCTACAAGAGAAAGGAAGCAGATCACATTTAGGGGTAAGCCAATCAGGATAACAGCTGATCTTTCAACACAGACTCTGAAAGCTACAAGATCCTGGAATAACATATTTCAAACACTGAAAGAAAATGGGTTCCAACCAAGAATTGTGTTTCCAGCGAAATTAAGCTTCAGGATGGAAGATGAAATTAAAACCTTCCACAATAAACAAAAGTTAAAAGAATTTGCAGCTACAAAACCAGCTCTTCAAAACATCCTTGGCAAAACATTACAGGAAGAGGAAATGGAAAATAACAATGAAAACTAACAGTGGGAGGTAGGACACTAAAGGGGGGAAAATAATCAAAGAGGAAAACAAACCATGTTTAGTAACATAAATAAACAAATATGGCTGGAAGAACAACCCATATCTCAATAATAACCCTAAATGTTAATGGCTTAAACTCACCAATCAAGAGACACAGGCTAGTAGAATGGATCACAAAACAAGACCCAACAATATGCTGCCTACAGGAGACGCATTTGATAGGAAAAGACATACATAGGCTGCAGGTGAAAGGTTGGGAAAAATCATATCACTCATATGGACTTCGGAAACAAGCAGGAGTATCCATACTCATATCAAATAAAATAGATTTCAAGCCAAAGTTAATCAAAAGGGATAAAGAGGGACACTACATACTGCTTAAGGGAACCATACACCAACAAGACATAACAATCATAAATATTTATGCCCCAAACAATGGTGCAGCTATGTTCATCAAACAAACTCTTCTCAAGTTCAAGAGTCTAATAGACCACCATACCATGATCATGGGAGACTTCAACACACCTCTCTCGCCACTGGACAAATCTTCCAAACAAAAGTTGAATAAGGAAACTATAGAACTCAATAACACAATTAATAACCTAGACTTAATTGACATATATAGAATATATGACCCAACATCAAGCAGTTACACTTTTTTTCTCAGCAGCACATGGATCCTTCTCAAAAATAGATCATATATTATGTCACAGGGAAACTCTTAGACAATATAAAGGAGTAGAGATAATGCCATGCATCCTATCTGATCATAATGGAATGGAACTGAAAATCAACGATAAAAGAAGGAAGGGAAAAGAATACATCACTTGGAGAATGAACAATAGGTTACTGAATGATCAATGGGTTATAGAAGACATCAAGGAAGAAATTAAAAAATTCTTAGAGATTAATGAAAACACAGACACAACATATCAGAATCTATGGGACACATTGAAAGCAGTTCTAAGACGAAAATTCATTGCTTGGAGTTCATTCCTTAAAAAAAGAAAAAAAAACAACAAATAAATGATCTCATACTTCATCTCAAAATCCTAGAAAAAGAAGAGCAAAACAACAGCAAAAGAAGTAGAAGGCAAGAAATAATTAAAATCAGAGCTGAAATGAATGAAATCGAAACAAAAGAAACAATTGAAAAAATTGACAAAACTAAAAGTTGTTTCTTCGAAAAAATAAACAAAATCGACAGACCCTTAGCCATGCTAGCGAAGAGAAGAAGAGAGAGAACTCAAATTACTAACATACGGGATGAAAGAGGCAATATCACAACAGACACTTCAGAAATACAGAAGATAATCAAAAATTATTTTGAATCCTTATACTCCAATAAATTAGAAGATAGTGAAGGCATAGATAAATTTCTTAAGTGATATGATCTGCCCAGATTGAGTCAGGAGGATATAGACAACCTAAACAGACCAATATCAATTGAGGAAATAGAAGAAACCATCAAAAGACTACCAACTAAGAAAAGCCCAGGACTGGATGGGTATACAGCAGAGTTTTACAAAACCTTTAAAGAGGAAGTAATACCAATATTTTTCAAGCTACTTCAGGAAATAGAAAAGGAGGGAGAACTTCCAAATTCATTCTACAAGGCCAACATCACCCTGATACCTAAACCAGACAAAGACACTTCAAAGAAAGAAAACTACAGACCAATATCTATAATGAACCTAGATGCAAAAATCCTCAATAAAATTCTGGCCACTCAGATACAAAAACTTATCAAAAAAATTGTGCACCATGATGAAGTAGGTTTCATCCCTGGGATGCAAGGCTGGTTCAATATACGGAAATCAATAAATGTTATTCACCACATCAATAGATTTAAAATTAAGAATCATATGATCATCTCGGTAGATGCAGAAAAAGCATTTGACAAAGTACAGCATCCCTTTATGTTCAAAACTCTAGAAAAACTAGGGATAACAGGAACATACCTCAATATTGTAAAAGCAATCTATGCTAAGCCTCAGGCTAGCATCATTCTGAAAGGAGAAAAATTGAAGGCATTCCCTCTAAAATCTGGAACAAGACAGGGATGCCCTCTCTCACCACTTCTGTTCAACATTGTTCTCGAAACACTGGCCAGAGCAATTAGACAGACGAAAGAAATTAAAGGCATCAAAATAGGAAAAGAAGAACTTAAATTATCACTATTTGCAGATGACATGATTCTATACATAGCAGACCCAAAAGGGTCTACAAAGAAACTATTAGAGCTAATAAATGAATTCAGCAAAGTGGCAGGATATAAAATCAACATGCATAAATCAAAGGCATTCCTGTATATCAGCGACAAATCCTCTGAAATGGAAATGACAACAACCACTCCATTCACAATATCTTCAAAAAAAATAAAATACTTGGGAATCAACCTAACAAAAGAGGTGAAAGATTTATACAATGAAAACTACAGAACCCTAAAGAGAGAAATAGAAAAAGATCTTAGAAGATGGAAAAATACACCCTGTTCATTGATAGGCAGAACTAACATCATCAGAATGGCGATATTACCAAAAGTTCTCTACAGGTTTAATGCAATGCCAATCAAAATCCCAACGGCATTTCTTGTAGAAATAGAGAAAGCAATCATGAAATTCATATGGAAAAACAAAAGACCCAGAATAGCAAAAACAATGCTAAGCAGGAAGTGTGAATCAGGTGGTATAGCGATACCAGACTTCAAACTATACTACAGAGCAATAGTAACAAAAACAGCATTGTACTGGTACCAAAACAGGCGGGTGGACCAATGGTACAGAATAGAGGACACAGAAACCAATCCACAAAACTACAACTACCTTATATTTGATAAAGGGGCTAAAAACATGCAATGGAGGAAGGATAGCATCTTCAACAAATGGTGCTGGGAAAACTGGAAATCCATATGCAACAAAATGAAACTGAATCCCTTTCTCTCGCCATGCACAAAAGTTAATTCAAAATGGATCAAGGAGCTTCATATCAAATCAGAGACACGCCGTCTGATAGAGGAAAAAGTTGGCTACGATCTACATACTGTGGGGTTGGGCTCCAAATTCCTCAATAGGACACCCATAGCACAAAAGTTAATAACTAGAATCAACAAATGGGACTTACTCAAACTAAACAGTTTTTTCTCAGCAAAAGATACAATAAGAGAGGTAAATAGGGAGCCTACATCCTGGGAACAAATCTTTACTCCTCACACTTCAGATAGAGCCCGAATATCCAGAGTATACAAAGAACTCAAAATATTAGACAATAAGAGAACAAACAACCCAATCAACAAATGGGCCAAGGACCTGAACAGACACTTCTCAGAGGAGGACATACAATCAATCAACAAGTACATGAAAAAATGCTCACCATCTCTAGCAGTCAGAGAAATGCAAATCAAAACCACCCTAGGATACCATCTCACTCCAGTTAGATTGGCAGCCATTATGAAGTCAAACAACATCAAGTGCTGGCGAGGATGTGGGGAAAAGGGTACACTTGTACATTGCTGGTGGGACTGCAAATTGGTGCAGCCAATTTGGAAAGCAGTATGGAGATTTCTTGGAAAGCTGGGAATGGAGCCACCATTTGACCCAGCTATTCCCCTTCTCGGTCTATTCCCTAAAGACCTAAAAAGAGCATGCTACAGGGACACTGCTACATCGATGTTCATAGCAGCACAATTCACAATAGCTAGACTGTGGAACCAACCTAGATGCCCTTCAATGGATGAATGGATAAAAAAAAATGTGGCATTTATACACAATGGAGTATTACTCTGCATTAAAAAATGACAAAATCATAGAATTTACAGGGAAATGGATGGCATTAGAGCAGATTATGCTAAGTGAAGCTAGCCAATCCCTAAAAAACAAATGCCAAATGTCTTCTTTGATATAAGGAGAGTAACTAAGAACAGAGTAGGGTCGAAGAGCATGAGAAGAAGATTAACATTAAACAGGGATGAGAGGTGGGAGGGAAAGGGAGAGAGAAGGGAAAATGCATGGAAATGGAAGGAGACCATCAGAGTTATACAAAAGTACATACAAGAGGAAGTGAGGGGAAGGGGAAAAATAATATAAGGGGGACAAACGAATGTCAGTAGAGGGAGCAGAGAGAGAATAGGGTAGGGGAGGGGAGGGGAGGGGAGGGGAGGGGAGGGGGGATAGTAGAGGATAGGAAAGGCAGCAGAATACAACAGACACTAGTATGGCAATATGTAAATCAATGGATGTGTAACTGACGTGATTCTGCAATCTGTATATGGGGTAAAAATGGGAGCTCATAACCCACTTGAATCAAATTGTGAAATATGATATATCAAGAACTATGTAATGTTTTGAACAGTCAACAATAAAAAAATTAAAAAAAAAGTAGCTCTAATCAGAACACTAGATCTTACATTACACATAGCACTAAGCCTAGGCCTAAACCTAACACTAAACTTAGATAACCCTATCCCTAATCGAGGCCTAAACCTACCCTAAGAATAACCCTCACCCTAACCCTAACCCTAATCTTAACCCTAACCCTAACCTTCATCTTAGTCTTAATCCTAGCTTAAAGCCTAACCATTAACCTAAACATAACCGTAGAACTATCCCTAAACATAACCCTAACTGTAGCCCTAATCCTAACCTTAATACTAGACCTTAAACTAGCTGTAACACTAGCCATTACCCTAACTCTAAACCTAACCCTAATGATAACCCTATCCCTAACCCTAACCAAAACCCTAACCCAAATCATAAACCTAACCCTAGACCTAAACCTAAACCTACAACTTGCCATAGCCTTAACCCTAACTAAAACCAACAGTAAACCTAAACCTAAAACTAAACTTAAACCAAAGCCTAACCTTAACCATAAGGCTAACCCTACATCCAACCCAATCTATTACCCTAAACCTAATTCTAAACCTAATTAATACCCAAGCCATAACCCTAAACCTAACCTTGACCATAACACTAAACATAACCCTCGATCTAGACTTAACCCAGATCAAATCCTAAACTTGACCCTAAATATATCCCTACCCTTCATTAAGCTAGGGATAATAGCCTTAACTCAAAAAATAATCTACCTCTAGCCCTAACCCTAACCTAACCCTAACCCTATCCATAGCTCTAAACCCATATATTATCCTTAAGATAAACCTAATCCTAATGCTAACCCTAGGCATAACACTAATCCTTTTGTAACCCTAAAGCTCTCCATTGCCTAAACCTACCCTGAAATCTAAACCTAACCCAATCAATTACCCTAACCCTAACCCTAATGCCCATTTGAGCCCTATCCTTAACCTTAAGCTAAAACAAACCCTAACACTGATCCTGACACTAAAAATACACCTAGTGCTAAACCTGACTCTTACCCTAAGCCTAACACTTACACTAGACCTAGACACAAATCTAACCCTAAAGCCACCCCAAACTGTAACACTAGACCTGAGATTAGCCCTAATTCTAACCCTCACCCTACCTCTAAACCTAGCTATAACACCATACCTTACCCTAAAATTAACTATAACCCTAGCCCTAACACTAAGCTTAAGCTGAACACTAACCCTAGACCTAATCCTAGTCCTAACTTAGACCTATCCCTAAAACTAGCCAAAATCCTAAGACTAACTCTAAATCTCACTCTAGCCCTAGTCCTAGTTCTAACCCTATCTGTTACCATAACCATAACCCTAGCCCTAACCCTTGCCCTATAGTTAGACCAACCACTAATCCTAGACCTAACACTAAATCCAAATCTAACCCTAACCCAAAACCTAAGCCTTACACTAAAACTATCCTTAACCCTAATGCTAATCTTATATCTATCCCAAACCCTAAACCTAGGACTAAAACAAACCTGAGCAACAGCCCTAACCCTAAACCTTAAATAAACTCAAACCCTAAAACTACACCTAGATGTAACCATAGCCCTAATTTGAGTCCTAACTCTAACCTTAAAACTTACCCTGACTTGACTCATATCCAAACACTGACCCTAGCTGTACATACCACCCTAAACTTAAAGCAAACCCTAACAGTAAGCCTAGCCCTAATTCAAGTCAAAACCATAACCTTAAAGCAAACCCTGACCTTGATTGATATCCTAACAGTCACCCTATCTCTAAACACAGCCCTCACCTCAAACCAAACACTAACAGAAAACCTATCCTTTATTTGAGTTCTAACCCTAACCCTAAAACTAACCCTGATGCTTAGTCATATCCTAACAATAATGCTAGCTCTAAATATTACCCTAACCTTAAACCTAAGCCTAACACTACACCTACCCCTACCCCTAACCCTAAAACTAACCCTAATTGTAACCCTGGCTCTTACATTAGCCAGTGCCCAAATCTAGCCCAAACACTAACACAAAAACTAGCTGAATTCAAGCTCTAAACCTATATTTAACACTTACCCTAACCCTAACTCTAGCATTAACCCTAGTTCTAAGGCTATCCCTTAACCTAAGAAAAACCCTAACCCTATTGGTAAAACTAGACATATCTTCTTAGGCTAACCAAAACCCTAACCCTATTAATAATCCTATCCCTAGCCCTCATTGTAGCTCTAACCCTATCCCAAAGCCGAACACTAACCCTGACCCTAATTCTAACCCTAACACTAACCCTAGGTGTAAAACGGAGGTAAAACTTAGCTTTAATTATAGGTAAACCATAGCTCTAAACCTATATATTATCCTTATGATAACCCTAATCCTAATGCTAACCCTAGGCATAACCCTAATACTTTTGCTAATTCTAATGATGTCCCTAGCCTTAATGATTTCCCTAGCTCAAATCCTAACCCTAACCTATTAGTACTGTAATCTTATCCCTAGAATTAACCCTAAACCTAACCCTCACACTAGACCAAACCCTAGGTGAAAATCTGACCTTTATGCTAAACATAAACCTAAGCCTAACCTTAGTTTTAACCCTAACCCCAACCCTAATTCAAGACCTATTCTTAACCATAAACCTAATCCTAAATGTAGCGCTAATCCTATGCATTATACTAACCATAATTGTTACCCTAATATGAACCCTAGGCCTAACCTTAACAATTTAGCTAACCCTAATCCTATCAAATACCCTAAACCTTATGTAAACTCTAAAAAAATCCCTATCATTACCTTAACCCACAACCTAGTGCTAATTCAAGCCCTAAACCTAAAACCTAACTTCAAACAAAATCTAACAGTGACCCTGACCCTAATAAATCTCCTAGCTCTAAGGATGACTTTTACACTAAACCTAACCTTTACAACAGACCTAGCCATAACACTAATCGTAAAACTATCCCCAACCATAAGCTTAGACCTGACACTATCTATAGCCCTATTCCTAGCCCTAAACCTAACACAACCCCAGCCCTTATCCTAGCCCTAAACCGAGCCTTAATCCAAACCCTAAACCTAACTTTAGGCCTAACCCAAGAAATAAACATAGCCCTAATCTTAGCATTAATATAGTCCTATTCAAAACCCTAGCCCTAACGCTAGCCCTACGACTAACCCTAACTCTCACACTAGCTCCATCCCTAGTCCTAACCCTATCCCTTACTGGAACCCTAATCCTAGCCCCAAATCAAGCCCTAACCTTAGCCATATCATTAGCTCTAGAGCTAATCTAGATCTAATTTTAACATAAATCAAACCCTAACCCTAAGCCTAACCCTAACTATAAATCTAACTTTAACCCTAGCCCTTAAAAAAGAAAAACTGAGCCATAGCCCTAACCCTAACCCTTAACCTAAACCAACCCTTAGCACAAACCCTAAACCTAGCTCTAATTCTAGTTTTAAGCTGTAAACTAGAAATAACACTGACCCTGACTCTGACCATAATACTAACCATAGTCTAAACATCACCCTAACCCTAACCCTAAACCTAACACTAGACCTACCACTAGCCCTAACCCCAAATTTAACCCCAATTGTAACCCTGGTACTTACATTAGCTTTAACCCTAACCCTAGCACTAACTTAACCCAAAACCTAGCCCTAATCCAAGCCCTATCCCAAGCTTTAACCCTAACCCTAATCCTAACCCTACCCCTAATCAAAACCATAACCCTAGTCCTAACCCTATTTCTAACCCTATCCATAGCCATATCCATAAATCTGGCCTAAACCTAACCCTATCCCTAATCCTAAACCTATGCATTATTCTAAATCAAACCTAAACCGTAAACCTCATCCTATCATTACACTAACACTAACTGTAATGCTAATTTGAGACCTAATTTAAACTTTAACCTATCCCAAACTTCTAAACCAGACCTTGACCCTAGCTCTAAACATGACACTAACCCTAAACCTAACTCTTACATTACATGGAAACATAAACCTAACCCTAAAACTATCTTTAACCATAAACCTATATATGATATTAGCCCTAGCCCTAATCTTAGCCCTAACATTAAAATAAACCATAGCCCTCATCCTAGCCCCCAAACCTAGACTTAATCATTACCCTGACCCTAACCATAGCCCTAACCCTAATTCTAATCTACACCTTATCTCTAAACCTAGCTATAATGCCATTCCTTACACTGAACTTAACCCTAAAACTAACTCTAACTCTAGGCCAAAGGTGAACATAACCCTAGCCCTAATCCTAGCCCTAATTTAACCCTAGCCCTAAGACTAACCCTAACTCTCACACTAGCCCTATCCCTACTTTTAACCCTATGCATCACCATAATCCTAAACCTAGCTCTCACCCTACCCCTAAACCTAGCCATAACCATTGCCAAATCCTTATTCCTAGTCCTAACCCTAGATCTAATGCTAATTGTAAATCTAAACAGAACCCTAATCCTAAGCCTAACATTAACACTAGCCCTAGCCTAATGCTAATCAGAACACTTGCCCTAACACTAACACTTGCAGTAAAACAAAACCGAGCAATAGCCCCAACCATAAACCTTACTTAAACCAAACCTTAACACTACTCGTAGACTTAAACTTAGACCTAATTCGAGTCCTAATATTAACCTTAATACTAACCGTAACTCTGACTCATATCCTCACACTCACCATAGCTCTAAACACCACCCTAACCTTAAACTGAACCCTTACAGTAACCTTAGATTAATTCGAGTCCTAACCCTAACCCTAAAACTAAACCTGACCCTGATTATTAACCTAACACTAACACTAGCTCTAAATTTCACCCTAACCTTAAAGCTAATCCTAACACTAGAGGTTTAACCCCTAACCATAACCCTAAAACTAACCCTAAACACCATAGATCTTATATCAGCCATTGTTCTAACCCTAGCCATAACCCTAACACAAAAACTAGCCCTAATCCAAACCATAAACCTAGCTGTAATCCTAACCCTAGCCCTAAACCTACCTCTAACCCTATCCCTTACCCTATGCAAAACCCTAAAACTAATGCTAATCTGAATCCTAATTCTATTCCTTAACCTAACCTGAAAGCTAAGCCTATTAGTAGTCCTAACCCTAGTCCTCATTCTAGATCTCACTATAGCCCAAACACTAACCCTAACCCTGACCCTTATTCTGACCCTAACACTAATCATAGGTCTAAACCTGAACCCAACTCTAAACCGAACCCTAACACTAGCCCTACTGGTTACATTATACATAAACCTAAACCTAACATTAGCACTAGACCTAAACCTAATTCTTATCTATCCATAACTCTAGCCCTAGTCCTAAAGAAAAACCTAGTCCTAGCCCTAATAATAACCCTTAGCCTAAAGCCAAAACTAACCTTTTTCCTAGTAATAACCCTAGTCCTAATTCTGGCTTTCCCATTAAACACAATCCTAAACTGAACACTGACCCTTACACTGAAACTAACCCTAGCTCTAAACATTACCCTAACCCTAAACCTAACCCTAAAATTATACTTAGCTCTAATATTAACCCTAAAACTAGCCCTAATCAGAACAATGTTCTTACATTTGCCATAGCCCTAACCTATTGCAAAACCTAGCCCTAAACCAAGCCCTACCCTAGCTTTAAACATAAAGCTAACCATAATCCTAAACTTAGCCCTAACAATAAACCTAGGCCTAACCCTAGACCTAATCCTAAGCATAACACTAGACCCATCACTAGCTCTAACCCTATCCATTACACTAAAGATAACCCTAACGCTTCTGCTAACCCTAGGCTGAAACCTAATCATATGCTTAACCTAACCCTATACATTACCCTACACCTAACCTGAACTCTAAACCTAAAACTATCATTAACCTATCCCTAACTGTAATGATAACTTGAGCCTTAACCCTAAACCTTAATCTAATAAAAACCCTAACCCTGACTCTGACCCGAATAAAAATCATAGCTCTAAACCTGACTCTAACAAGAAACCCTACTAGCCCTAACCCTAACACAAACATTAGCCCCCATCCTAGCCCTAAACCTAGATTTAACATAACACTAAACCTAACCCTAGCCCTAACCCTAATACTAACCCTTTCCCTAGTTCTCAAACTAGCTATAATCCAATACCTTACCCTAAAGGTAATCCTAACTCTAACCCTAACCCAAGGCCTAAACCTAACACTAACACTACCCCTAATTTAGCTCTATCCCTAACCCTAATCATAACCCTAGCCCTAAGACTAACTTTAACTCTCCTACTAACCCTATCACTTGTTCTAACCCTATCCCTTACCATAATCCTAAACCTAACCCAAACCTTAGTCCTAACCCTTGCACTATCCTTAGCCCTAGCTCTAACCATAGATCAAAACCTAACTCTAAATCTAACGCTAACCTGAAGCCTAAGCCTAACCATTATAAATACACTTATATTTAGACACTGTGTCTACAGATGTTGGCTTCCATTATTATTTAGAATATAGTCATTATTTTCATAAAAGGCATACCATTTCTGGTGGTGTATAGAGAACTGAGGTACAGGGATATGATTCTATGTTAAGGGGTAAATAAATGAGGGTATGTGATTAATCTAACTTATCAACTTTGGAGGAGAACTCAACTGAATAGACAGGGGGAATTTATGGAAGAAAGTATAAATTCAAACTCCTTATCTGTATTCATAAAGTTACCCTATGTATAAATATTAAAATTTAGGAAGCTGAATGTGGGATAGAGAGAGAAAGAAAAAAAAGAAGAAGAAATAACAAGAAAAGAAAGAAAGAGAGGGAGAAAGAAAATAAGAGCAGATAACGAGTTGGTGAGGTGGGGCCTATGCAATTCCTCTATATTATACAATTCTAGTGATTCAGTTCTTAAAGTCCAATTTCATGAAAAATTCTTGGTTTCACATATGTTGAGGTTGTGAGGACCAGAGGGGGAAAGAGTAGAGGAGAATGGATGAGAAGAGCAAGAACAGAAAAGTAGGGGAAAAAAAAAGTCTTGCAGAACTCTCTTTTTTTTCTCGCATTAGGTGGAGTTGTCGATTCCTAGCTTGAGTCTCTGTGCTCAGGGTAGTTGAGGTAGGCAGGGTGAGAGGGCTTGAGCTTCTACCTGGAGCCTCCCTACTCTTAGTCTCTGAATTGGAAACCAGGTGGAGTTGCTGTTTCACATTGATAGCTAAACCCCCAAAACTTGTGTGAAAAATCTTGAGATATCATAGCTGGAGTTAGGGTAGTTGGAAACCGGGTACCTGATAAGCTGCAGAACTAAGCTGGTAGCCACGCCCACTGATAGATGGCAAGTAAGGTTTTGCAAGATGGATTCCATCTATTACCCATGTATGGTGTTTGGTGAGGTGTGTGGTTCTGGAGTGACATTGTGCTGTGTCCAGATCTCGGTGTGGTGATCTGCAAACAAAGCCTCTGTGTTCTGTGCTGCCTTCCACCTGTGTGGAGAGCGCCTGTGTGGCTGAGACTGCTATCTGCACCCAGAGAAACTGCACAGCTGAGCTTTCCATCTGCACTGAGAGCACCCATGTGGCCCTAGTTTTCTTCAAATTTCTATGATACTGGGCAGGATTCATCTTTTACTTACCCTTACTATGCTTCACAGGTTTGGGCCTTGTCAGTTTAATGGTTTGCTTTCAGGAACAGTTTGTACTTTAAGGTTTCCCTTCATTATGGCTTATTGATGTGAATTAAAATTAAGCTGGAAATCAAACAGGGTTGGTAGGAGGTGCTTAAAACTTCAGACAATCAGTTCTCAGTCAGCACTCTCTAGTTTCTTTCTTTTGAAGGTAGGCCAAATATGTAGCATGCCAAAGAAACAGTATCCCAAAGAACTTTAAGGAAAAAACAGAGAAATATGTATGTACTGAAATAAGTCTCCCAATAATTTGATCAGATTTCTTTGATACTAGACTGTATTCATCTTTTAGCTTGCTCCACTAGGCTCTCTAAGGTTGGCACTTCTTGGATCAATGGTTCTCTAAACAGGTAAGGGTTAGTTTTATGGTTAGGGTTAGGGCTAGCTTTAGAGCTAGTGTTAGGGTTACAGTTTGTTTTGTTCAAATTTCTTTGATACTGGGAAGATTTATCTTTCAACTAGCCTTACAATGTGCCCCAGTTTGGGGCCTTCTAGGTTCAATATTTCACTGTTGGGAATAGTTTGTTTTTAATGTCTCACTTCATTTTGACATATATGGGTAAATGAGAATGGAGCTGGAAATCAGAGGGCTGGTGCTAGCTGGTTGAAATTTCACATACACAATCAGTTTTCTTTGGACACTCTATGGTTTCTTCGTGGTAAAAGTAGCAATAAGCTGAAGCATGCAAAACAAGTTTATCCTAGAGCACTTTAGGAGAAAACAGGGCAATATGCATATACTGAAATACCTCCCCCAATTATTTGGTCAGAATTCTTTGAGACTGTGCAGGATTCATATGTTAACTTGCCCCACTTATCTCCCCAAGTTTAAAACTTTTATGATCAAAGGTTCTCTTAACAGGTTAGGCTTATTGTTATGGTTAGAGATAGGGCTATAACTAGTGTTAGGGTTTGAGTTAGTTTTTTTGTAACTTTTTGGATACTGGGCGGGATTTATCTTTTTCCTATTCTTAGTATGCTCCCCAAGTTTGGTATTCCTAGTAAAAGGGTTTGCTCTCAGGAGCAGTTTTAATTTTCATCTTTCACTTCATTATGCCCTATAGGGATGAATGGAAATTGAGCTGGACTCAAAGAGGGTTTGTGCTAGCTGCTTGAACCTTCACACACTCAATCAGTTCTCAGGGCACATTCTCTCATTTGTTTCTTGTGGCAGTAGCCCAAAGCTAAATTATCTGTGAGCATTTTAGAAGCAAGCTTCAATTTTTTTTTTTTTTTTGCATGGAATCCTTTGATATTGTACAGGATTCATCCTTTTCCTAGTCTTTGTAGGATAGCCAAGTTTGGGTTTTCAAGGTTTTACAGTTCACTGTCAGGAACAGTTTCAGTTTTTAGGTTTCACTTTCTTAAGGCCTATAGACGTGAATGAAAATGGAGCTGGAAATCAAACAGAGTTAGTAGTTGCTGCTTGAAACTTCACACACTCAATCAGCTCTCTGTGGGCACACTATGGTTTTCGTGTGAAACTACCTTAAGCTGAAGCATGAAAAACAATTTATGCATGAGCACTTAAATAAAAAACAGGGAAATATGAATGTACTGAAATATCACCCCCAATTTTTCATCAAATTTCTTGATACTGCACAAGATTCATCTGTTAAGTTGTGCTGCTAGGCTCCCAAAGTTTGGGACTTCTATGATCATAGGTACTCTAAACAGGTTAGAATTAGGTTAGGGTTGGTTTAGATCTAGTGTTAGAGTTAGAGTGATTTTTGTTCAAATTCATTTGATACTTTGCATAATTCCTCTTTTACCTAGCCTTACTATTTTCCACAGGTTTGGATCTTATCCCTTCAATGGTTTTCTGTAAGGAACAGTTTGTATTTTAATGTTTCCTTCATTTTGACCTATATGGGTAAATGGAAATGAAACTTGAAATCACACAGGGTTGGTGCTGGCTGCTTAAAACTGTACACACTCAATCAGTTCTATATGGGCACTCTTGTTTCTTTCTTGTGAAATTTTCCCAAAGCTGAAGCATGCAAAAACATCTTTATCTGAAAGTACTGTTGGAGACAACAGGGAAATATATATGTACTGAACTACCTCCCCAAATTATTTGGTCATATTTATTTGATACTGCACAAGATTCATCTTTTAGCTTGCCCAACTAAGCTCCCTCAATTTGGGACTTCTATGATAAAATGTTCTCTAAACTGATTAGGGTTAGGTTTATGGTTAGGGTAAGGGCTAGGTTTAAACCTAGTGTTAGAGTTAGAGTCAGTTTTGTTCATGTATCTTTGATACTGGGCAGGATTCATCTTTTACCTAGCCTCACAATGTTCCCTGGTTTAGGCCTTCTCGGTTCAATGGTTCACTGTAGGAAAAGTTTGTATTTTAAGGTTTCACTTTATTCTGAACTGTTTTTTGAAGAGAAATGGAGCACGAAATCAAACAGGGCTGGTGCTAGCTGCTTGAAACTGCACACACTCAATAAATTCTCTGTGTGCACTCTCTGGTTTGATTTTGTGAATGTTGCCCTGAGCTGAAACATGCAAAGCAACTTTATCCCATAGCACTTTTGGAGAAATCAAGGAAATATGCATGTACTGAAACACTTCCCCCAATTATTTGCGCAGATTTCTTTGATTCTGTGCAGGATTCATCTGTTAGCTTTCCCCACTAGGCTCCCTTAGTTTGGGACTTCTGTGTTCAAAGGTTCTCTAAACAGGCTAGGGTGAACTGTAGGGTTAGGATTAAGGACAGATCTAGTGTTAGGTTTACCATGGTTTTGTTCACATTACTTTGATACTATGCAGGATTTATCTTTTACCTAACCTTACTAGGTTCCCCAGGTTTGTGCCTTCTAGGTTCACTGGTTTTCTGTCAGTATTTCAGTTTTTATTTTAAGGTTTCCCTTCATTTTGACCTATCTGTGTAAATGAAAATGGAGCTGGAAATCAAACAAGGTTTTTGCTAGCTGCATGAAACTTCACACAATCAATTCTCTGTGAGGACGTTCTGGTTTTTTCCTTGTGAAACCATCCCAAAGTTGAAGCATGCAAAAACAACACTATGTGAGAGCATTTTAAGAGACAACAGAAAAAATATGCATGTAATGAACTACCTCATCCAATCATTTGGTCAGATTTCTTTGTTACTGGGCAGGATTTATCTGTTAGCTTTCCCCACTAGCCTTCTCAACTTTGAGATTTCTTGATCAAAGGTTCTCTAAACAGGTTAGGTTAGAGTTAGTTCTAGTGTTAGGGTTAGATTTTTTCTTGTTCAAATTTCTTTGATACTGGGCATGATATATTTTTACCTACCCTTACTATGTTCCCCAGATTTGGCATTCTCAGTTCAATTCTTTGCTGACAAGAACAATTTGTATTTTATGGATTCACTTCATTTTGACTTACATGGGAAAATGGACATGGGGCTGGAAATCAAACAAGGTTGTTGCTAACTGCTTGAAACTTCACACTCTCGATCAGACCTCTGTGGGCACTCTCTGGTTTGTTCCTTGTGAAATTAGTAATAAGCTGAAGCATGCAATACAAATTTATCTGAGAACACTTTAGGAGAAAAGAGGAAATACGAATGTACTGAAAGAGATCCCCCAATTATTTTGTCAGATTTCTTTGAAACTGCCCATGATTCACCTGTAATCTTGCCCCAGTAGACTCCCCAATTTCAAAATTTCTATGATCAATGGTTCTCTAAACAGATTAGGTTTAGGTTTAGACTTAGTGTTAGGACTAGGTTTAGACATGGTGTTAGGGTTAGAGTTCGTTTCTTTAAAATTTCTATGATACTGGGCAGGATTCACATTTTTCTTATTTTTACTATACCCCAAATGCTTGGGCCTGCTACGGAAAAGGGTTTTCTCTCAGGAACAGTTTCAATTTTCATGTTTCTCTTCTTTTTGTACTCTACGGGTGAATGGAAATGAAGCTGGAAATCAAACAGGGTTTGTGCTAGCTGATTTAAACTTAACACACCTAATCAGTTCTCAGTGAGCAATCTCTGGTTTGTTTCCTGTGAAGTCGCTTTAAGCTGACCCAGAAAGAAACAACTTGATTTCTAAGTGCTTTAGGAGCAAGCAAATTACACATGTACTGAAAGAGCTTCAAAAAAAATTTTTTTTTGGTCAGATTACTTTGATAGTGTACAGGATTCATCTTTGACCAACCTTAGTAGGGTTCCCAAGTTTAGGCCTTCAAGGTTCAATGGTTCAGTGTCAGGAACTGTTTGAATTTTTAGTTTTCACTACATTATCTCCTTAGATGTGAATGGAAGTGGAGCTGGAAATCAAACAGTGTTGGTGTTAGCTGCATGAAACTTCACACACTCAATCACTTAGCTGTGGGCATGCTCTGGTTTGCTCCTTGTGAAGTACCTTGAGCTGAAGCATGAAAAACAATTTATCCAAGAGCACTTTAGGAGAAAACAGGGGAAATAGGCATGTACTGAAACACCTTCCCCAATTATTGGTCAGAACTTTTGATACTGGGCAGGATTCATCTGTTACCTTGCCCTACTAGGCACTCTCTGTTTTTGACTTTTATGATCAAACTCTATAAACAGGAAAGGTTTAGTTTTAGGATTAGGGTTAGGGCTAGGGTAAGAACTAATGTTTGGGTTAGAGTTAGTTTTCTTCAAACTTCTTTGATACTGGTCAGAATTCATCTTTTACGTAGCATTACCATGTTTCCCAAGTTGGGCCTTCTCAGTTCAAGGTTCACTGTCAGGAACAGTTTGTGTTTTAAGGTTTCACTTCATCTTGATTTGTATGGGTTAGGGTTAGGGTTAGAGCTAAGGCTCACTTTTTTTTTCCTTTTTTTTTTAGGGCTAGACCTAGGGTTAGGGCTGGATTTTGAATTAGTGTTAGTGTTACGGCTAGTGTTAGGATTAGGTTTAGGCTTAGAGTTAGGGTTAGATTTAGAGTTAGGGTTAAATCCAGGGTTAGGATTAGGGCTAGGGTTAGTATTACAGTAAGGGATAGGGTTAGAACTAGGGAAATCACTAGGACGAGAGTTAGATTTAGATTTGTGACTAGGCTTAGGGTTAGGTTTAGGGTTAAAGCTAAATTATGGCTAGAATTAGGGCTAGGGTTAGTGTTCGTGTTAGACCTATGGGTAGAGCTAGGTTTAAGATTAGCATTGGGGTTAGGATTAAGTTTAGGGGAATGGTGGGTTTTTTGTCCAGCTTTAGGACTAGGGTGATGGTTAGAATTAAGATTAGGGCTAGGGCTAGTGTTCAGGTTAGGAATAAGGCTAGGTTTAAGGCTAGGGTTTCTGTCAGGTTCAGGACTAGAACTAGGGCTAGGGCTAATGTAAAGTCTAGGGTTATGATTAAGGATAGTTTTAGGGTTAGGTTAAGGCTAGGTCTATTGTCAGAGCTATTTTTAGGGTAAGGGTCAGGTTTAGAGTTAGGGGTATTATTAGGGCCATGGTCAGTGTTAGCATTTGGTTTAGGTCAACGTTTAGGTTTAGGGCTGGAATTAGTGGTAGGTTTATTCTTAGGGTTAGCGTAATGGATAGGGTTAGGTTTAGGTTTCAGTTAAGGTTTAGTGTAATGGATGGGTGAGGTTTAGCAATAGGGTTAAGGTTAACATTAGGTTAGTGTTATGTTTAGTATAATGGATAGATTTAGAGCTAGGGTTAGGGATAGGTTATGGTTTGGATTAAGTCTAAAATTAGAGTTAGGTTTAGAGATAGGTCTAGGTTGGGTTTGCTGTAAGTGTTAGGTTTAGGGCTAGTGTTATGATTATGTTAGGGTAAGGGTTAGTGTTGGAGCTAGGGTAATTGCTAGGGTGAGGTTTAGGTTTATATTTAGTTCTAGGGATATGTTTATGTTTAAGGTTTTGTTTAGGGTTTGGGTTATGGCTAGAGATTTCATAACAATTAGGGTTAGGTTTAGTGTAATGCATAATGTTAGATTTAGGGTTAGATTTAGGGTTAGGGTATGGATTCAGGGTAGTTTAGGATTAGGTTTATTGAAAGGCTTAATGTTCAGCTAGGGTTAGGGCTATGGTGAGGTTTAGGTTTATGGTTAGGTTTTGGGATACATTTATGTTTAGGGTTAAGGTTAAGTTTAGTGTTAAGGATAGGTTTACAATTAGGGTTCGGATTAGGATTAGGGAAATTGACAGGGTTAGAAATAAAGTTCGAACTAGTATTAAGGTTATGATAAGAGCTACGGTTAGGGTTATGGTTTAGGATAGGGGTAGTGTAATGGTTAGGGTAAGAGTTTGGCTTTGAGGTAGGGTTAGGTCTAAGGCAGGGGTTAGTGTTACGGTTAGTGTTAGGGCTAGGGTTACGGTTAGGGTAATACTTAGTTCTAAGTTTAGGTCTAGGATTATGGCTAGGTTTTGTGTTAGGATTAAGGGTAGGATTAGGACTAGGTTTATGGTTAGGGCTACTGTTAGGTTTAATATTAGGGTTTAAATAGGGTTAGGTCTATTGTTATATTTATGGCTACTTTAGAATTAGGGTTAGGCCTAGGTCTAATATAAGGACTAGGTTTGGTTTAGGGTCAGGTTTAGAGATAGGTTAGTGTTAGGGTCAGGGTCGTTGTTTCAGATAGAATTAGGTTTAGGGATAGAACCAAAATTAGGACTAGTGTTAGGTCTATGGGTAGGGTAAGTGTTTAGTTTAGGTTAAGGGTAATTTTTAGGGCTAGCCCTAGAATTTTGTTTAGTTCTAGGGTAGAATTATAGCTATATTTAGGATTAGTTTGGGGTCTAGATCTATGTTAGGGTTAGGTATAGATATAGGGCTAGTGTTAGGATTTGGTTTAGGGTTAGGGTCAGGTTCAGACCTAAGGTTACTATTAGGATCAGAATAAGGGTCAGGGTTAGGGTTAGAACTAGAATGAGGGCTAGGTTTAGAACTAGTAATACTATTCGTGTTTAAGTTAGGCTAAGAGTTAGGGTTAAGACTAGGGTTAGCATTTGGTTTAGGGTTTGGCTTAGTGTAAGGGATAGGGTTAGAGCTAGGGTTAGTGTTATGGTTAGGGCTAGTGTTAGGGTTAAAATTAGCATTTAAGCTAGGTTTAAGGCTAGAATTAGGGTTAGGATTTGTGTTAGAGTTAGGGCTAGGTTTTCACAATGACTAATGTACGAACTAGGGTTAAGATTAGGGCTAGTCTAGGTCTGGTGTTAAGGTTAATTTAAGGTTAGGGTCATGTTTAGAGCTAGGATTAGTGTTAGGATCAGTGTCAGGGTCAGGGTTATTTTTAGAGTAAGGGTAGGGCTAGATGTAGGTTTATGGTTTGGTTTAGGTTAAGGGTTAGGGTTAGGGATATGGCTTTTTTTTAAGGCTAGGGCTAGGGGTAAGGGAAGTTTTAGAATTAGCATTATTAGGTCTAGTGTAAGGGTTTGGTTTAGGATTATGGTTATTGTTAATTTCGGAGTTAGGTTTAAATTTAGAGTTAGGTTTAGATCCAGGGTTGGGCTAGGGCTAAGCATAGACCTAGGGATAGGCTAGGGCAAGAGTTAGAGTTAGTCTTAAGGCTAGGTTTAGGGTTAGGATAGGACTAATTTAGGGGTTAGAATTAAGTCTAGGTTTAGAGCTAGGGTTAGGTCTAGGGCTAATTTCAGATCCAGGTTTACAGTTAAAGATAGTTTAGGGTTAGGTTAGATATAGTGTAAGGGTTAGGTTTAGGGTTAGGGTCAGGTTTAGAGCTAAGGGTGTTGTTTGGGTCAGTTTTGTGATTAGTGTTTGGGATAGGTTAAGGTTTAAATGTAGGGCTCAAATTAGCATAGGTTTAGGATTAGGGTAATGATATAGTTAGGTTGAGGTTACAAGTTACGTTTAGGGTAATGGATAGGGTTAGGATTTAGGAATATGGTAAGGTTTAAGCCTAGGGTTAGCATTAGGGTTAGTATTATGGTTAGGGTAATGGATTAGAGCTAAGGTTATGATTATTATTAGTGCTGGGTTTAGGGTTATGTATAGGGTTAGGGTTAAAGCCTGGTTTAGGGCTCAGATGAGGCTAGGTTTTGGGTTAAGTTAGGGCTAGAATTATGGTTATGGCTAATGTAAGTACTAGGGTTACAATTAGGGCTAGTTTTAGGGTTAGGGTTAGGGTTAGGGCTAGGGCTAGTGTTATGTTTAGGGTGATGTTTAAACCTAGGGTTAGTGTTAGCGTCAGAATCAGGGTAAGGGTTAGTTTTAGGGTTCTGCTTAAAACTAGAATTAGGGCTAGGGTTAGGGCAAAGTGTAGGTTTAGGTTTTGGTTTAGGTTAAGGGTTAGGGTTAGGGCTATGGCTCGGTTTTGTATTAGGGCTTGGGCTATAGTTAAGGCTATATTTAGGAGTAGCATTAGGGTTAGGGATAGGGTTGGTGTTAGGTTTAGGCTTAGGCTTTGCATTAGGGTTAGATTTAGAGTTAAGGTTAGATCTAGGGTTAGGGCTAGAGCTAAGGAAATGGCTAGAGTTAGGCCTAGGGTTAGGGCTAGGTTTAGAGTTCCTATAAGGGATAGGTTTATAACTAGTTTTAGGGCTAGTTCAAGTTAGACTTAGTTTTAGGGCTAGGGTTAGGGTTAGGGTTAGAGATAGGGCTAAGTTAGGTCTAAGATTAGGGATAGAGTTGGTTTTAAGATAGGCCTAGGTTTAAGGTTAGGGTTATGATTAAGGCTATTTTTAGTGCTAATATGGGATAAAGTTTGTATTTGGGTTAGTGCTAGGATTATATCTAGGGCTAATGTCAGGTCTAGGGTTATGATTATGGATAATTTTAGGGTTAAATTTTAGCTAGGTCTAATGTAAGGATAGGTTTAGTGTAAGGGTTAGGTTAGAGCTACGGGAGTTATTAGGGTAAGGGTCATGGTTAGGGTTTATTTTAGGTTTGAGATTAGCGTTAGGGCTCAAATTAGCATTAGGGTTATGGTTAGTGTAATGATAGGATTAGATTTAGGGTTCAGGTTAGGTTTAGGGTTGGGGTTAGTTATAGGTTTAGGGTTAGGCCTAGGGTTAGCATTAGGGAAAGGTCTATGTTTAGGGTTAGAATTAAGGTTAGGACTAGGGTTATGATTAGGATTAGGTCTTGAGATAGGGTTAGGCCTATCATTAGCATTAGGATATGGGTTATGATTAGGATAATGGATACAGTTAGAGATAAGTTGATACCTAGACTTATGGTTAGAATTAGGTTTTGAATTAGTGTTAATGTATGTGTTAGAACTAGGGTTAGGTTTAGTGTTATATTTAGTGTAAGAGTTAGGTTCTGAGCTATGATTATGTTTAGAACAAGGGTTATGTTTAGGGATAGGATTACCTTAGGTTTAGGTTTAGGGTTCGGGTTAGGGTTATGGTTATAATTAAGTTTAGGTTTAGGGTTAGGGTAATAAATAGAGTTAGATGTAGGTTTAAGTTTAGGGACAGGGCTAGATTTATGTTTAGGGTTAGGATTAGGTCTATGGTTATGTTTTGGTTTATGGTAAGGGTTAGGGTTTGCTTTATGGTGAGGGCTATAGCGAGTAAGTGGTTAGTGTTAGGTCTAGTGTTAGTTTTCTGTTTAGGGTTAGAATTATGGTAGGGTTCAGCCTAGGTTAACAATTAGGGTTGGGGTTAGGGTTAGGTTAATGGGTAAGTTTAGAGCTATGGTTAGGGCTTGTGTTAATGTTAGGATTAGGACTAGGTTTAGGGTTATATTCAGGGATAGTTCTAGGTTTGTGTTTACAGTAAGGGTTAAGTTTTGAGCTAGGGTTAGGTCTAAGGCGAGAATTAGGTTTGAGTTAGGGCTAGGGTTAGGGTTAGGGTTATGCTTAGGGCTACGTTAAGGCCTAGGATTATCTCTAGGTTTTGTGTTAGGTTTCGGCCTAGGGTTAAAGCTGAGGGTAATGTAAGAACTAGGATTATGATTAGAGTTACTTTTAGGGTTAAGGTTATACCAAGATCTAGTGTAGGTATAGATTTTCGGTTAGGGTCAAGTTTACAATTAGGTTTACAGTTAAAGGCAGAGTCAGTGTTTGGTTTAGAGTTCAACTTAGGGTTATAGCCAGAATTAGGAGTAGGTATAGGTCTAGGAGTAGGGTTATGGTTTGTGTTAGGATAAGCGTTATTGTTAGGCCTAGGACTAGGTTTTTGATTAGGTCTAGGGATAGAGACAAGGCTATATTTAGAATTAGGTTTAGTTCCAGGACTAGTGTTAGGTTTTAGTCTAGTGTTATGGTCAGGTTTAGAACCAGGGTTTGTGTTAGGTTTAGAATAAGGGTCAGGGTTAGCATTCAGGTTTGTTATAGGATTAGAGCTGGAATGAGGGCTAAGGTCAGGAGTATTGATAAGGTTAGGATTTTGGTTAGTCTAGGGATTATGAATACATCTAGGTCTACCATTTGGGTTAGGTTTATCCATAGGGTTAGTGAGAGCCTTAGAGCTAGGGTCAGGGCTAGAGTTAGTGTTAGTGTTAAATCTAGGTTGAGGGCTCAGTTTAGGGCTAGTTTTTGGGTTAGGGTAAGGGCTAATGATTGGGTAATGGCTAATGTAAGAACTAGGGTTACAATGAGGGTTAGTTTTGGCATTTGGGTTAGGGGTGGGTCTAATGTTAGGGTTAAGTTTATGGTTAGGGTGATATTTAGAGCTAGGTTAGTGTTAGGATATGAGTCAGGGTCAGGGTTAGGGTTAAGACTTGAATTAAGAATAGGTTTACTTTTAGGTTTTTGTTTAAGATTAGGAGGGTGTTTAGAGCTAGCATGAGTGTTAGGATATGAGTCAAGGTCAGGGTTAGAATTAAGTTTAGGTTAGGATTCGAATTAAGGCTATGATTAGGTCGAGGTGTAGTGTTAGGGTCTGGTTTAAGTTAAAGTTTATGGTTAGGGCTATTGCTCAGTTTGTATTACTGCTAGGTTCAGGATTAGGTCTAGTTAATGATTAACATTAGGTTTAGGGCTAGTTTTAGTGTTAGGCTTAGGCTTAGGGTTAGGGTTAGATTTCGAGTTAGTTTTAAATCTAGTGTTATGGCTACGACTAAGGATATGGCAAGGTTTAGGGCTAGGGTTAGGGTTATGGTAATCGATAGGCTTAGAACTAGGGATAGGGATAGTGTGAGAGTTATAGTTAGTCTTAGGTCTAGGTTTAAGGTTAGGTTTCTGGATAAGTTAGCAGTATGGCCAGTGTTAGTGTTTGCTCTAGGTTGAGGGTCAGTTTTAGACCTAGGTTTTTTGTTGGGGTCAGAATAAGGGACAGGGTTAGTGTAAAGGTTTGGGATAGGATTATAGCTAGAATGAGGGCTAGGGCCAAGATTATTAATGGGGTTCAGATTTTGGTTAGCCTAAGGATTAAAGATAGATCTAGGTTTACCATTAGTGTTACGGTTTCTCTTAGGGTGAGGGAGAGATTTAGAGCTAGGTTTAGGGCTAGAGTTAGGGTAGGGTTAGTGTTAAAGTTAGGTTTAGTGTTAGGATTAGTTAAGTTATTTTTGTGTTAGGGTTAGGGTTAGGGTTAGGGCAATCTCTAATGTAAGAACTAGGGTTACAATTAAGGTTAGTTTTGGGGTTAGGGGTACTTTTAGTGTTAGGGTTAAGTTTAAGTTTTGGGTGATATTTAGATCTAGGGTTAGTTTTAGGATATGAGTAAGGGTCAGGGTTACTGTTAGGTAACATAAGGGCTAGGGTTTCTGTTAAGTTTTAGTTTAAGCTTAGGATGGTGTTTCAAGCTTGGGTGAGTTTAGCATATGAGTCAGTGTCAGGTATACTTTTAAGGTTAGGGTTAGGAATCGAATTAAGGCTATGGTTAGGTCTAGGTGTAGTGTTAGGGTTTGGTTTAAATTAGGTTTAGGGATAGGGCTGTTGCTCACTTTTGTTTTACTGCTAGTGGTAGGGTTAGGGCTAGTTTTAGATTAGGGTTAGGATTAGGTTTAGTGTTAGTGTGAGTCTTAGGCTTAGGGTTAGGGCTAGGACTAAGGATTGGGCAAGGGTTAGGGCTAGGGTTAGGGTTATGGTAAGGGCTAGGATTAGATCTAGTGATAGGGCTAGTGTGAGAATTATTGTTAGTCTTCAGGCTAAGGTTAGTGTTAGCATTACAAATAGGGCTAAATTAGGACTAGGATTAAGTCTATGGCTAGTGTTCAGTTTAAGTATAAAATTCGGGTTAGATTTACAATTTAATTTATGGTAAAGGATGGTGTTATGTTAGTTTTAGAGGTAGGGTGATGTTTAGAATAGAGTTAGGATTAGGGATATGATTAATTCTAGGTTTAGGGCTAAGATGAGGGCTATGGTTTGTTTTATAGTTAGGGATAGGTTTAGGAGTATGGCTAATTTCAAGTCTAGAATTATGTTTAAAGATAATTTTAGGGATAGGATTATGGGTATGTCTAGTGTAAGGTTTAGGTTTAGGCTTAGAGTCAGGTTTAGGGGTAGGGCTATTATTAAGGTGAAGGTCTAGGTTAGGGTTTGGAATAGGTTAAGGCTTAAAATTAGGGATTGAATTAACATTAGGGTAAGGTTTTGGGTAATGATAGGGTTAGAATTAGGGTTCATTTTAGGTTTAAGAAAATGGATATGGATAGGTTTAGAGATAGGGTTAGGTTTAGGCCTAGGGTTAGAATTAGGATTAGGGTTATTGCTATGGTAATGTATAGGGTTAGGGCTAGGGTTTGGTTATGATTAGGGCTAGGGCTAGGGTTAGGGTTAGGGTTAAAGCTTGGGTTAGGGCTCGGATTAGGGCTATGATTTTGGTTAAGTTAGTTTTAGGGTTAGGATTATGGCTAATGTAAGTACAAGGGTTACACTTAGGGCTAATTTTAGGGTTAAGATTAGGACCAGGTTTAGTGTTAGGGTTAAGGTTAGAATTAGGGTGATGTTTAGAGCTAGGATTATTGTTAGTGTCAGAGTCAGTGTCAGGGTTAGTTTTAGGGTTCAGCTTAAAACTCGAATTAGGGCTAGGGTTATGGGTAGGTGTATGGTTAGGGCTTGGTTTAGTTTAAGGGTTAGGGATAGAGCTTATGGCTCAGTTTTGTTAAGGTTAGGGCTAGGGTTATCATTAGGTTTAGGGTATTGGATAAAGTTTGATTTCATGTTAGGGTTAAGGTTAGGGTTAGGTTATTTATTAAATGGGTTCGGATTTTGGTTAGCCTAAGGATTAAGGATAGATCTAGGTTTACCATTAGTGTTACGGTTTCTCTTAGGGTGAGGGAGAGATTTAGAGCTAGGTTTAGGGCTAGAGTTAGGGTAGGGCTAGGGCTAGGAATAGGGATAGTGTTAGTATTAGTGTTTGGGTTGTGGCTAGTGTTAGGGTTAGGCTTAGGCTTTGGTTCAGGGTTAGATTTAGAGATAGATTATGATCTAAGGTTAGTGCTTAGCCTATCGATAGGGCAAGGGTTAGGACTAAGTTTAGAGCTAGGTTTAGGTTTATATTAAGGGATAGGGCTAGAACTAATTCTATTGCTAGTGTGAGAGTGAGATTTATTCTTAGGTCTAGGGTTACAGTTAAGTTTAAAGATAGGGTGAAATTAAGGCTAAGATTAGGGCTAGTGTTAGTATTGGGGTTAGAGCTAGGTTTAGGGTTAGGGTGAGGATTAATCTAGGTTTAGGGCTAGGATAAGGGCTGGGATTTTTGTTAGGGTTAGGGCTAGGATTAGGGCTAGGGCTAATGTCAGGTGAGGAGTTATGGTTGAGGAGAGGACAGTTTTAGTATTAGGTTAATGGCTAGGTCTAGTTTAAGGGTTAGGTTTAGAGATAAAGTCAGGTTTAGAGATAGGGGAATTATTAGGGTCAGGATCAGGTTAGAGTTTGGTTGAGTTTAGGGTTTAGGGTTAGAGCTCAAATAAGCATTAGGGTCAGGGTTAGGGTAATGATACATTTTTGTTTAGGGTTCAGGTTAGGTTTATGGTAATTGATATGATTAAGTTTAGTGATAGGGTTTGTATTAGGCCTAGGGTTAGCATTAGTGTAAGGGTAATGGTTAGGATAAAGGATAGGGTTGGAGTTAAGTTTAGGGCTAGGTTTATTGTCAGGAATATGTCTTGAGTTAGGGTTAAGGTAAGGGTTAGAACTAGGTTTAGTATTAGGATTATGTTTAGCATAAGGGTTAGGTTATGAGCTAGGATTAGGGCTAGGGCGAGGGTTAGGTTTAGAGTTAGGTCTAGGGATAAGAGTAAATAATGGTTATGGTTAGGATTGGATTAGGGGTAGCATCATCATTAGGGGTAGGGTTAGGGTTAGAGTAATGGATATGTTTAGATGTAGGCATAGGGTTATGGTTAGTGTTAGATTGAGGTTTAGCTTTAGGATTAGGGCTATGGTTATGTTTAGGTTTATGGTAAGGGTTAGGGTTTGAGCTAGAGTTAAGTCTATGGCAAGTGTGAGGTTTAGGGTTAGGTCTATTGTTAGTTTTCTGGTTATATTTAGGCCTACCTAGGGTTGTCAAGAGGTTTAGGGTTAGTTATAGGGTAATGAGTAAGTTTAGAGCTAGGTTTAGGGCTAGGGATAAGTTTAGGATTAGGACTAGTGTTAGGGGTACATTTAGGGATAGGTGTAGGTTTATGTTTAGGAAAAGGGTCAGGCTTTGAGCTAGGATTAGAACTAATCAAGTGTTAGGTTATGGTTAGGGTTAGGGTTATGCTTAGGCCTAGGATTAGCTCTAGTTTTTGTGTTAGGTTTAGGCCTAGGGTTAGAGCTGTGTGTAATATTAGAGCTAGGGTTAGGGTTAGGGATAGTTTGAGGGTTAGAATTTTGCCTAGATCTAGTGTTAGGTTTAGATATTTGGTTAGAGTCAGATTTAGATGTAGGTGTACTCTTAAAGGCAGGGTCAGTGTTTGGGTTAGAGTTTGAGTTAGGGTTACAGCCAGGATTAGAACTAGGTTTAGGTCTAAGGGTAGGGTTAGTGTTTGTGTTAGTCTAAGGGTTACTTTAAGGCCTAAGGATAGGTTTTTGTTTAGGTCTAGGGCTAGAGTTAAGGCTAGATTTAGGATTTAGTTAAGGTCTAGGTCTAGTGTTATGGTTTGGTCTGGGGTTAGGGCCAGGTTTAGACCTAGGGTTAGTGTTAGGGTTAAAATAATGGCCAGGGTTAACATTAGGGTTTGGAATAGGGTTAGAGCTAGAGTGAGGGTAGGGTTATGACTATTAATAGAGTTAGGGCTTTGGTTAGCTTAAGGATTAGGGATAGGTCTATGGTTTCCATTAGGGTTAGGGTTTCATTTTGGGTAAGGGATAGGCTTAGAGCTAGGGTTCAGGCTAGAGTTAGGGTTAGGATTAGGTTTAAATCCTGGTTTAGGGCTCAGATTAGCGCTAATTTTTGTGTTAGGGTTAGAGCTAATGTTATGGCAATGTATAATGTAAGAACTAGGTTACAATTAGGGTTAGAGGTAGGGGTAGATCTAGTGTTAGGGTTAGGTTTAATGCTAGAGTAATATTTATAGCTAGGTTAGTATTAGCATATAATTCAGAGACAGTGTTAGGTTTAGCGTTAGGTTTAGGATTCAAATAAGGGCTAGGATTCCTTTTAGGTTCAGTTTAAGGTGAGGGCAGTCTTTAGACCTAGGGTGACTGTTAGGATATGAGTTAACATCAGGGTTAGTTTTAAGGTTAGGGTTATGACTCAAATTAAGGCTAGGGTTACTGTTAGGGTTCTGTTTAAATTTAGGGTGGTGTTTAGTCTTAGGGTGAGTGTTAGGATATGATTTGGGGTCAGGGTTACTTAAAGTTATGGTTATGACTCGAATTAGGGCTAGGGTTAGGTCTAGGTGTAGTGTTAGTGTTTAATTTAAGGTTCAAGATTAGTTACTATTGCTCAGTTTTTTTTTTAGAAAGAGAGAGAGAGAGAGAGACAGAATTTCTTAATATATATTCTTTTATTTTTTTCACTTTTTGGTGGACACTACATCTTTTTTTTTAAATTATATATTTATTGTTGCTGATGATCGAACCCAGAACCCCGCACATGCCAGGTGAATGTGCTACCGCTTGAGCCACATCCTCAGCCCCTGTTGCTCAGTTTTATTTTTGTCCTAGGTTATAAGGTAAGCATTAGGATTGGGGATAGTGTTTGTGTTAGGCTTAGGCTAAGGTTTAGATTAAGACTTGGAGTTAGGGTTAGATCTAGGGTTAGGTCTAGGTCTCAGGATAAGGCCAGGATTAGGGCTAGGTTTAGGGTTATGGTAAATGATAGGGACAAAACTAGGGATAAGACTAGGGTGAGAGTTAGTGTTAGTCTTAGGGCTAGGGTTATGGTTAGTTTTAGGGATAGAGCTAAATCAGGGCAAGGATTAGAACTAGGGTTAGTGTTCAGGTAAGGCCTAGCATTAGGGCTAGGTTTAGGGTTCAGTTTAGGGTAAGGGATGTGTTATAGATAGGTTTTGAGGTAGAGTGAGAGTTAGAATTAGGATTAGGTCTAGGGTTAGGGTTAGGATTATGATAAGGCTAGGTTTAGGGCTAGGATGAGGGCTAGGGTTTGTTGTAGGGTTAGGTCTAGAATTAAGGCTAGGGATAATGTCAGGTCTAGTGTTACAGTTAGGAGTAGATTTAGGATTAGGTCTATGTCTTAGTGTAGTGTAAGTGTTAAGTTTAGGTAAGGGTCAGTTTTAGAACTAGGTGTATTTTTAGATTCACTATCAGGGTTGTGGTTTGTATTAGGTTAAGGTTTAGGGATAGGGCTCAAATGAGAATTAGGGTTAGAGTTAGGATTATTGTAATTGATTGGGTTAGGTTTAGGTTTCAGGGTAGGTTTAGGGTAATGGAGAGATTTTGGGTTTGCGATATGGTTAGTGTTAGGCCTATGGTTAGCATTAGGAATAGGGTTACCATAAGGGTAATGTATAGGGTTAGGGTTAGGGTTAGGATTAGGGATCTTGTTAGGGTTATTGTTAGGGATAAGGCAAGGGTTATGTTTAGGCCAAAGGTTAGGCTTTGAACTATGTTTAGGTCTAAGGTGAGGGTTAAGCTTAGTGTTAGGTCTGGGTTTATTGTTAGGGTTCCTCTTACAGTAGGTTTAAGCCTTGGATTAGGGCTAGGTTTTGTGTTAGGTTTAGGTCTAGGGTTAGTGCTATGGGTAATGTAAGATTGAGGGTTCTAATTAGGGCTAGTTTTAGTGTTAGGGTTATGGCTAGTTCTAGTGTTAGGTTTAGATTTTGGTTTAGAGTCAGTTTTAGAGCTATGTTTAGTGTTAGTTTCAGGGTCAGTGTTCTGATTATAGTTAGGTTTAAAGCCAAAATCAGGCATAGGGTTAGTTCTGGGGGTAGTGTTATTGTTTGGTTTAGGTTAAGTGTTATTGTTTGGGCTAGGACTAAGTTGTTGTTTAGGTCTAGGCCTAGAGTTATTGCTAGAGTTAAGATTAGGTTTAGGTCTAGATGTAGTGTTAGGGTTAGGTTTAGGTAAAAGTTCACTGGTAGGGCTAGTTTCAGGGTTCAGTTTAGGGTTAGGGTGGAGTTTAGACCTATAATTAGTGTTATTGTCAGAATAAGGGCGAAGGTTAGAGTTAGGTTTTGGGTTAGGTTTAGAGCTAGAATGAGAGCTAAGTTTGGACTAGTAATAGGGTTAGTGTTTGATTTAGGCTAAGGATTACAATTAGGACTAGGGTTAGCATTATGGATACGGCTTGGCTTAGGATAAGGGAGAGGGTTAGATCTTGGCTTAGAGCTACTGTTAGGGTTAGGTTTAGGGCTAGGGTTAGGGTTAAGGTTAGGGTTAAATATAGTTTTAGGGCGCCTATTTGGGCTTTTTTTGTTTTGGGGTTAGGGCTAGTGTTAGGACTATGCTAATTAAGAACTAGGGTTATTATTAGGGTTAGTTTTAAGGTTAGTGTTTGGACTAGGTATGGTGTTAGCATTTGCTTTATGGTGAGGGTGATATATAGAGCTAGGGTTAGTGTTTGGATGTGAGTCAGGGTAAGGGATAGTTTTAGTCCTGGGACTCGAATTTTAGCTAGGGTTATGGCTAGCTGTAGTGTTAGGTTTAGGTTTAGGTTAGGTTTCGGGTTAGGGTAATGGTGCAGTTTTGTTTTAGGGCTGGGGCTAGGGTTAAGGTTAGTTTTATGATTAGCGATAGTGTTCAGCTAGTGGTAGGGTGAGGTTTAGGCTTAAGGCTAGGGTAACCATAATTTAAATTTTGGATAGATCTTGGGTTAGGCCTAAGGTTACAGCTAGTGTTAGTTTTATGGTAATAGACAGGTTAAGAAATAGAAATAGGGCTAGGTTGAGAGTTAGAGTTATTCTTGGGGCTAGAGATAGGGATTTTCTTAGGGTTAGGGCTAAATTAGGGATTTATTAGCATTAAATTTAGTGTTAGGGTTAGGCCCATGGTTAGGGCTAGAATTAGGGTTAGTGTTAGTGTTAGTGTTATGGCTAGTTTTATGGGAAGGAATGAGATTATGGCTAGGTTCAGGGCTAGGGGGAGTGTTAAAATTAGGTATAGGAATAGGGTGAGTGTTCAGGTTAGGATTAAGGCTAGGTTTAGTGCTTGGATGAGGGCTAGGCTTTGTGTCAGTTTTAGAGCTAGGATTAGAGCTGGGGCTAGTGTCAGGCCTAGGGTTATGGTTAGGAATAGTGTTAACTTTAGGTTTATGTCTAGGTCTAGTGGAAAGTTAGGTTTAGGGTAAAGGTAAGGTTTAAAGCTAGGTATAATTTTATGGTCAGAGTCCGGTTTAGGGTTTGGTTTAGGATAAGGTTTAGGGTTATGGCTCAAATTAGCATTAGGATTAGGGTTAAAGTAATGGATAGTGTTAGGTTTAGAGTTCAGGTTAGGTTTAGAGTGATAGATAGAGTTAGTGTTACTGATAGGATTAGGATTAGGCCTAAGGTTAGCATTTGGTTTCTCTTTATGTTTAGGGTAAAGGATAGGTTAGTACTAGTTTTAGGGCTTGTGTTAATGTTAGGATTTTGGCTAGGTTTAGAGATTAGGCCTAGGGTTAGTGTTAGTGTTAGGTTTAGCAGAAGTGTCAGGGTTTGATCTAGGGTTAGGTATAGGGTGAGGGTAAGAGATAGAGTCAGGGCTACGGTTAGGGTTAGGATTAGGGTTATGGCTTGGGTTAGCATTAGGGTTAGGGTTATATTTAAGGTAATGGATAGAGTTTGTGCTAGGATTTGTGCTATGGTTACAGTTAGGATTAGGGCTACTTTTAGGTTTAGGTGGAGGTTTAGGGCTATTGTTATGTTTAGGGTAAGGATTAGAGTTTGAGTAGGGTTAGGGCCAGGGCCAGAGTTAGGGTTAAGATTAGTGCTAGGGTTACACTTAGGTCAAAGTTTAGGGCTAGGATTATGGCTCAGTTGTGTGTGACGTTTAGGGCTACTGTTAGGTTTATGGGAAATGTAAGAGCTAGGGTTATAGTTATGGGTAGATTTAGGGTTTGTCTAGTGTTAGAGTTAGTTTTTCAGTTAGGATAAGTTTTAGAGCTGGGTTTGTGTTAGGGTAAGTGTCTACGGTTAAGTCTAGGTTTACGGTTAGGGATACATTTAGGGTTATATTTATGGTTAGGTCTAGTGTAAGGGTTAGATTTAGGGTAAGGGTCAAGTTTAGAGCTAGATGTATTATTAAAGTCAGGGTATTATTGTTCAGTTTAGGTTATGATTTAGGTTTAGGGCTTTAATTAGCATTAGGGTTAGAATTAGGGTTAGGGTAATGAATATGCTTAGGATTAGGATACAGTTTAGTTTTAGGGTAATGGATAGGTTTAGAGATTGTGATAGTGTTAGGGTGAAGCCTAGGTTTAGAATTAGTGTTAGGATTATGTTTAGGGTAATGGATCGGGTTAAAGCTAGGGTTAAGGCTAGGGTTATGGTTAGGATTAGGGCTAAAATTAAGGTAGTGTATAGAATTAGGGCTATGGTTAGGGCTATGGTTAGGTTAGGGTTTGGGATAGGGTTAGGGTTATGTTTAGGATAAGGTAGGCTTTGAGCTAGGGTTAGATCTAAGGGGAGGGTTACGGTTAGGGTTAGGGCTAGGGTTAATTTAGGGTTACACATAGACTAGGTTTAGGCCTAGGATTAGGGCTAGGTTTTGTGTTATTTAGGCCTAGGTTTAGGGCCATTGGCATTTAAGTGCTATTGTTATGATTAGGGCTAGTTTTAGGGTTAGGGTTATGGCTAGGTGAAGTGTTAGGATTAGGTTTTGAGTTAGGGTGAGATTTTTAGCTAGGTTTATGTTAGGGTCAGGGTCAGTGTTTATTTTAGAGTGAGTGTTTGGGTTAGTGCCAGAGTTAGGACTAGGGTTAGGTCTAGAAATAGGGTTAGTGTTTGGGTTATATTAAGGGTGATTGAAAGGGCTAGGACAAGGTTGTTGTTCAGGTCTAGGTCTAGAGTTATGGCTAGATTCAGGATTAGGTTTATGTCTAGGACTAGTGTTAGGTTTACGTTTAGTTATAGGATTATCAGTAGGGCTAATGTTATTGTTTGGGTTCGGGTTAGGGTCAGTTTTACATATATGGTTATTGTTAGGGTCAGTATAAGTTTCAGGCTAAGGATTATGGTTTGGCTTATGGTTAGAGCAAGAATGAGGGCTAAGGTTAGAACTAATAATATGGTTAGGGTTTGGGTTAGTCTATGGATTATGGTTAGGACTAGGGTTAGCATTAGTTTTAGGGTTTGGCTTAAGGTAACAAATAGGATAAGAGCTATGGTTAGGGAAGGGTTAGCAACTGGCTTATTGCTAGGGTTAGTGTTAGGGTTAAACTAGTGTTAGCGCTCAGATTAGGGCCAGGTTTGGGGTTGGGATAGGGCTAGTGTTAGGGATACAGCTAATGTATGAACTAGGGTTATGATTAGGGCCAATTTGGGGGTTAGTGTTATGGATAGGTCAAGTGTTAGGTTTAGGGATAGTGTTAGCGTGATGTTTAGAGCTACAGTTAGTGTGTCAGGGTCAGTCAGTCTTCAGGTTAGAGTAAGCTTTAGGGTTAAAGCTAGAATTATCACTAGGGTTAGGTGTAGGGGTAGAGTTAATTTTTGGGTTATGTTAAGGTTTATTATTAGAGCTAGGGCTAGGTTTTTGTTTACGCCTAGGGCCAGATTTATGGATAGATTCAGGATTAGGTTTAGGTCTAGGGCTAGTGTTAGGGTTAGGTTTAGGAAAAGTTTATTTCTAGTGCTAGTGTTAGGGTTCAGTATAGGGTTAAGGTCAGGTTTAGACCGACAGTTACCATTAGGGTCAGAATAAGTGTCAGGTTTGAGTTATGGTTACAGATAGAATTAGGGCTAGGGTTAGAACTAGTAATACTATTAGGGTTAGGATTAGGGTTATCATTAGGGTTAGGTTTGGCTTAGGGTAAGGGATAGTGTTAGACCTAGGGTTAGGGCTACATTTAGGGAAGGGTTAGGGCTAGTGTTAGGATTAAGTTTAGTGTTAAATACAGGGTTTGGTTTCAGATTAGGGGTAATTTTTGTTTAGTTAGGGCTAGGTTTAGAGTTACAGCCAATATTTGCAGTATAGTTAGGATTTTGGCTAGTTATAAGATTCGGGTTAGGAGTAGGTCTAATGTTGTGGTTAGGCATAATATTAGGGTGATGTTTAAAGCTAGGGTTAGTATTAGGGTCAAAATTAAGGTCAAGGGTAGTTTTAGGTTTAGTGTTTGGACTCGAATTAGGGCTAGGGTTAGGGCTAGGTGTAGGGTTAGGTTTTGGTTTAGGTTAAGTTTTAAAGTTAGGGCTGTGGCTTGGTTTTGTTTTAGGGCTAGGGCTATGGTTAAGGCTAGTTTTAAGATTAGCATTAGTTTTAGGACTAGTGTTAGAGTTAGGTTTAGTCTTAGGTTTAGAGTTAGATTTAGAGTTAAGTTTAGATCTGGGTTAGGTCTAGGGCTAAGGATATGGGTAACATTAGTTCTAGGTTTATAGCTAGGATTAGGGTTATGATAAAAATAAGGTTAGAAATAGGGACAGGGCTAGGGTGAGAGTGAGAATTAGTCTTAGGGATAGGTTGAGGGTTTGTTAGGTATAGGGTTTAATTAGGGATAAGAATAGGGCTAGGTTTATGTTTATGTTTAGGCCTAGGGTTAGTTTTGGGCTTAGGTTTAGGTTTAGTGTAAATAATTGGGTTAGAGCTATGTTCACGGTGAGGATGAACGTTAGAATTAGGGTTAGGGCTAGGGTTTCATTAGAGTTATGATTAAGGCTAGGGTAAGAGCTAGGATGAGGGCAAGGGTTTGTTATTTGTTTAGGGCTGATTAGTTTTAGGGCAAATGTCAGGCCTAGGGTTACGGTTAGGGATAGTTTTAGGGTTAGGTTTATGGTTATGTTTAGTGTAAGGGTTAGATTTAGGGTAAGGGTCAAATTTAGATCTAGGTGTATTATTAGGGTCAGGGTCATGTTTAGGATTTTGTTTAGGTTAGGATTTAGGGTTAGGGCTCAAATTAGCATTAGGGTATGGGTTGGGTAATGATAGGGTTAGGTATAGGATTCAGGTTAGGGTTTGCATAATAGATAAGGTTATGGTTAGGCATGGGTTTAGATTTAGGCTTAGGGTTAGCATTAGAAATAGGGCTATGTTTAGGGTAATTTAGAGGGTTAGAGCTAAGTTTAGGGCTAGGGTTATGTATTGGATTAGGACTAGGGTTAGGATTATGGTTAGGGTTAAGTTTAGGACTATGGTTTGTGTTAAGGTTAGGGCTAGGATTACAGCTAGGGCAAATGTCAGGCCTATGGTTACATTAGGAATATTTTTAGGGTTAGGTTTATGGCTAGGTCTAGTATAAGGTTTAGGTTTAAGGTTAGGGTCAGGGTTAGAGCTAGGTATATTATTACGGAGAGCGTCAGAGTTAAGGTTTGGTTTAGGTAAAGTTTAGAATTAGGGCTAAAATTAGCATTAGCTTTAGGGTTAGTGTTATTATAGGTTAAATTTAGGGTTCAGGTTAGGTTTAGGTTAATGAATAAGGTTAGGGTTAGTGACAAGGTTAGGGTTAGGCCTAGGGTTACCTGTAGGGTTATGGTTATGGATAGGTTTGGAGTTAGTGATAAGGCTAGGGTTATGGTTAGGATTCTGGCTAGAATTAGGTAAGGTTAAGGCTAGGCTTTGGGTTAGGGTTAGGTTTAAAACTAGGGTCTCAAATAAAGGCTAGGTTTTGGGTTTGGTTAGGGCCAGGGTTAGGGCTATGGTTAATATATGAACTAGTGTTACAATTAGTGCCAGTTTTAGGGTTAGGGTTAGGGTGATGTTTAGAGCAAGGGTTATATTTAGGGTCAGTGTCAGGGTCAAGGTTAGTTTTAGTGTTAGGTTTAGGACTCGAATTAGGGCTAAAGATAGTTCTAGGTGTAGGGTTAGGTTTTGGTTTAGGTTAAGGGTTATGGTTAGGCTATGCCTCAGTTTTGTTTTAGGGCTAGGATTAAGGCTAGAATTTGGATTAGCGTCAGGCTTAGTGTTAGTATTAGAGTGAAGTTTAGACTTAGGGTTAGGGTTAGATTTAAAGTTATGGTTGATCTAGGGCTAGGGCTTGTGCTAGGGTAAGGGCTAGGGTTATGGTAAGGAATATTTTTAGAACTAGGGATACATCTAGGGTGAGAATTAGAGTTATACTTAGGAGCAGTCTTTGCGTGAGGGTTAGGCTTAGGGCTAAATTAGGGCTAGGATTAGGACTAGGGTTAGTGTTAGGGTTAAGACTAGGGGTTGGGTTAGGGTTAGGTTTAGCACTGGGGTTAGGGTTAAGTTTTTGAGGAATGGGTGGGGTTATAGCTAGGTCCAGGGCTAGGGTGAGTGTTAGAATTAGTATTAGGCCTAGGGTTATGGTTCAGTTTAGGATTAAGGCTAGAATTAGGGCTAGGATGAGGGGTAGGTTTTGTGACAGGGTTAGGGCTAGGACTCAGGCTAGGGATAATATCCCGTCTAGGGTAATAGTTAAGGATAGTTTTAGGGTTAGGTTATGGCTAGGTCTAGTGTAAGGGTTAGGTTTATGTTAAAGTTCAGCTTTAGAGCTAGAATTATGATTTGTGTCACTGTCAGGGTAGGGTTAATATTTGGTTTACGTTAAGGTTAAGGGTTTAGGGCTCGAATTATCTTTAGGGTTAGGCTTAGAGTCAATGTAATGGAATGGTTTACTCCAGGTTTTAGTTAAGATTTAACGTAACGGATGGGTTAGGTTTCAGCGATCTGGTTAGGGTTAGCATTAGGGTTGGGGTTATGTTTAGTGCAGTGGATAGTTTTAGAGCTAGGGTTAGGACTAGGTTATGTTTGGAATTAAGTCTAGGATTAGGATTAGGTTTACAGATAGGGCTAGGGTTTGGTTTAGGGTAAGTGTTACGTTAGGTTTAAGGTTATGGCATAAGGGTTAGTGTTTGAGCTAGGGTTAGGGCTAATGCGAGGGTTAGGTTTATGTTTACTTCTGAGTTCAGGATTATGGTTAGAGTTAGGTTTAGTGTTAGGGATAGGGTTATAATTAGGGTTAGGTTTAGGGTTAGGTTAATGGATATAGTTAGAGCTGAAGTTTGGGCTACCGTTAAAGTTAGAATTAGGGCTAGGGTTAGGATTAGGATTTAGGATAGGGCTAGGGTTATGTTTAGTGTAAGAAAGAGGCTTTGATCTAGGGTTAGGTCTAAGGAGAGGTTTAGGGTTGGAGTTAGGATTAGGGTTAGGGCAAGGCTTAGGTTTATGCTTAGAGCTAAGTTTAGGCCTAGGATTAGCTCTAGGTTTAGTGTTAGGTTTAGGGCTAGGGTTAGGACTATGGGTAATGTAAAAGCTAGGGTTATGTTTAGGGCTAGTTTTAGGTTTAGGGTTATAGCTAGATCTAGTGTTAGGTCTAGGTTTTTGGTTAGTGTCTGGTATAATGCTAGTTTAAGTGTTAGGATCGGGGTCAGTGATCGGGATATGGTTAGGTTTAGGGTTAGAGCAAGAATTATGACTAGGTTTAGGTCTAGGGATAGGGTAAATGTTTGGTTTAGCTTAAGGATTATTGTTAGGGCTAATGCTAGGATTTTGTTTAGGTCTAGGGCTAGAGTTATAGCTATATTTAGGATTAGCTTTGAGTCTAGTTCCAGTTTTAGGCTTCGGTATAAATATAGGGTTACTGGTAGGTCTAGTGTTAGGTTTTGGTTTAGGTTTAGGGTCAGGTTTAGACCTAGGGTTACTTGTAGGGTCACATGAGGGTCAGGGTTAGATTTAGAGGTATAATGAGGGCTAGGATTCATACTAGTAATATGGTTAGAGTTGAAGTTATGCTAAGGATTAGGGTTAAGACTAGGGTTAGCATTAGTGTTAGGGTTTGGCTTAGGATAAGTGATAGAGTTAGAGCTAGGGTTAGCGCTAGGGTTAGGGTTAGGGTTAGGTTTAGATCTAGTGTTAGGGTTAATATTGGGGTTAAAGCTAGATTCAGGGCTTGGATCCAATGTAGAATTAGTGTTAGCATTAATGCTAGGGTTAGGACAATAATGAAAAAACTAGTGTTACAATTAAGGCTAGTTTTAGTGATATGGTTAAGGCTAGGTCTAGTGTTAAGGTTAATTTAAGTTAGGGTGATGATTAGAGCTAGGATTCGTGTTAGATTCAGCATCAGGTTCAGAGTAATTTTTAGAGTCAGGTTAGGGCAAGGTGTAATATTTGGGTTTGGTTTAGGTTAAGGGTTTCGGTTAGGGATATGGCTTGGTTTTGTTTTATGGCTAGGGCAAGTTTTAGGATTAGCATTATGGTTAGGTGTAGTGTTAGGGTTTGGTTTGGCTTATGAATACAGTTAAATTTAGAGTTATGTTTAGATCTAGAGTTAGGATAGGGCCAAGGATAGAACTAGGGCTAGGGCTAGGGCTAGGGCAAGAGTTATAGTTAGTCTTAGGGGTAGGGTTAGACTTAGGATAGGATTAAATTAAGGCTAGGATTAGTACTAGACTTAGTGTTAGTATTAGACCTAGTGTAGGGCAGGGGTTAGGGTTAGGTTTACGGTTATGGTTAGGTTTATGGTAAGGGATGTGGTTATAGGTAGGTTTAGGCCTAGGGTGAGGGTTAGAATTAAGGTTAGGTCTCGGGTTATGATTCGGATTAGGATTAAGTCTAGGTGTAAGTCTAGGATTATGGTTAGGGCTAATTTCAGTTCTAGGGTTATGGTTAAATACAGTTTAAGTTTAGTTTTATGGCTACATATTGTGTAAGCATGAGGTTTAGGGTTTGATTCAGGTTTAGAGCTAAGGGTATTATTAGAGTCATGGGCAATATTAGTGTTTTTGATAGGTTAAGGTTTAAAGTTAGGACTCAGCATTAAGTTTAGGATCAGCGTAATGATAGGGTTTGGTATAGGTTTCAGGTTACATTTAGGGTTATCGATAGGGTGAAGATTAGGTATAGGGTTAGGTTTAGCCATAGGGTTAGCATTAGGGTAAGGGTTATGGTTAGGGTAATGGATAGGGTTAGAGCTAGGGTTACAGCTAGGGTTATGGTTACAATTAGTGATAGTGTTAGAGTTAGATTTAGGGTTAAACCTAGGGTTAGGGCTCTGAATAGGGCTAAGATTTGGGTTACTGTAGGGCTAGGGATAGGATTACCGCTATTGTAAGTACTAGGGTTATGATTAGGGTAATTTTAGTGTTAGGGGTTAGGACTAGTTCTAGTGTTAGGTTTAGGTTTAGTGTTAGGTTGATGTTTAGACCTAGGTTTAGTGTTAAGGTCAGATTCAGGGTGAGAGTTAGTTTTAGGGTTCTGCTTAAAACTCAAATTATTGCTAGGGTTAGGGCTAGGTGTAGAATTAGGGCTTGGTTTATGTTAAGGATTAGTGTTAGGTCAATGGCTCGGTTTTGTTTTAGAGCTAGGGCTAGGGTTAGGGATAGTTTTAGGATTAGCCTTAGGGTTAGGGCTAGGGTTAGGTTTAGGCTTAGGCTTATTGTTAGGGTTAAATTTAGAGTTAGGTTTAGATCTAGGGTTATGGCCAAGGATATGAATAGGGCTAAGGTTAGACCTGATGTTCAGGCTAGGATTAGGCTTCCAGTAAATTATAGGATTACAACTAGAGTTAGGACTAAGGTGAAACTTAGAGTTAGTCTTTGGGCTAGGGTTAGGGTTAGGGATATGACCATATTAGGGCTAAGATTGGGGCTATGGTTACTGTTAGGGTTAGGCCTAAGGTTAGGTTTACGGTTACAATTAAGGCTATGTTTAGGGCTAGGATAATGACTAGGGTTTGTGCAGGGCTTAGGGCCAGGATTATGGCTAGGGCTAAAGTCAGGTCTAGGGTAATGGTTAGGGATAGTTTTAAGGTTATTTTTATGGCTAAGTCTAGTGTAAGGTTTAGGTATAAGGTAATAGATTTAGAGCTAGGGAAATTAATAATATGAGGATCAGTGTTGGGCATTGGTTTAGGTTTGAGTTTAGTGGTAAGGTTTGAATTAGCATTAGAGTTAGCATTAAGGTAATGATAAGGTTAGGTTTAGGGTTCAGGTTAGGTTTAGGGTAATTGACAGTTTGGGGGATAGTGATAGGGTTGGGTTTAGGCCTAGGGTTAATGTTTAGGGTAATTAATACAGTTAGATTTAATGTTATAGCTATGGTTATGGTTAGGATTTTGTCTTGAGTTAAGGTGAGGGTGAGGGTTAGAACTATGGTTAGGATTAGGGTTATGTTTAGAGTAAGTATTAGGTTCTGAGCTAATGTTAGGGCTAGGCTGGGAGTTACCTTCAGGGTTAGGTCTAGGGATAGGATTACCATAGGTTTTGGGTTAGAGTTAGGGTAAGTGTTAGACTTAGGATTAGTGGTAGGGTCAGTATAAGGGTCAGGGTTAGGGATAGAATTTGGCATAGGGTTAGAGATAGATTGAGAGCTAGGGTTAGGGCTATTAATAGAGTTAATGTTTTGGTTAGCCTAAAGAATAGGGATAGGTCTTGTGTTACCCATAGGGTTAGGGTTTTTCTTAGGGTAAGGTATTGGTTTAGAGCTAGGTTTAGGGCTCTGGTTAGGGTTAGAGTTGGGGTTAAATCTAGGTTTGGGGCTAGTATTTGTGTTAGGGTTAGTAATAGGATTAGGGCCATGGCTCATGTAAGAACTAGGGTTAAAATTAGGTTAGTTTTAGTATTAGGGTTAGGTTTAATTTTAGGGTGATATTTATAGCTAGGGTTTGTGTTAGGATAAGAGTCAGGTCAGGGTTCATTTTACGGTTATTGATAGGACTTGAATTATTGTTTGGGTTATTCTTAGCATTTGGTTTAAAGTGAGGGTGGTGTTTAGAGGTAGGTTTAGTGTTACGATATGAGTCAGGGTCAGTGTTAGTTTTAAAGTTAGTGTTAGCACTCAAATTAGGGTTAGGTATAGGTCTAGGTTTAGTGGTAGGATTTGGTTTAGGGTTACAGATATTGCTTGGTTTGGTTTAGTATTAGGGTTATGTTTAGGGATAATGTAAGTGTTAAGCTTAAGCTTAGGGTTAGGGTTAGTTTTAGAGTTAGGGTTAGATCTAGGGTTAGGGCCAGGACAAAGGATAGGGCAAGGGTTAGGGTTAGGGATAAGGTTATTGTAAAGGATAGTGTTAGAACTAGGGATAGGGATAGGGCAAGAGTTAGAATGAGTCTCCAGGCTAGTTTTTGTTTTAGTTTTATAGATAGGGCTAAATTAGTGCTAGGATTAGGGCTAGGTTTATTGTTTGGCTTAAGCCTAGAGTTAGGGTTAGGTTTAGGGTTAATCTAAGGGTAAAAGTTGGCATTATAGCTAGGTACAGAGGTAGGGTGAGGGTGACAATTTTGGTTAGGGTTAGAGCTAGGGTTAGGGTTATGGTTAAAGCTAGGTTTAGGGCTTGGATTAGGGCTAGGGTTTGTTTTAGGTTTAGGACTAGGATTAGGGCTAGGGCTAATTTCAGGTCCAGAATCATGGTAAAAGATAGCATTAGGGTTAGTATTATGGATAAGCCTAGGCTAAGGGTTAGGTGTAGGTTTATGTTCAAGTTTAGAGTTAAGGATTTTATTAGGGTCAAGGTCAGGGTTAGTGCTTGAGTTAGGTTAAGGTTTAAAGATAGGACTTGAATTAGTGTTAGTGTTAGGGTTAGGGTAATGACAGGTTAGGTTAAGGTTTATGTTCGAGTTAGGTTCAGGTAAGAGATTGGGTTAAGATTAGGGATAGGTTTAGGTTCATGCCTACTATTAGCATTTGGGTTATGGTTTCGGTTAAGGTAATGGATAGAGTTAGAGATCGGTTTAGGGCTAGGTTTATGGTTATGAATAGGGCTGGGGTAAAGGCTAGGATTAGGGCTAGGTTTTGGGTTAAATTAGAGATAGGGTTAGGGTTAGGGCTAATATAATTACTAGGGTGATTTTTAGGGCTAGTTTTATGGTTTTAAGGTTAGAGTTAAGGTTAGGGTTAGGTTCAGTGTTAAGGTGATGTTTAGAGCTAGTAGTTTTAGGGTCAGTGTCATGATCAGGGTTAGTTTAAGGGTACAGCTTACAACTCATATCAGGGCTAGGGTTAGGGCTAGGTTTAAGGTTAGGTTTTGGTTTAGGTTAAAGGTTAGGGTTATAGGTATAACTAGGTTTTGTTTTAGGGCTACAGCTAGGATTAGGGCTAGTTTTAGGATCAGTGTTATGGTTTGGGCTAGTGTTAGGGTTTGGCTTAGTCTTCTGGTTAGGGCTGAATTTAGAGTTGGGTTTTGTCTAAGGTTAGTCCTGGGGCAAAGGTTAGGGCAAGGGTTAGGGCTAGGGTTAGGGCTAGGGTTATGGTAACGGTAAGGGATAGGGTTAGAATAAGTGAAAGGTCTAATGTGAGAGTTAGAGTTAGTGTTAGGACTAGTGTTAGGGATAGGACTAAATTACTGCTAAGATTAGGGCTAGGGTTAGTGTCATGGTTAGGCCTAGAGTTTGGGTTAGCATTGTAATTAAGGCTATGTTTAACACTAGAATAAGGGCTAGAATTTGTGTTAGGGTTAGGGATAGAACTAAGGCTAGAACTAATGTCAGGTCTAGGGTTACAGTTAGGGAAAGTTTTAGGGAAAGGTTTATGGCTAGGTCTATTGTAAGCTATAGACAGGTTTAGAGCTTGGGAAATTATTAGGGTCAGGGTGAGTGTTATGGCTTGGTTTAGTTTTGAGTTTAGGGTTATTTCTTGAATTACAGTTAGGGTTAGGTTTATTGTAAAGATAGGCTTAGGTTTAGGGTTCAGGTTAGGTTTAGGGTAATTGATAGATTTGGGGATAGTGATAGGGTTAGGGTTAGTCTTAGGGTAAGCATTAGGATAAGGGTTATGTTTAGTGTAATGCATACACTTAGAGTTAAGGTTAGGGCTATGGTTATACTTAGGATTAAGTCTTCGGTTAGGATTAGGGTAAAGTTTAGGATTAATGCTAGGTTTACAGTTAGGGGGAGGGTTTGTATTAGCACTAGGGCTAGGATTAAGTCTTGAACTAATGTCAGGTCTAGCATTAAAGTTAAGGGTACTTGTAGAGTTTGGTTATGAATAGGTCTACTGTAAGTATTAGGTTTAGGGTAAAGGTCAGGTTTAGAGCTAGGTGTATTATTACAGTAAGGGTCAGTATTAGGGATTTGTTTTGGTTAAGGTTTAGGGTGAAGACTCAAATAAGCATTAGGTTTAGAGTTATGAATATGGTTAGGTTTAGGGTTCAGGTTAGGTTTAGGGTTTTGAATAGCCTTAGGGATAGCTATACAGTTAGGTTTAGTCCTATTGCTAGCATTTGGGTTAGGCTAAAATTTAGGGTAAAAGATAGGATTACAGCTAGGGTTAGGGCTATGTTTATGTTTAGAATTAGGGCTAGTGTTAGGGTTAGGGTTAGGATTATGATTAGGCCTAGGGTTAGAGTTAGGTTTAGGGTAAGTGTTATGGTTGGAGCTAGATGTAGGGCTAGGGCGAGGGGTAGGGTTAGAGCAGGTCTAGGGTAAATGTTAGGGTTAGATCTACGTTGAGCATTAGGTTTAGGGTTAGACTTATGGTAATGGATAAAGTTAGAACTAGGGTTTGGGCAATGGTTACAGTTAAAATTAGGGTTAAAGTTAGGGTTAGGAATAGGGCTATGTTAATGTTTAGGGTTAGGATTAGGGCTCAGTTTAAAGTTAGTGTTAGGGTTAGAGTTACTTTGTTCAAATTTCTTTGATACAATCCAGGATTCATCTTTAACTAACCTTCTGCTATTTCCAAGGTTTAGGCCTTTTGTTTCAAAGTTTTGCTGTCTGGAACAGTTAATATTTTCATTATACTTCATTTTGACCTATATGAGTAAATGTAAATGGACCTGGAAACCAAACAGGGTTTATCCTAGCTGCTTGAAACTGCACACACACTCTCAATTCTTTGTGGGGACACTCTGGCAAGTTTCTTGTGAGTGTTGGCCTAAGCTGAAACATGCAAAAGCAACTTTATCTGAGAGCCCTTTAGGAGAAAGTAGGGAATATGCATGCACTGATATTCCTCCCATAATTTTTTTGGCAGATTTGTTTGATACTGAGTAGAATTCATTATTTAGCTTGCCCCACAAAGTTCTCCAAGTGGGGGACTTCTAGGATCAATTGTTCTCTAATCAGGTCAGGGTTATTGTTAGGTTTGGGGCTAGGGTTAGTGTTAGATATAGTGTTAGGGTGAAAGTAAAGTAAATTTTGTGCAAACTTCTTTGATACTTGGAAGGAGTCTTCTTTTACCTAGCTTTAATATGCTCCTTAGCTTTTGGCCTTCTCATTTCCATGGTTCACTAACAGGGCAACTCCCTATTTTAAGGTTCCACTTCATATGGACTTATATAGTTAAATGAAAATGGAGTTTGAAATCAAACCTGGTTGGTGCTAGCTGCTTGAAAATTCAAATACTGAATCAGTTCTCTGTGGGAACTCTCTGGTTTGTTCTTTGTGAACGTAGCCCTAAGATGAAGATGGCAAAAACAACTTTATCCAAGAGCCCTTTAGCAGAAAACAAAGAAATATGCATGAACTGAAATACCACCTCAATTATTAGGTCATATTTCTTTGATACTGCATAGAATTCATCTGATAGCTTAGCCCCCTAACTTCCTCACGTTTTGGATTTCTAGGATCAACAGTTTTTCAAAGAGGTTAGTTTTTGTGTTAAGGATAGTGTTAGGGCTGGTGTTAGAGCTGGTATTAGGATTAGAGTTAATTTTCTTGAAATTTCTTTGATACTGGGCAGGATTCATTTTGTCCTAATCTTACTATACTCCATATGTTTGGGCCTCCTAGGTTCAATGGTTCACTGTAAGGAACAGTTTGTATTTTAAAGTTTCAGTTCATTTTGTCTTTTACAAGTAAATGGAAATGGAGCTGGAAATCAAACAGCATTGGTACTAGCTGCTTGAAATTTCATACTCCATTAATTCTGTTTGAGCAATCTCTGGTTTGTTCCTGTGACAGTAGGCCTAAGCTGAAGCATGTATAAACAACTTTATCCAAGAGTCCTTAAGGAGATAACAGAGAAATATACATGTACTGATATACTCCATCAATTTGTGGACAAATTTCTTTGATACTGTGCAGCATTCATCCCTTAGCTTACCCCACTAGGCTGTCCAAGTTTGGAAATTCTACAGAAAAAGATTTCATAAAAAAGTTAGGGTTATGGGAAGAGCTAGGGTTAGATCAGGTGTTAGGGTTAGAGTTAGTTTTATTCAAAATTCTTTGATACTTGGAAGGATTTATCTTTTAGCTTACTCTGTTCCCCAGGTTTAGGCCTTCTCCATTCACTGGTTCACTGTCAGGAACATTTTGTATTTTAAAATTTCACTTAATTTTGACCTATACGAGAAAGTCAATGGACTTGAAAATCAAACAGGGTTTGTGCTAGCTGCTTGAAACTTTACACACTCCATCAGTTCTCTGTAGGGACTCTGGTACGCTCCTTGTAAAAGAAGGCCTATGCTTAAGCATGCAAAAACAACTTAATCTTAGAGCCCTTAGGAGTAAACAGAAAAATATGCATGTACTGAAATACCTCCCATAATTATTTGGTCAGAGTTTTTTGATGTGGTGCAGGATTCATTTCTTAGCTTGCCTCTCAAGGCTCCCCAAGGGTGGGAATTCTAGGATCAGTGGTTCTCTAATCAGGTTAGGGTTAATGTTAGGTTTAGGGTTACAGCTAGGGCTAGGGTTATAGGAATTGGTAGCATGAGAGTTAGTTTTGTTCAAATTTATTTGATACTGGGCAGGAGTCATCTTTTACCTAGCCTTAGTAAGCTCCCAAGGTATGTTCTTCTCAATTCAATGGTTCACTATCATGAACATATTGTATTTTACAATTTCACATCATTTTGTCACCTATGGTTAAGTAAAAATGGAGGTGGAAATCAAACAGGTAGACCTTCCCCCCTCTAACCCTACACCTAACTATAAAATAGCCCTAAACCTTGGCCTAACACTCACACTAAGCCTAGACCTATTCCTAGCCCTAATTTAGCCTTAAACCTAACTGAAACTCTAGCCCTAAGACTTACTCTAACTCTTGCCATAGCCCTATTCCTAGTTTTAACCCTATCCTTTTCCATACCCCAAACACAAGCCAGAGTTGTAGCTCTCACACTAGCCATAGCCCTAACTCTAGAATTAACCATAACTCTAAATCTACTCCTAAGCCTAAACTCAGCCTATCAGTAGCAATAACTCTAACGCTAATCATAAAACTACCCTTAACTGTAGCTTTAGTCCTAAACAAAACCAAGCCATAGGACTAACCCTAACCCTTAACCTAAACCAAATCCTAACCCTACATCTAGCCCTAATCCTACCCTTAATTTGAGTCCTATCCCTAACCATAAAACGAACCTTGACCCTGACTCAGACCCTAACACTAACCCTAGTTAAAAATATCACCCTAAATCTCAACCTAATCCTAAAACTAGACTCAGTCCTAAATGTAACCCTAAAACTAGCCCAATTTTAACCTTAGTTCTTACATTATTGTATCCCTAAGAAGAGCCCTAATGTAACCCAAAACATAGCCATAATCCAAGACTCAACCCTAGCTTTAACCCTAACTCAAACCCTAAACCTAGCTCTAACCCTTACCCTAAGCCTAACCCTAAATTTAATGGTTGCACTAAAACTAAATGTAACCATACCCCTAGCCCTGACTTTAACCGTAAACCTAGCCCTAACCCTAGTTCTAATCCTATACATTACCCAAACCCTAACCCAAACCCTAATGCTAATCTTCAACCTGACCCTAGCACTGTCAATAAACTTAGCCCATCCATTACCCTAAACATAACCTAAACCCTAAAACTAAAAATATCATTACCCTAACTGTAACCTTAAACTTAATGCTAAACTATGCCCTAATACTAACACTAAACCTAACCCTAACCATAACCCTAACCCTGACACTAACCCTACTGCTAACAATGACCCTAAAAGTAACGCTAAACCTAACCCGAATGCTAACCTTACCAGTAACCCTAAACCTAAAACTAACGCAAACACTAACACTAACCCTATCTCTAACCCTAAACCTAACCCTAATTTTAAAGATAACACTAACCCTAACACTAACCCTAATCATAACCATAATCCTAACCCTAACACTAATCCTAACACAAATTTAACCCTAATCCTAATCCTAACATGAGGCTAAACTTAACACTAACCCTAAACCTAACCCATAAGGGTAACCAAAACCTAAACCTAACCTAACCCTAACACTAACCCTAACTCGAACCCAACCCTAACACTAACCCTAAACCTAACACAAAATCTAACACAAACCCTAACCATAACCCAAAATGTAACACTAACCCTAACACTAAACATAACCTTAAAGTTAATCCTAATCATTGTCCAAACCCTAACAGTAACCACAACCTGACATAAATCCTAATACTAAAACTAACACTAAACTTAACCCTATCCCTAACCCTAAACCTAATATAAACACAAATCCCATCCCTAACACAAACACTAATCCTAACCCTAACACTAAAATTAAAACTAACCGTATCCCTAACCCAAACTATAATTTTAACTGAAAACCTAAACCTAACCTAACCCTAACACAAAACCTAACCCTAACCTAAACATAACCCTAACACAAACCCTAACCATTCCTCTAACATTAACACTAAGCCTAACTTTAACCCTAACCAAACTCTAACCCAAACACAAAACCTAACCCTAAACATAAGCTAACCATAATGCTAACACTTACCTAATCTTAACCCTAATCCTACACTTAACACTAACCATAAACGTAACCCTAACATGAACCATAAACCTAACCATACCACTAAGCCTAACCCTCACCAAAAGACTATCCCTAAACCTAACACGAAAACCTAAAACTAACCCTATTCCTAATCCTAACAGAAATCCTAACCTTAACATTAACCTAACAATACCCCTAACCCTAATTTAACCCTATACCTAACACTAAACCTAATCCTACTCCTAACAATAACCCTAACCCTTACCCTAAACCTAACACTCACTTTAGCCCTAACCCTAAACCTAACATTAATCCTAATCCTAACAATAACACTAAGCCTAAACCTAAGTATATCCCAACCCAAAAACTAAGGCTAATCCTAAAACTAACCCTAAGAATAACATAAACACTAACCCTAACCAAACCATAAATCTGAACCTAACACGAACCCTAAACCTAACCCAAACACTAACCTAACACTAACACTAATCTTAACCATAACCAAAACCCTAAACTACCCTAATCTAACCCTAACCTTAACCCTAATCCTAACTGTAACCGTAACCCTAAATATAACACTAACCATACCCCTAAAACAAAACTTAAACAGAACCGAACAACTAACCCTAACCCTTACCCTAATTTTACACTAACACTAATTTTAACTATAACCTAAACTAACAATAACCCTACCTGTAACCCTAAAACTAACCCTAAACCTAACACTAAACCTATGCCTAACCCAAACCCTAAATCTAGCCCTAAAGCTAAACCTAACCCTTACACTAACCCAAAGCCTCACCCTAACCCTAATTCAAAAACTAACACTAACCCTAACCACAACCCTAACACCAACCCTTAACCTAACTCTAACCTTAACCCAAACACTAAACCTTTCCTTAACCTTAACTCTAAATGTAACACTAACCCTAACAATAACCCTAATCCTAAAACTAACATGACCCCGAACACTAACCCTAACCCTAACACTAAACCTAAATCTAACTCTAACCTTAACCCAAACACTAATTCTAAACTTAACCCTAACACAAACTTAGTCTTACCATAACCCTAACCCTCACACTAACCCTAACTCTAACTCTAAACCTTTCCCTAATACTAAAACTATCCCTAACCCTAATCTGAAACTGTCCCAAACCCTAACACTAAACCTAACCCTAACCCCAACTGTAAACCTAAACCTAACATTAACCGAGACCCTAAACCTAAACCTAAACCTTACCCTAATACTAACCCTAAACCTAACCATAGCCCTAACACTAAACCTAAAACTAACCATAAACCAAACCCTAACAATAAACCTAACACTAAACCTAACACTAACCCTAAACCTAACTGTAAACCTATCCTTAAACCTAACCCTAACAGTAGCACTAAACCTATGCCTAATCCTAACCCTAAAATAAACTGTAACCAACCACATGATCCTGAACCTAACTTAACTCTAAACCTAACCATAGCCCTAACCCTAACCCTAACTATAACACTAAACCTAAACCCAACTCTAACCCTATCACTAAGTCTAACCCTAATGCAAATCTTAATATTAACCCTAAACCTAACCCTAACACTTACCCTAATACTAAACCTAATGCTAATTCACAACCTAACCATAACCCTAAACCGAACACTAACCCTAATCCGAACCTTAACCCTAACCCTAACCCTATAACTAACACTAACCATAAATCTAACCCTAACCCTAAAACGAAACATAACATGAACCCTAACCATAACACTAACACTAACCCTGACACTAATCCTAAACTTCCCCTAACCATAACACTATTCCTAACCCTAAACCTAACACTAACACTAACTCTTCCCTAACAATAACCATAACACTAACTATACCATGATCCCTAACCCTAAACCAAACACTAACTCTAACAATAACCCTAATAATAATCTTAAACCTAACCTTAACCCTAATATTAACCCTATTTCTAACACTAACACTAAATCTAAACCTAATCCTAAAACAAACCATAACCTAAACAATAACCCTGACCCTTACCCTAACCCTTACCTAAACCTAACCCTAAACCTAACACTAACCCTAACCCTAACCCTAACCCTAAACCTAAAAATAACCCTAACCCCAACCCTAACCATAACGATAACCCTAACACTATCCCTAAGTCTAACTCTATCACAAACCCTAACATTAACACTAATCCTAACCCAAACCCCAATCCTAACTGTAAACATAATGATTACAGTAAACCTAATCTTAACACAAATCCTAACCATAACACTAACCTTAAATCTAACCCTAAACCTAACATTAACCATAACCCTAAAACTAACTGCAACCATAACATTAACACTAACACAAACACTAAATTTAACCCTAAATCTTACCTAACCCTAACCCTAAATCTAAATGTAACACTAACCCTAACTGTAACCCTAACACTACCCCTAACCCCAACCATAAACCTCTCACTAAACCTAACACTAACACTAACCCTAACCCTAAACCTAACCCTAACCCTAACACTAACCCTAACGCTAACCAAAACCCTTGCCCTAAAACTAACCATAAACCTAACCCTAAACTTCACTCTAACCCTAATCCTAATCTTAACTCTAAACCTAACCCTAACACTAAAACTAACCCTAACCCTAACCTGAAGCAAAACCGTAACCCTAAGACTAAACCTAACCCTAACCCCAATCCTAACCCTAATCCTAACACTAACCCATACCCTAAACCTAACCCTAATCTTTACCCAAACAATAACTGTAACCCTAACCCTAGGCCTAACACTAAACCTAAACCTAACCATAAACAGAACCCTAACACTAAACCTAAAAATAACTCTAACCCTAACTGTAACCATATTCCCAAAACTAAAAATAACCGTAGCCCTAAACTTAAGCATAACACTAACCCTAACATAAACTGTAACCCACACCATAACCCTAATCCTAACTTAAACCTACTCCTAACAGTAGCCCTAACAGTAAATTTATTTACCATTTCTAACAAGAACAGTGACACTAACACTAACAGTAACACTAAACCTAACCCCAATCCTAACCCTATCACAAAGCCTAAACTTACCTTAACCCTAAACCTCACACTAATACTAACCTTCACGCTAATCCTAACCCTTTATAACACTAATCTTAACCGTAACCCTAAACATAAACCTAAATTTAACCCTAACCCTAACACAATCCCTAACCCTGACTATAACCCTAACAGAAACCATAACCCAAACCCTAACACTAACCCTAACACTAACCTTAAACAGACACCTAATTCTAAAACTAATCCTAACCCTAACCCTAAACCTGACACTAAACCTAAACCCAAAACTAAACTTAGCACTTACCCCAACACTAAACCTAACCCTAATCCTAACCCTAACCCTAACCCTAACACTAACTGTAGCCCTAAACTTAAACCTAATCTTAACATGAACCCTAACCCTAAGCCTATCACTAACACTAACCCTAACTCTAACCACAACCTTAAAACTAACCATAACCTGAAACCTAACAATAACACTAACACTAACCCTAACCCTAACCCTAAAACTAACTCTAACAATGCCCCTAACACTAATCCTAAAACTGGCCCTAACAGTAACACTATTCTTAACCCTAACCCTAAACCTAACACTGACCCTTACTCTAACCCTAATCCTAACACTAACACTAACAATAACATGAACCCTAACCCTACACTAATCCTAAATCTAACCCTGACCCTAACAATAACATTAAACCTAATTCTCAACCTAGTGTTAGTACACTAACCCTAACACAAACCCTAACAAAAACACTAAACCCAAACCTAAACCTAACCCTTACCCTAAACCTAAAAATAATGCTAACTCAAAACTTAACCCTAACACTTACCCTAACACTAACCCTAACACTAAACCTAACCCTAAAACTAACCATAAACCTAACCCTAACTTTTACCCTAACACTAACAATTACATTAAACATAACGCTAAACCTAATACTAAAACTAACTCTAACCCTAACACAATCCCTAACCCTAACAAAAACCATAACATGAACCTTAACATTAACCCTAACACTAAACTTAAACCTACACCTAACTGTAAAACTAGCCATAAACATAACCCATACCCTAACCATAATACTAACCCTAACCCTAACAATAACCCTAATCCTAACCTGAACCATAATACTAAAACTAACACTCAACCTAACCCTAACACTAAACATAAAACCTAACCCTAACACTAAAACTAACAATAACCCTAACACTAAACCAAACACAAAATCTAACCCTAACCCTTACACTAACCCTAACCCTAAACCTAACACTAACCATAACATTAATCCTATCCTTAACCCAAAACCTAACCCTAAAACTAACCCTAAACCTAACCCTACACATAACCCTAACCCTAAGGCTAACCCTAAACCTAACTCTAATCATAACCATTACCTTAATACTAATGCTAACACTAACACTAACACAAACCCTAATCCTAGACCTAACATTAACCCTAAAACTAACGCTAAACTAACCCAGACCCCAAACCTAACAATAAAGTTTACCATAACCCTAACAGAAATCCTAAACCTAACCCTAACCCAAATAAACCTTACTTTAACCCTAACACTAAACCTAACTCTAACCCTAAATCTACACTTACCCTAACTCTAACCCTAATCCTAACTCTAACCCTAACCATAATTCTAACAATAAAACTAATGCCAAACCTCACCCTAAACATAAGCTAAACCTAAACTGAATCTAAACCTAACCATAAACCTAACTCTAACCCTAATCCAAACATTAATTTTAAACCTAAGCCTAACCCAATACCTAACATATCCCTAACCCTACCTCTAATCCTAAACCTAAGACTAACTAAACACTAACCCTAACAATAAACCTAAAAATATCAATAACTCTAACCCTAAAACCAACCTTAAACCTTACCAAAAACCTAACACTAAACCTAACCATAACCCTAACACTAACTCTAACTCTAACCCTAACCCTAACGTAACGCTAACTCTAAAACAAACCATAATTTAAACCATAACCTTAACCCGAACCTAAACCTAACCCTAACCCTTACCTAACCCCAACCCTATCCCTAAATGTAAACCTAACACTAACCCTAAAACTAAAACTAACCCCCAAAATAACACTAACACTTACCCCTACACTAACCCTATCACAAAACCTAAATCTAAACCTAAACTTAAACCTAACACTAACATTAACACTAACCATAATATTAACCCTAAAACTAAGACTAACCCTAATTCTAACCATAACCCTAAACCAACCCTAACCCTAAGCCTAACGCTCACTATAACCCTAACCCTAAACCTAACACTAACAATATCCCTCACTCAAACACAATCCTAACACTAAACCTAACCCTAACCCAAATTCTAAAACTACCCCTAACCCTAACCCGAACCCTAACACTAACTATAAGCCTAAACCTAAACATAACACTACCCTAAAGCTAATGCTAAAATTAAAACTAGCCCTAACCATAACCCTAGCCCTAAAACAAAAACAGGTCATAGCCCTAACTTTAAAACTGAACCAAAACTTAACCCTACACCTAGCCCTAACCCTTGCCCTAATTTGAGTCCAAACTCTAACCCTAAAACTACTCTGACCTTGAATTTGACCCTAACAGTAACCCTAGCTTTAAATGTTATGCCTAACTCTACCACTAGACCTAGTCCTAACCCTAATCCTATAAATAGCCCAAATTGTAATCCTAGTCCATACATTGGCCATAAGTCTAAAACTAGCCCTAACTCTAACCACAACCTAGCCTTAATGCAAGACCTAACCCTAGCCCTAAACATAACACTAGCCCTAACCCTAACCCTAAACATAGCTCTAATCCTAGCTCTAATCCTATCCTTTACCCTAAGCTAACCCTAACCCTAATGCTAACCCTAGGCCTAACCCTATTCTTTAGCCAAAACCAAACACTCACCCTATTACTAGTATGAACCCTAGCCCTCATTCTAGCTCTAAATATAACTCAAACCGTAAACCTAACCCTGACACTTATTCTGAACCTAAAGGTAACCGTATGTCTAAACCTGACCCTAACCATAAACTGAACCCTAACACTAGCACTAGCAATAAACCTATACCTAAGCCTAACCCTAACACTAGCCCTAGACCTAAACCTAATTCTAAATCTATCCATATCTCTAGCCCTAGACCTAAACAAACACCTAGCTGTAGCCCAAATAATAAACCTTAACCTAACACAAACACTGACCCTACACCTAGACCTAACTCTAGTGATAATTCTGGTTTTAACCCTAACCCTAACTATAACCCGAACACTGACCCTGACCCTAGCACTAACCTTAGCTCTAAACATCACACAAACGATGACCCTAACCCTAACACTTGATCTAGCTGTAACACTTACCCAAAAAGTAGCCCTATCATAACCCTGGTTTATACATTAGTTGTAGGCCTTAAAATAGCCCCAACCTAACCCAAAACCTGGCCCTAAGCTGAGCGCTAATCCTAGTTTTAACCCTAACTCTCAATCTAGCCCTAATCCATACCCTAACCCTAGATCTAACCCTAGCTTTTACCCTATCCATTACCTTAAGCTGAACCCTAAACCTAATGGTAACCCTAGTCCTAACCCTAATCGTTAGCTTAACCCAAACACTAACCCTATTACTAATCCTAACCCTAAACTTCATTCTAGTTCTAACCCTAACCTAAACCCAAACCCTAACATGGACACTTATTCTGACCCTAACTGTTGAGAGCCACAGCTGAAGGGGCCCCAGCAAACTTCCAGCTGCCAGCAAACTTCCAGCTGCCAGCAAACTTCCAGCTGCCAGCTGATGATTGGCTCACAGGGGCCCCAGCAAACTTCCAGCTGCCAGCAAACTTCCAGCTGCCAGCTGATGATTGGCTCACAGCGGCCCCAGCAAACTTCTATCTGCCAACTGATTGGCTCCTCTGTTGTGATGCTCATTGGGCCTATATCCCTGCCCTTTCAGACAACAGAGCTGCTCATCGGGGGACTTTTTTGGCTGTGCCCATGCGACCCAGCCAATCGGCCTCAAGAGCAGGAGGAGTGGGGGAGGTTGAGAGGCTTGTGGAAAGCCGGTGGTGGCAGGTGGGCTCTGAGGGTTTTTCCTGAGGAGCTCTGTGGTGTGGTGTGTGTGTTCTAAAAATAAAGTTTGTTTCTTTTGACAAGTGGCTCCTGAATTGTGCCTGGCCAGACTGCAGCACCTAACACTAACTTTCGGTATGAACCTGACCCTAACCCGAAACCAAATCCTAACATTAGCCCTACTGGTAATCATATACTTAAACCTAAACCTAGTCCTAATTCAGGCACTAAACCCAACACTAACTCAAACCTGAACACTGGCCCTGACCCTAACATAATCCTAGCTCCAAAGATCACCATAAACCAAAACCTAATCTTAACATTAGACTTAGCCATAACCCTAACCCTAAAACTAGAACTAACATAACCCTTGCTCTTATATTACCCATGGCCCAACCCTAGGCCTAAACTAACACAAACCTAGCCCTAATTTTAGGCCAAACATAGCCCTAAGTGTAACCCTAAACTTAACTCTAGCCCTAAACCTAACCCTAAGCCTTGCATTAGACCTAACCCTAGCCCAAACCCTAAACTTTACCCTTAACATAACCCTAGCCTTATCCCAAACCCAAACCTAATACTAGCCCTAATCCTAACAATAACCATAGCCCTAACCATAGCTCTAATTATATAAATTATCCTAACCCTAATCCTAATCCTAACTATAAGCCTAGCCCTAAACCTAGCTCTAATTCTATCCACTACCCTAACCATAATCCTAACCCTAATGCTAAACCTAGGCTTTACCCTCAACATATTGCAATCCATAAACCTATCCATTGCCCTAAAACTAACATGAACCCTAATCCTAAGCCTATTCATTACCCTAACCCTAACACTAACCCTAATGCTAATTTGAGCCCTAAACCTAAACCTTAACCTAAAACAAACCTTAAGCCAAACACTGACCCTAATAATACACATAGCTGTAAACTTGACACTTACCATAAATCTAACCTTTACACTAGACCTAACCATAAACATAAACCAAAAGCTGTCTTTAAAGGAACCCTAGCCCTAATCCTAGCCCTAACCCTAACATGAACACTAGCTCTCATCCTAACCCAAAAACCTAGCCTTAATCATAAGCCTAACCCTAAATCTAAACTTTTCCCTAGCCCTAAACCTACTTATAAACCCATTGCTTAACCTAAACCTAACCCAAACCCTAATCCTAACACTAAACCTAGCCCTAACCTTAAACCTAGGATTCACCCTAACACTAACCCTAGCCCTAATCCTAAACCTAACCCAAATCCTAGCTTGACGACTAACTATAACTCTCGCCCTAAGCCTACCCCTAATTATAGTCCTATCCGCAACCCTAAAACTAACCCTGACCCTGACTCTGAACCTAACACTAACCCTAGCTCAAAACATCACCCTGAACATAAACCTAAACATAAAACTAGACTTCGCCCTCACCGTATCCCTAAAATTATCCCTAAGCATAACCCTAGTTTTTACATTAGCTGTATCCCTAACATTAGCCGTAATGTTACCCAAAATCTAGCCCTAATGAGAGCCCCAACCCCAGCTTTAACCCTAACTTTAAATCTATACCAATTCCTAACCCTTACCCTAAACCTAACTCTAACTTTAATCATTGCACTAACCCTAAACCTATCACTAACCCTAACACTAACACGAACTTTAACCCTAGCCCTAACCCTAGCTCTAACCCTATCCATTACCTAATCCTAATCCGAATCCCAATACTAATACTAACCCTCAGTCTAACCCTAACACATTTGCTAACCCTACCTATCCATTACCCTAAACATAACCATAACCCTAAACCTGACCAAACACTAAACCTAGACATAAGACTAACCCTAAAACTCACCCTAATTGTAACCCCAGTTCTTACATTAGCCTTAGCCCTTAGGCTAACACAAAACCTAGCCTAGCCCTAATCCAAGAAATAACCCTAGCTTTAACCCTAACCCTAAACCTAACTATAGCCCTAACCCTAACCCTAACCCTAGCCCTAACACTGGCGCTAACCCTACCCCTTACCCTAAGCAAAACTCTAACCTTAAATCTATCCTAGTTATTAACCTAATTCTTAGCCTAACCCAAAACCTAACTCTATTACTAGACCTAACCCTAATTTTCAATCTAGATCTATCACCATTCAAACCCCTAACCCTAACCTTAACCCTTATTCTGACCTTAACACTAACCATAGGTCTAAACCTGACCCTAACACTAAACTGACCCCTAACATTGGCACTACCTGTAACCCTATAACTAAGCCTTACCATAACACTAGACCTAGACATACACTTAATTCTTTATCTAGTGATAACTCTAGGCCTAGAACTAAACAAAAACATAGTTCAAGCCCTAATAATAACCCCTAACCTAACCCAAACACTAACCCTACACCTAGACCAAAACTTAGTACTAATGCTGGCCCTAACAATAAACCTAACCCTAAACTTAACACTGACCCTTACCCTAACACAAACATTAGCTCTAAACCTTATCCTAACAAACGACATAACTCTAATACTAGACCTAGCCATATCACTATCCCTGGAACTAGCCATCACTATAGGCCAAAACCTACTTCTAACTCTATCCATTACCCTAAACCTAACCCTAACCCTAATGCTAAACATAGCCCTATCCCTCACACTGACACTTACCCTAATCCTTGTCCTAGTCCAAACACTAGCTCAATCCCTATCCCTTACACTTAACCTAACCCTAACAATAAACCATGGCCTAAACCTAAACCTAACCTTAACTGTAGAACTAATATAACATTAACCCTATCCCTAACCCTAGCTCTAAGCCTACATATTACCCTAACTCTAACCCTAAACTTAATGATAACCCTAGCACTATCCCTAGCTCTATCCCTACCCATTACACTAACCCTAACCCTAACCCTGATGATAACCTTGGCACTTACCCTAAATCTAACCTAACCCTAACCCTAGACATAAATATTATCCTAACCCTTGCCATAAAGCTAACTCTTGCTCAAACCCTAACCATTAACCTAAACCTAACACTAAACATATCCCTAATACTAACCCTTGCCATACAGCTAACCCTTTTTCAAACCCTAAACATTACCCTAAACCTAAAACTAAACCTATCCCTAACCCTAACCTTAAGCCTAAACATAACCCTAACCATAACCCTAACAAGACATCAATCCCTATCCAATACCCTAAACCTAATGATAACCCTAACCATAACCTTAACACTAAACTTGACCCTAACCATAACTATAACCTAGACCTAACCCAAAACCTAACACTTGTCCTAGTGCTAATCATAGCTCAAACTCTAAACAATACCCTAAACGTGAACCTAACCCTAAGCCTAGGCCTAACCTTAACTCTAGCCCTAATAATAACCATAACCCTAGCCCTAACCCTAGCCCTTACCCTAAGCATAACCATAAATGTAAGGCTAATCCTAGGCCTAACCCTAACCATTTTGTTAACTCTAATCCTATCAATTACCCTACACCTAACATGAACCCTAAACGCAAACCTATCTTTACCCTAACCACACCCTACTGCTAATTCAAGTCTAAACCTAAACCCTAACCTAAACCAAACCTGAAACCTAATTCTAAACCTAATAATATGCCTAGCTCTAAACGTGAACCTTACCCTAACCGAACCCTTACACTAGACCTAGCCATAAATCTAATCCTCAATCTATACCTAATGTAAGCCTATACCTGACACTAGCCCTTGCCATAATTCTTGCCATAACCCTAAAATAAAACCTAGCCATCATCCTAGCCCTAAACCTAGCCTTATTAATAAATCAAACCATAACCCTAGCCCTAACGGAAATTCTAACCTTTGACCTAGCCCAAAATATAGCTCTAACCCCATACCTTCCCCTAAACCTAACCCTATCCCTAAGCCTAAACCTAAGCCTAAACTAGGCCTAACCCTAATACAAACACTAGACTTAATCCTAGCCCTAATTTAGCCCTAAACCCTAGCGTAACCATAGCCCTAAGACTAACTCTAACTCTCACCCTCGCCCTAATTCTAGTACTAACCCTTTCCCTTCCTATAATCCTATAACTTACCTTTACATTAGCCCTAACACTAGCTCTAGCCCTAATCCTATATCAAACCCTAACTCTAAATAAAACCTTAACCTTACACCTAACCCTATACCTATTTCTAATTCCTGTCCTAAATCTAACCTGAAAAGTAATACGGACGCTGACTCTGAACATAACACTAACTCTAGCTCTAAATATTGTCATAACCATAAACCTAACCCTAACACTAGATCTAGCCTTAACCCTAACCCTATAACTAGTGCTAATCATAACCCTACTTGTACATTTCCCGTAGCCTTAACCCTAGCCATAACCTAATCCAAAACCTAGCCTTAATCCGAGTCCTAATCCTAGCTTTAACCCTAAATTTAAACCTAACCCTAAGCCAAACAAAAGCCCTAATCCTATACATATCCCTAGCCCTAATCTTAGGTCTAACCCTATCCATTACCCTAATGAAAATCCTAACCCTTACGCTAAACAATAGGTGTAACCTTAACAATATCCATTACATTAAACCTCATCTAAACCCTTAACCTAACCCTGTCATTAACCCTAACTAATCCTAATGCTAATTCGAGCCCTAAACCTTACCTCTAACCTAAACCAAACTCTAACCTTGAACCTGACCCAAATAATTACTCTAGCTCTAAACCTAACCTTACCCTAAACCTAACCCTCACACTGGACCAAGTCATAAACCTAACACTAAATATATCCCTAACTGTAATCCTAGACCTGGCATTAGCCCTAGTCCTAATACTAGCCCTAAAACTAACACAAACACTAGCCTTCATTCTAGCCCTAAGCCTAGCCTTAATCATAACCCTAACCCTAACCCTAGCCCTAATACTAACCCTCACCCTAACCCACAATTTAGCTATAACCCACTCACTCATCCTACATGTAACCCTAAATCTAACCCTAACCTGAGGTCTAAACCTAACACTAACAAGAGCCCTGATTTAGTCTTATCCCTAAACATAACCCTAGCCCTAGCCCTTTGACTAACTCTTACTCTCACACTAGCCTATCACTAGTTATAACCCTATCACTTACCATAACCCTAACCCTAGTCCTAACCCTAGGCTTAACCCTTGCCCTATCTTTAGTCCTAGCCCTAAACATAGATCAAATCCTAACTCTAAATATAACCCTAACCTGAAGCCTAAGCCTTACCATTTTAAATACTTTTATATTGAGATTCTATGTCTACAGATGTTGGCTTCAATCATTATTTAGAATATAGTAATTAGATTCATAAAAGGCATACCATTTCTGGTGGTATATAGAGACATGTTAAGGGGTAAAGGAGTGAGGGTATGAGATTAATCTATCTTAGCAAATTGGAGGAAAACTGTAATGAATAGACAGGGGTAATTTATGGAAGAATGTATAAATTCAAATTCCTTATCTGTATTCATAAAATTACCCTATGTATAAATAATAAAAGTTTGGATGTTTAAAGTGGGATAGAGGGAGGAAGAAAAAAAGAAAAAAATAAAGAAAGAAAGAGAGGGAGAATGAAAATAAGATAAAATAAAGGGTGTGTGTGTGAGGTGGGCTTATGCAATTCCTTTATATTAAACTATTCTGGTGACTCAGTTCTTAAAGTCCAATTTCATGCAAAGTTCTTGGTTTCATGTATGTTGAGATTGTGAGGGCCAGACAGGGAAGGGTAGAGAAAAGTAGATGAGAAGACTGAGAATAGAAAAGTCTCTCAGAACTCTGTTTTCTTCCAGTAGGTGGAGTTGTCTATTCCCAGCTTGAGGCTCTGTGCTAAGGGTGGTGGTGTTAGCCAGTTTGAGAGGGCATGAGCTTCCACCTGGAGCCTCCCTACTCTTTGTCTCTGAGTTGGGAACCAGGTACCTGTACAGTTGCTGTTTTGCATTGATAGCTATGTGCCCCCCCCAAAAAAAAATAAAGCTTGTGAGATAAATCTTGATTTATCACAGTTGGAGGTAGGGGAGTTGGAAACCAGGTATCTGAGCAGCCGCAGAACTGAGCTGGTAGCCATGGCAACTAATAGATCGTGAGTAAGGTTTTCCAAGATAGATTCCATCTGTTACCTGTGTAGGGTGTTTGGTGAGATGGGTAGTTCTGGGGTGACATTTGGCTGTGTACAGAGCTTGGTCTGGTGACCCACAAGCAAAACCTCTATATTCTGTGCTACCCATCCTCTGCGCCAAGAGCGCCTGCATGGCTGAGAATTCCATTTGAGCTGAGAGCAAACTCGCGGACAAGACTTTGATCTGGGCAGAGAGCTCATGCGGGGCTGAGACTTCTGAAATCCGACTGAGCCGAGAGCAACCACATAGCCGAGCCTTCCATCTGAAAAGAGAGCTCCAGCCTGGCCCTAGTTTTCTTCAAATTACTATGATATTGGGCAAGATTGATCTTTTACTTAGACTTACTGTGCTCCACAGGTTTGGGCCTTCTCGGTTCAGTGGTTTGCTGTCAGGAATAGTTTGTATTTTAAGATTTTTCTTCATTATGGCTTATAGATGTGAATGAAAATTGAGCTGGAAATCAAACAGAATTGGTAGGAAATGCTTGAAACTTCACAAGTCAATTCTCAGTGGGAACTTTCTGGTTTCTTTCTTTTGAAGGTAGGCCAAAGCTGAAGCATACAAAAGCAACTGTTATGTGAGAGCCCTTAAGAGAAATCACAGAAATATGTATGTACTGAAATAAGTCTCCCAATGATTTGATCAGATTTCTTTGATACTACACAGTACTCATATTTTAGTTTGCTCCACTAGGCTCCCCACGGTTGGCACTTCTAGGATCAATGGTTCCCTAAACAGGTAAGGGTTAGTGTTATGTTTAGGGTTAGGGCTAACTTTATGGCTAGTGTTAGGGTTAGAATTTGTTTTGTTCAAATTTGTTTGATACTGGGAAGATATATCTTGTACCTAGCCTTACTATGTGCCCCAGTTTTGGGTCTTCTCTGTTCAATGGTTCACTGTCGGGAATAGTTTTTTTTTAATGTCTCACTTCATTTTGACCTATATGGATATATGGAAATAGAGCTTGAAATCAAATGGAGTTGGTTTGAAAGTTTGCTTGAAACATCACACACTTAATCAGTTCTCGGTGTGACTTTTGTAATTTGTTTCTTCTGGAAGTAGCCCTGTGCTGAAATAGAAAGAACTAGCTTCATCTGTGAGTGCTTTAGGAGCAATCTTCAATATTTCTTGGTCAAATTAGTTTGATACTGTTCAGGATTCATACTTTACCTTGCCTTAATAGGATCCCCAATTTGGGGCCTTTAAGTTCAACGGTTCACTCTCAGGAACACTTTGCATTTTTAGGTGTCACTTCATTATGGCCTATAGGTGTGAATGACAATGAAGTTGGAAATCAAACAGAGTTGTACTAGCTGCTTGATATGTCACACACTCAATTAGTTCTCTGTGAGCACTCTCTGCTTTCTTTCTATTAAATATAGGCCAAAGGAGAAGCATGCAAAAACAACTTTATCTGAGAGCATTTTAGGAGACAACAGGGAAATAAGCACGTAATGAACTGCCTCCCACAATTATTTGGTCAGATTTATTTGATACTGAGCATTTTTCATCTCTTAGCTTGCCCCACTAGGATTCACAACTTTGGGACTTTTATGATCAAAGCTTATCTAAACACGTTAGGGTTAAGATTACAGTTAGGGTTAGGGCTATGTTTAGACCTAGTGTTAGGTTTAGAGTTAGTTTTGTTCAAATTTTCTTGATACTGGGCAGGATTCATTTTTTACCTAGCCTTACTATGTTCGCCATGTTTGGGCCTTCTCAGTTCAATGGTTCGTTGACAGTAACAGTTTGTGTTTTGAGGTTCCACTTCATTTAGACCTATATGGTAAAGGGAAATGGAGCTCAAAATCAAAGCATGTTGGTGCTCGCTGTTGAAACATCTCACACTCAATCACTTCTCTGTGTGCACTCTCTGGTTTGTTACTTGTGAATGTAACCATAAGCTGAAGCATGCAAAGCAACTTTATCTGAGAGTACTTTAGGGGAAAACAAGAAAATAGGCATATACTGAACTATTTCCCCCAATTATTTTGTCAGATTTCTTAGATGCTGCACAGGATTCATCTGTCAGCTTGCACCAGTAAGCTCCCCACATTTGGGACATCTAGGATCAATGATTTTCTAAACAGGTTATGGTTAGGTTTAGGATTAGGGTTAGGGCTAGCTTTAGAGATAGTGTTAGTGTTAGAGTTTGTTTTGTTCAAATTTCTTTGATACTGGGAAAGATTCATCTTTTACCTAGCCTTATTATGTGCCGCTGTTTTGGGCCTCCTCTGTTCAATGGTTCACTGTCAGGAATAGTTTGTTTTTAATGTCTCACTTCATTTTTACCTATATGGGTGAATGCAATTAGAGCTAGAAATCAGAGGGTTGGTGCTAGCAGGTTGAAACTTCAAATACTCAACCAGTTGTCTTTGGGCACTCTCTGGTTTCTTCCTTGTGAAAATAGCTGTAAGATGAAGCATGCAAAACTAATTTATCCAAGATTACTTTAGGAGAAAACAGGGCAATATGCACGTAGTGAAATACCACCCCCAATTATTTGGTCAGATTTTTTGATACTCTGCAGAATTCATCTGTAAGCTTGCCCCACTAGTCTCCCCAAGTTTGAAACTTTTATGATCATAGATTCTCTTAACAGGTTAGGGTTATGGTTATGGTTAGAGTTGGGGCAAGTGTTAGAGCTAGTGTTAGGGTTAGAGTTAGTATCTTTCAAGTTTTTGATACTGGGAAAAAATATCTTTTTCCTATTCTTAGTATTCTCCCCATGTTTGGGCCTTCTAGGTAAAAGGAGCAGTTTTAATTTTCATGTTTCATTTCATTTTTCCCTATAGGGGGGAATGGAAATGGAGCTGGAACTCAACAAAGGTTTGTGCTAGCTGCTTGAAACATCGCACACTAAATCAATTCTCAGTGCACATTCTCTCGTTTGTTTCTTGTGGAAGTAGCCCAAAGCTTAAGTAGAAAGAAACAGCTTTACCTGTGAGCACTTTAGGAGCAAGCCTCAATTTTTTTTTGCTTGATTGCTTTGATACTGTACAGGATTTATCCTTTTCCTACCTTTAGTAGAATCCCCATGTTTGGGCCTTCAAGGTTTCCCAGTTCACTTTCAGAAATAGTTTGAATTTTTAGGTTTCACTTTATTATGGTCTATAGATGTGAATGAAAATGGAGCTGTAAATCAAACAGAGTTAGAACTAGCTGCTTGAAACTTCACACACTCAATAAGCTCTCTGAGAGCACTCTCTGGTTTGTTCCTTGTGAAAGTACCATAAACTGCAGCATGAAAAAATAATTTAACTAAGAGCACATTAGGAGAAAACAGGGAAATATGAATGTACTGAAATACCTCCCCCAAATTCTTGGTCAGATTTCTTTGATACTCTGCAGGATTTATCTGTTAGCTTGCCCCACTAGGTTCCTTCATTTGGGGACTACTATGATCAATGGTTCTCTAAACAGGTTAGGTTAGGTTTAGTATTAGTTAGGGCTAGGTTTACAGCTAGTGTTTTGTTAGATATAGTTTTGTTCAAATTTCTTTGATACTGGGCAGGATTCAGCTTTTACATAGCCTATATTACTATATTCCCTAGATTTGGGCCTCTTGGTCAAGGGTTAGCTGTCTGGAACAGTTTGGATTTTAAGTTTTCACTTCATTTTGACCTATGTGCATAAATGGATATGGAACTGGAAATCAAACTGGGTTAGTGCTTGCTTCTTCAAACTTCACACACTAAATCAGTTCTCTATGGGGATTCTCTGGTTTATTCTTTGTGAAAGTAGCCCAAAGCAGAAGCATGCAAAGCAACTTTATGTGAGAGCACTTTAGGAGAAAATGGAACTATTCATGTGCTGAACTACCTCCCCAAATTTTTTGGTCAGATTTTTTTGATACTGTGAAAGAATCATCTGTTAGCCTGCCCCAGTTGACTCCACAACTGTGGGACTTCTAGGATCAAAGGGACTCTAAAAAGGTTAAAGTTAGTGTTATGGTTAGTGTTAAGACTAGGGTTAGACCTAGTGTTAGAGTTAGAGTTAGTTTTGTTTTCAAATTTCTATGATCCTGTGTAGGATTCATCTTTTTCCTATTTTAACTATACTCCAAATATTTGGGCCTCCTACATAAAGGGTTTGCTTTCAGGAACATTTTCAATTTTCATGTTTCTCTACTTTTTGCCCTATAGGGGTGAATGGAAATGAAGCTGGAAATCAAACAGGGTTTGGGCTAACTGCTTGAATCATCATACACTAGGGATCCAACATGGCGGCCGGCAAGGAAGCAGCACTTTTAGTATCTCCACATTAACGGGATCAGAAAGACCCATTAGCACACCTAAATTCTACCTACTGAGGAACTTCTAGCAAAATTCCGCTGAAAGGAGACCTGCCGGGAATTAGTAAGTTTATTAGGGTGATATTTTGTCCCAGATGAGTGAATCTTGACCACGTGGCGCAGAGGTCCAGTCATGCGGCCTCCGCCTGCTCAGCTCTGCAAGTGGCCCCCAGCAGCCCGGCGTGGCAAGAAGGGTCCCCACCCTACCCGGCAGACGGCCCCTGCCATCCCGGCTCTGCTGGCGGCCCCACTCCCGCTGCCAATGGCCCCCCCAGCCTGCCTGGCTCTGCGAACGCCCCCGCGCACCCAGCAAACGGTCCCCCGCCCGCTCGGCTCTTGGCCACGTGGCGCAGAGGTCCAGTCCCATGGCCGCTGCCTGCCCGGCTCTGCAAGTGGCCCCCAGCGGCCCAGCGAGAAGGGTCCCCGCCAGGCCCGGCAGACGGCCCCCGCCCACATGGCTCTGTGAACGGCCCCACCCACCCGGCTCAGGAGGTGATGTGAAGGGAATCTAACCAAGGCTTTATGAAATAGCGAACTGGGAATCAAAACCAGAGATTGAATCAGACCAGAGAAAAGCCAGTTCCACCCCTCCCTTCGGACACTCTGGCAAGGAGCCAGGGGCCTGCCATAGCAGAGAGGGGAAGTCACGAAAGTTCGGCCAATGAGATTCCTTCCCAGCGGAATCTAATTTAGCAGGTGTGTGACTCCCAACCACATTAGATACAAACAACCGGGAAACTTCAAAAATCTCTCCGTGGGCGTGACCGTAAGGGCCAAAACTAACAGCGGGAGGTATCTCAGTAAAGGGGGAGGAAAATAACCAAAAAGTAAAAAACTAGCCAAACTAAAATAAATAAATAAATAAATAAATAAACATGACTGGAAGTACAAATCATATTTCAATTGTAACCTTAAATGTTAATGGACTAAACTCACCAATCAAGAGACACAAGCTAGTAACCTGGATCAAAAAAACAAATCCAACAATATGCTGCCTTCAGGAGACTCATATGATAGGAAAAGACATACACAGGCTGAAGGGGAAAGGTTGGGAAAAATCATACAACTCACATGGCCCTTGGAAGCAAGCAGGAGTGGCCATACTCATATCGAATAAAATCAACTTCAAACCTAAGTTAATCAAAAGGGATAAAGAAGGACACTATATCCTGTTAAAAGGAACCATCCACCAACAAGACATAACAATTATCAATTTGTATGCACCAAACAATGGTGTGGCAATGTTCATTAAACAAACTCTCCTCAAGTTCAAGAGTCAAATAGACCACAACACAATAATAATGGGTGACTTCAACACACCGCTCTTGACATTAGACAGATCCTCCAGACAAAAGCTGAATAAAGAAACTATAGAACTCAATGACACAATCAATAACCTAGACTTAACTGACATATATAGAATATATCAACCATCATCAAGTGGATACATGTTCTTCTCAGCAGCACATGGATCTTACTCAAAGATAGATCATATATTATGCCATAGGGCAACTCTTAATAAATATAAAGGTGTGGAGATAATACCATGCACCATATCTGATCATAATGGAATGAAACTGGAAATCAATGATAAAAGAAGGAAGGAAAAATCCTGCATCACATGGAAAATAAACAATATGTTACTGAATGATCAATGGGTGACAGAAGACATAAAGGAGGAAATTAAAAAATTCTTAGAGATAAATGACAATTCAGACACAACATACCAAAATCTATGGGACACAATGAAAGCAGTTTTAAGAGGGAAATTCATTTCCTGGAGTTCATTCCTCAAAAAAAGAAAAAAACAACAAATAAATGAACTCACACTACATCTCAAAACCCTAGAAAAGGAAGAGCAAAACAACAGCAAATATAGCAGAAGACAAGAAATATTTAAAATCAGAATGGAAATCAACGAAATTGAAACAAACAAAAAACATTGAAAAAATTGATAAAACTAAAAGTTGGTTCTTTGAAAAAATAAATAAGATCTACAGACCCTTAGCCATGCTAACAAAGAGAAGAGAGAAAACTCAAATTGCTAACATACGGGATGAAAAAGGAAATATCACAACAGAAACTACGGAAATACAGAAGATAATTAGAAAGTATTTTGAAACCCTATATTCTAATAAAATAGAAGACAGTGAAGATATCAAGAAATTTCTTAAGTCATATGATCTGCCCAGATTGAGTAAGGAAGACACACACAATTTAAACAGACCAACAACAAAGGAAAAAAAAAATAGAAGAAGCCATCAAAAGACTACCAACCAAGAAAAGCCCTGGACCGGATGGGTATACAGCGGAGTTTTGCAAAACCTTTAAAGAAGAATTAATACCAATACTTTTCAAGCTATTTCAAGAAATAGAAAAAGAAGGAGCTCCTCCAAATTCATTCTATGAGGCCAACATCACCCTGATCCCGAAACCAGACAAACACACTTCAAAGAAAGAAAACTACAGACCAATATCTCTAATGAACATAGATGCAAAAATTCTCAATAAAATCCTGGCAAATCGAATACAAAAGCATATCAAAAAAATTGCGCACCATGATCAAGTAGGATTCATCCCTGGGATGCAAGGTTGGTTCAATATACGGAAATCAATAAATGTTATTCACCACATCAATAGACTTAAAGGTAAGAACCATATGATCATCTCAATAGATGCAGAAAAAGCATTGGACAAAATACAGCATCCATTTATGTTCAAAACTCTAGAAAAACTAGGGATAACAGGAACATACCTCAACATTGTAAAAGCAATATATGCTAAGCCTCAGGCTAACATCATTCTAAATGGAGAAAAACTGAAGGCATTCCCGCTAAAATCTGGAACAAGACAGGGATGCCCTCTCTCACCACTTCTATTTAATTTAGTCCTTGAAATACTAGCTAGAGCAATTAGACAGACAAAAGAAATTAAAGGCATAACAATAGGAAAAGAAGAACTTAAAATTTCACTATTTGTGGATGACATGATCCTATACCTAGAAGACCCAAAAGGGTCCACAAAGAAACTACTAGAACTAATAAATGAATTCAGCAAAGTGGCAGAATATAAAATCAACACACATAAATCAAAGGCATTCCTGTATATCAGCAACAAAACTTCTGAAATTGAAATGAGGAAAACCACCCCATTCACAATATCTTCAAAAAACAATAAAATACTTGGGAATCAACCTAACAAAAGAGGTGAAAGATTTATACAATGAAAACTACAGAACCCTAAAGAGAGAGATAGAAGAAGATATTAGAAGATGGAAAAATGTACCCTGTTCATGGATAGGCAGAACCAACATCATCAAAATGGCGATATTACCCAAAGTTCTCTACAGGCTCAATGCAATGCCAATCAAAATCCCAACGGCATTTCTTGTAGAAATAGATAAAGCTATCATGAAATTCATATGGAAAAACAAAAGACACAGAATAGCAAAAGCAATTCTAAGCAGGAAGTGTGAATCGGGAGGTATAGCAATACCAGATTTCAAACTGTACTACAGAGCAATAGTAATAAAAACAGCATGGTACTGGTACCAAAACAGGCAGGTGGACCAATGGTACAGAATAGAGGACACAGAGACCAATCCACAAAATTACAACTTTCTTATATTTGATAAAGGCGCTAAAAGCATGAAATGGAGGAAGGATAGCATCTTCAACAAATGGTGCTGGGAAAACTGGAAATCCATATGCAACAAAATGAAGCTGAACCCCTTTCTCTCGCCATGCACAAAAGTTAATTCAAAATGGATCAAAGAGCTTGATATCAAATCAGAGACTCTGCACCTGATACAAGAAAAATTTGGCTCCAATCTACATATTGTGGGGTCGGGCTCGAAATTCCTTAATAGGACGCCCATAGCCTAAGAGTTAAATACAAGAATAAACAAATTGCACTTACTTAAACTGAAAAGTTTTTTCTCAGCAAGAGAAACAATAAGAGAGGTAAATAGGGAACCTACATCCTGGGAACAAATTTTTATTCCTCACACTTCAGATAGATCCCTAATATCCAGAATATACAAAGAACTCAAAAAATTAAACAATAAGATAACAAATAACCCTATCAACAAATGGGCCAAGGACCTGAACAGACACTTCTCAGAGGAGGACATACAATCAATCAACAAGTACATGAAAAATGCTCACCATCTCTAGCAGTCAGAGAAATGCAAATCAAAACCACCCTAAGATACCATCTCACTCCAGTAAGATTGGCAGCCATTAGGCAGTCAAACAACAATAAGTGCTGGCGAGGATGTGGGGAAAGGGGTACACTTGTACATTGCTGGTGGGACTGCAAATTGGTGCAGCCAATATGGAAAGCAGTATGGAGATTCCTGGGAAAGCTGGGAATGGAACCACCATTTGACCCAGCTATTGCCCTTCTCGGTCTATTCCCTGAGGACCTTAAAAGAGCATACTATAGGGATACTGCCACATCAATGATCATAGCAGCACAATTCACAATAGCTAGACTCTGGAATCAACCTAGATTCCCTTCAATAAATGAATGGATAAAAAAATGTGGCATTTATACACAATGGAGTTTTATGCAGCACTAAAAAAAGACAAAATCATGGCTTTTGTAGGGAAATGGATGGCACTAGAGCAGATTATGCTAAGTGAAGCTAGCCAATCCTTAAAAAGCAAATGCCAAATGTCTTCTTTGATAAAAAGAGAGCAACTAAGATCAGAACAGGGAAGAAGAGCATGAGGAAAAGATTAACATTAAACAGAGATGAGTGGGGGGAGAGAAAGGGAGAGAGAAGGGAAACTGTATGGAAATGGAAGGAGACCCTCATTGTTACACAAAATTACATATAAGAGTTTGTGAGGGGAAAGGGAAAAAAAACAAGGGAGAGAATTAAACAACAGCAGATGGGGTAGAGAGAGAAGATGAGAGGGAAGGGGAGGGGGGATAGTATGGGATAGGAAAGGCAGCAGAATACAACAGTCATTAATATGGTATTATGTAAAAATGTGGATGTGTAACCGATGTGATTCTGCAACTTGAATTTGGGGTAAAAATGGGAGTTCATAACCCACTTGAATCAAATGTATGAAAGATGATATGTCATGAGCTTTGAAATGTTTTGAACAACCAATAAAAAAAGAAGAGAAAAATCATCATACACTCAATCAGTTTTCAGTGAGGATTGTCTGGTTTTTTTCCTGTGGAAGTAGTCCTAATCTGAAGTAGAAAGTAACAGCTTTATCTCTGAGTGCTTTAGGAGCAAGCAGAATGCACATGTACTGAAAGAGCTTTGATTTTTTTGTTCAGATTACTTTGATACTATACAGGATTCATCCTTGACCTAGCCTTAGTAGGCTCCCCATGTTTGGGCCTTCAAGATTCTATGGTTTGCTTCCAGGAACAGTTTCCATTTCAGTGTTTCACTTTATTTTGACCTAAATGGTTTTGGAGCTAGAAATCAAACAGGGTTCATGCTAGCTGCTTCAATCTTCACACACTCAATCAGTTCTCTTTTGGCACTCTCTGTTTTTTTCCTTGTGAATATAGCTCTAAGCTGAAGCATGAAAAGCAAGTTTATCCGAGAGCACTTTAGGAGAAAAGAGGGAAATATACATATAAATACCTTACCCAATTATTTGGTCGTATTTCTTTGATACTGTGCAGGATGCATCTACTAGCTTGACCCACTAGGATCCCCAATTTTTGGTCTTCTATGATCATAGATTCTTTAAACAGCTTAGCGTTAGAGTTGGGGATAGAGTCAAATCTAGCATTATAGTTACAGTAAGATTTGTTCAAATTTATTTGATACTGGGCAGTATTCATCTTTACCTTACCCTTGTTAAGTTCCCCAGTTTGGACAATCTCAGTTCAATTGTTCACTGTCAGGAACACTGTATATTTTAAGAGTTCACTTCATTTTGATCTCTATGGGTAAATGGAAATGGAGCTCGAAATCAAACAGTGTTGGTTCTAGCTGCTTGAAACTTCACATACTCAATCAATTCCCTGTTGGTACTCTCTGATTTCTTCTTTGTGAAAGTATCCCAAAGCTGAAGCTTGCAACAAAAATTAATCTGAGAGACAACAGGAAAATATGCATGTACTGAACTACGTTGCCCAGTCATTCTGTCAGATTTATTTGATCCTGCACAGGATTCATCTGTTAGCTTTCCCCACTAGTCTCCACAAGATTGGATCTTCTATGATCAAAGGTTCTCTAAACAAGTTAGGGTTAGTTTTAGGGTTAGATTTAGGGCTAGTATTAGAGTGAGTTTTAGGGTTAGAGTTAGTTTTGTTCAAATTTCTTTGATATTGGGCAGGAGTCATCTTTTAACTAACCTTACTATGTTCACCAGTTTTGAGCCTTCTTGGTTCAAGGTTCACTGTCAGGAATAGTTTAAGTTTTTATGTTTCACTTCATTTGAACCTATACAGAAAAATGGAAATGGAGCTTGAAATAGCTGCTTGAAACTTCACACACTCAATCTGTTTTCTGTGGGCATTCTGTGGTTTCTTCCTTGTAAATGTAGCTCTAAGCACAAGCATAAAAAAACAAAAACAAAAACAAAAACAAAAAACAAAAAACAAAAAAAAAACTTTATCCAAGAGTGCTTTATGAGAAATCAGGGAAATATGCATGTCCTAAACTACCTCCCCCCAATTATAGGATGAGATTTGTTTGATACCGGACAGGGTTCATTTGCTAGATGGCTGCCCTGGGTTCCCCAGGTTTGGGAATTGTATGACCAAAGCTCCATAAACAGGATAGTTTTAGGGTTAGTGTTAGATTTAGGACTACAATTAGAACTAGTGTTAGGGTTAGAGTTATTTTTGTTCAAATTTCTTTGATACTGGGCAGAATTTCTCTTTTACCTAGCCTTATTATGTTCCCCAGTTTTGGGCCTTCTAATTTCAATTGTTCACTGTCAGGAACAGTTTGTATTTTAAAGTTTCACTTCAAGTTGTCCTCTATGGTGGAAACGGAGCTGGTAATCAAACTGGGTTGGTGCTAGCTGCTTGAAATTTCACACACTCAATCAGTTCTTTGTGGGCAATCTCTGGTTTCTTCCTAGTGAAAGTTTTCCAAAACCATGGCAATGAAAAGAACATTATCCAAGAGCACTTTAGGAAAAAAATAGGGGAAATAGGCATGTACTGAAACACTTCCCCCAATTATTTTGTCAGATATTTTTTTTTTTTATGCTGGGCAGGATTCATCTGTTACCTTGACCTACCTGGCCCCCATGTTTTTAGTCTTCTATGATAAAAGGTTCTCTAAAAAGGTTATGGTTAGGGTTAGGGTTAGGTTTAGGGCTAGGTTTAGAATTAGTGTTGGGGTTAGAGATAGTTTTGTTCAAATTTCTTTGATACCAGGGAAGATTCATCTTTTACCTAGACTTACTATATTCCCCATGTTTTGATCTAGGATTATGGATAGACTAGTTTAGGGTTCTTGAAAGGAAAGGGTTAGAACTAGGGATATGGCTAGGAAGAGATTTACTTTTAGACTTAGTACCAGATTTAGGTTATGGTTAGGATTGCAGCTAAATTAGAGCTAGGATTAGGGCTAGTGTAATTGTTAGGGTTAGGCCTAGGTGTAGGGTTAGGTTTAGGGTTAGCATTGGGGTCAAGATTAAGTTTAGGGGAATGGGTGGTGTTATAGCTAGCTTTAGGTCTAGGATGAGGGTTACAATTAGTATTAGTGTTAGGGTTAGTTTTAAAGGTAGGATTAAGGTAAATTTAGCACTAGAACGATGGCTTGGGTTTCTGTTAGGTTTAGGACTAGGGCTTGGACTAATGTCAGGTCTAGGGTTATGGTTAGGGATATTTTTAGGATTAGGTTATGCCTAGTACTAGTGATTTACTTTTAGTGTAAGGGTTAGTTAAAGAGCTAGGGGTTTATTATTGTTAGGTCAGGGTTGGCATTTGGTTTAGGTTAAAGTTTATGGTTAAGTCTTGAGTTAATGGTAGGTTTAGATTTAGGATTAGGGTAATGGATATGGTTAGGTTTAGGTTTCAGTTAAGGTTTAGGATAAAGAATGGGTTAGGTTTATTAATACGGTTAGGATTAGCATTAGGGTTCTGGTTATATTTAGTGTAATGGATAGGTTTAGAGCTCAGGTTAGGGTTAGGTTATGGATTGGATTAAGTCTAGGATTAGGGTTAGGTTTAGGGATAGGGCTAGGGTTTGGTTTAGGGTAAGTATTAGGGTTAGGGTAAGTGTTAGGTTTAGGGCTAGGGTTATGATTAGGTTAGAATAAAGGTTAGTGTTTGAGCTAGGGTTAGAGCTAGGTCGAGGGTTAGGTTTAAATTTAGGTCTAGTGTAATGTTTAAGGTAATGGTTTGGCTTAGGGTGAGGTTTGTGGCTAGGGTTTTAATTAGGGTTAAGTTTAAGTTTAGGGTAATTGATAATATTAGATGTAGGGTTATGGTTAGTGTTAGGGTATGGGTTATGTATAGTTTTAGAATTAGGTTTAGTGTAAGGCTTAATGTTTCAGCTAAGGTTAGGGCTATTGCAAGGGTTAGGTTTCGGGTGAGGTCTAGGGATACATTTATGTTTAAAGTTAGGTTTAGTGTTTGGGATAGGGTTATAATTAGGATTAGGGTTATGGTAATGGGTAGGGTTAAGGCTAAAGTTTGTGCTAGGATTAAAGTTAGGATTAGAGCTAGGATTAGGTTTAGGGTTTAGGATGGTCCTAGTGTTATGTTTAGTGAAAGGGTTTTCCTTGAACTAGGGTTAAGTCTCAGACATGGGTTAGGATTTGGGTTAGTGTTAGGGCTATTATTAGGGTTAGGATTATGCTTAGGACTAAGTTTAGGCCTAGGATTAGGGCTATGTTTTATGTTAGGTTTAGGGTAGGGTTAGAACTATGGGTAATGTAAGAGCCAGGGTTATGTTTAGAGCTAGTTTTAGGGTTAAGGTTATGGCTAGGTCTAGTGTTAGGTCTAGGTTTTGGGTTAGGATCAGGTTTCTAGCTAGGTTTATTGATAGGGTAAGGGTCAGTGTTCGGGATAGGGTAGGGTTAGGGTTATAGCCCGAATTATGACTAGGTTTAGGTCTAGGCGTAGGGTTAGAGTTTGGTTTAGGTTAAAGGTTATTGTGAGGGATATGGCTAGGTTTTTGTTTAGGTCTAGGGCTAGAGTTATACCTATTTTTCGGATTAGCTTTAGGTCTAGGAGTAGTGTTAGATTTAAGTATAGATATAGGGTTACCAGTAGGGCTAGTGTTAGGGTTTGGTTTACGGATAGGGTCAGGTTTAGACCCAGGGTTAGTGTTAGGGTCAGAATAAGGGTCAGGTTTAAGGTTAGAAATAGAATAAGAACTAGAGTTAGGACTAGTAGTATGGTTAGAGTATAAGTTGGGCTAAGAGTTAGGATTAGTACTAGGGTTAGCATTTGGGTTAGGGTTTGGCTTTGGGTAAGGGAAAGTGTTAGGGCTAGGGTTAAGGTTAGGGTTATGACTAGTGTGAGGGTGAAAATTTTGGGTTAAATCTAGGGTTAGGGCTTAGATTATGGTTAGGATTTGTGTTAGGGTTAGGGGTAGGGTTAAGTCAAGGACTAATGTATGAACTAGGGTTGTGATTAGGGCTAGGTTTAAGGTTAGGGTTAAAGCTAGGTATAGTGCTAGGCTTAATTAAAGGTTAGGGTAATGTTTAGAGCTAGGATTTGTGTTAGGGTCAGCGTCAGGATCAGGGTTAGTTTTAGAGTTAGGGTTAGGGCTAATTGTAGGATTAGAGTTTGGTTTAGAATAAGGGTTAGTGTTAGGGCTATGGCTTGGTTTTGTTTTATGACTAGGGATAGGCATAGTTAAAATTCTAGGATTAGCATTATTGTTAGTACTATGTTAGTGGTTGGTTTAGGCTTATGGTTACAGTTAAACTTAGAGTTAGGTTTATATTTAGAGTTAGGATTAGGGCTAGGACTAAGGATAGAACTAGCAATAGGGCTAGGGCAAGTGTTAATCTTAGGGCTAAGGTTAGGGTTTGGATAAAACTAAATTATGGCTAGGATTAGTGCTAGGCTTAGTGTTATTGTTAGGCCTATGGTTAGGGCTATGGTTTAGGGTTAAGTTTTGGGTTATGGTTAGGTTTAGGGTAAGAAATGGGGTTATAGCTAGGTTTAGGGCTAGGGCAACGTTTAGAATTGGGTTAAAACTTGGGTTATGGTTTTGGTTAGGGCTAGGGCTAATTTCAAGTCCAGAATTATGGTAAAGATAGTTTTAGGGTTAGGTTTATGGGTACATCTAGTGAAATGGTAGGTTTAAGGTTAGGGTCAGGTTTAGAGCTAAGGGTATTATTAGGGTCAGGGTCATTATTAGTGTTTAAGATAGGTTAATGTATTAAGTTAGAGCTCAAATTAGCATTAGGGTTAAAATTAGGGTAATGATAGGGTTAGTTTAGGTTTCAGTTTAGGTTTAGAGTAATGAATAGGATTATGAGTAGGGAAAGGGCTAGGTTTAAGCCTAGAGTTAGCATTAGGGTTAGGGTTATGGTTAGGGTAATGGATAGGGTTAGAGGTAAGGTTATGGCTAGGGTTATGGTTACAATTAGTGGTAGTTTTATGGTTAAGGTTAGGGTTAGGTTTAAAGCTATGGTTAGGGCCGAGATTCTGGCTAGGTTTTGGGTTAAGTTAAGGCTAGGGTTGGGATTACATCTAATATGAATACTAGCATTAATATTAAGGCTAGTTCTATGGTTAGGGTTAGGGATAAGTCTAGTGTTAGATTTAGGGTTAGGGTTAAAGTGATGTTTAGATTTAGGTTTAGGGTAAGGTCAGGTTCAGGGTTAGTTTTAGTTTTTTACTTAAAACTCAAATTAGGGGTAATGTTAGGGCTAGGTGTAGGGTTAAGGGTCAGGGTTAGGGCTATGGCTTGATTTTGTATTAGTGCTAGGGCTAGAGTTAGGACTGGTTTTAGATTAGCATTGGGGTTAGAGTTAGGGCTAGTGTTAGGTTTAGGTATAGGCTTATGGTTAGGGTTAGATTTTGATTTAAGGTTAGATATAGGGTTAGAGCTAGGGCTAAGAAAAGGTCTAGGGTTAGGCCTAGGCTTAGAGCTAGGATTAGGGTTTCAGTAAGGGATAGGGTTAGAACTAGTTTTAGGGCAAGAGTGAGATTTAGACATAGTCTTAGTGCTAGGTTAGGATTAGGGTTAGAGATACGGCTAAATTAGGGCTAAGATTAGGGCTAGGGTTAGTGTTAGGGTTAGGCCCAATTTTAGGGTTAGGGTTATGATTAAGGCTATGTTTAGGGTTAAGATAAGAGCTAGAGTTTGTTTTAGGGTTAGGGCTAGGATTATGGCTAGGGATAATGTCAGTTCTAGGGTTATCGTTAGGGATATTTTCAAGCTTAGGTTTTTGGCTAGGTCTAGTGTAAGGGTTACGTTTAGGTTAAGGGTCAGGTTTAGAGCTAGTGGAATTATTAAGGTAATGTTCAGAGTTAGGGTTTGGTTTAGGATTGAGTTTAGGGTTAGCGCTTAAATTGGCATTAGGGTTAGGCTTATAATAGGGTTAGGTTTAGGTTTCAGGTTAGGTTCAGGATAATTGATAGGGTTGGGGTTAGTTATAGGGTTGGTGTGAGGCCTAGGGTTAACATTAGGGTAAGGTTTATGTTTAGGGTAATGGATGCAGTTAGAGTTTAGGGTTAGTATTATGGTTAAGATTAGGTCTTGAGTTTAAGTTAGGGTGAGGGTTAGAACTAGGTTTATGTTAAGGGTTATGTTTAGCATAAGAGTTAGGTTATGAGCTATTCATATGGCTAGAGCAAGGGTTATGTTAAAGGTTAGGTCTAGGGATAGAATTATGGTAGTTTTAGGGTTAGAGTTAGGGTTAGGTCTAGGATTATCATTATTGTTAGGGTTAGGTTTAGTGTAATGGATACAGTTAGATTTAGGTTTAGGTTTAGGGTTAGATTTAAGTTTAAGGTTAAGGTCAGGGCTATGGTAATGTTTAGGTTTATGGTAAGTGTTAGATTTTGAGCTGAGGTTAGGATTATAGCGAGTGATAAGTTTACAGTTAAGTCTAGGTTTAGTTTTCTGGTTAGGGTTATAGTTGGGGTTAAGGCTAGGGTTACTAATAGGTTTAAGGTTAGGTTTAGTGTATTTTGTAGGTTTAGAGCTAGGTAGGGATAGGGTTAAGGTTATGTTTAGGGCTAGGGTTAGGGTTAGATTTACGTAGAGATCAAGGTTTATGTTTATGATAAGTGTTAGGCTTTGAGCTCGGGTTGGGACTAAGGCTAGGTTTAAGTTAGGGTTAGGGCTAGGGTTAGGGTTATGCTTAGGGCTAGGTTAAGGCCTAGGATTAGCTCTAGGTTTTGTGTTATGTTTAGGCCTAGGGTTAGGGCTGTGGATAATGTAGAATCTAGGGATATGTGTAGGGCTAGTTTTAGGGTTAGGGTTATGGCTAGGTCTAGTGTTAGGTTTATATTTTCGGTTAGGTTCAGGTTTAGAGGTAGGTTTACTGTTAAATGCTGGTCAGTGTTCAGGTTAGAATTAGAGTCAGGGTTATAGCCAGAATTAGGACTAGGTTTAGGTCTAAGGGTAGGGGTAGTGTTTGGGTTAGGGTAAGGGTTATTGTTAGGGCTAGGACTAGGTTTTTGTTTAGGTCTAGGGCTAGAGTTCATGCTAGATTTAGGATTAGATTTAGTTCTAAGGCTAGTGATAGAGTTGGGTTTAAAAATAAGTTTATCGGTAGTGCCAGTGTCAGAGTTTGGTCTAGGGTTAGAGTCAGGTTTATACCTAAGTTTAGTTTTATTCAGAGCCAGGGTTAGCTTTAGAGTTTGGGTTAGGATTAGAGCTAAAATGAGGGCTAGTGTCAGAACTATTATAGGGGTTAGGATTTTGGTTAGCCTAAGGTTTAAGGATAGGTCTAGGGTTTCCATTAGGGTTAGGGTTTTGCTTAGGGTAAGGGATAAGGTTAGAGCTAGGATTAGGGTTAGAGTTAGGGTTAGGGTTAAAGCTAGGTTTACAGCTTGGATTAGGGCTTGTTTTTGTTGTAGGGTTAGGGCTAGGGTTAGGGCATTGGCTAATTTTAGAAATAGGTTTACAATTATGGTTAGTTTTAGGGTTAGGGTTAGGGGTGGGTCTAGTGTTAGGGTTAGGTTTAAGGTTAGGGTGTTTTTATAGCTAGGGTTAGCTTTAGGATAGGAGTCAGTGTCAGGGTTAGGGTTAGGACTCAAATTAGTGATAGGGTTACCGTTAGGTTTTCGTTTAAGGTTAGGGTGGGGTCCAGAGCTAGGGTGAGCAATAGGTATTAGTCTGTTTCAGGGTTAGATTTAAGGTTAGGTTTAGGAGTCGAATTTAAGGCTATGGTTAGGTCTAGATGTAGTTTTAGAGTGGTTTAAGTTAAGGTTTAAGGTTAGAGCCATTGCTCAGTTTTGTTTTACTGCTAGGGTTAGGGTTAGGACTAGTTTTATGATTAACATTAGAGTTAGGGCTAGTGTTAGTGTTAGGCTTAGGCTTAGGTTTAGGGTTAGATTTAGAGTTAGGGTTAGAAATAGGGTTAGGGCAAGGACTAAGGATAGGACAAGTATTAGTGCTAGATTTAGGGCTAGGTTTTGGGTTATAGTAAGTAATAGGTTAGAACTAAGGAGAGGGCTAGTATGAGAGTTAGAGTTAGTCTTAGTGCTAGGGTTAGGGTTAGGTTTGATTATAAGGGTACCGGTAGGGCCAGTGTTAGGGTTTGCTCTATGCTTAGGTTCAGGTTTAAACCTAGGGTTATTGTTTGTGTCAGAATAAGGGTCAGGGTTAGCGTTAGGGTTTCCAATAAGATTAGAGCTAGAATGAGGGCTGAAGTCAGGACTATTAAAAGGGTTCGGATTTTGGTTAGCCTAATAATTAGGAATAGTTCTAGGGTTACCATTAGAGTTAGAGTTTTTCTTAGGGTAAGGGATAGGATTAGAGCTAGGGTTAGGATTAGGGTTAGGGTTAAAGCTAGGTTTAGAGATTAATTAGGGCAAGTTTTTGTTGTAGGGTTAGGACTAGGGTTAGGGCAATGGCTAATGAAAGAACTAGGGTTATCGTTAGGGTTATATTTAGGGGTTAGGGTTAAGGGTACGTCTAGTGTTAGAGTTAGGTTTAAGGTTACAGTGATATGTGGAGCTAGGGTTAGTGTTAGGATATGAATGAAGGTCAGAGTAAGGGTTATGACTCGAATTATGGATAGGGTTACTGGTAGGTTTTGGTTTGAGGTTCGAATGGGGTCTAGAGCTAGGTTGAGCATTAGGATACGAGTCTGTGTCAGGGTTATTTTTAAGGTTAGGGTTAGGAGTCGAATTTAGGACTAGGGTTAGGTCTAGATGTAGTGTTAGGGTGGTTTAAGTTAAGGTTTAAGGTTAGGGCTATTGCTTGGTTTTGTTCTACTGCTGGGGTTGGGGTTAGTCTTAGGCTTAAACTTAGGTTTAGGTTTAGATTCAGATTTAGGGTTAGATCTAGGATTAGGGTTAGGACTGAGGATAGGGCAAGGGTTAGGGCTAGGTTTAGATTATGGTATGTAATAGGGTTAGAAATAGGGATAGGGCTAGTATGAGTTAGAGTTAGTTTTAGGGCTTGGTTTAGGGAAATGGATAAATTAGAGCTAGGATTAGGGCTATGGTTAGTGTTCAGCTTAAATATAGATTAGAGTTTGAATTAGTACTAAGTTTAGGGTAAGAAATAATGTTATAGCTAGTTTTAGATATAGGGTGATATTTAGAATTAGGTTTAGAGTTTGGTTATGGTTAGGGTTATGATTAAGGTTAGGTTTAGTGCTAGGTTGAGGGCTAGTGTTTGTTTTAGGGTTAGGGCTTGGATTTGGTGTATGGATAATTTCTGCTCTAGAATTATGCTTAAAGTTAATTTTATGTTTAGAATTATGGCTACATCTAGTGTAAGGTTTATTTTTAGGGGTAGGGTCAGGTTTAGGCCAAGGGGTGTTATTAGGGACAAGGTCTGGGTTAAGGTTTCAGATAGGTTAAGGTCTAAAGTTAGGGATTGAATTAGCATTAGGGTTAGGGTTAGAGTAAATATAGGGTTAGTATTAGGGTCCAGGTTAGGTTTAGGGTTATGGATAGAAATATGATTAGAGATAGCATTGGGTTTAGACATAGGGTTTGCATTAGGTTTAGGGTTATGTTATGGTAATGAATAGGGTTATACTAGGGTAAGGGCTAGGGTTATGGTTATGATTAGGACTAGGGTTACGGTTAGGGCTTGGGTTAGGTTTAAAGCTCAGGATAGGGCTCAGATTATGGCTAGGTTTCAGGTTAAGTTAGTGCTAGGGTTAGGGTTATGGCTAATGTAAGTACTAGAGTTACATTTAGGGCTAATTTTAGTGTTAAAGTTAGAGTTAGGTTGAGTGTTAGGGTTAGGTTTAAGGTCAGAGTGATGTTTAGAGCTAGGGTTAATGCTAATGACAGAGTCAGGGTCAGAGTTAGTTCTAGGGTTCCTCTTAAAATTCAAATCAGGTCTAGGGTTAGGGGTAGGTGTAAGGTTAGGGTTTCGTTTAGTTTAAAGATTAGTGTTAGAGCTATGGCTCAGTTTTGTTTTAGGCTAGGGTTAGGGCTAATTTTAGGATTAATGTTAGGCTTAGGGCTAGTGTTTGGGTTAGTGTTAGGCTTCATGTGGGTTATATTTAGAGATAGGTGTTGATCTAAGGTTAGTGCTAGGGCTAAGGATAGGGTAAGGCTTAGGACAATGGTTAGGGCTAGGGTTATGTTTATGTTCAGGAATAGTGTTAGAACTATTGATAGGTCTAGTGTGAGAGAATTTATCTTATGGCTAGGTTTAGGGTTATAGTTAGGTATGGGGCTAAATTAGGGCTAGGGTTAGTGTTAGGTTTAGGCCTAGGTTTAGGGTTAGAGTCAGGGTTACGTTTAGTTTAAAGGAATGAGATATAGCAAGATTGAGGGCTTGGCAAGGGTCAATATTAGGGTTAGGGCCAGGGTTAAGGTTAACGTTATGATTAATGCTAGGGTTTAGGGCTAGGGTGAGGGTTCGTGTTTGTATTAGGTTTAGAGCTAATATTAAGTCAGGTCTAGGGTTACAATTAGGGATACATTTAGTGTTATGTTTATGGCTTGGTCCAGTGTAAGGGTTAGGTTTAGGATAAGGGTCAGTTTTAGATCTAGGTTTATTATTAGGGTCAGAATCAAGGTTAGGGTTTGAGTTAGGTTAGGATTTAAGTTTAGGGCTCAAATTAACACTAGATTGAGGGTTAGGGTAATGACAAGTTTAGGTTTAGGGTTTAGTTGTGGTTTAGTATAATGGGTAGGGTTAGGCCTAGGTTTAGCATAAGTGTTATTGTTATAATTAGGTTAATGGACAGAGTTAGACCTAAGTTTAGGGCTAGGGTTATGTATAGAATTAGGGCTTTTGTTTGGGTTAGTGTTAGGTTTAAGTTAACGGTTAAAGTTAGGATAAGTACTCTGATTAAGGCTAGGTTTTGGGTTAGGTTAGGGCCAAGGTTAAGACTATGGGTAATGTACAAAATAAGGTAATGATTAGTGCTAGTTATAAGGTTAGGGTTAAGGCTAGGTCTATTGTTAGGGTTAGATTTATGGTTACAATGATTTTAGAGCTTGGTTTGGTGTTAGGGTCAGAGTTATCAGGGTCAGTGTTAGTTTTCAGGTTAGGGTTAGGACTAGAATTAGGGATAGGGTTAGAGATAGGGTTAGGGCTAGTTGTAAGGTTAGGGTTTGGGTTAGGTTAAGGGTTAGGATTAGGGCTATAACTCGGTTTTGGTTTAGGGATAGGTCTAGGGTTAGGGCTAAGATTAGGTCTAGGTTTAGGGTAATGGTAAGGGAAAAGGTTATAACTACCCTATAGGTCTAAGGCAAGATTTATAGGTATTTTTAGTGATAGGGTTATGTTTACTGTTAGGGATAGGGATAAGTTAGCTTTTTGATTGGGGCAAGTGTTAATGTTAGAGTTAGGCCTAGTGTTAAGGCTAGGTTTAGTGTTAGGTTTTGGATTAGGGTTAGGTTTAGGGTAAGGGATGAGTTTGTACCTAATTTTAGGGATAGGGTGAGGGTTAGAATTAGGGTTAGGGTTAGGGTTATGATAAAGGCAAAGATTATATCTGGTTGTGGGTTAAGGTTTGTGTTAGGGTTAGGACTAGGATTAGAGCTAGGGCTAATGTCAGGTCTATGGTTAGTGTTAGGGATAGTTTTAGGGTTAGGTTTATATCTAGGTCTATTGTAAGGTTTAGGTTTATGGTTAGGGTCAGGTTTAGAGCTAGGGGTATTATTAAAGTCGGGGTTAGGTTTTAGGTTAGGTTATGTTTTATCGTTATGGCTCAAATTAGCATTAGGTTAATGATAGTTTTAGGTTTAGTGTTCAAGATAGGTGTAGGGTAATGGATAGGGTTAGGGATATACATAGGATTAGGGTTTGGCCTAGGGTTAGCATAAGGGTTAGGGTTATCCTTAGGGTAATGGATATGGTTAGAGCTAGGATTAGAGCTATGGTTATGCTTAGGATTGGATCTAATTTTAGGCTTAGGCTTAGGGTTAGGGCAGCTATGGTTAGCATTACGGTTAGCTTTAGGTTAAAAATAGGGTAGGATTGGATTATGGATAGGTTTTGCAATAGGTTAGGGCTATGTCTAAATTAAGAACTTGTTATGATTAGGGCTAATTTTAGGGTTAATTGTAGGGCTAGGTATAGTTTCAGGGTTAGGGTGATGTTTAGAGCTAGGGTTAATGTTAGTGTCAGGGTCAGTGTTCAGATTAGGGTTATGGTTAGAATTAAAGTCAGAATTAGGACTAGGGTTAGGTCTAGGGGAAGAGTTAGTGTTTGGCTTAGGCTAAGGGTTATTATTAGGGTTAGGTCTAGGTTTTTCTTTAGGTCTAAGGCTAGAGTTATGGCTAGATTTAGGATTAGATTTAGGTCTAGGGCTAGTGTTAGATTTTGGTTTAGGGTTAGGTTCAGTTTTAGACCTACGATTAGTGTTAGGGTCAGAATAAGGGTCAGGGTTAGGGTTAGGGTTTGGGTTATGGTTAGAGATAGAATGAGTGCAAGAGTTAGGACTAGTAATAGGATTAGGGTTTGGGTTAGGTTAAGGATTAGGGGTAGAATTAGGATTAAAATTAGTGTTAGGGTTTGGCTTAGGGTAAGGGATAGAGTTAGAGCTAGGTTTAGGGCTAGGGTTAGGGTTACAGCTAGGTGTAGAGCTCAGATTTGGGCTAGTATTTGTGTTAGGATTAGGGCTAGGGTTAGAGTAACAGCTAATGTAAAAACTAAGGTTACAATTAGGGTTAATTTTATGGTTATTGTTAGGGATTAGACTTCTAGTGTTAGGAGGAGGTTTAAGGTTAGGGTAATATTTAGAGCTAGTGTTAGTGTTAGGTTAGTAGTCAGGGTCAGGGTTAGTTTTAAGGTTAAGGTTAGGACTCAAATTACGGCTAGGTTTACTGTAAGTGTTTGATTTAAGGTTAGGATGGTGTTTAAAGAGACAGTGAGTGTTAGGATATGTGTCAGAGTCAGGGTTTGTATTACTGTTAAGGTTAGCACTTGAATTAGCACTTGAGGGCTAAGGTTAGGTATAAGGTAACTTATAGGGTTAGAAATAGAAATAGGGCTAGGGTGAGAGTGAGTTAGTCTTAGGACTAGGGTTAGTGGTAGGGTTAGGGTTAGGGCTAAATTAGGGCTAGGATTAGTGCTAGGGTTAGTGTTAGTGTTAGGCCTAAGGTTAAGGCTAGGGTTAGGGTTTGTGTAATTGTTAGGGTTAGGGTTATTTTTAGGGGATGTTAGGAGTTAGTTTTAGGGCTTATAGTTAGGTTCAGGGCTCGGTCGAGGGATAAAATTAGGGATACAGCCATCCTGAGGGTTTGGACTAGGATTAAGGCTAGGTTTAGGGCTAGGATGAGGGCTAGGTTTTGTGTTAGGGTAAGGACTAGAATTAGGTCTAGGACTAAGGTCAGGTCTAGGGTTATTTTTAGGGTTAGGTTTATGGCTAGGTCTAGTGTAAGGGTTAGGTTTAGTGTAATGGTTAAGTTTAGAGCTGGGTGTATTATTAGGGTCAAAGTCCAGGTTAGGGTTTACTTTAGGTTAAAGTTTAGGATTAGGGTTCAAATTAGCATTACAGATTGGGTTAGAGTAATGAATAAGATTAGGTTTAGGGTTCAGGTTAGGTATAGAGTAATGTATAGGGTTAGTTTTAGGGATAGTGTTAGTTTTAGGCCTAGGGTTAGCATTTTGAATAGGCTTATGTGTAGGGTAATGGATAGAGTTAGTGCTAGTGTTAGGGATTGGGTTAAAGTTAGGATTAGGTTAGGGTTCGTTTTAGGGTTAGGTTTAGATTAAGTGTTTATCGTTAGCCCTAAGGTGAGGTTAAGAGTTAGAGTCAGGGCTATGATTAGAATTAGGGTTAGAGTTAGGGCTAGAGTTAGCATTAGTGTTAGGGTTATATTTAAGATAATGGATAGAATTTGAGGTAGGATTTTTGCTATGGTTATAGTTAGGATTAGAGCAATGGTTATGATTAGGGTTACATTTAGGTTAAGAGTTAGAGTTTGAGCTAAGTTTAGGGCTAGGCAAGTGTGAGGGTTAGGGCTAGAGCTAAGGTTAGGATTAGGCTTACAGCTAGTTTTTGTGCTAAATTTAGGGCTAGGTGTTGGGGAGAGGTTAATGGCTAGTGTTATGGCTATGGATAATCTAAGAAATAGGATTATGGTTTTGGCTAGTTTTAAGGTTAGGGTTATGGATAGGTCTAGTATTAATGGTATGTATTGGGTTAGGATAAAGTTTAGAGCTAGGGTTTGTGTTAGGTAAGGGTCAGTGTTTAGGTTAGCATTGGATTTATGGTTAGGAGCACAATTTTACTAGGATTAGTTCTAGGGGTATTGTTAGTCATTGTGTTAGACTAATGGCTATTTTTAGTGCTAGAGCTAGGTTTTGGTTTAGGGCTAGGGCTAGAGTTATGGGTATATTTAGGATTAAGTTTAGGTCTAGTGTTAATGTTATGGTTAGGTTTAGGTATAGGTTTACCCATAAGGCTAGTGTTAGTATTTGGTTTAGGTTTAGGGTCAGGCTTAGACCTAGGGTTAGTGTTAGGGTCAGAATAAGGGTCAGGGATAGGCTTAGGTTTTGGGTTAGGGTTAGAGATAGAATGAGGCCAAGGGTTAGGACTAGTAATAGAGTTAGGGTTTGGGGTAGGCTAAGGATTATGGTTAGGACTAAGGTAGCATTAGGGTGAGGGTTGGCATAGGGTAAGGGATAGGGTTAGAGCTAGGGTTAGGGTTAGGGTTAGTGTTGGGGTTATAGTAATAGATAGAGATAGTACTAGAAATAGCTCTAGGTCAAAAGTTAGAGTTAGTCTTAGGGGTAGAGTTAGAGTTAGGGTTATGATTAGCACTAAATTAGGGCTAGAATTAGAGCTAGTGTTAGTGTTAGGGTTAGGGTTAGTGTTAGTGTCAGTGTTAGTGTTAGATTAGGGTTAGGGTTAGGTGAAGGGATGTGGTTATACCTAGGAAAGTGTTGAAATTAGGCATTTGGCTAGGGTTAGGATTCAGGTTAGGATTAAGTCTGGGTTTAGAGCTAGGATGAGGTCTTGGGTTTGTGTTAGGTTTAGGGTGAGAATTAGGTTTATGGCTAATGTCAGTTAGGGTTACGCTTAAGGATAGTGTTAAGGTTAGGTTTATGGCTAGGTCTATCGTAAGGGTTAGGTTTTGGGAAAGGGTCTGGTTTAAAGCTAGATGTATTGTTATGGTAAGTTTCTTGTTTAGGGTTTGGTTTAGGTAACGGTTTAGTTTTAGGGCTTGATTTAGTATTAGGGTTAGGGATTGGATTAGCATAATTAATAAGGTTAGGTTTAGTGTTCAGGTTAGTTTTAAGAAATGGATAGGGTTAGTGTTAGAGATAGGTTTAGAGTTAGGCCTAGGGTTAGCATTTGGATTAGGCTTATGTTTAGGGTAATGGATAGGTTTAGGGCTAGGATTTTGGTTAGGATTAGGGCTAGGGTTAGGGTTAGGGCCAGGGTTAAGCCTGGGGTTAGTGTTAGGGTTAGGTTTAGGGTAAGTGTTAGGGTTTGAGGTAAGATTAAGGCTAGGGCAATGGTTAGGGTTAGTGTAACATCTAGGTTTAGGGTTAGGGTTAAGTTTAGAGCTAGGTTTAGCATTAGGGTTAGGGTTATGTTTAGTATAATGGATAGAGTTAGAACCAGGGTTTGGCCTCGGTTATGGTTAGGATTAGTACTAGAGTTAGGGTTAGGGTTAGGTCTAGAGTTATATTTGGGTAAGTGTTAGTGTTTGAGCTAGGGTTAGTGTTAAGGCAAGGGTTAGGGCTAGGGTTAGGTCTATTGTTAGGGTTAGGATTACGCTTAGAGCTAGGTTTTGTGTGAGGTTTAGGGCTTACGTTAGTGCTATATGTAATGTAAGACTTAGAGTTAGGGTTATGGCTAGGTCTAGTGTTAGGGTTATGGCTAGATGTTGGGTTAGCCTAAAGTTTAAAGCTAGGATTTGTGTTACAGGAAGGGACAGTGTTTGGGTTAGGGTTATGGCCAGATTAAGGACTAGGTTTAGGTCTAGAGTTAGAGGTAGTTCTTGGGTTAGGTTAAGGGTTATTGTGAGGGCTAAGGCTAGGTTTTTGTTTAGGTCTAGAGCTAAAGTTAAGGCTAGGTTTTTGAATTAGGTTTAGATCTAGGGATAATGGTAGGGTTAGGTTAAGGTATGAGGTTACCAGTAGGGAATGTTAGGGTTTGGTTTATGGTTAGGGACAGGTTTCTACCTCAGGTTTTTGTTATGTTCAGAATAAGGGTCAGGGTTAGGTTTAGGCTTTTGGATAGGGTTAGAGCTAGAATGAGATCTAGGATTAGTAATATTAATAGGGTTAATATTTATTTAGCCTAAGAATTAGGAATAGGTCTAGGGTTACCATTAGGGTTAGGGTTTTGCTTTGGGTAAGTGATAGGGTTAGACATAGGTTTAAGGCTAAGGTTAGGGTTATGGTTATGGCTAAAGCTAGGTTTAGGCCTCAGATTAGGGCTAGTGTTTGTGTGAGTTTTAAGGCTAGTGTTAGGGCAAAGACAAATACAAGAACTACGGATACAATTAGGGTTAGTTTTAGGGTTTTGTTAGGGGTAGGTCAGTGTTAAGGTTAGGTATAAAGTTAGATTGATATTTATAGCTAGAGATAGTGTTAGAAAATAAGTCAGGTCAGGGTTAGTTTTACAGTTAGGGTTAGGACTCGAATTAGGGCTAGGGTTATTGTTATGGTTTGGTTTAAGTTTAGGGTGCTGTTTAGAGCTAGGGTGAGTGTTAGGATATGAGTCAGGGTCAGGGTTATATTTAAGGTAGGATTAGGACTTGAATTAGGGCTAGTGTTAGTTCTAGGTGTAGTGCTAGTGTTTGGTTTATGTTAATGTTTAGTGTTAGGGCTAGTTTTACGATTAGCTTTAGAGTTAGGGCTAGGGTTATGGTTTTCGTTAGTATTAAGGCTGGGTTTAACACTAGGATTAGAGATAGGTTTTGTGTTAGGTTTAGGGAAAGAATTAGTGTTATAGCTGATATCAGATCTAGGTTTACAGTTAGGGAGAGTCTTAGGGTTAGGTTTATGGCTAGGTCAAATTTAAGTGTTACCTTTAGGAAAAGGGTTTTGTTTAGAGCTAGGCATATTATTAGGGTCATGGTCAGGCTTCAGGTTTCGGTTAGAATAAGGTTTAGGTTTAGGGCTCAAATTAGCATTAAGGTTAGAGTTAGGGTTAGGGTAATGGATAGGGTTAGGAATAGGGTTCAGGTTAGGTTTAGAGTAATAAATATGATTTTGGTTTGTGATAGGTTTTGGGTTAGGCCTAGAGTTAGCATTAGCATTATGGTATCATTAGGGTAATTTATAGGGTTATACCTAGTGTTAGGGCTAAGGTTATGTTTAGGATTAGGACTAGAGTTAGGGGTAGGGTCAGTGTTAGGGTGAGGGTTAGAGTTAGGATTAGGTTTTAGAAATGGTTTAGGGTTTGAGCTAGGGTTAGTGCTAGGGTAAGATTAGTGCTAGGGTTATGGTCATGGTTAATGTTAGGGTTAGTGTTAGGGTTAGGGCTAGGGTTATCATTAGGGTTAGGGTAATAGATTTAGATGTCAGGTTAGAGTTACAGATAAGTTTAGGTTAGAGTTAGGGTTAGGTTTAGGGTTTGGGTTAGTATTTGAGCTGGCTTAGGTTAGGATTAGGTTTAGGTTCACTGTTAGTTCTAGTGTTATCTTTATGTTTATGTTTAGGGTATGTTTAGCTTTAGGTCTAGTGTTATCATTAGGGTTAAGTTTAGGGTTAGGATAATGGGTAGGGTTCGACCTAGGGTTATGTCTAGGGTTCATGTTAGGATTAGGGCTAGGGTTAGGTTAGGGTTAGGCCTTCAGTTAGAGTTAAGGTTAGCTTATGTTTAAGGATTAGGGATTGAGGTAGGGTTAGGGCTGGAGTGAGGGTTAGGGTTACAGTCACAGATAGGTTGGGGTTAGGATTAGGGTAAGAGCTATGGTTATTATTAGGTTTAGTGTTATGTTTAAGGTAGTGGATAGAGTTAGAGCTAGGGTTTGTGCTATGGTTAAGTTTAGGATTAGGTCTAGTGTTAGGGTGAGTTTTTGGGTTTGAGCTAATGTTATGTTTATGGTAAGGTTAAGGATTTGAGCTAGGGTTAGAGCTAGGATGAGGGTTAGGGTTAGGTTTAGGGCTAGGTTTAGAGTTAGAGTTATGCTTAGGGTTAGGTTTAGGACTATAATTAGGGCTATGTTTTGTGTGAAGTTTAGGGCTAGTGTTAGATGTATCAGTAATTTAAGAGCTAGAGTTATGGTTATGGCTAGATTTAGGGTTTTTCTAGTGTTATGGTTAGTTTTTGGTTAGGATAAGGCTTAGAGCTAGGGTTTTTGTTAGGGTAAGTGTCATGGTTCAGGTTAGGATAAGGTTTATTGTTAGGTCCAGAATGTGAACTAGGGTTAGGTCTAGGGGTAGGGTTAGTGTTTGGTTTAGGTTAAGGGTTATTGTTAGGGCTAGGGCTAGGATTATGACTATATTTAGAATTGCGTTTAGGTCTAGGGCTATTGTTAGTGTTAAGTTTAGGTATAGGGTTACTGGTAGGGCTAGTGTTGGTTTTTGGAAAAATTTTAGGGTCTGTTTTAAACCTAGCTTTTGTGTTAGATTCAGAATAAGTGTCAGGGTTAGGGTTAGGGTTTGGGTTAAGTTTAGAACTAGAATGAGGGCTAGGTTTAGGACTAGTAATAAAGTTAGGGTTTGGGGTAGGTTTAAGATTAGGTTTAGGACCAGGGTAGCAATAGGGTGAGGGTTTATTTTAGGGTAAGGGATATAGTTAGAGCTAGGGTTAGCACTAGGTATAGGGTTAGGGTTAGGGCTAGGGTTAGGGTTAAAGCTAGGGTTAGGCCTTGGATTAGGTCTAGGTTTTTTGTTAGGTTTAAGTCTATGGCTAATGTAAGAACTGGCATTACAATTAGGGCCAGTATAGGGTTAGTTTAGGGCAAGGTGTAGTGTTAGGATTAGGTTTAGGGATAGAGTGATGTATAGAGCTTGGGTTAGTTTTAGGGTCAAAGTCAGGGTTAGTATTAGTCCTACGTTTAGGTTTAGGACTTGAATTAGTGCTAGTGTTAGGGGTAGGTGTAGGTATAGGCTATGGTTTAGGTTAAGTGTTGGGGTCAGTGCTATGGCTCGGTTTTGCTTGAGCACTAGGGCTAGGGTTAGGGCTTGTTTTCAAATTAGTGTTAGGGTTAAACCTAGTGATAGGGTATGGTTTAGGCTTATGGTTAGGATTAGATTTAGAGTTAGGGTTAAATCTAGGTTATGGCTAGGGTTTGGGCTAAGGTTTGGATTATCATAAGGGATAGGATTAGATCTAGGGATAGGGATAGGGTGAGAGGGTTAGTCTTAGTGTTAGGGTTTGGTAGGGTTAGGGTTATAGTTTCATTAGGGCTAGGTTTAGAGCTAGGGTTAGTATTAAGGCTAAGCCAAGGTTTAGGGCTAGGGTTAGGGTTATGGTTATGGTTAGGCATGATGTTATTGCTAGGTTTAGAACTAAGGTGAGTGTTAAAATCAGGGTTAGGGCTAGTGTTAGAGTTAGGGTTAGGATTAAAGCTAAGTTTAGGGCTAGGGTTTGTGTTACGGTTAGGGCTTCATTAATGCTAGGGCTAAAGTCAGGTTTAGGATTATGGTTAGAGATAGTTTAAGGGTTAGAATTATGGCTAGGTATAGTGTAAGGTTAGGTTAAGGTTTAGGGTAAGTTTTAGAGCTAGGGGCATTATTAGGGTAAGGTACAGGGTTCTGGGTTGGATTAGGTTAATGTTTAAGGTTCAGGCTCAAATTAGCATCAGAGTTATGGTTAGGATTAGGTTTATGAATACGGTTAGGTTTAGAGTTCAGGTTAGTTTTAGTGTAATGAATAGGTTTAGGGTTAGGAATAGGGTTAGGGTTATCCTAGGGTTAGCATTAGGGTTAAGGTTAGGGTTAAGGTAATGATAGGTTTAAAGCTAGGTTTTGGGCTAGGGTTATTGTTAGGATTAAGGCTACGGTTAGTGTTAGGTTTTGGGTTATTTCAAGGGTTAGTGTTAGCATTAGATTTAGGGTAAGTGTTAGAGCTAGGGTTATGGTTATTGTTACTGTTAAACCTAGTGTTAGTGCTCTGATTAGGATAGGTTTGGGGTTAGGGTACTGCTAGGGTTAGGGCTACAGCTAATGTAAGAACTAGGGCTAGTTTTACGGTTAGGGTTAGGGCTAGGTCTAGTGTTTGGGTTTGGTTTAGGTTTATGGGGATGTTTAGAGCTAGAGTTAGTGTAGGGTCAGAGTAAGGGTCAGGGTTAGTTTTAGGGTTAGGGATAGGTGGTGAGTGCCACCTTTGATTCGGGATGAAACATGGCATTTTGCCAGAAGGGAGTGATTGAGAGGTGATGCCAGCGAGCCACTGAGATGATAGTGGTTACGTTAAGCTGTGTATTCAGTTGTTATAGACCTTTGCTCTCCGGCAATAGGGCGGCTCTTGCTGCCTCGGGCGCCTGCTAATTTGGAGTTCCAGTAGAGTTCTTGCCGGGTTCCGAGAGAGTTGGTGCGGAGCCGGGGGGAGAGCTGAGAGAGTTCCCGGGGAGTTTGTTTGGAGTGCTGGTGAAGATCGGGCAATAAAGTGTCCTGTTTGAACATACAAGTGCTTTGTGGTGGCTCAGTTATTTGTGCCCAGCCAGACTGTGGCAGATAGTACTCAAATTAGAGCTAGATTTAGAGCTAGGTGTAGGCTTAGGGTTTGGTTTCGGTTGAATGTTAGGGTTAGGGATATGGGTCTGTTTTGTTGTATGACTTGGGCTAGGTTAGGGCTAGTTTTAGGATTAGTGTTAGTGTTACAGCTTGTGTTAGTGAGAGATTTAGGCTTAGGTTTAGGGTTACATTTAGAGTTAGGATTAGATGTAGGATTAGGTCTAGGGCTTGGGTTAGGGCTAAGTTTAGGGCAAGTTTTAGGGTTATGATAAGGTTTGGGGTTAGAACTAAGAATAGGACTAGGGTGAGAGTTAGGGTTAGTCTTAGCAATAGGTTTAGGTTAGGTTTAGGGCTAAATTAGGGCTAGGATTATGTCTGAGGTTTGTGCTAGGTTTAGGCTAGTTTTAGGCTTAGGTTTAGGTTTAGGGATAGGGTTAAGTTTAGGGGAAGGGATGGGGTTATAGCTAGTGTTAGGGCTAGGTCAAAGGTTAGAATCATGGTTAGGGCTAGGATTATGATTTGGATTAGTAATAAGGCTAGGTTTAGGGCTAGATTGAGAGTTAGGGTTTGTTTTATGGTTATGGCAAGAATTGGGGATAGGGCTAGTGTCAGGTCTAGGGTTATGGTTAGGGATAGATTGAGGTTTATATTTATGGCTAGGTCTAGGATAAGGGTTAGGTTGAGAGCTGGGGGTATTATTAGGGTTAGAATCAGGTTTCGGTTTTGGTTTAGGTTAGGGTTTAGGATTAGGGCTCAAATTAGCATTAGAGTTAGGGATATGGTATTATAGGGTTAGGTTTAGGGTTCAGCTTAGGTGTAGGGTAATAGATAGGATTAGAGTTAGTGAAAGGGTTAGGTTTAGGCCTAGGGTTAGCATTAGGGTAAGGGTTATGTTTAGGGTAACGGAGAGGGTTAGAACTAGGTTTAGGGCAAGGGTTATGGTTAGCATTAGGGCTTAAGGTAGGGTTAGGGTTAGGGTTAGGCCCAGGGATAGCGTTAGGTTTAGGCTTAGGTTACAGTTTAGGGTTTGAGCTAGGGTTAGCACTAGGGTGAATGTTAGGTTTAGGGTTAGGCCTAGGTTACAGTTACAGTTAGGGTCAAGGTTAGTGTTAGGATTAGTGCTAGGGTTATCATTAGGTTTAGGGTATTGGATAGGGTTTGATGTTGGGTTAGGTTTAAGGTTAGTATTAGGTTTTGGCTTAAGGGTAGTGTTAGGGATAGGTGTAGGGTTAGGTTTAGGGCAATGGTTAGGGTTTTAGCTAGGGTTAGATCTATGACAAGGTTTAGGTTTATGGCTATGTCAAGGGTTAAGTTTAGGGTGGATTTAGGTTTAGGGCTAGGGTTATCATTGGGGTTAGGGTTAGGGTTAGGATTAGGGTAATGGGTAGGGTTAGAGCCAGAGTTATGGCTAAGGTTAAGGTTAGGATTAGGGCTAGGGTTAAGGTTAGGTTTATGTTTAGGCCAAGGGTTAGTGTTAGCATTAGGTTATATTTATGGGTTAGGGATTGAACTAAGATTTGCACTAGGACGAAGTTTAGGGTTAGAGTCAGGGTTAGGGTTAGGGCTAGGGTTAGCATTAGGGTTAAGGTTATGGTTAGGGTAATGGATGGAGTTAAAGGTAGGGTTTGGCTCATGGTTGTGGCTAGTTTTAGCGTTAGTGATATGGCTAGGTCTAGTTTAGGGTTACGTTTTTGGTTAAAAAAAAGTTTTTGAGCTAGGGTTTGTGTTAGGGCAAGTGTCAGTGTTTGGGTTAGGGTTAGGTTTATGATTAGGTCCAGCATTAAGACTAGGGTTAGGTTTAGTGGTAGGGTTAGTGTTTGGGTTAGGTTAAGGGTTATTGTTACAGCTAGGGCTAGGTTTTTGTTTAGGGCTAGGGTTAGAGTTATCACTAGATGAAGGATTAGGTGTAGATCTAGGTCTAGTGTTAGGGTTAGGTATATGTATAAGGTTACAGGTAGCACCAAATTTAGGGGTTAGTTTAGGGTTAGGGTCAGCTTTAGACCTATGGTTAGTATTAGAGTCAGAATAAGGGTCAGGGTTAGATTTAGGGTTTTGGATAGGGATAGAGTTAGATTGAGAGCTAGTGTTAGTACTAATAATAGAGTTATGGTTTGGGTTAGGCTAAGGATTAGGTTAAAACTAGGTAGGTTTAGGGTTAGAATTTGGCTTAGGGTAAGGGACAGGGTTAGTGCTAGGGTTTGGGCTATGGTTAGGGCTAGGCTTAGGGTAAGGGTTAGGGTTAGGACTAGGGTTAGAATTAATGCTAGTGTTAGGGCTCGGACTAGCACTATGTTTTGAGTTAGCTTTTGGTCTACGGCTAATGTAAGAACTAGGGTTACGATTGGGGCTAGTTTTAGGGTTATTGTTACGTCTAGGTCTAGTATTAGGTTAGCTTTAGGGTTAGGGTTATGTTTAGGATAATGGATAGGTTAGGGTTAGGGAATGTGTTAGGGTTAGGCTGAGGGTTAACATTAGGGTTAGGGTTCGGATTAGGGTATTGATTAACATTAGAGTTTGGGTTAGGGCTAGGGTTAGGGTTAGGTTTAGGGTTAAGTTTAGGGTAAGTGTTAGAGCTACATTTAGGGTAAGAGTTAGGGTTAAAGCTAGGGTTTGGGCTCAGATTAGGGCTAGGTTTTGCGTTTTGTTAGGGCTCGTGTTACTGATTTGGCTAATGTAAGAACTACGGTTATGATTAAGGCTAATTTTTAGGTTACAGTTAGGACTAAGTCTAGTTTAAGGATTAGGTTTAAATTTAGGGTGATGTTTGAGCCTAGGTTAGTGTTAGGTTCAGAGTCATGTTCAGGGTTAGTTTTAGGTTAGGAATAGGACTTGAATTAGGGGTAGGCTTAGGGCTAGATGTAGGGTTAGGATTTGGCTTAAATTAAGGATTAGGGTTAGTGCTATAGCTCGGTTAAGTTTTAGGACTAAGGCTAAGATTATGGTAAGGGATAGGGTTTGAACTAGAAATAGGGCTAGGAGAGAATTAGATTTAGTCTTAAGGCTAGGGTTAGGGTTAGGGTTAGGGCTAAACTAGGCCTAGGAATAGGTCTAGAATTAGTGTTAGGGTTAGGCCTAATGTTAGGGCTATGTTTAGGGTTAGGTTTAAGGTTAGGTTTTTGGGAAGAAATGGGGTTATACATAGGTTTAGGGCTAGGGCGATGATTAGAATTAGGTTTAGGGATAGGGTTAGGATTTGGTTAGGATTAAGGGTAGATTTGGTGTTAGGATGAGGGCTAGGTTTTTTATTAGGTTTAGGGCAAATTTTAGGGATAGGGATAATGTCAGGTTTAGAGTTATGGCTAGGCATAGTTATAGGGTTAGTTTCATTGCTAGGTCTTGTATAAGGGGTTGGTTTAGGGTAAGGATCAAGTTTAGAATTAGGTGTTTTTTTAAGGTCAGTTTCAGGTTTCGGTTATGGGTTAGGTTATGTTTTAGGGTTAGGGCTGAATTTAGGGTTAGGGTTAGAGTTAGATTTAGGGTAATGGATAGGTTTAGGTTTAGGATTCAGGTTAAGATTAGCATAATGGTTATGGTTGGGGTTAGTTATAGGGTTAGAGTTAGGCCTATGGTTAGCATTTGGGTTATGGTTATTGTTAGGGTAATGGATAGCATTAGAGCTAGGGTTAGGGCTAGTGTTTTGGTTAGGATTATGGCTAGATTTAGGGTTAGGGTTAGGACTAGGGCTAGGGTTAGTGTTTGGGTTATGTTTAGGATATAGGTTAGGTTTTGAACTAGGGTTAGTGGTAGGGTGAGAGTTAGGTTTAGTGTTATGTCTAGGGTTAGATTTACAGTTAAGGTTAGGGTTAGAGTTAGTGTTAGGGCAAAGGTTACCTTTAGAGTTAGGTTAATGGATATGATTAGATGTCAGGTTAGGGTTAGGGGTAGTTTTAGGTTTAGGGTTATTGTTAGGGTTTGGGCTAAGGTTAGGGTTAGAGTATAGTTTAGGATTTGATCTGGGTTAGGGCTCTGATGAGGGTTAGGTTTAGGGTAAGGTCTAGGATTAGGTTTACAGTTAGAGTTAGAGCTAGGTTTATCATTAGGTTTAGGGTTAGGTTTATTGTAATGGATAATTAAAGAGATAGTATTAGGGCTAGTATTAACATTATGATTAGGGCTAGGGTTAGCATTAGGTTTAGGGATAAAGCTAGGGTTATATTTAGGGTTAGTGTTAGGGTTTTAGCTAGGTTTAGGTCTAAGTTGAGAGTTAGCATTAGCATGAAGGATACTATTAGGGTTAGGGTTATTGCTTAGGGCTAGGTTTAGGCCTAGGATTAGGGTTAGATTTTGTGTTAGGTTTAGAGATAGGGTTAGGGCTATGGGTATATAATGACTAGAGTTATGGTTAGGGTAATGGCTAGGTCTAGTGTTAGGTTTATGTTTTGGTTAGGGTCAGTTTTAAATCAAAGTTAGTGTTAGTGTCAGGGACTGTATTTGGATTAGGATTAGGATTAGGGTTAGGGATAGAGCCTAAATTAGGATTGGTTAGGTATAGATGTAGAGATAGTGTTTGGGTTAGGTTAAGAGTTATCTTTTGGGCAAGGGCTAGGTTTTTCTTTTGATCTTGGGTGAGAGATATGGCTAGATTTATGATTAGGTTTATGTCTAGGGCTAGTGTTAGTGTTAGGTTTAGGTATAGGTTTACGGTAGGGCTAAAGTTAGGGTTTGGTTTATGGTTAGGGTCAGGGTTAGGGTTAGTGTTTGGGTTAGGGTAATAACTAGATGAGGGCTAGGGTTAGGACTAGTAATAAAGTTAGGATTTGTGTTAGGCTAAAGATTAGAATTAGGAATAGGGTTACCATTAAGGTTAGGGTTTGGCTTAAGGTAAGGAATAGGATTAGGGCTAGGATTAGGGTTAGGGTTAGGGCTAGTATTAGGGTTAGGTTTAGGTATAGGTTTATTGATAGTGCTAGTGTTAGGGTTCAGTTTAAGGTTAGCTTCAGGTTTAGACCTATGGTTACCGTTAGGGTCAGAATAAGTGTCAGGTCTGGGTTATGGTTAGAGCTAGAATGAGGGCTAAGGTTAGGACTATTAATAGGGTTAGGGTTTGGGTTAAAGTACGGATTAGGGTAAGACTAGTTTTAGCATTAGTGTTAGGTTTAACTTAGGGAAATGGATAGTGTTAGATCTAGGGTTAGGGCTATGTTTAGAGTTAGGGTTAGGGCTAGTGTTTGAGTTAGTGTAAGTGTTAAAGCTAAGGTAAGGTCTCAGTTTAGAGCTAGGTTTTGGTTAGAGTTAGGGCTAGATTTAAAGTTACAGACAATGTACAGACTAGGGTTATGATTTGGGCTAGTTATAGGATTAGGGTTAGGACTAGGTCTAGTGTTAGAGAAAACTAACCTGAAAACTGACCCTAGACATAATCTTAAATTTAACACTCAGCATCGCCCTAACCCTAACTCAAACCCTAAACCTAACCATAAACCTAAACATAACCATAGCCCTATTCTTAACCCTACACCAAAATATAACCCTAACTCTAACCCTATATCTAACCTTATCCATTACCCTAACCCTAAACCTAAACTTAAAGATAACCCTAGCCCTAACCCTAACCCTAACACTAAATCTACCAAAATCCTATCCCTAGACCTAACCCTAAAACTAATGCTCTTCCTAGCCATAACTCTAGCTCAAAACTGACACTTTCACTAACCATAACACTAAACTTAAACCTAGTTCTCAACCTTACCATAACTCAAGACCTATTTCTAACCTTAACCCTAGTTCTAACCCAAGCTCTAATCCAATCCACTACCATAACCATAACCCTTACCCTAATGCTAACCCTAAGCCTAATCCTAACCCTATTTCTAAAGCTAACCCTATCAATTATGATAAACCTAACCTGAACCATAAATTAAACCCTGTCATTACCCTAATTCTAACCCTAATGCTAATTCGATCCCTAAACCTAAATCCTAACTCAAACAAAACCTTAAACTTGACACTAACCTTAAAATTTCCCCTAGCTCTAAACCTGACTCTTACCCTAAGCCTAACCCTTTCACTAGATGTAGACCTAAATCTAACCCTGAAATTATCTTTAACCATAACCCTAGGCCTGATATTAGCCCTAGCCCTAATCCTAGCCCTAAAACTAAAGAAAAAACACTAGCCTTTATCCTAGCCCTAACCTAGCCTTAAACATAACCCTAACTCTACGCCTATCCCTATACCTACTCTAACCCTAACTGTACCTCTAAACCTAGCTATAATACCATCCCTTATCCTAAACATAAAACTAACCATAACCCTATTGCTAGGCCTAAACAGAACACTAACTCTAGCCCTAATTCTGGCCTTAAATTAACCCTTATCCAAACCCTAACCCTAATCCTAGCCCTAAGAGAAACTCTTACTCTCACACTACCCTATTCCTAGTTCTAACCATATACCTTACCATTATTCTAAACCTACCCCTAACCCTAGGCCTAACACTTGCCCTATCCTTAGTCCTAGCCTAACTCTAGGTCTAAGCCTAACTCTAAATATAACTCTAACCATAAGACTAAGCCTAACACTAACAATACACCTAACCCTAATACTCATCATAAAACTAGTGTTAACTCTAACCTGGAACTAAACCAAAACCGAGCAATAGACCTAACACTAAACCTTAACTTAAAACAAACCCTAAATTACACCTAGAGCAAATCCTAGCCCTAATCCATGCCCTAACTCTAACCTTAAAACTAACCCTGACCCTGATTTATGCCCTAACACTCACTCTAGCTCTAAAACACCACTCTAACTTTAAAAAAACCCTAACAGTAAACCTAGCCCTAATTTGAGTCCTAATTCTAAAATTAACCCTGTCATTGACTCCTATCCTAACAATAACCCTAGAGCTAAATTCATCCTAACATTAAACCTAACCATAAACACTAATCTTAAACACTAACCCTAAATCTAACTAAATTGTAATCCTGATTCTTGCATTATTCATTGCCCTAAAACTAGCCCTAATGCTAACACAAAAATTAGCCATAATCTGAGCCCTAAACCTTGCATTAAAAATAACCCTAATCCTAACCCTACCCCTAACACTAGCTCTAACTCTATCTCTTAACCTAAGCAAAACCCTAACCCTAATGGTAACCCTAGACCTATCCTTAATCCTCAGGCTAATCAAAACACTAACCCTATTAATAATCCTAAACCTAGACCTCATTCTAGCTCTAACCTATTCCAAACCCTAACCTGAACCCTGACCCTTATTCTGACAATAACACTAACACTAGGTATTAACTTGATTCTAACCCTAGATCAAACCTCAACACTAGCCCTACCAGTAAAATTATACTAAACCTGACTCTACCACTAGCCCTAGCCCTAAACCTAATCCTAAATGTAGCCTTAACTCTAGCCCTAGACCTAAACAAAAACCTAGCCCTAGCCCTACCAATAACCCTTAACCTAATGCAAAGTCTAACCCTACCCCTAGACATAAACCTAGTCCTAATTCTGGCTTTAACCTTAACCCTAACACTAACCTGAACATGGACCTTGCATTTAACACTAAGCTAATTCTTAACCTGACCCTAACCAAAAACCTAAACTTAACACTAGACCTAGCCATACCTAAACCTACAACTAGCCCTATTCATAATCCTAGCTCTTACATTACTCATAGTGCTAACCCTACACCTTAACCTAACACAAAACCTAGAGCAAATCCTAGGCCTAAACCTAGCCCTAAGTGTAACCCTAAACCTAACCCTAGCCCTAATTTTAACCATAACTCTAGCTTTAGTTCTAAACCTTACTCAATGCCTAACCGTTACCCTAAATATAAACTTAGACTTATCCCTAACTCTAACCCTAAACCTATCCCTAACCATAAACTTAACCCTATCCCTAAACCTAGCTCTGAACATACCCATTACCCTAACCCTTATCCTAACCCTAACTGGAAAACTAACCCTAGACCTAACACTAAACCTAACAGTTGCCAAAGCCCTAACCCTAATTCAAACCCTAACCTGTACCAGATACCTAAACCTAACCATGTGTTAACCTTAACACTAAAACTAAATCTAACCCTAAAACTAATCCTAAACTTACATCTAACCATATCCATTATCCTAACCCTTATCCTATCCCTAATAATAAACCTAACCCTAACCCTAACCCAAATCCTAAACTTACCATAATACTATCCCTAGACCTAATGCTGAACCTAACCTCAACCTAGCCCTAGCCCTAATTCTAACTAAAACCCTAACCTTTACAATAAACAAACACTAGCTGAAACTCTAACCCTAACCTTAGCCCTAAGACAAACTCTAACTCTCACACTAGCCATATTCCTAGTTCTAATCCAATCTCTGACCATAACCTAAACCTAGCCCTAACCCTTGCCCTATCCTTAGTCCTAGCCTAACCCTAGATCTAATCCTAACTATAAATGTAACTCTTACCATAACCCTAAGCCTAACACTAACACTAGACCTCACCCTAATGCTAATCATAAAACTAGTGCTAACCCTATTCCTGGGATAAAACAAAACCGAACAATAAACTAACCCTAAACCTTAACTTAAACTAAACCTGCAATTACACCTAGAACTAATCCTAGCCCTAATTCCAGTCCTAACCCTAACCTTAAAACTAACCCCGAGCCTGACATATACCCTAACACTCACCCTAGCTCTAAAACACCACTCTAAACTTAAACCAAACCATAACAGTAAACCTAGTCCTAATTTGAGTCCTAACCCTAACCCTAAAACTAACCCTGTCCCTGAATCCTATCCTAACAATAACCCTAGCTCTAAATTCATCCTAACCTTTAACCTAACCCTAACACTAGGACTACCCCTAACATTAACCCTAAAGCTAGCCTTAATTGTAACCCTGATTCTTACATTACTTGTTTCCCTATTCCTAGCCCTAATGCTAACACAAAAATCTAGCCCTAATCAGAGCCCTAAGCCTAGCTTTAACACTAACCCTATCCCTAACCCTACCCCTGACACTAGCACTAACTCTATTCCTAAACCTAAGCAAAACCCTAACCTTAATGGTAACTCTAGACCTATCCCTAATCCTTAGGCTAATCAAATTTCTATCCCTATTAGTAGTCCTAAATCTAGGCCTCATTCTAGCACTAACCTATACCAAACCCGAATCCTAACCCTGACCCTTATTCTGACCATAACACTAACCCTAGGTCTAAACCTGACCCTAACCCTAGACCAAACCCTAACACTAGCCCTACCAATAAACTTATACTAAACCTGACTCTACCACTAGCCCTAGACATAACCTAATCCTAAATGTAGCATTAATTCTAGCCTTAAACCTAAACAAAAACCTAGCTCTAGCCCTAATAATAACCCTTAAACTAATGCAAAGTCTAACCCTACCCCTAGACATAAACCTAGTCCTAATGCTGGCTTTTACCTTAACCCTAACACTAACCTGAACATGGACCCTACATTTAACTATCTCTAAACCTGACCCTAACTGAAAATCTAAACCTAACACTAGCATAGCCATATTCCTAATGCTACAACTAGCCCTAATCACAATCTTAGCTCTTACATTACCCATAGACCTAACCCTACACCTTAACCTAACACAAAACCTAGAGTGAATCCTAGGCCTAAACCTAGCCCTAAGTGTAATACTAACCCTAACCCTAGCCCTAATCCTAACCGTAACTGTAGCCTTAGTCCTAAATTTACTCAATGCCTAACTCTTGCCCTAAATATAAACTTATACTTATCCCTAACTCTAACCCTAACCCTATCCCTAACCCTAAACTTAACCCTATCCCTAAACCTAGCTCTGAACATACACATTACCCTAACCCTAACCCTATTGATAACCCTAACCATAACCCTAAACCTAACCGGAAAACTAACCCTAGACCTAACACTAAACCTAACACTAGCTATAGCCCTAACTCTAGCTCAAACCCTAACTGTACCAGAAACCTAAATCTAACCATGCTTTAACTTTAACCCTAAAACTAAATCTAACCCTAAACCTAAACCTGAACTTACATCTAACCATATCCATTACACTAACCCTTACCCTAACCCTAATGATAAACGTATCCCTAACCCTAACCCTAAACCTACCATAATCCTATCCCTAGACCTAACCATGAACCTCACTCAAAACTTAGTCCTTGCCCTAACTCTAGCTCAAACACTAATCCTTACCATAAACAAACCCTAGCCCAAACCCTAACCCTAATCCTAGCCCTATCCTAACTGTAATCATAGCCCAAAACCTAGCTCTAATGCTATCCATCACCTTAACCATAATCCTAAACCTAATGCTAACCCTATCTCTAATAACCCTAAATCTACCTTTATCCCTAGCTCTGATTCTAACCTGAACCCTCAACCTAGCCCTATCACTTACTAAATCCATGAGCCTTACCCTTAACCTAATGGTAAGAAAAAAACTAAGCCTAGCATTAACACTAACCCTAGCCCTAACCCTAATACTAACCCTAACCCTTGACCTAATCCTAAACCTAACCCTAGCCTTAGCACTAACCCTAGATTAAACCCTAACCCGTATCCTAAACTTAACCCTAACCATAACCCTAGACTTAACCATAACCCTAACCCTAACTCTAGCCCTAATCATAGCTCTAAATCAATAAGTTACCAAAACAATAACCATAAACCTAATGCTAACCCTAGGCCTAACCCTAATCCTATCCATTAACCTAAACCTAACATAAATCCTAAACCTAACCTGAAGCCTAAACCTAACCCTATCCCTTACACTAACCCTAACTCTAAACCTAATGCTAATTTGAGCACTAACTCTAAACCTCAACCTAATCCAAAGCCAAAACCTTACCTGACCATTATCATACCCCTAGGTTCAAACGTGAACCTACCCTAAACCTAACTCTGAATATAGATCTAGCCATAAACCTTACCCTAAAACTATCCCTAACCATAACCCTAGACCTGATATTAGCCCTAGCCACAATTCTTGCCATAACCCTAACACAAATGCTAGCCCTCATTCTAGCCCTAAACCTAGTCTTGATCCTAACCCAAACCCTAACTCTAGCCCTATCCCTAATTGTATCCCTCGCCCTATATCTGAAACTAGATATAACGCCAAATCTTCCCCTAAATCTAACCCTAACTGTATCCCTAGATTTTACACTTACACTAACCCTAGACCTGATCCTAGCCCTAATTTATCCCTAACCCTAATTCTAACACTAGCACTAATACTAACTCTAACTATCACCCTAGCCCTATTCCTAGTTCTAACCCTATCCCTTACCATAACCCTAACTCTTGCTCTAGCCTTAGCCCTAAACCTAGCCCTACCACTAACCCTAGACCTAACCATAACTCTAAATATAAATCCAACCCTAAGCCTAAACCTCACACTAAATCTAGCCCTAACATTAACGCTAATCCTAAAACTTGCCCAAAACTAGTCCTAGCCTTAAAAAAATCAAGATATAGCCCGAAATCTAACCCTTAATCTAAACCAAAACCTAACCCACACCTAGCCCTAAACTTAGCCCTAATTCAAGTCCTACCCTAAAACTAACCTTGACCCTGACTCTCATCCTAACACTAACACTAGCTCTCAGATCACCATAAAATTATACCTAATTCTAAAACTACACTTACCCCAACCCTAACCCTAAAAGTAGCACTAATCATAACCCTAATTTTTACATTAATTGTAGCTCTTATCCTAGACCTAACCTAACCCAAAACCTAGCACTAATCTGAGCCTTTCACCTGTTTTAACCCCAACCCTTACCAGAGCCTTAACCATTACCCTAAACCTAACCCTAACACTAAAACTTGCCCTAACCCTAAACCTAACCTTAGCCTTAATCCTTACCATAATCCTAGCCCTAAACCTAGCTCTAACCCTATCCATTACCCTAACCATAACACTAACCCTAATGCTAATTTTAGGATAACCCTAACCTTATCTCTAACCCCAAATTTATGCATTACTCTAAACCTAACCTGAAACCTAAACCTAACCATAAACATTACCCTAAACTTAATACTAAACCTAATGCTAATAAAAGCCCTGATCCTAAACCTTAACCTAACTCAAACCTTAATCATGACAGTGACCCTAATAATAACCCTATCTCTAAACCTGACCCTAACCCTCAACCTAAACCTTACACTAGAGCTAGCCATAAACCTAACCCTAAAACTAACCCTAACCATAAACCTAGAGCTGACATTAGTTTTAGCACTAATTCTAACCCTAACCCTAACACAAAACCTAACCATAATCCTAGCCCTAAACCTTGCCCTAATCCTAGCCCTAAACCTATCCTTCATACTAACACTAACCCTAACCCTAGCCCTAACCCTATTTTGTACCTCACCCTAAACCTAGCTATAACATCATATCTTACACTAATCCTAACACTAAGCCTAGCCTTAAACGTAGGCATAGCCCTAACACTAACCCTAGCATTAATCTTAGCACAAATTTAGTCCTAAACCTAACCCTAACTGTTACCATAACCCTAACTCTCATTCTAGCACTAACCCTAGTTCTAAATCTATTCCTTAACACAAACCCTAGACCTAAACCTAGCCCCAACACCATTCCTACTTTCTACCTAGCCCTAAACCTAGACCTAACCCTAACCCTCAATAAAACCCTAATCCTAAGTCTAAATCTCACCCTAACACTAGCCAAAACCCTAATGCTAATTGGAAAACTAGCCCTAACCCTAGACCTAGCACTCAAACAAAACTGAGTCATAGGCTTAATGCTATTTCTTAACCTTATCTAAAACCTAAGCTTATACCTAGCATTAACCCAAGCCCTAATTTGAGTCCTAAACCTAACTCTAGAACTTACTCTGACCCAGACTCAGACCCTAACAATAACTCTAGCTCTAAACATCACACTAACACTAAAATTAACCCGAACACTAGACCTAGCCCTAACCCTAACCCTGAAACTAGCCCTAATCATAACACAAGTTCTTACATTAGCCATAGCCCTGTGCTAACAGAAAAGCTAGCTCTAATCCGAGATCTAAACCTAGCTTTAAACCTAACCCTAAACAAAACCTAGACCTATACCTAACCCTAACAATAGCCATTACCCTAGCTCTAAACATATCCTTTACCCTAAGCCAAACCGTCACCCTAATGCTACCCTAGTCCTAACACTAATCCTTAGCCTACTCCAAACCATAACACTATTACTAGTCCTAACCCTAGTCCTAATTCTAGCTCTAACCCTAACCCAAATCCAAACCCTAACCCTGACCCTTATTCTGACCCTAACTCTAACCCTAGGATTAAACCTGACCTTAACCCTAAACTGAACCCTAATACTAGCCCTATGAGTAACCCTATACCTAAAACTAAGCCTAACACTCGACCTAGACAAAAACCTAATCCTAAATCTAGCCATAACTCTAGCTCTAGACCTAAACAAAAGCCTATCCTCAGCCCTCACAATAAAACTAAAAGTAAACCCAAACACTTCCTCTACCTCTAGACCTAAACCTTGTCCTAATTCTGGCCATAACCCTAACCCAAACACTGTCCCTTCCTGTAACACAAATCTTAGCTCTAAAATTTATGCTAACCAAAATCTAGCTATAATCCTAACACTAGACCTAGCCATAACCCTAACTCTAGGTCTTGCATTACATATAGCCCAAACGTTAGTCCTAAATCTCACACAAAACCTAGCTCTAAGCATAACCCTAACCCTAATACTAGACCTAACCCTAACCCTAACACTTGCCTTAAACCTAACCCTAGCTCAAACACTAACACTTACCCAAATATAACTTTAGACCTAACCCTAACCCTAGTCCTAATCCTAAACATATTACCCTAATCATAACCCTAACCCTAATGCTAAACCTAGCTCTAAACTTAAACCTAACCCTAAACCTATATATCACACTAACCCTAACCATTGATCTAGCCCTAACCATATCTCAAACCCTAACACTTACCTTAAACCTAACCCTAACACTAACCTAGGCTTAACCCTAACCCTAGCTATAATCCTAACCATAACCCTAGCCCTAAACCTATCCATTACCCTAAACATAAGCCTAATACAAATGCTAACCCTAGGCCTAACTCTAAACCTATCTCTAACACTAACCCTATCCATTTCCTAAAACTTACCTGAACACTAAACCTAACCTTATTAATTACTCTAACCCAATACCTAACCCTAATGCTAAATCAGGCCCTAAACCTAAACCATTACCTAAACCAAACCTTAAACAAGACACTTACCATAACAATACACTTAGCTTTAAACCAGACCCTTTCCCAAAACCTAACCCTTACAATAGACCTAGCCATAAACCTAACCTTAATACTATCCCTAAGGGTAACCCTAACTGACATTAGCCATAAACCTAATTCTCACCCTAAACCTAACAAAAACCCAAGCCCTCTTCCTAGTCATAAACCTAGCTTTAATCCTAACCTGAACCCTAATCCTAGCCCAATCCCTAATTTCAACCTCTCCTTAGTTTTGAACATAGGTATAACCACACCCCTTCTCCTAATACTAACCCTTATCTAACACTAATACTAATGCTAACCCTAACCTAACCCTAACACTAACCCTAGCTCTAAACTAGCTTTAACAGTAACCTAACTCTAAACGTAATCCTAACCCTAGCCTTAATCCTTACCATAACCCTAGCCCTAACTCTAGTTTTAATACTATCTATTATCTTAACCCTAACCCTAAACCTAATACTAATCCTAGGATAACCCTAACTATATCCATAACTCTAACCTTATTCATTACTCTAAACCTAACCTAAACCCTAAACCTAACCATATCGATTATCCTAACCTTAAACAAAATCCTAACCTAATTTGAGCCCTAACCCTAAACATTAACCTAAACATACCCTTACAGTTACCCTGACCCTAATAATACCCCTATGTCCAAAAGTAACCCTTACTCTCAACCTAACCTTTACACTATACATAGGCATAAACCTAACCCTGAAACTCACCCTAACCATAACCCTAGCCCTGACATTAGCTGTAGCCCTAATGTTAGCCCTTATGGTAAAAAAAAGTCCCAATCCTGGCCCTAAACCTAGCCTTAATCCAAACCCTTAAACTAACACTAGGCCTCAGCCTAAAGTGAACCCTTACCCTAGCCCTTAACCTATCTATGATATCATACAGTACCCTGACCATAATTCTAACCCTAGCCCTAAACCAAGGTCTATCCCTAATACTAAACTCTCCTAGCTATAATCCTAGAACTAATTTAGCCCTAACACTAAACCTAATCATATCCCTAGCCCTAAGACTAACTCTAACTCTTTCCCTAGCCCTAGAACTAGTTTCAACATTATCCCTTACCAACACCCAAAGCCTAGCCCTAACCCTAGCCCCAAACTTAGTCCTATCCCTAAACCTAGATCTAACCCTAACTCTAAATCTAACCCTAACCTTAAACCTAAACCTCACCCTAAGACTAGCTCTAATCCTAATGCTAATTTGAAAACTATCTCTCATTATAGACATAGCATTCAAGCAAAATTGAGGTACAGCTCTAATCCTAAACATTAACCTAAACCAAACCCTAACACTATGCCTAGCCCTTACCCTAGCCCTAATTTGAGTCCTTAACCTAACCGTACAACTAATAATGAACTTGACTCTGATCTTAAAACTAACCTTAACTCTAAACATCACCTTAACCATAAACCTAACCTGAACAGTAAACCTAGCCCTAACCCTAATCCTAAAACTAGCCCTAATCATAATGCCAGGTCTTACATTAGCAATAGCCCTAATCCTAACACAAAGCCTAGCCTTAATCTGAACCTTAACCCTAGGTTTAACCCTAATGCTAACACTATCCCTAACCCTAACCCTAGCTCTAACCTTATCCCTTACCCTATGCCAACCCTCAACCCAATGCTACCCTAGTCCTAACCCTAATCCTTAGCCTACACCAAACTCTAACTCTATTACTAGACCCTAGGCCTCATTCTATCTCTAACCCTAACCCAAACCCTAAGCCTATCCCTGAACCATATTTTGACCCTAACACTAACCCTAGGTCTAAGCCTGACCCTTACCCTAAACCAAACACTAACACTAGCCCTATGGGTAAACCTATACCTAAACCTAACCGTAACATTAACACTAGACCTAAACTTAATCCTAAATATACCCATAACTCTAGCCCTAGCCCTAAACCAAAACCGAGCTCTAGCACTAACAATAACCATTAGTCTAACACAATGACTAACAATACACCTAGAACTAACCCTAGTAAAATTGTGCTCCTAACCATAAATCCAATGCTAACCTGAACACTGATCCTTACCCTAACACAAACCCTAGCTCTGAACCTTATCCTAACCCAAACATACCCCTAACACTAGACCTATCTATAACCCTAACCTTAAAACTAGTCGTAACCATAATCCTAGTTCTTAGATTACCCATAGTCCTAACACTAGCCATAAACCTCCCCCCCAAAACCTAGCCCTAAATTTAGCACTAAAACTAGCTGTAAGCCTAATCCTAACCTTAGCACTAGACTTAACCCTCACACTTGCCTAGCCCTAAACTTAGCTCAAACTCTAACTCTTACCTTAAATATAACCCTAACCATAACCCTTGCTCTAATCCTAACTGTAACCATAGCACAAATCCTACCTCAAATTCTATCTATTACCTTAAATAAAACCCTAACACTAATGTTAACCCTAGCCCTAAATCTAACCCTAATTCTACCCATAGCCCTGACTCTAACTCTTAACCTCGCCTTAGCCCTAACCATAAACACTTAACCTAAACCTAACCCTAACATGAACCCTAAGCCTAACCCTATAACTAGTCTCAATCCTAACTTTAACCCAGTCCGTAACACTAGCACTAACTCTATCCATTACCCTACACATAAGCCTATCCAAAATACTAACCCTAGGCCCAAACCTAACACTATCCTTAAAACTAACCCTATACATTACTCTGTATCTAACTTGAACCCTAACCCAATCCTATTCATTTCTCTAACCCTAACCCTAATTCTAATTTGAGCCCTAACCCTAAACCTTAACCTAAAGTAGACCCTAACCTGAACTGTGACCCTAATAATACACCCAGCTCTAAACCTGACCCTTACCCTAAACATAATCTTTGCACTACACATAACCATAAACTTAACCCTAACCATAACCCTAGACCTGACATTAGTCCTAGCCCTAATTCTAGCCCTTAACCTAACACAAAACCTAGCCCTCATCCTAGCCCTAAACCTAGCCTTAATCTTAATCCAAACCCTCACCCTGGATCTATCCCTAATTTTAACCCTCGACTCCTCCCTGAACCTAACTATAAGCCCTAAAACTAACTCCTAACATCGCCGAAAAGTAACCCTAACCCTAACAATTACACAAAACCTAACACTAGTCCTAACCATAGGCCTAACACTAACACTAACCCTAGCGCTAATCCTAGCCCTAATTTAACCCTAACCCTAACCCTACCACTAACCCTAGTCCTAAGACTAACTCACTCTCACCCTAGCCCTATTTCTATTTCTAACCCTATAAGTTACCTTATACCTAACCTTAGCCCTCATGTTAGCCATAGCCCTAACCCTAGATCTAACCATAACTCTAACCCTAACCTTAAACTTAAGCCTAAACCTCACCCTACTACTAGCCCTAATATCATTGCTAATCCTAAAATTATCCCTAACCCTAGTCCTAGCCCCAAAACAAAACTGAGCCATTGCTCTAACACTAAACCTTAACCTAAACCAAACCCTAATTCTACAACTACCCATAACCCTAGCTCTAATTCAAGTCCTAGACCTAAACTAACCATAGCTCTAAATATCACCCTAACTGTAAAGCTAATGCTAACACTAGAGCAGCCCAAATCCCATTCCTAAAATTAACCCTAATTGTAAACCTTGTTCTTACATTGGCCTTAACCCAAACTTTAGCATTAACCCTAAAACAAAAAGAGCCCTAATCTGAGCCCTAACACTAGATTTAACCCTAACCCTAACCCTAACCTTAGTCCTAAACCTAACCCTTACTCTGTCCCCAACCGTATCCCTTACTCTAAGCCAAACACTATCCATAATGCTAAATCTAGTCCTAATCCTAATCCTTAACCTAACCCTATTTCTAGTCCTAACCCAAGCACTAATTCTAGCTCTAATTCTAACCCTAGACTTCACCCTTATTCTGACACTAACATTAATTATAGGTCTAAACCTGAACTTAACCCTAGACCGAACCCTGAAATAAGCCTTATAGTAAACTTATACCTCAACCTAACCCTAACAGTAGCCCTAAACCTAAACCAAATCCTAAATCTAGCAATAAATCTAGCCCTGGACCTAAACAAAAACTTAGTCCTAGCCCTAACAATAACCCTTAACCTAAAACAAACACTAACCCTACCCCTCAACCTAACCTTGTCCTAATTCTGGCTTTCACCCTAACCCTAACTCTAACCTGAACACTGACCTTGCCTTTAACAGTAAACCTATCTCTAAACCTGAGCCTAATCAACATCTAAACCTAACACTAGACATAGCCATAACTCTTACCCTAAAACTAGCCCTAATCATAACCCTAGCTCTTATATTACCCATACCCTAACCCTAGGCCTAAACCTAACACAAAACCTAGATCTTATCCCAAGCCTAAGCTTAGCCTTAGGCGCAACCCTAACACAAACTGTAGCCCTAACCCTACCCTAACCCTCACCTTATTCCTAACCCTGGCTCAAAACCTAACCCTTACCCTAAATATAAACCTACACCTATTCCTAAATGTAACCCTAAACCTAGTTCTAATCCTAACCTTAATAAGGCACTAAACATAGCTGTAAAGATACCCACTACCCTAAACATAACCCTAACTCTATTAATAACCCTAGGCCTAACCCTAACCCTAAACCTAACCAGAAATCTAATCCTAGACCTAACCCTAAATCTCACCCTCACTATAGACCTAACCCTAGCTCAAACCCTAACCCTTATCATAAACCTAACCATAACCATAGCCCTAACCCTAAACCTAAACCTCAATCTAACTCTAACCATAAACCTAAACCTACATCTAATCGTATCCATTACCCTAACCCTAACACTACCCCTAATGATGACCATAGCCCTAATCCTAACCCTAACCCTAACCATACTGTAATCTTATCCCTAGACCTAAACCTAAACCTAACGCTCTCCCTAGCCCTAAACCTAGCTCAAAAACCTAACTCTTACACTAAATATAACACTAACCCTAACCCTAGATCTAATCCTAACCCTAACCCTAACTCACGACTTATTTTTACCATAAACCTTCCCCTAAGCTTAGCTATAACCCTATCCATTATCCTAAACATAACCCTTACCCTAATGCTAACTCTAGACCTATTGCTAACCCTAACCTCATCAATTACCCTTAACCTAAACTGAACCCTAAACAATAACCTATCATTACCCTAACCCTGACCCTAAAGATAATTAGAGCCCTAACCCTAAACCCTAACCTCAAACAAACTCTAACCCTGAACCTTACCTTAATAATTCCCCTAGCTCTAAACATGACCCTTACCCTAAACCTAACCATTACACTTGACCTAGCCATAAAACATTCTAAATCTATCCCCAACCATAACCCTAGACCTGACATTAGCACTAGCATAATTCTAGCTCTAACCCTAACACAAACCCCAGGCTTTATCCTAGCCCTAAACCTAGCCTTAATCCTAACCCTAACCATAACCTAAGGCCTAACACTTACACTAAGTCTAGCCTTAATCTTAGCCCTAATCTTACCCATAATTTACACCTATTCCTAACCTTAGCCCTAACCCTAGGCCTAAGACTAACTCTAACTCTCACCCTTGCCCCATGCCTAGTTCTAACCCTATACCTTACTGGAACAATAATCCTAGCCCTAACCCTAGCCCTATCCTTAGCCCTAGCCCTAACCTAGATTTAACTCTAACTCTAAATCTAACTTTAACCCTAAGACTAAACCTAAACCTAACACTAGCCCTAACCCTAATGCTAATCCTAAAACTAGCCCTAACTCTAGCCCTAGTCCTAAAACAATTCCCAGACATAGCCCTAAACCTAAACCTTAACCTAAGCCAAACCCTAAGCCTAACCCAAAACTTAGCCATAATTCGAGTTTTAAGCTGAACCAAAAACTAACATTGACCCTGAATCTAACCATAACACTAACCCTACCTCTAAAATCACCCTAACCCTAAACTTAAACCTAATTCTAGACCTAGCCCCAACCCTAAACCTAAATTTACCCTTAAATGTAACCCTGGTATTTACATTAGCCATAACGCTAACCCTAGCACTACCTTCACACAAAAGCTAGCCCTAAGCCAAGCTTTAGCCTTAACACTAAACATAACCCTAGCCCTAATCATAACCATAGCCCTAGCCCTAATTCTAGCTCTAACCCTATCTATCGCCATAACTATAACACTAACAGTAATGCTAACGCTAGTCCTAAACAAAAACCTATCCCTAATCCTAACCATATCCATTACACTAAACCAAACCTAAACACTAAACCTCACCCTATCAACCCTAACCCTAACCTTAATGCTAATTCAAGCCCTAAATTTAAAACATAGCCCATCCCAAACCCTATCCAAGACCCTGATTCTAATAATACCCCTAGCTCTAAACCTGACCTAAAAGTAAACATAACACTTACACTAGCTGTATCCATAAACCTAACCCTAAATCTATCTTTAACCATAACTCTAGACCTGATATTAGTTCTAGCCCTATTCCTAGCCCTACCCTAAAACAAACCCTAGTCTTCATCCTAACCCTAAAATCAGCCTTAATCATAATGCTAACCCTAACCCTAGCTCTAATCCTAATTCTAACCCTCATCCTACCTCTAAGCCTAGCAATAATGACAATCTTTACCCTAAACTTAACCCTAACCCTAAACCTAATGCTAGGCCTAAGCTGAACAATAACCCTAGCCGTAATTCTAGCTCTAATTTAACCCTATTTCTAACCCTACCCTAACCCTAAGGCTAACTCTAACTTTCATACTAGCCCTATCCCTAGTTCTAACCCTATCCATTACATAACCCTAACCCTAGTTCTAACCCTAGCCATAAACCTTGCCCTGTCCTTATTCCTAGCTGTAACCCTAGATCTATCCCTAACTCTAAATCTAACACTAACCCTAAGCCTAAGCCTAACATAAACACTAGCCCTAACCCTAATGCTACTCGTAAAACTAGCCCTAACCCTGACCCTAGCAGTAAATCAAAACCAAGCAATAGCCCTAATACTAAACCTTAACTTAAACCAAATCCTAATACTACACCTAGACCTAACCCTAGCCCTAATTCGAGTGCTAACTTTAACTGAAATACTAAACCTGACTCTGACTCATATCCTAACACTCACCCTAGCTCTAAACACCATCCTAACCTTAAACCAAACACAGTAAACCTAGCCGTAAATTGAGTCCTAACCTTAACCTTAAAACTAACCCTGACCCTGACTACTAACCTAACACTAACACTAGCTCTAAATATCACCCTAGCCTTAAACCTAATCCTAACACTAGAGGTCTAACTCCTAACCATAACCCTAAAATTAACCCTAATTGTAACCCTAGTTCTTGCATTAGCTGTTACTCTAACCCTAGCCCTAATCCTAACACAAAAACTAGCCATAATCTGAGCTCTAAACCTAGATTTCACCCTAACACTAGCCCTAAACCCAGCGCTAACTCTATCCCTTACCCTAAGCCAAACCCTAACACTAATTCTAATCCTAATTCTAACCATAATCCTTAACCTAACCCAAAATTTAATCCTATTACTAGTCCTAACTCTAGCCCTCATTCTAGCTCTAACCATAACCCAAACCCTAACCCTAACCCTGACCCTTATTCTGACCCTAACACTAATCGTAGGTCTAAACCTGAACCTAAACCTAAACCAAACTCTAACACTAGCCCTAGACCTAAACCTAATCCTAAATCTAGCCATAACTCTAGCCCTAGAAAAACCTAGACCTTGCCCTAATAATAACCCTTAGCCTAAGCCAAACACTAACTCTTCCCCTAGACCTAACCCTAGTCCTAATTCTGGCTTTAATTCTAACCATAATCCTAATCTGAACACTGACCCTGACATTAACCCTAGCTCTAAACATCACCCTAACCCTGAAACTATACCTAGCCCTAACATTAACCCTAAAACTAGCCCTAATCATAACAAGTTCTTAATTTAGCAATAGCCCTAACCTATTGCAAAACCTAGCCCTAATCCAAGCCCTACCCTATCTTTAACCCTAAAGCTAACCCTAATGCTAACCATACCCCTAACCCTAAACCTAAGCCTAACCTTAGATCCAATCCTAAGCATAACACTAGCCCTAAACCTAGCTCTAACCCTATCCATTACCCTAAGGATAACCCTAACCCTTATGCTAACCCTAGGCCAAACCCTAATCCTATGTCCAACCCTAACCCTATCCATTACCCTACACCTATCTTGAACCCTAATCCTAAAACTGTCATTAACCTAATGCTAATTTGAGCCCTAACCATAAACCATAACCTAACCTAAACCCTAATCCTGATCCTAATAATACCCCTAGCTCTAAACCTGACCCTAACCATAAACCTAACCTTACAATAGACCTAGATATAAACCTAACCCTAAAACTATCCCTAACTCTAACCCTAGACCTGACATTAGCCCTAGCTCTAATCCTAGTCCTAACCCTAACACAAACCTTAACCCACATCCTAGACATAATCCTCGCCTTCATCATAACCCTAACCCTAACACTAACCATAATTCCAACCCTCATCCTATCCCTAAAACTAGGTACAAACTCATCCCTTACCCTAAACCTAACCCTAATCCAAAACCTAACACTAAACCTAGCCCTAACCTTAGGCCTAACTCTAACATTAACACTTTCCCTAATCCCAGACCTAACTTAGCCCTATCCCTAACATTAAACATAACCCTAGCCCTAAGAATAACTATAACTCTTGCCTTAGACCTATAGGGTAGTTATAACCTTTTCCCTTACCATCACCCTAAACCTAGACCTAATATTAGCCCTAAACCTTGACCTAGCCCTAAACCATAACCGAGTTATAGCCCTAATCCTAACCCTTAACCTGAACCAAACCCTAACCTTACACCTAGCCCTAACCCTATCCCTAACCCTAACCCAATTCTAGTCCTAACCCTAACCTGAAAACTAACACTGACCCTGACTCTGACCCTAACACTAAAACTAGCTCTAAAATCATTGTAACCATAAATCTAACCCTAACCCCAGACCTAGCCTTAACCCTAACTATATAACTAGCACTAATCATAACCTTAGTTTTTACATTAGCCATAGTCTTATTCCTGGCCCTAACCAAACCCCAAACCTAGCCTTAATCAGAGTCCTTATCCTAGCTATAACTCTTAAGTTAAACCTAACACTAACCCAAACAAAAGACCTAATTATATTAATAACCATAGCCCTAAACTTAGCTCTAACTTTATCCATGACCCTAATGATAACCCTAACCCTTATGCTTACCCTAGGCCTAACCCTAAACTTACCCATTACACTAAACCACACCTAAACCCTAAACCTAACACTGTCATTAACCTAAGACTAAATCTAATGCTAATTTGAGCCCTAAACTTAAACCCTAACCTCACCCAAACCCTAACCTTGATTCTGACCCTAATAATAACCCTAGCTCTAAAACTGATCCTTACCATAAACCTAACCCTTGCACTGGACCAAGCCATAAACCTAACACTAAATTTATCCCTAATTGTAACCCTAGACCTGACTTTAGCCCTAGACCTAACACTAGCCCTAAACCTAGTACAAACATGAGCCCTCATTGTAGCCCTAAACCCTAGCATTAATCATAACCTTAACCCTTACCCTGGCCCTAACCCTAATATTAACACTCACCAAGCCCTCAATTTTGCTATAACTGATTCCATTAAAGTAAATGTAACTCTAACTCTCACTCTAAACCTAGGCCTAAACATAACACTAACCCTAGCCCTAATTTAGCCCTATACCTAACCATAACCTTAAACCTAGCCATAAGATGAACTCTAACTCTCACATGATCCCTATCACTAGTTCTAACCCTATTCCTTACCATAACCATAACCCTAGCCGTAACCATTGTCCTAACCCTTGCCCTATCCTTAGCCCTAGCACTAACCTTAGATCAACACCTATCTCTAAATCTAACCCTAACCTGAAGCCTAAGCCTAACTCCAAAACTAGACCTAAGCCTAACACTAATCCTAAAACTAGCCCTAACCCTAGCCCTAGACTAAAACAAAACTGAGCCATAGCTCTGACACTAATCTTTAAACTAAACAAAACCCTAACCTTACACCTACCCCTAACCCTAGACCTAATTTGAATTCTAAGAGGAACCCTAAAACTAACTCTGACCCTGACTCTGACACTAACATTAACCCTAGGTCTAAACATCGCCTTGACCTTAAACCTAACCCTAACACTCAACCTAGCTCTAACCTTATCCCTAAAATCAGCCCTAAATGTAACTCTAAACTTATATTAGCCATAACCCTAACCCTAGAACTAACTTAATCTGAAACCTAGCCATAATCTGAGCCCTATCCTGAGCTTTAAACCTAACCCAAGCCCTAACCGTAAACCTAGTGCTAATCATAACCATAACCCTAGCCCTAACCCTAGTCTAACCCTATCCATTACCATAAACATAATCTTAAACCTAATGCTAACCCTTTGTCTAAACCTAATGCTATCTCTAATCTTATTTCTATCCATAAGCCTAAACCTAACCTGGACCATAATACTAACCCTATCATTACTCTAACCCTAACCTTAATGCTAATTCAATCCCTAACTTTAGACCTTAACCTATTCCAAACCTTAACCAGCCCTGTCCATAATAATACCCCTAGCCCTAAACCTGACCCAACCCCTAAACCTAACCCTTACACTAGACGTAGGCATAATCCTGAACATAAAATTATCTTTAAACATAATTCTAGACCTGAAATTAGCCATACCCCAAATCCTAGCCCTAACCCTAAAACAAACACTAGCCCTCATCCTAGCACTAAACCTAGCCTTAATCATAACCCTAACCATAACCAAAGCTCTAACCCTAATTCTAAATATCACCCTACCTCTAAACCTTGCTATAACATTATCCCTTACTCTAAACTTAATACTAACTCAAACTCTACTCTTTATTTAAGCTGAACACTATCCATAGCCCTAATCCTAGCCCTAATTTATCCATTTCCCTAACCCAAGCCCTAAGACTAACTCTATCTTACACTAGCCCTATCCCTAGTTCATACATTAGTCATTGTCCTAACACTGCCTTAATCCTAAACTTAATCCAAACCATAACCTAGCCCTAACTTGAGCTTTAAACCTATCCATTACACTAAACATAACCCAAAACCTAATGCTAATCCTAACTCTATTAATAAACCTAACCCATTCTTTACCCTAAAACTTAACTGAAAACTAAACCTAACCATATCCATTACCCTAAACCTAAAACTAAACCTACCACTAACTCAAGCCTTAACCATAAACTTTAACCTAAACCAAATGCCAACCCTGACTCTAACCCTAATAAAATCCCTAGCTTTATTTAAGCCTGACCTTTACCGTAAACGTAACTCAGTAAAACTATGCATAAATTAATTCTAAAACTATCAGTAACCATAACCTTAGACCTGAAATTAGTTTTAGTCCTAGTCCTAGCCCTAAATTTAACAGAAACCCCAGCCATCATTCTAGCCCTAAACATACCTTAATCCTACACTGAACACTAACACTAATCCTAATCCTAATTCTCACCTTCATCCTAGACTTAAAGCTAGCCAGAACACCACCCATTCCCCTAAACTTTACCTTGACCCCAATGCCAACCATAAACCTAGCCCTAATCCTAGCCCTAATTTAGCTGTAACCCTAACCCTAACCTAAGCTTGGTACTTAGTCTAATACTAACTCTCACCCTAGCCGTATCCCTAGTTCTAATACTGGCCCTTCCAGAACCCTAACCTAGCCCTAAACCTAGTCCTAGATCTAAACCTAAATTTAAATCTAACCCTAACCTTAATCCTAAACCTCATCCTACACTAGCCCTAACTCTAATACTAATCCAAAATCTATCCCTAACACTAGCCCTAGCCCTAAAACAAAACCGAGCCATAGCCCTAAACCTAAATCTTAACTTAAACCAAACCCTAACTCTACACCTAGCCCTAACTTTAGACCTAAATAGAGTCCTAACCCTAACCCTAAAACTAACCCTTACCCTGACTCTGACCCTAACACAAAACCTAGCACTACACATCGCCCTCACACAAAACCTATGCTTTGCATTCTTCAGCATAGGGTTACATTCACAAGGAACAAATCAGAGGATGCCCAGAGAACTGATTGAGTGTGTGAAGTTTCAAGCAACTAACACCAACCCTGTTTGTTATCCAGCTCCATTTCCAATTGCACATATAAGTCAAGATTATGTGAAACCTTAAAACACAAACTGTTCCTGACAGTGAACCATGAACTGAGAAGGCCTAAACATGGGGAATATAGTAAGGCTAGGTAAAAGATGAATCCTCACTGGTATCAAAGAAATTTGAACAAAATTAACTCTAACCCCAACACTAATTCTAAACCTAGCCCTAAACCTAACCCTAACACTAACCCTAATCTATTTAGATAACCTTTGATCATAGAAGACCCAAATTGGGGTGCCTAGTAGAGCAAGGTAAAAGATGAATCCTTCCCAGTATAAAAAAATTCTGACAAAATAATTGGGGCAGGTGTTTCAGTACATGCCTATTTCCCCTATTTTTTTCCTAAAGTGCTCTTGGATGATGTTCTTTTTATTGCCATGGCTTTGGAAAACTTTCAGTAGGAAGAAATCAGAGAGTGCCCACAGAGAACTGATTGAGTGTGTGAAATTTGAAGCATCTAGCACCAACTCTGTTTGATTACCAGCTCCATTTCCATTTACCCATATAGGACACTTGAATTGAAACTTTAAAAATACAAACTGTTCCTAACAGCAAACAATTGAATTTAGAAGGCCCCAAACTGGGGAACATAATAAGGCTAGGTAAAAGAGAAATCCTGCCCAGTATCAAAGAAATTTGAACAAAAATAACTCTAAACTTAACACTAGTTCAAACTCTAGTCCTGAATCTAACACTAACCCTAAACCTATCCTGTTTACACAGCTTTGATCATACAAGTTCCAAACTTGGGGAATGCAGGGCAGAAAGTTAGCAGATAAATCCTGTGCAGTATCAAAGAAATCTGACCAAATAATAGTGGGGAGGGAGTTCAGGACATGCATATTTCCCTAATTTCTCATAAAGTGTTCTTGGATAATGTTGTTTTTGCATGCTTGTGCTTAGAGCTACTTGTACAAGAAGAAATCACAGAGTGCCCACAGGGAACAGATTGAGTGTTTGAAGTTTCAAGCAGCTAGCACAAACCCTGTTTGATTTCTAGCTCCATTTACATTTATCTGTATAGGTTAAAATGAAGTGAAACATTAAAACTCAAACTGTTCCTGACAGTGAACCTTGAACCAAGAAGGCTCAAAACTGGTGAACATAGTAAGGCTAGTTAAAAGATGACTCCTGCTCAATATCAAAGAAATTTGAACAAAACTAACTCTAACCCTAAAACTCGCTCTAACACTAGCCCTAAATCTAACCCTAAAACTAACCCTAACCTGTTTAGAGAACCTTTGATCATAGAAGATCCAAATTTGTGGAGACTACTGGGGAAAGCTATCAAATGAATCCTGTGCAGTATCCAAGAAATCTGACTGAATGACTGGCAGAAGTAGTTCAGTACATGCATATTTTCTTGTTGTCTCCTAAAGTGCTCTCAGATAATTTTTTGCATGCTTTAGCTTTGGGATACTTTCACAAGGAAGAAATCGAGAGTACCGACAGGGAATTGATTGAGTATGTGAAGTTTCAAGCAGCTAGCACCAATACTGTTTGATTTTGAGCTCCATTTCCATTTACCCATAGAGATCAAAATGAAGTGAACCCTTAAAACATACAGTGTTCCTGACAGTGAACACTTGAACTGAGATGGTCCAAAACTGGGGAACTTAATAAGGGTAAGGAAAAGATGAATACTGTCCCATATCAAATAAATTTGAACAAATCTAACTGTAACTCTAGTGCTAGATTCGACTATATCCCCAACCCTAACACTAAGCTGTTTAGAGAACCTATGATCATAGAAGTCCCAAAATTGGTGATCCTACTGGGTCAAGCTAGTAGATGAATCCTGCACAGTATCAAAGAAATATGACCAAATAATTGGGGAAGGAATTTCAATATATTTATATTTCCCTCTTTTCTCTTAAAGTGCTCTCAGATAAACTTGCTTTTCATGCTTCAGCTTAGAGCTATATTCACAAGGAACAAACCAGAGAGTACCCACAGAGATCTGATTGAGTGTTTGATGTTTAAAGAAGCTAGCACCAATCCTGTTTGATTTCTATCTCCAATTTCATTTAGGTCAAAATGAAGTGAAACATTACAATAGAAACAGTTCCTGAAAGCGAACCATTGAATCTTGAAATCCCAAACTTGGGGAGCTTACTAAGTGTCGTGACCCCTCGCCAGCAAGGGAAAACACGACACAGGATTCTTCTTTCAGCAGTTTATTCAGGCCTTGATTCAAGTATCATCTTCTAGTGACCCACCCCCCCGCTGAGCGCCCAAGCACAGCCTAATAAAGCCTCCCGCATATCAATCCCAAGCTGCCACGTGGATCTCATAGGGTGGTAAGGGATTGCGCACCAACTCTCCAAAAAAGGAGTTGTTTATCACAGGCCACAGTGGAAGCCGGTGCCATCTTCTAATGGCGGCCACAGTCTATAAGAATGGCTTACCACAACTAAGGCTTGTTCAAGGATGAATCCTGTACAGTATCGAAGTAATCTGACCAAAATAATCAAAACTCTTTCAGTACATGTGCATTCTGCGTGCTCTTAAAGCTCTCTGAGTTAAAGCTGTTTCTTTCTACTTCAGATTAGGGCTACTTCCACAGGAAACAAACCAGACAATCCTCACTGAGAACTGATTGAGTGTGTGATGATTCAAGCAGCTAGCCCAAACCCTGTTTGATTTCAAGCTTCATTTCCATTCACCCCTATAGGGCAAAAAGAGAAATATGAAAATTTTAACTGTTCCTGAAAGCAAACCCTTTATGTAGGAGGCCAACGTATTTGAAGTATAGTCAAAATAGAAAAAAATAAAAAAGATGAATAAAATAAAATAAAAAAAAAATAAAATAAATAAAATATATAAAATAAAATACATAAATAAATAAAATAAAATAAAATAAAAAAATAAAAAAAGATGAATCCTGCAAAGTATCATAGAAATTCAAAACAAAACTAACTCTAACCTTAACACTAAGTCTAATCCTAGTCCTAATACTAACCATCACACAAACCTTAACCTTTTTAGAGTCCCTTTGATTCTAGAAGTCCCACACTTGTGGAGCCAAGTGGGGAAGGCTAACAGATGAATCTTTCACAGTATCAAAGAAATCTGACCAAATAATTGGGGGAGGTAGTTCATCACATGCAACTTTCCATTTACTCCTAAAGTGCTCTCACATAAAATTGCTTTGCATGCTTCCACTTAGGGCTACTTTCACAAAGAATAAACCAGAGAATGCCCATAGAGAACTGATTGAGTGTGTGAGGTTTGAAGTAGCAAGCACCAACCCTGTTTGATTTCCAGTTCCATTTTCATTTACCCACATAGGTAAAAAACAAAGTGAAAACTTAAAATACAAACTGTTCCATGCAGCTAACCCTTGACTCAAGACCCCCAAATCTAGGGACTATAGTAATGCAATGTGAAGTCTGAATCCTTCCCAATATCAAAGAAATTTGGACAAAACTAAATCTAACAAAACACTAGCTGTAAACCTAGCTCTAAACTAATACTAAACCTAACCTAACCTGTTTAGAGAACCATTGATAGCAGTAGTCCACAAATAAAGGAGCCTAGTGGGGCAATCTAACAGGTAAATCCTGTGCAGAATCAAAGAAATCTGACCAAGAAATTGGGGAAGGTATTTCAGTAAATTCATATTTCCCTGTTTTCTCCTAATGTGCTCTTGGTTAAATTATTTTTTCATGCGGCAGTTTATGGTATTTTCACGAGGAAAAAACCAGAGAGTGCCCACAGAGAGCTGACTGAGTGTGTTTAGTTTTAAACAGCTAGTACTAACCCTGTTTGATTTACAGCTCCATTTTCATTCAAATCTATAGACCATAATAAAGTGAAACCTAAAAATTCAAACAGTTCCTGACAGTGAACCGGAAAACCTTAAATGCCTAAACTTGGGGATCCTTCTAAGGCTAGGAAAAGGATGAATCCTGTACAGTAACAAAGCAATCAAGCAAAAAATGTTGAAGCTTACTCCTAAAGTGCTCACTGGTAAATCTGTATTTTTCTACTTGAGCTTTGGGCTACTTCCACAAGAAACAAATGAGAGAATGTGCACTGAGAACTGATTGAGTGTGTGAATCTTCAAGAAGCTTTCACAAACCGTGTTTGAGTTCCAGCTCCATTTTCATTCCCCACTATAGGGCAAAATTAAATGAAACATGAAAATTAAAACTGTTCCTGATAGCAATTACTTTTACCTAGGAGGCCCAAACATGGGGAGTATACTAAAAATAGGAAAAAGATGAATCCTGCCCAGTATCAAAAGAGTTGAAAAAAACTAACCCTAACACTAGCTCTAACACTTGCCCTAACTCTAACCATAAACATAACCCTGACCTGTTAAGAAAACATTTGATCATAAAAGTTTCAAACATCAGGAGAGTAGTGGGGCAAGCTTACAGATTTACAGTTTTACTTGCTTCATCTTACAGCTACATTCACAAGGAAGAAACCACAGAGTTCCCAAAGATAACTAATTGAGTATTTAAAGTTTCACCCAGCTAGTACCAAACCTCTGATTCCTTGTTCCATTTGCATTTACCCATATAGGTCAAAATGAAGTGAGACATGAAAAACAAACTACTCTCAAAAGCGAACCTTTGAACAAAGAAGGCCCAAAATTGGAGCACATAATAAGGCTAGGTAAAAGATGAATCCTTCCCAGTATCAAAGAAATTTGAACAAAACAAACTCTAACACTAACACTATCTCTAAATCTAGCCCTAACCCTAATCCTAAACCTAACCCTAACCTGTTTAGAAAATCATTCATCCTAGATGTCCCAAACGTGGGGAGCTTACTGGGGCAAGCTGACAGATGAATCCTGTGCAGCATCTAAGAAATCTGACAAAATAATTGGGGGAGATAGTTCAGCACATGCCGATTTTCTTTTTTTGCCCTAAAGTACTCTCAGATAAAGTTGCTTTGCATGCTTCAGCTTATGGTTAAATTCACAAGGAACAAACTAGAAAGTACACACAGAGAAGTGATTGAGTGTGAGATGTTTCAATCAGCTAGCACCAACACTCTTTGATTTCTTGCTCCATTTCCCTTTACCATATAGGTCTAAATAAAGTGAAACCTCAAAACACAAACTGTTACTGTCAGCAACCATTGAACTGAGAAGGTCCAAACCTGGGAAACATAGTAAGGCTAGGTAAAATATGAATCCTGCCCAGTATCAAGAAAATTTGAACAAAACTAAGTTTAAACCTAACACTAGGTCTAAATCTAGCCCTAACTCTAACTGTAATCTTAACCCTAACCTGTTTAGATAACCTTTGATCATAGAAGTCCCAAAGTTGTGAAGCCTAGTGGGGCAAGCTAAGAGATGAAAAATGCACAATATCAAAAAATCTGACCAAATAATTGTGGGAGGTAGTTCATTACATGCTTATTTCCCTGTTGTCTCCCAAAGTGCTCTCAGATAAAGTTGTTTTTGCATGCTTCTCCTTTGGCCTATATTCAATAGAAAGAAAGCAGAGAGTGCTCGCAAAGAACTAATTGACTGTGTGACGTATCATGCAGCTAGTACCAACCCTGTTTGATTTCCAACTTCATTGTCATTCACACCTATAGGCCATAATGAAGTGACACCTAAAAATGCAAAGTATTCCTGAGAGTGAACCATTGAACTTAAAGGCCCCAAATTGGGGATCCTATTAAGGCAAGGTAAAGGATGGATCCTGTAAAGTATCAAAGTAATTTGACCAAAAAATAATGAAGATTGCTCCTAAAGCACTCACCGATGAAGCTAGTTCTTTCTATTTCAGCATAGGGCTACTACCACAAGAAATAAACCACAAAATGTGCAACTGATTGAGTGTGTGAAGTTTTAAGCAAACTTTCAAACCAACTCTGTTTGATTTCAAGCTCTATTTTCATTTACCCATATAGGTCAAAATGAAGTGAGACATTAAAGACAAACTATTCCCAACAGTGAGCCATTGAACAGAGAAGACCCAAAACTGGGGCACATTGTAAGTCTAGGTAAAAGATAAATCTTCCCAGTATCAAATAAATTTGAACAAAACAAATTCTAACCCTAACACTAGCTCTAAATCTAGCCCTAACCCTAAACGTAACACTAACAATTACCTGTTTAGAGAACCATTGATCCTAGAAGTGCCAACCATGGGGAGCCTAGAGAAGCAAGCTAAAAGATGAATACTATGTAGTATCAAAGAAATCTGACCAAATCATTGGTAAACTTATTTCAATACATACATATTTCTGTGTTTTCTCCTTAAGGGCTCTCAGATACTTTTGCTTTTGCATGCATCAGCTTAGGCCTACCTTCAAAAGAAGGAAACCAGAAAGCGCCCATTGAGAACTGATTTGTGAAGTTTCAAGCACCTCCTACCAACCCTGTTTGATTTCCAGCTCAATTTTTATTTACATCAATAAGCCATAATGAAGGAAAATCTTAAAATACAAACTGTTCCTGGCAGTGAACCATTGAACCGAGAAGGCCCAAACCTATGGAGTATAGTACAGCTAAGTAAAAGATGAATCTTCCCCAATATCATAGAAATTTGAAGAAAACTAGGGCCACGCTGGAGCTCTCTGTGCAGATGGAATTCTCGGCTGTGTGGTTGCTCTCGGCTCAGTTAGAAGTTGGAAGTCTCGGCCGCGCATGAGGTCTCTGCACAGATGTGCTCTCAGCTCAGATAGAAGTCTTAGCTGCACATGAGCTCTTGGCGCATATCGAAGTTGAGGGCTTGGCAAGGGTTAGTATTATGGTTAGGGCTAGGGTTAGGGTTAGGGTTATTATTAAGGCTAGGCTTAGGGCTAGAATGAAGGCTAGCGTTTGTGTAAGGGTTAGGGCTATTATTAGGGCTAGGGCTAATGCCTGGTCTATTGTTTCAGTTAGGGATAGATTTAGTGTTAGGTTTATGGCTTGGTCCAGTGTAAGGGTTAGGTATAGGGTAAGGGTTAGGTTTAGAGCTAGGGTTATTTTTAGGGTCAGGTTAAAGGTTAGGGTTTGGTTTAGGTTAGAGGTAAGTTTTAGGGCTCCAATTAGAATTAGGTTTAAGGCTAGGGTTAATGACATGGTTAGGTTTATGGTTTAGATGTGGTTTAGTGTAATGGATAGGGTTAAGGTTAGGCCTACTGTTTAGCATAAGGGTTAGGGTTATCATTAGGGTAATGGATAGGGTTAGACCTAAGATTAGGGCTAGGGATATGTATAGGATTAGGGATTTTGTTTGGGTTAGGGTTAGGTTTAAGTTTAGGGTTAAAGCTATGTTTAGGACTTGGATTAAGGCTAGATTTTGGGTTAGATTAGAGCTAGGGTGAAGTCTATGCGTAATGTATGAAATAGAGTTATGATTAGAGCTAGTTATAGGGTTAGGGTTCGGGCTAGGTGTAGTGTTAGGGTTAGGTTTATGTTTATGACAATATTCAGAGCTAGAGTTAATGTTAGGTTCAGAGTCAGTGTCCGTATTACTTTTCAGGTTAGATTTAGGACTGGAATTAGAGATAGGTGTAGGGCTGGGTGTAAGGTTAGGGTTTGGTTTAGATTAAGGGTTTAGATTAGGACTATGACTCGGTTTTGTTTTAAGGCTAGTGGTAGGGTTAGGGCTAGTTCTAGAATTAGTTTTAGGGTTAGGGCTAGTGTTAGTGTGAGGTTTAGGCTTAGTTTTAGGGTTAGATTTAGAGTTAAGTTTAGATCTAGGGCTGAGCTAGGGCTAAGGATAGGGCTAGGGTTATGGATAAGTTTAGAGCTAGGTTTAGGTTGATGGTAAGGGATTTGGTTAGGCCTCGTTATAGGGCTATGGCGAGAGTTAGAGTTAGTCTTAGGGCAAGGGTTAGTGTTAGGGTTAGGCCTAGGGATAGGACTAGGGTTAATGTTCCTTTAGGGTTAGGATTAGGTTTAGGGTAAGGGTTGGGATTACAGCTAGTGTTATGGCTAGGGTGAGGTTTATAATTAGGGTTAGGGTTAGGTTTATGATTAAGGTGATGTTTATGTCTATGATGTGGGCTAAAGTTTGTGTTAGGTTAGGACCAGGATTAGAGCTGGGGCAAAAGTCAGTTCTAGGGTTACAGTTAGGGATAGTTTAGGGTTATATTTATAGCTAGGTCTGTTTTATTAGGTTTATGGTTAGGATCAAGTTTAGAGCTAGGAGTATTATTAGGGTTAGGGTCAGGTTTAAGGTTTTTGTTAGGTTAAGGTTTAGGTTTAGGGCTCAAATTAGCATAATTTTTAGGGATGGGGTAATGATAGTTTTAGGTTTAGGGTTCAGATTAAGTGTAGGGTAATGGATAGGGTTAGGGTTAGGGATAATATTAGGGTTTGGCCTAGGGTTAGCATAAGGTTTAGGGTTATCATTAGAGTAATTGATAGGTTAGAGCTAGGGTTACGTCTAGGGTTATGCTAAGGATTAGGTATAGGCTTAGGCTTAGGCTTAGGGTTAGGGCTATGGTTAGGATTAGGATTAGCTTTAGGGCTATAGCTAGGGTAGGCCTTGGATTCGGGCTAGGTTTTGCAATAGGTTAGGGCTGAGCTAATGTAAGTACTTGTTATGATTCAGGCTAGTTTTAGGGTTAATGTTAGGGCTAGGTATAGTTTTACGGTTAGGTTTAGGGTTGGGTTGGTGGTCTAGGTTTTTCATTTGGTATAGAGTTCGAGTAATGGCTAGATTTAGGATTAGATTTAGGTCTAGGGCTAGTGTTAGGGTTAGGTTTAGGAATAAGTTTACTGGAAGGGCTACTATTAGGGTTCAGTTTAGGGTAAGGTTGAGGTTTAGACCTACGATTAGTGTTAGGTTCAGGTTAAGGGTTACGGTTTGGGTTATGGTTAAAACTAGAATAAGTGCTAGGGTTAGGACTAGTAATAGGGTTAGGGTTTGTGTTAGAATAAGGATTAGGGTTATCATTAGTGTTAAGGTTTGGCTTAGGGTAAGGGATAGGGTTAGAACTAGGGTTTGGGCTTGGATTAGGACAAGGGTTAGGGTTAGAGCTAGGTTTAGGGCTCCGATTAGGGCTAAGTTGTGTTAGGTTTAGGTCTAGGCAACGGCTATTGTAGGAACTAGGGTTACAATTAGGGTGAATTTGGGGGTTATGATTAGGGGTTAAACCTGTAGTGTTAGGAATGGGTTTATGGTTAGGGTGATATCTAGAGAGAGTGTTAGTCTTAAGTTAATAGTCAGGGTCAGAGTTAGTTTTAGAGTTAGGGTTAGGAAACAAAACAAGTTTGCTTTAAGTTTAAGGTTGTGTTTAGAGCTAGGGTGAGTGTTAGGATATGAGTCAGTGTTAGGGTTAGTATTAAGGTTAAGGTTATGACTCGAATTAGGGATAGGGTTAGGTCTAGGTGTAGTATTAGGATTTGGTTTAAGTTAAGGTTTAGTGTTAGCGCTATTACTCGGTTTTGTTTTACTGATAGGGTTAGGGTTAGAGCTAGTTTCATGATTAGTGTTAAGGTTAGTTCTAGTATTAATGTTAGGCTTAGGCTTAGGTTTTAGTGTTAGAGTTAGAGTTAGATCTAGGGTTAGGACTAGGAATAAAGATTAGGCAAGTGTTATTGATAGGTTTTTGGCTATGTTTAGGGCTAGGGTTAGAAGTAGGGATAGGGCTAGTGTGAGAGTCAGAGTTAGTCTTAGGGCTATGGTTAGCGTTAGAATTAGGGATAGGATTAAATTAGGGCTAGGATTAGGGCTAGGGTTAGTGTTCAGCTTAGGTCTAGTGTTAGGGTTAGGGTTACAATTAAGTTTAGGGTAAGGGATGGTGTAATACCTAGGTTTAGTGGGAGGGTGAGGGTTATAATTAGGTTAGCACTATGGTTAAGGTTAGGGTTATGATTAGGGCTAGGTTTAGGGCTAGGATGAGGGTTGGGGTTTGTTTTAAATTGAGGGCTAGGATTAGGGCTAGGGCTAATATCAGGTCTTGGGTTATGGTTAAAGATACTTTTAGTGTTAGGTTTATGGCTACATAAAGTGTAAGAGTTAGTTGTAGGGTTAGGGTCAGGTTTAGAGCTAGGACTGTTTTTACAGTCAGGGTCTGGATTAGGGTTTGAAATAGGTTCAGTTTTAAAGTTAGGGCTCAAATTAGCATTAGGGTTAGTGTTAGGTTAATGATAGGTTGAGGTTTAGAGTCTATGTTTGGATTAGGGTAATGGATAGGTTTAGGATTAGGGATAGGGTTACGTTTAAGACTAGGTTTAGCATTAGAGTTAGGGTTATGTTTATGGTGATGGATAGGGTTAGAGCTAGGGTTAGGGCTAGGGTTATGTTTATTATTAGGGATAGGTTTAGGGTTAGGTTTAGGTTTATGGTTACAGCTCAGATGAGGTTTAGGTTTTGTGTTAAGTTAGTGCTAGAGTTAGGGTTATGGCTAATGTAAGAACCAGGGTTATGTTTAGGGCTAAATTTAGGGTTAGGGTTAGTGCTATGTCTAGTGTTATGTTTAGGTTTAGCGTTAGGGTTATGTTTAGAGCTAGGGTGAGTGTTATAGTCAGAGTCAGGGTCAGGGTTAGTTTTAGGGTTTGGATCAAATTTCAAATTATGGCTAGGGTTAGGGTAAGGGTTTGGTTTAGGTTAAGGGTTAGGGTTAGGGCTATGGTTCAGTTTTGTTTTAGGGCTAGGTCTTGGGTTAGGGCTAGTTTTAAGATTAGCATTAAGGTTAGGGCTATTGTGAGAATTAGAGTTAGTGATAGGACTAAAATTAGATTTAGGTTTTGGGATAGGGTTAAATTAGGGCTAGGATTAGGGCTAGGGTTAGTGTTTAGCTTAGGCCTAGCGATAGGGATAGGGTTAGGTTTAAGTTTAGGATAAAGAATGGTTTATAGCTAGGTTTAGATGTAGGATGAGTGTTAGAGTTAGGGTTAGGTCTAGGGTTGGAGTTAGGGTTATGATTAAGGCTAGGTTTGGGGCTAGGATGAGGGATAGTGTTCATTTTAGTTTTAGGGCTAGGATTAGTGCTAGGGCTAATATCAGGTCTAGGGTTATACTTAAAGATAATTTTAGGGTTAGGCTTATGGCTTCATCTAGTGTAAGGCTTAGGTTTATGGTAAGGGTCAGGGTTAGAGCTCAGGGAATTATTAGGTTTAGGATTTGGCTTAGTTAAGGATTTAGGTTTATGGCTCAAATTAGCTTTAGGATTAGGGTTAGGGTATAGTTAGGGTTTGTTTTAAGTTTCATGTTGGTTTAGGGTAATTGATATGGTTAGCATTAGTGATAGGGCTAGGGTTAGGCTTAGGATTAGAATTAGGGTAAAGGTTATTGTTAGGGTAGTTGATAGGGTTAGAACTAGAATTATGGTTAGAAATATGTCTTGAGTTAGGGTTAAAGTTAGTGTTAGAACTAGATTTAGGGTTAGGTTTAGGGTTATTTTTAGCATAAAGTTTAGGTTTTGAGCTAGGGTTAGGGCTAGCTTTAGGGTTAGGTGTAGGATAGGTTTAGGGTTATGGTGGTGCTTTGAACTAGGATGAGTGTTAGGATATAAGTCAGGTTCAGGGTTATTTTTAAGGTTATGATTAGGACTCATATTTTGGCTAGGGTTAGCTCTCGGTGTAGTGCTACGTTTTGGTTTAAGTTAAGGTTTGTGTTTTAGTGCTATGGTTAGGGTTAGGGCTAGTTTTATGATTAGCTTTAGGGTTAGGGCTAGGGTTATGGTTAGGTTTAGAATTAAGGCCAGATTTAAGGCTAGGATTAGGGCTAGGTTTTGTGTTAGGTTTAGGGCAAGAATTAGGGCTAGGAATAATGTCAGATCTAGGTTTATAGTTAGTGATATTTTTAGGGTTAGGTTTATGGCTAGGTCAAATTAAAGTATTATGTTTAGGGAAAGTGTCAGATTAAGATCTGACCCTAATATAGGGTTAGGGCTTGGGTTAAGGTTAGGATTAGGGTCAGGGTCAGGCTTTGGGTTTTGGTTAGGTTAAAATTTAGTGTTAATGCTCAAATCTGCATTAAGTTTAGAATTAGGGTTAGGGTAATGGATAGTGTTAGGTTTAGGTTTAGGTTAGGTTTAAGGTAATGGATATGGTTAGAATTTGTGATAAGTTTAGGCATAGGCCTAGGGTTAGCATTAGGGTTATGGTTATCGTTAGGGTAATTTATAGGTTTAGACCAAGGGTCTAGGGCTAGGATAATGATTAGGATTAGGACAAGAGTTAGGTTTAGGGTCAGTGTTAGGGTGAGTGTTATACTTAGGATTAGGTTGAGGGTGCAGTTTAGGGTTTGAGCTAGGATTTTTCTATGGCTAATATTAATTTATTGTTTGGTCTAGGGTTATGGTCATGGTTAGTGTAATGGTTAGGGCTAGGTTTATCATCAGGGTTAGGATAATAGATTTAGATGTCAGGGTAAAATAGTTTTAGGTTTAGGTTAGTGTTATGTTTAGGTTTAGGATTAGGGTTAGTATTTGAGCTAACTTAGGTTTAGGGTTTGGGTTAGGTTCACTGTTATTTCTAGGGTTAGGTTTATGTTTAGGATTAGAGTAGGTTTAGTTTTAGGTCTAGTGTTATTATTAGGGTTAAGTTTAGGGCTAGAATAATGGGTAGGGTTAAACCTAGGGTTAAGGCTTGGGTTAAGGTTAGGATTAGGGCTGGGTTTAGGTTTAGGGTTAGACCTTGGGTTAGTGTTAGGTTTAGATTAAGTGTAAGTGTTAGGGATTGAGGTAGGTTTGGGCTAGGGTGAGGGTTAGGTTTACAGTCTGGGCTAAGTTAGGTTTATGGTTAGGTTTAGGGCTAGTGTTAGCATTAGGTGTAGGGTTATTGTTATTATTATGGATAGAATAAGAGCTGGGGTTTGCGCTATGGTTCCAGTTAGGATTAGGGCTAGAATTAGGGTGAGGTTTAGTGTTTGGTCTAGGGATATATTTAGGGTGAAATTTAGATTTGAGCTAGGGTTAGGGCTAGAACAAAGGTTAGGTTTAGGGCTAGGGCTAGGTTTAGGGTAAGAGTTATGGTAAGGATTAGGTTTAGGGCTGTATTTAAGGCTAGATTTTGTGTGAGATTTAGAGCTATTGTTAGGTATATATGGATAATGTAAGAGCTAGAGTTATGGTTATGGTTATATTTAGAGTTTGTCTGGTGTTAGGGTTAGTTTTTGGGTTAGGATAAGATTTAGAGCTAGGTATTTTGTTAGGGTAAGTGTCAGGGTTCAGGTTAGGATTAGGTTTAGGGTTAGGCCCAGAATAAGGACTAGGGTTAGGTCTAGAGGTAGAGTTAGTGTTTGTTTTAAGTTAAGGGTTATTGTTAGGGCTTTCACTAGGGTTATGTCTATATTTAGAATTAGGTTTAGGTCTAGGGCTAGTGTTATTGTTAGGTTTATGTTTAGGTTTAATGGTAGGGCTAGTGTTAGTTTTCGGATAAGGGTTAGGGTCAGGTTTAAACCTAGGTTTAGTGTTAGGGTCAGAATAAAGGTCAGGGATAGAATTAAGGTTTGTGTGTATTTTAGAGCTAGAATGAGGGTTAAGGTTAGGACTAGTAATAGAGTTAGGGTTTGGGGTAGGCATAGAATTAGGGTTAGGACTAAGGTTGCAACAGGATGAGGGTTTTACTAAGTGTAAGAAATAGAGTTAGAGCTAGGATTAGGACTAGAGATAGGGTTAGGGTTAGGGCCAGGGTTAGTATTAGGGTTAAAACAAGGGTTAGGCCTTGGATTAGGGCTAGGTTTTGTGTTAGGTTTAAAGCTATAGCTAAATTAAGAACTGGCATTATGATTAGGACTTGTTTTAGGGTTAGTTTAGGGTGAGGTCTAGTTTTAGGATTAGGTTGAGGGATTGGGTGATGTGTAGAGCTAGGGTTAATTTTAAGGTCAGAGTCAGGGTTAGTATTAGTTCTAAGGTTAGGGTTAGGACTCTAATTAGGGCTAGGTTTAGGGCTAGCTGTAGGGTTAGGGTTTGGTTTAGGTTAAGGGTTAGGGTCAGTGAAATGGCTTGGGTTTGCTTGAGAGCTAAGTCTTGGGTTAGGGCTAGTTTTCAAGTAAGCATTAGAGTTAGAGCTAGTTTAGGGTGTGGTTTAGGCTTAGGGTTAGGGTTAGATTTAAAGTTAGGGTTAGATCTAGGTTTAGGGCTACAGCGAAGGTTAGAGCTAGGGTTTCAGCTAGGGTTTGAGTTATCATAATGGATAGGGTTAGAACTAGGGAAAGGGCTAGGGCAAGAGTTAGTGTTAAGATTAGATTTAGGGTTAGATTTAGGGCTTAAATAGAGCTAGGGTTAGTATTAAGGCTTAGCCTAGGTTTATGGCTAGGTTTATGGTTATGGTTATGGTTAGGTATGATGTTATATCTAACTTTAGAACTAGGGCGAGAGTTAAAATTAGGGCTTCATTAGGGCTACAGCTAATGTCAGGTCTAGGGTTTTGGTTAGAGATAGTTTTAGGGTTAAGATTATTAGGGTTAGGATTAGGTTTGTGGATATGGTTAGGTTTAGTGTTCAGGTTAGGTTTGGGGTAATGTATAAGTTTAGGGTTAGGAATAAGTTTAGGGTTATCCTCGGGTTAGCATTAGGGTCAGGATTAGAATTAGGGTAATGGATAGGGATAGGTTATACAGCTCAGGTTAGGGCTAGGTTTATGGTTCGGATTAAGGCTAGGGTTAGGGATAGGTATTGGGTTATGTCGGGGGTTAGGGTTAGAATTAGGTTTAGGGTAAAGGTGAGGGCTATAATTAGGGTTATGGTTATGGTTAAAGGTAGTGTTACGGCTCTGATTAGGGATAGGTTTTGGGTTAGGTTAGGGCTAGGTTTAGGGCTACAGCCAATGTAAGAACAAGGGTTATGATTAGAACTAGTTTTAGGGTTAGGGTTACGGCTAGGTCTAGGGTTAGGTTTATGTTTAGGTTTTGAGTGATATTTAGAGCTAGGGTTAGTGTTAGGGTCAGAGTCAGGGTCAGGGTTTGTTTTAGGGTTAGGGATAGGACTCGAATTAGAGCTAGGTTTAGGGCTAGGTGTAGGCTTAGGGTTTGGTTTATGTTAAAGGTTAGGGTTAGGGCTATGGGTAGGTTGTTTTGTAGGGTTAGGTCTAGGGTTGCACTAGTTTTAGACTAGCATTAGTGTTACAGCATGTGTTACTGAGAGGTTTAGTTTAGGGTTAGGTTTAGATTTAGAGTTCGGGTTTGATATTGGATTAGGGCTAGAGCTAGTTTTAGGGCTAATGTAAAGGAAAGTGATAGGATTATTGGAAGGGATTGGATTAGAACTAGAAATAGGACTAGGACGAGAGTTGGAGTTAGTGTTAGGGCTAGGGTTAGGTTAGGTTTAGGGCTAAATAAGGGCTAGGATTAGGTCTAGTATTTGTATTAGGGTTAGGCCTAGCAGAGGCTTAGGTTCTGTTTTAGGGATAGGGTTAGGTAGGGGAAGGGATGGGGTTAGAGCTAGTTTTAGGGCTATGTCAAAGGTTAGTATTTCAGTTAGGGCTAGGGTTATGGTTTGATTTATTAATAAGGATAGATTTAGGGCTAGGATGATGGCTAGGGTTTGTTTTATGGTTATGGCAAGAATTAGGGCTAGAGTTAGTGTCAGATCTAGGCTTAAGTTTAAGATTGATTGAGGGTTAGATTTTTGGCTACTTCTAGTGCAAGGGTTTGGGTTAGGTAAGGTTCAGGTTTAAAGCTAAGGGTATTATTGGGGTTAGAATTAGGTTTCAGGATTGGTTTAGGTTAGGGTTTAGGTTTAAACTTGAATTAGCATTTGGGTTTGGTTAGGGTAATGATAGGTTTGGGTTTAGGGTTCATGTTAGGTGTAGGGTAATTGATAGGGTTAGAGTTTGCAAAAGGGTTAGGTTTAGGCCTAGGGTTAGCCTTAGCATTATGGTTGTGCTTAGGGTAAGGACTACGGTTAGGGCTAGAGTTATGGTTATTATTAGGGCTAGAGTTAGGGTTAGGCCTAGGGTTAGGGTTAGGTTTAGGGTATGTTTTAGAGTTATAGCTATGATTAACACTAGGGCAAGGGTTAGGTTTAGTGTTGGGTCTAGGTTATCGTTATGGTTATGGTGAAGGTTAGTGTTAAGATTAGGGCTTGGGTTATCATTAGGTTTAGGGTATTGGATAGGGTTTGATGTCATGTTAGGGTTGGGTTTAGTCTTAAGGTTAGAGTTACGGATAGGTTTAATGTTATGTTTAGGGTAATGGTTAGGGTTTGAGCAAGGGTTAGCTCTATGGCAAGGGTTAGTTTTATGGTTATGTCTAGGGTTAGAGTTAGGGTAGAATTAGGTTAAGGGCTAGGGTTATCATCAGGGTTAGTGTTAAGGTTAGGGTAATGGGTAGGGTTAGAGCTTGAGTTAGGGCTAGGGTTATCATTAAGTTTGGGTTAGAGTTAGGGTAATATGTAGGCTTAATGCTAGGGTTAGAGATAGGGTTAAGGTTAGGATTAAGGCTAGGGTTAACGTTAGGTTTAGGTTTAGGCCATGGGTTATTGTTAGGGTTAGGTTAAGTTTAAGTGTTAGAGATTGAGCTAGGGTTTGGAGAAGGATGAGGATTAGGGGAAGAGTCAGTGTGAGGGTTAGGGTTAGGGTTAGCATTAGGGTTAGGTTTAGGGTTAGGGTAATGGAGAGAGTTAGAGGTAGGTTTTGTCCTATGGTGATGGCTAGTTTCAGGGTTAGTGATATGGCTAGGTCTAGTGTTAGTGTTATGTTTTTTGTTAGGATAAGATTTAGAGCTAGGGTTCTTGTTAGGGTAAGTGTCAGTGTTCAGTTTAGGGTTAGGTTTATTGTTAGGGCCAGCATTAGGACTAGGTTTTGGTCTAGGGGTAGGGTTACAGTTTGGGTTAAGTTAAGGGTTATTATTAGGGCTAGGACTAAGTTTTTGTTTAGGGCTAGGTGTAGAGTTATCACTAGATAACGGATTAAGTCTAGGTCTAGGTCTAGTGTTAGGGTAAAGTTTAGTTATAGGGTTACAGGTAGTGCCAAAGTTAGAGGTCGGTTTAGGGTTAGGGTCAGGTTTAGGCCTAAGGTTAGTGTTAGGGTCAAAATAAGGGTCAAGTTTAGGGTTAGGTTTTGGGATAGTAATATAGCTAAATTGAGTTTTAGGGTTAGGACTAGTAATAGAGTTAGGTTTTGGGTTAGGCTAAGAATTAGTTTTAGGAGTGGGGTACCTTTAGTGTTAGAGTTTGGCTTAGGGTAAGGGATAGGGTTAGTGCTAGTGTTAGGGCTAGGGTTAGGCTTAGGGTTAGGGCTAGGGTTAGGTTTAGGGTTAGGGTTAAAGCTAGGGTTATTTCTTGGATTAGGGCTAGACTCGGTTTTGTGTTAGCTTTAGGGCTATGGCTAATGTAGTAACTAGGGTTACAATTAGGGCTAGTTTTAGGGTTACTGTTGTGTCTAGCTTTAGTGTTTGGTTAGGTTTAGGGTGAGGGTTATGTTTAGGGTGATGGATAGGTAGGGTTAGCGAATGTGTTAGTGTTAGTCCGAAGGTTTGAATTAGGGTTGGGGTTAGGGTTAGGGTTAGGGTAATGCATAGGGTTAGAGCTAGGATTTGGGCTAGTCTTATGGTTAGTGCTATTGTTAGGGTTAGTGTTAGGTTTAGGGTTAGTGCAAGTATTAAATTTAGGGTTAGGTTTAGGGTAAGGGTTTGGACTTGGTTTAGGTTTAGAGTTAGGGTTAAAGCTAGGGTTGGGGCTCACATTAGGGCTAGATTTTGGGTAACCTTAGGGCTAGTGTTAGGGATACAGCTAATGTAAGAACTAGGGTTATGATTAGCATAAATTTTAGGGTAACTGTTAGGGCTAAGTCTAGTTTTATGGTTAGGTCTATATTCAGGGTGATCTTTTGAGCTAAGGTTAGTGTTAGGTTCAGAGTCAGTGTCAGGGTTAGTTTTAGGGTTGGGGATAGAACTCTAATTAGGAGTAGGCTTAGGGCTAGATGTAGGGTTAGGATTTGGTTTATGTTAATGGTTAGGGTTAGTGCTATGGCTCATTATGTTTTAGGGCTAAGGATAAAGTTAAGAGTAGTTTTACCCTTAATGTTAGTGTTATTGCTAGTGATAGGGTGAATTTAGGCTTAGTGGTACATTTATAGTTATGGTTAATACTAGGGTTAGGGATATGGCTAGGATTAGGGCTAAGGTTAGGTCTAGTGTTTAGGTTACGGTAAGGGATAGGGTTAGAATTAGGAATACAGGTAGAGTGATAGTTAGAATTAGTCTTAAAGCTAGGGTTAGGTTTAACTTTAGGGCTACGAATATCTAGGATTGTTGTGAGAGTTAGGCCTAGGGTTAGGGCTATGTTTAAGATTAAGTTTAGGGTTAGGTTTAGGGGAAAGGATGGGGTTATAACTAAGTTTCGGGCTAGGCCAATGATTAGAATTAGGTTTAGGTATAAGGTGAGGTTTGTGTTAGAATTAAGGTTAGATTTGGGGTTAGGATGAGGGCTAGGGTTTGTGTTAGGATTAGGGCAAGTTTTAGGGATAGGGATAATTTTAGGTTTAGGGTTACGGCTAGGGATAGTTTTATGCTTATTTTCATGACTAGGTCTAATGTTAGGTTTCGGGTAAGGCCCAGGTTAAGTGTAAAGTGTATTTTTAGGGTCAGAGTCAAGTTTCGTGTTTGTGTTAGGTTAATTATTAGGGTTAGGGCTCAAATTAGCGTTAGTTTTAGAATTAGGGTTAGGTTTTTGGATAGGTTTAGGTTTAGGATTCAGGTTAAGATTAGGGTAATTGGTAGGGTTAGGGTTAGTGATAGGGTTCGGTTTAGGTCAAGGGTTAGCATTTGGGTTAGGGTTATTGTTAGAGTAATGAATAGCATTAGAGCTAGGTTTAGGGCTAGGGTTTTGGATAGGATTAGGGCTAGAGTTAGGGTCAGGGCTAGGGCTAGGGTAAATTTTGGGATAGGTTTAGGGTACAGGTTAGGTTTTGAGCTAGGGTTAGTGCTAGGGTGAGGGTTAGGTTTAAGATTATGTCTAGGGTTAGACTTATGTTTAAGGTTAGGGTTTGTTTTAGAGTTAGGGCTAAGGTTATCTTAAAGTTAGGTTAATGGATAGGGTTACATGTCAGGTTAGGTTTAGGGGTAGTTTTAGGTTTAGGATTAGTGTTAAGGTTAGGGCTAAGATTATCATTTTAGTTAGGGTAATGGATAGGGTTAGATGTCAGGCTAGGTTTAGAAGTAGTTTTAGGTTTAGGGTTAGTTTTAGGGTTTGGGCTAGGGTTAGTGTTAGAGTAAGGGTTAGAGTTTTATCTAGGGTTAAGGCTACGATGAGGTTTGGGTTTTGGGTTAGGTCTAGGATTAGGTTTACAATTAGGATTAGAGCTAGGGTTATCATTAGGGTTAAGGTTTGGTTTAGGGTAATGGATAATTTCAGTGATAGTATTAGGGCTAGTGTTAACATTATGTTTAAGGCTAGAATTAGCATTAGATATAGGGATAGGGATAGGTTTATGTTTAGGGTTTGGTTTTGGGTTTTATCTATAGTTAGGTCTAAGGCAAGGTTTAGGGTTAGTGTGAGGGTTAGGCTTAGGGTAAGGGATAAGGTTAGGTTAGGGTTAGGGTTAAGCTTTGGGCTAGATTTAGGCCTATGTTTTGTGTTAGGTTTAGAGCTGGTTTTAGTGCTTTGGTAATGTAAGGATTATGTTTACGGTTATGGCTTGGTCTAGTGTTAGGTTTAGGTTTTGGTTAGGGTCAGTTTTATAGCTAGGGTTAGTGTTAGTGTCAGAGTCTGTTTGTAGATTAGGGTTAGGGTAAGGTCTAGAGCCAGTATTAGGTTTTGTTAGATCTTGAGGTAAGGTTAGTGTTTTGTTTAGGTTAAAAATTATCATTAGAGCTAGGGCTAATTTTTTGTTTAGTTCTTGGTTAAAGATATGGCTAGATTTAAGATTAGATTTTTTCTATGGCTAGTGTTGGGGTTAGATTTAGATATAGGGTTTATGGGTAAGGCTAGTGTTAGGGTTTGGTTTATGTTCAGGGTCAGAATAATGGTCAGGTTTAGGGTTAGTATTTGGGTTATGATTATAATAAGAATGAGGGCTAGGGTTAGGATTAGTAATAGGGTTGAGGTTTGGGTTAGACTAAGTATTAGTTTTAGGACTAGGGTTAGCATTAGGGTTGGGGGTTGGCTAGAGTAAAGTATAAGGTTAGAGCTAGGGTTAAAGCTAGTGTTCGGGTGTTAGGGAAAGTGTTAGGGTTAGGGTTAGGGTGAAATCTAGGGTTAGGTATCAGATTTGGGCTAGGTTTGGGTTAGCATTAGGTTTAAGGTTATGGCTAACGTATAATCTAGTGTTATGATTAGAACTAGTTTTAGAATTAGGGTTAGGACCAGGTCAAGTGTTAGGTTAAGGTTTAGGTTTATGGTGATGTTTAGAGGTAGGGTTGGTGTTAATGTCAGAGACAGGTTTAGGGGTAGTTTTAGGGTTAAGATTTGGAATCAAATTAGGGCTAGGCTTAGGGGTAGGTATAAGGTTAGGGTTCAGTTTAGGTAAAAGTTTAGGATTAGTGCTATGGCTCAGTTTTTTTTACGTCTAAGCCTATGGTTAGGGCTAGATTTAGGATTAGTGTTAGGGTTAGGGTAGTGTTATGGTTAGTTTTATATGTTGAATTAGGTTTAGATTTAGAGTTAGGTTTAGATCTAGGTTTAGGGCAAGGTGTAAGGTTAGGGCTAGGGTTATTCTAGGCTATGGCTAGGAATAAGATTATGGCAAGTAATAGGGTTAGAATTAGGGCTAGGGCTAGGGCAAGAGTTACAGTTCGTCTTAAAACTAGGATTAGGGTTAGATTTAGGATTAGGGCTAGGATTAGTTTTAGGGTTAGTCCTAGAGTTAAGGTTAGGGCTAGGTTTAGTGTTAGGGTTAGGGTTTGGGTTATTTTTAGGGTAAGCAATGGGGTTATAACTAGATTTAGGGCTAAAAAGGGTTAGAATTGGGGTTACGGTTATGATTAAGGTTAAGTTTTGGTCTAGGATGAGAGCTAGTGTTTGTGTTAGGGTTAGGGCTAGGATTAGGGCTAGGGCTAATTCAAGTCTAGGGTTACATTAGAGATAGGTTTCGGTTTATGTTTATGGTTAGGTCTAGTGTAAGGGTTAGATTAATGGTAAGGGTCAAGTTTATAGCTATGTGTATTATTAGGGTCAGTGTTTGGCTTAAGGTTTGGTTTAGGTTAAGGTTTAGGTTTAGGGCTTGAATTAGCATTAGGGTTAGAGTTAGGGTTAGGGTAAAGAATAGACTTGGGTTTAGGGTTCAGGTTAGTTTTAGGGCAATTGATAGGTTTAGGGATTTTGATAGGGTTAGGTTTAAGCCTAGGATTAGCATTACGGTTAGGATTATGGTTAGGGTAGTGGATAGAATTAGAGCTAGGGTTAGGGCTAGGCTTATGGATAGGAATAGGATTAGGGTTAGGGTATTTTTTATAATTAGAGCTATGATTAGGGCTTTGGGTAATGTTAGGATTAGGACTAGGGTTAGGTTTGGTTTTGGGATATAGCTAGGGTTATGTTAAGGGTAAAGGTTAGGCTTTGAGCTAGGGTTAGGTGTAAAGTGAGTCTTAGGGTCAGGGTTAGGGCTAGGGTTAGGTTTAGGGTTACACGTAGGGCTATGTTCAAGCCTAAAATTAGGGCTATGTTTTGTGTTAGTTTAGGCCTAGGTTTAGGGCCATGGGTAATGTAAGAGCAAGGGTTATAATTAGGGCTAGTTTTAGGGTTGGGTTATGGCTATGTCTAATGTTAGGATTAGGTTTTGGTTTAGGGTGAGATTTGGAGCTAGGATTATGTTAGGGTCAGGGCCAGTGTTCAGGTTAATGTTAATGTTGGGTTTAGTTCCAGAATTAGGATGGGGTTTAGGTCTAGGGGTAGGGTTAGTGTTTGGGTTAGGTTAAGGGTTATTGTTAGGGCTAGGTCTAGGCTGTTTTTCAGATCTAGGGCTAGAGATATGGATAGATTTAGGATTATGTTTATGTCTAGGGCTAGTGTTAGGTTTAGGTGTAAGTATATGATTAGCAGTAGGGCTAATGTTAGGGTTTGGTTTCAGGTTAGGGTCAGGTTTATACCTACGGTTAGTGTTAGGGTCAGAATAAGAGTCAGGGTTAGGGTTTGGGTTGAGATTAGGGTTAGAGGTATAATGAAGGTTAGGATTAGGACTCATAATAGAATTAGGGTTTGGGTTAGGCTAAGGATTAGGGTTAGGACTAAGGTTAGCATTAGGTTTAGGGTTTAGCTTAAGGTAATGGATAGGGTAAAAGCTAGGGTTAGATCTAGGCTTAGGGTATAAATTAGGGCTAGTTTTAGAGTTAGGGTTAAAACTAGGGTTAGTGCTCAGATTAGGGCCAGGTATTGGGTTAGGTTTGGGCTAGTATTAGGTGTACAACTAGTGTATAAACCAGGGTTATGATTAGGGCTACTTTTTGGGTAAGTGTTACAGCTAGATCAAGTGTTAGGGTTAGGGTTACCATTAGCATGATGTTTAGAGCTAGGGTTAGTGTTAGGGTCAGGGTCAGGGTTCGGGTTATAGTTAGTGTTAGGGTTAAACACAGAATTATCACTAGAGTTAGGTCTAGGGGAAGGGTTAGTGTTTTTGTTAGGTTAAGTTTTATAATTATGGCTAGGGCTAGGATTTTTTTTTTTTTAGGTCTAGAGCTAGAGATATGGCTAGATTTAGGATTAGGTTTAGGTCTAGGGCTAGTGTTAGTGTTAAGTTTAGGTATAGGTTTATTGCTAGTGCTAGTGTTAGGGTTCTATTTATTGTCAGGGTCAGGTTTAGACATACAGTTATCTTTAGGGTCAGAATAAGTTTCAGGGTTAGGTTTAGGGTTTGAGTTATGGTTAGAGCTAGAATAAGGGCTAGGGATAGAACTAGTAATATGGTGAGGGTGTGGGTTATGCTAAGGATTAAGGTTAGGCCTCGGGTTAGCATTAGGTTTAGGGTTAGTTTAGGGTAAGGAATAGAATTAGAGGTCGGATTAGGGCTATGATTAGGGTTAGGGTTAGAGCTTGTGTTAGTTTTAGGTTTAGGGTTAAAGCCAGGGTTAGGTCTTGCATTAAGACTAAGTTTTGGTTAGAGTTAGGGCTAGTTTTAGAGTTATGGCCAAGGTATGGACTAGGGTTACAATTTGGGCTATTTATAGGATTAGGGTTAGGACTGGGTCTAGTGGTAGATTTATGTATAACGTTTAGAGCTAGGGCTACTGTTAGGGTCAAATTCAAGGTCAGAGTAGTTTTAGGGTTAGGGTTTGGTCTTGAATTAGGGCTAAGGTTAGGGCTAGGTTTAGGGTTAAGTTTTGGTTGTGGCTAAGTTTTAAAGTTAGCACTATGGCTTGTTTTTTTTTTTTTTTTTTTTGTTTTAGGGCTATGGTTAGGTCTAGTTTTATGCATAGCATTAGGTTTAGGGCTAGTGTTAGGTTTAGGTTTAGGTTTAGGGTTAAAGTTAGATTCGATTTAGGATTAAATCTTGGGTTAGGTCTAGAGCTAAGGATAGGGCTACTGTTAAGTCTTGGTTTATGGCTAGGATTAGGTTATGGTAAAGGATAGGGTTAAAACTAGGAATAGGGCTAGGGTGAGAGTGAGAGTTAGACTTATGGCTAAGCTTAGTTTTTGGTTACTTATAGGGCTTAATTAGGGCTAAGAATAGGGCTAGGTTATATTTAGGCCTAGTGTTAGTTTTAGGCTTAAGGTTATGTTTCATGTAAATGATGGGGTTAGAGCTAGGGATAGGGCTAGGTTGAAGGTTAGAATTAGGGTTAGGGCCAGGGTTCATTAGAGTTATGATTAAGGCTAGGTTTAGGGCTAGGATGAGGGCTAGGGTTTGTGTTAGGTTTAGGGCTAGTATTAGTTTTAGGGTGAATGTCAGGTCTAGGGTTACGGTTAGAGATACTTTTAGGGTTAGGTTTATGGCTATGTTTAGTGTAAGTGTTAGCGTCAAATTTAGAGCTAGGGGTATTATTAGGGTCAGGGTCAGGTTTAGGGTTTTGTTTAGATTAGGGTTTAGGTTTAGGGCTCAAATTAGCATTGGGGTTTGTTTTAGGGTAATGATAGGTGTTTGTTTAGGGTACAGGTTAGATTTAGCATAATGAATAGGTTTATGGTTAGGGATAGGGTTAGATTTAGACCTAGGGTTAGCAATATAATTAGGGTTATGTTTAGGGTAATTGATAGGGTTAGAGCTAAATTTAGGTCTAGGAGTATGGATAAGATTAGGGCTAGGGTTAGGATTAGAGTTATGGGGTTTTTGTGTTAAATTTAGGGCTAAAATTATGGCTAGGGCAAATGGCAGGTATAGGATTATAGCTAGCAATAGTATTAGGGTTAGGTTTATGGCTAGGTATACTATAATGGTTAGGTTTAGGCGTAGGGTCATGGTTAGAGCTAAGTATATTATCATGCGAGGGGACAGAGTTAGAGTTTGGGTTGGGTTAAGGTTTAGGGTTAGGGCTTGGATTAGCATTAGGGTTAGAGTTAGGGTAATGATAAGGTTAGGTTAGGGTTCAGGTTAGGATTAGGTTATTGAAATAGGTTAGGGTTAGGGATAAGTTTAGGGTTAGGCCTAGGGTTACCATTAGAGTTACGGTTATGGTTAGGGTAATGGATAGAGTTAGAGGTAGTGATAAGACTAGGGTTATGGTTAGAATTCTGGCTAGGTTTAGGGTAAATTTTAGGGCTATATTCTGAGTTAGGGTTAGGTTTAGTGTTAGGTTTAAAGCTAGTGTTAAGGCTCAGATTAGGGTTTGGTTTTTGGTTTGGTTAGGGCTATGATTAGGGCTATGGTAATATATGAATTAGTGTTGCAATTAGTGCTATTTTAGTGTTAGAATTAGGGCTAGTTCTTGTGTTACGGTCAGGTTTAGGGTTAGGGTGATGTTTAGAGCAAGTGTTATTGTTAGGGTTAGTTTCAGGTTAATGAAATATGTTAATGAAATAATGAATTTTAGGGTTAGGGTTAGAACTTGAATTAGGGCTAAAGTTAGTACTAGTTTAACATTTAGGGTTTGGTTTAGGTTAAGGTTTAGGGGTTTAGATTGATTTAGTTTTAAGGCTAGGGCTACGGTTATGGCTAGATTATGGTTTAGTATCAGAGTTAGGGCTAGTGTTAGGTAGAGGTTTAGGATTAGTGTTAGGGTTAGATTTTGTGTTAGGGTTAGATCTAGGGTTAGGGCCAGGGCTAAGTTTAGGGAGAGGGATTAGGGTTATGGTAACGAATATGGTTAGAACTAGGGATATGGCTAGGTCAAGAATTAGATTTAGTCATAGTAGTAGTCTTAAGATTAAGGTTAGAGTTAGGACTAAATTAGGGCTAGGATTAGGGCTAGGGTTAGGGCTAGAGTTAGGGCTAAATTGGGGCTTAGGATTAGGGCTAGGGTTAGTGTTAGAGTTAGGGCTAAATTAGTGCTAAAATTAGGGCTGGAATTAGGATTAGGGTTAGAGCTAAATTAGTGTTTAGGATTAGGGCTAGGGTTAGTTTTAGTGTTAGGGCTACATTAGGGCTAGTATTAAGGCTATGGTTAGTGTTAGGGTTAGACTAAGTGGTTGGGCTAGAGTTAGGGTTAGCATTGGTGTTAAGGTTAAGTTTAGGGGAATGGGTGGGGTTACAGCTAGATTTAGGGATAGGGTGAGGATTAGAACTAGGATTAGGCCTAGGGTTATGTTTCAGTTTAGGATTAGGATAGGTTTAGGGCTAGGTTAAGGGCTAGAGTTTCTGTTAGGGTTATGGCTAGGACCAGGTCTAGGGCTAATATCAGGTCTAGTTTAATGTTAAAAATAATTTTAGGGTTAGGTTTTTGCCAGGTCTATATAAGAGTTAGGTTTAGGTTAAAGGTCAGCTTTATGGCTAGGGTTATTATTAGGGTCATGGTCAGGGTCAGGATTAGCATTTGGTTTAGCTAAAGGCTTAGGGTTAAGGCTCAAGTTAGCATTAGGTTTAGGTTTAGGATTAGGGTAATGGATAGGGTTTAGTTTACATTTAAGTTAAGGATTAGGGTAATGGATGAGTTAGGTTTAGCAATTGGGGTAGGGTTACCATTAGGGTTAGGGTTATGTTTAGTGTAATAGATAGGTTTAGAGCTAGGGTTAGGGCTAGGTTATGGTTTGGATTAAGTCTAGGATTAGGGTTAGGTTTAGGGATAGGGCTAGGGTTTGATTTGATGTAAGTTTTAGGGTTAGGGTAAGTGTTAGGTTTAGGGCTAGGATTATGGTTAAGTTAGGGTAAGGGTTAGTGTTTGAGCTATAGTTAGTGCTAGGGTGAGGGTTAGGTTTAGGTTTAGGTCTAGGTTAACTTTTATGGTTAGAGTTAGGTTTAGTGTTAGGGATGGGGTTTTAATTAGGGTTAGGGTTAGGGTTAGGGTAATGGATATGGTTAGAGCTAAAGTTCAGGCTAGGGTTAATGTTAGAATTAGAGATAGGGTTAGGGATAGGATTTAGGATAGAGCTGGGGTTCTGTTTAGTGTACAGGTTAGACTTTGAGTTAGGGTTAGGTCTAAGGCGAGGCTTATGTTAGGGCTAGGTTTAGGCTAAAGGTTATGCTTAGAGCTAAGTTTAGGCCTAGGATTAGGGCTAGGTTTTATGTTAGGTTTAGGGCTAGGTTTAGAACTATGGTTAATGTAAGAGCTAGGGTTAGGTTTAGGGCTAATTTTATGGTTTGGGTTATGGCTAGGTATAGAGTTAGGTCTGGATTTTGAGTTAGTGTCATGTTTAAAGCTGAGTTCAGTGTTAAAATTAGGGTCAGTTTTGGGGATAGGGTTAGGGTTAGGGTTAGGTTTAGAGACAGAATTAGGGCTAGGTTTAGGTCTAGGAGTAGGGTAAGTGTTTGGTTTAGGTTAGGGGTTATTGTTAGTGCTAGTGCTAGGTTTTTGTTTAGGTCTAGTGCTAGAGTTATAGCTATATTTAGAATTAGCTTTGGGTCTAGGTCTAGTGTTAGGCTTACGTATAAGTATAGGTTTACCAATAGGGCTAGTGTTAAGGTTGTGTTTAGGGTTAGGGTTAAGTTTAGACCTAGGGTTATTGTTAGGGTCAGATGAGGGTTAGGGTTAGGTTTAGAGGTAGAATGAAGGCTAGGGTTATGACTAGTATTATGGTTAGATTTTAAGTTAGGATAAGGATTACGACTAGGACTAGGGTTAGCATTTGGGTTAGAGTTTGGCTTAGTGTAAGGAATAGGGTTAGAGTTAGGCTTAGGGATAGTGTTAGGGTTAGGGTTAGGGCTAGTATTATGGTTAAAACTAGGGTTTGGGCTCGGATTAGGTGTAGAATTTGTGTTAGGGTTAGGGCTACGGTTAGAACAATGACTAAACTACTAACTAGGGTTATGATTAAGGCTAATTTTAGGATTAGGTTAACGCTAGATATAGTGTTAGGGTCAATTTTAAGTTAGGGTGATGTTTAGAGCTCAGTATCAGGGTCAGGGTTAGTTTTAGAGTCAGTTTTAGGGTAAGTAGTACAGTTAGGGTTTGATTTATGTTAAAGGTTAAGATTAGGGCTGTGGCTTGGTTTTGGTTTATGGCTAGGGATAGGGATAGGGCACATTTTATAATTAGCGTTATGGTTGGGGGTAGTGTTAGGGTTTGGTTTAGGCTTATTGTTACAGTTAAATTTAGACTTAGGTTTAAATTTAGATTTAGGCTTAGATCTAGGATTAGGATTAAGGCTAAGGATAGAACTAGGGTTAGGGCTAGGGCAAGAGTTAGTCTTATGGCTAGGTTTAGGGTTAGGATAGGATTAAATAAAGGCTAGGATTAGCACTAGGCTTTGTGTTAGGCCTAGGTTAAGGGTGCTGGTTAGGGTTAGGTTTAGGGTTATGGTTAGTTTTGGGGTATACCATGAGGTTATAGGTATTTTTAGGGCTAGGGTGAGGAATAGAATTAGGGTTAGGTCTCGGGTTATAGTTCGGGCTAGGTTTAAGCCTAGGTTTAGGGCTAGGATTATGGCTACGTCTAATTTCAGGTCTAGTGTTACAGTTCAAAATAGTTTTAGGTTCAGGTTTATGGTTAAATGTAGTGTTAGAGTTAGGTTTATGGTTAGGTTAATTTTAGAGCTAAGCGTACTCTTAGGGTAAGGGTCGCGATTAATGTTTTAGATAGGTTAAGGTTTAATGTTAGGTCTCCAGTTAGCATTAGAGTTAGGATTAGGGTAAAGATAGTGTTAGGTTTAGGGTAATGGATAGGATTAGGATTAGGGATATGGTTAGGTTTAGGCCCAGGTTTACCATTAGGGTTAGGGTTATGGTTAAGGTAATGGATAGGGTTAGAGATAGGGGTACAGCTTGGGTTATTGTTACAATTATTGATAGGGTTAGGCTTAGGGTTTGGGTTAGGGTTAAATCTAGGATTACAGCTAGGGTTATAGTTACGATTAGTGATAGTTAGGGTTAGGGGTAAGTCTAGGGATAGTGCTAGGAATAAGGCTAGGTTTTGAGTTAATTCAAGGCTAGGTTTAGGGTAATGGCTAATGTAAGTACCTGGGTTGTGATTAGGGCTAATTTTAGTGTTAGGGTTAGGGCTAGGTCTATTGTTAGCTTTAGGAATGGGGTTAGGGTGATTTTAGAGCTAGGGTTAGTGTTAAGGTCAGAGTCAGGTTCAGGGTTAGTTTAAGCGTTTGGCTTAAACTCTAATTATGGCTAGAGTTATGGCTAAGTGTAGGGTTAGGGTTTAGTTTTTATTAAGGGTTATTGTTAGGTCTATGGCTTGGTTTTGTTTTAGGGCTAGCATTAGAGCTAGTTTTAGGATTAGCCTTAGGGTTAGGGCTAGTGTTAGGTTTAGGTTTAGGCTAAGGGTTAGGGTTAGATTTAGAGTTAGGGTTAGATCTAGGGTTGCTGCTAGGGCTATCAATAGGGCTAGTGTTAGACCTATGGGTTGGGCTAGGATTAGGGTTCCAGTAAAGTATAGGGTTAGAACGTGTGTTAGGACTAATGTGATAGTTAGAGTTAGTCTTTGGGCTAGGTTTAGGGTTAAGGTTAGGGATAGGGCTAAATTAGATCTAAGATTAGGGCTAGGGTTAGTGTTAGCATTAGGCCTAGGGTTATGGTTAGGGTTAAAATTAAGGTTATGTTTAGAACTAGGATAAGGGCCTGGGGTTGTGTTAGGGTTAGGGTTAGTATCATGGCTGAGGCTAATATCAGGTCTAAGGTTATGCTTAGGGATAGTTTTGGTGTTAGTTTTATGGCTAGGTCTAGTGTAAGGGCTAGTTATAGAGTAAGAGTGAGTTTTAGAGCTAGGGTATTATTAGGGTCAGTGTCAGTGTCAGGGTTTTGTTTAGGTTTTAGTTTAGGTTTAGGGCTCGAAATATCATTAGTGTTAGGGTTATTATAATGCTTGGATTAGGTCTAGAGTTCAGGTGAGGTTCAGGGTAATTGATAAGCTTGGGGATAGTAATACATTTAGAGTTAGGCCTAGGGTTAGCATTAGGATAAGGGTTATGTTTAGGTTAATGATACAGTTAGACTTAAGGTTAGAGTTAGGGTTATGGTTAGAATTAGGTCTGGATTTAGAGTTAGGGTGAGGGTTAGAACTAGGGTTAAGTTAATGTTATATTTAGTGTAAGGGTTAGGTTCTGAGCTATGGTTAGGTTTAGGCTGAGTGTTATATTCAGGATTAGGTCTAAAAATAGGATTACGGTAGGTTTTGCGTTAGGGTTATGGTTAGGATTAGACCTAGGATGAATGGTAATGTCAGTAAAAAGGTCAGGGTTAGTGTTAGGGTTTTGGATAGGTTTAGATCTAGAAGGAGAGCAAGGGTACGGGCTATTAATATGGTTAGTGTTTTGGTTGGCCTAAGGATTAGGTATAGGTCTACGGTGACCCTTAGGTTTAAGGTTTGGCTTAAGTGAGGGATTGGTTTAGAGCTAGGGTTAGGGCTATGGTTATGGTTAGAGTTAGGGTTAAAACTAGGTTTAGGGCTTGTATTAGGCCTAGGTTTTGCATTAGGGTTAGGGCTAGGGTTAGGGCAATGCCTAATGTAAGAACTAGGGTTACCATTAGGGTTAGTTTTAGTGTTAGGATATTGCTTAGGTTTAGTGTTAGGGTTAGCTTTACGGTTAGGGTGATATTTTTAGCTAGGGTTCCTGTTAAAATAGGAATCAGGGTCAGGCTTAGTTTTAGGGTTAGAGTTAGAAATCTAATTAGGGCTAGGGTTACTTTTAGGGTTCAGTTTAAGGTGAGGGCAGTGTTTAGAGCTAGGGTGAGTGTTAGGATATGAGTCGGCATCAGGGTTGGTTTTAAGGTTAGGGTTAGGTCACGAATTAGGGCTCAGAGTGGGTCTAGTAGTAGTGTTAGGATTTGGTTTAAGTTAAGGTTTAGGGTTAGGGCTAACGCTTGGTTTTGTTTTAGTCCTATGGTTAGGGTATTGCTAGTGTTAGTGTTAGGCTTAGGCTTAGTGTTAGGGTTTAATTTTGAATTACGGGTAGACCTAGGGTTAGGGCTAGAACTAAGGATAGGGCAAGGGTTATGGCTAGGTTTAGGGTTATGGTAAGGGATAGGGTTAGAACTAGGGATAGGGTTGGGTGAGAGTTAGTCTTTGGGCTAGGGTTAGGATTAGGGTTAGAGATAGAGCTAAATTAGGGCTAGGATTAGGGCTAGGTTTAGTGTTTAGTTTAAGCCTAGGGTTATGGTTAGGGTTAGGATTAGGGTTAGGGTTAGGGTTAGAGTTTAGAGTTAGCATTTAGAGTTGTGGTTTAACGTTAGGCAAAGTGTTTGGTAATGAATGGCTTTATAGCTATGTTTAGAGGTAGGATGAGGGTAATAATTAGATTTAGGGCTGTGGTTAGTGTCAGGGTTATGATTAATCCTAGGTTTAGGGCTAGGATGAGGACTAGGGTTTTTTGTTTTTTTTTAGTGTTAGGTCTAGAATTAGTACTAGAGCTAATTTCAGGTCCAGAATTATGGTTAAAGATAGATTTAGGATTAGGATTATGGATTCATCTAGTGTAAGGTTTAGGTTTAGGGTTAGCATCAGGTTTAGAGCTAGGGGTATTATTAGGGTCAAGTTCTGGGTTAGGGTTTGGGATAGGTTAAGGTTTAAAGTTAGGGCTTGAATTATTATTAGGGTTATGGTTATAGTTATGGTAATGGATAGAGTTAAAAATCAGTTTAGGGCTAGGGTTATGGTTGTGATTAATGCTAGGTTTTTTAGTGTTCTAGGGCCAGGTTTACTGTTAGGTTTAGGTTTAGTTTTAGGGTGATGTTTAGACCTCGGGTTAGTTTTATGGTCAGAGTAAGGGTCAGAGTTAGTTTTAGGGTTTGGCTTAAAACTCGAATTAGTTCTCGGGTTAGGGCTAGGTTTCAGGTTAGAGCATGGTTTAGGTTAAGGTTTAGGGTTAGAGCTTTGGAGCGGTTTGGTTTTAGGGCTACGATTAGGGTTAGTGACATTTTAGTATTAGTGTTAGGGTTAGGGCTACTGTTAAAATTAGGCTTAGACTTCAGCTTACGGTTAAATTTAGAGTTAGGTATTTATCTTAGGTTAGGGCTAGGGCTAAGGATTAGGCAAGTGTTAGGACTAGGATTTAGGATAGGGTTAGGTTTATGGGAAGGGATAGGATTAGAATGAGTGTAGGGCCAGTGTGAGAGTTAGAGTTATTTTTAGGGCTAGGGTTAGGGTTAGTGTCTTGGAAAGGGCTAAATTATGGCTAGGGTTAGTGTTAGGGCTAGGGTTAGAGATAGTTTTATAATTAGCATCAGGGTTAGGGCTATTTTTAGGCTTAGGCATCAAGTTAGGGTTAGATTTACAGTTAGGTTTTGATCTAGTGTTAAAGCTAGGGCTAAGGATAGGGCAATGTGATGAAAAGGTTTAGGGTTAGAGTTAGGGTTATGTTTAGGGTAAGGAATGTGCTTTTAGCTAGGTTTAGGGCTATGTCAAAGGTTAGTATTAGGGTTAGGGCTAGAGTTAGGGTTAGTTTATGATTAAGGCTAGGTTTATGGCTAGGATGCGGTTTAGGATTTGTGTTAGGGTTAGGGATCATATTAAGGCTAGGGTAATGTCAGGTCTAGGATTATAGTTAGGGCTAGATTTAGTGTTAGGTTCATGGCTTGGTCCAGTGTAAGGATTAGGTTTAGGGTAAGATTCAGGTTTATATCTAGGGTTATTTTTAGAATAAGACTCAGGGTTAGGGTTTGGGTTAGGTTAGGGTTTATTTTTAGGGTAATGACAGAATTAGTTTTAGGGTTTAGGTTTGGTTTAGTGTAATGGATAGGGTTAGGGTTAGGCCTAGGGTTGGCTTAAGTGTTAGGGTTATTGTTAGGGTAATGGATAGGTTTAGACCTAAGGTTAGGGCTAGGGTTATGTATAGGATCAGGGCTAGTTTTGGGTTAGGGTTAGGTTTAAGTATAGGGTTGACACTAGGTTTGCTATTTGGTTTAAAGCTAGGTTTTGGGTTAGGTTAGGGCTAGGGTTAAGGTTATGGCTAATGTATGAAGTAGGATTATGATTAGTGCTAGTTATAGGGTTAGGGTTAGGGCTTCGTCTAGTGTTAGGTTGAGGTTTACGGTGATGATGATGTTTAGAGCCAGGGTTAGTGTTAGGGTAAGAGTCAGGGTCAGGATTAGTTTTCGGGTTAGGGTTAGGTCTAAAATTAGGATATGGTTAGGGCTAGGTGTAGGGTTAGGTTTTAGTTTAGGATAAGGTTTACGGTTACGGCTGTGGCTCAGTTTTGTTTTAGGGTTAGGGCTAGTGTTACTGCTAGTTTTAAGATTAACATTAGCGTTAGGGCTAGTGTGAGGTTTAGGTTTAGGCTTAGGTTTAGGGATAGATTTGGAATTAGGGTTAGATATAGGGTTTTGGCCAAGGCCATGAATAGGGCTAGGATTAGACCAAGGGTTAGAGCTAGGATTAGTGTTCTAGTAAGGGAAAGATTTGGAACTAGAGTTAGATTAGGGTGAGAGTTAGAGTTAGTCTTTGAGCTAGGGTTATGGTTAGGGTTAGGAATAGGGCTGAATTAGAGCTTAGATTAGGGCTAGGGTTAGTGTTAGGTTTGGGCCTAGCATTTGGGTTAGGGAAAAAAAAATAAGGCTATGTTTAGGGCTAGGATAAGGGCTAGGGTTTGTGTTAGGGTTAGGGCTAGGATTATGGCTAAGGTTAATATCACGTCTAGGTTTAAGGTTAGGAATAGTTTTAGGGTTAGGTTTATGGCTAGGTCTAGTGTAAGGTTAGGTAGGGTAAAAGTCAGGTTTATAGCTAGGGGAATTATTAGTGTCATGGTTAGTATTAGGGTTTGGTTTAGTTTTCAGGTTAGGGTTAGGGCTCGAATTGGCATTCGGTTTAGGGTTAGTGTAATAATTGGATTAGGTTTAGGGTTCAGGTTAGGTTAGGGTAATTGATAGGTTTTGGGACAGCGATAGGGTTAGGGTTAAGCCTAGAGTTAGCATTATGGTAAGGGTTATGTTTAGGGTAATGGATACAGTTAGAGTTAAGATTAGGGCTAGGTTTATTGTTAAAATTAGGTCTTGTGTTAGAGTTAAGTTGAGGGTTATAACTAGAATTAGATTTAGGGTTATGTTTAGCATAAGGGTTTGGTTCTTAGCTATTGTTAATGCTAGGCTAAGAGTTAGGTTCAGAGTTATGTCTAGGGATAGGATTATGGTAAATTTTGGGTTAGGGTTGAGGTTAGGGTTAGACCTAGGTTTAGTGTTAGGGTCAGAATAAGGATCAGGGTTAAGGTTAGGGTTTGGAATAGTGTTAGAGCTAAAACAAAGCCTAGGTTTAGGACTATTAGTAGAGTTAGGGTTTGGGTTAGTCTAAAGACTAGAGATAGGTCTAGGGTTACTCTTAGGATTAGGGTTTCACTTAGTGTAAGAGATTGATTTGGATCTAGGTTTAGGGCTATGGTCAGGGTTAGAGTTAGAGTTAAAGTAGGTTTAGCGCTCGTTTTAGGACTAGTTTTAGTGTTAGGGTTAGGGCTAGGATTAGGGCAACAGCTAATATAAGAACTAGGGTTACCATTAGGGTTAGTTTTAGGGTTAGAGTTAGGGGTAGTTTGAGTGCTAGGGTTAGGTTTAAGGTTAAGGTGATATTTATACCTACAGTTCTTCTTAGGATAGGAGTCAGGGTCAGGGTTAGTTTAAGGGTTTGCATTAAAACTCGAATTAGGTCTATTGTTAATGTTAGTGTTCAGTTTGAGTTTAGGGAAGTGTTTAGATCTAGGGTGAGTTTTAGGATATGAGTCAGGGTCAGGATTATTTTTAAGGTGAGGCTTAGGACTCAAATTAGGGATAGGTTTAGGTCTAAGTGCAGTGTTAGTGTTTCATTTAAGTTAAGGTTTAGGGTTAGGGCTATTTCTAGGTTTTGGTTTACTACTAGGATTGGGTTAGGGCTAGTTTCACAATTATCATTAGGGTTAGGGCTAGTGTTAGTGTTAGGCTTATGCTTAGGTTTAAGGTTAGATTTAGAGTTATGGTTAGGTCTGGGACTAACTTTAGGGCAAGTGTTAGGGCTAGTGTTAGGTATATGGTAGCAGAAAGGGATAGAAATAGGGCTAGGACAAGAGTTAAAGTTAGTCTTAGGGCTAGGGTTAGGATTGGGTTAGAGATAGAGCTAAATTATGGCTAGGATTAGGGGTAGGTTTTGTGTTTAGCTTAAGCCTAGGGTTAGGGTTAGGGTTAGGTTTAAATTTAGAGTAAGGGATGACATTATAGCTAGGTTTAGTGGTAGGGTGAGGGTTAGTATTATGATTAGGTGTAGGACTAGAGATAGGGTTATGATTAAGTCTAGGTTTAGGAAAAAATGAGGGCTAGGTGTGTTTTTAGGGTTAGGTCTAGGATTAGGGCTAGGGCTACTTTCAGGTTCAGAATTATGGTTAAAGATAGTTTTAGGGTTAGGTCTATGGCTAAGTCTAGGCTAAGGGTTAGGTGTTGGGTTATGGTCAAGTTTAGAGATAGGGGTATTATTAGGGTCAAGGTCTGGGTTAGGGTTTGAGATAGGTTAAGGTTTCAATTTTGGGCTTGAATTAGTTTTAGGATTAGGATTAGGGTAATGATAGGGTTAGATTTAGGATTCAGGTTAGGTTTATGGTAATGGAAGTGTCAGGATTCAGGATAGGGTTAGGTTTATACTTAGGGTTATCATTATTGTTTGGGTTATGGTTTTGTTAATGGATAGAGTTAGAGATCAGTTTAAGGCTAAAGTTATGTTTACAATTAGGGCTAGAGTTAGGGTTAGATTAGGTTTAAAGCTAGCATTCAGGCTCTGATTAGGGCTAGGTTTTGGGTTATGATAGGGAAAGTGTTAGGTTTCCAGCTAATGTAAGTACTAGGTTCAAAATTAGGGCTAGTTTTAGGGTTTTAGTGCTAGGTTTAGTCTTAGGGTTAGGTTTACTGTTAGGGTGATGTTTAGAGCTAGAAGTGTAAGGTCAGTGTCAGGTTCAGGGTTAGTTTTAGGGTTCAGCTTCCAACTCAAATAAGTCTAGGTTTAGGTCTAGGTGTAAGCTTAGGGTTTGGATTAGGTTAATGTTTAGGGTTAGAGCTATGGCTCGGTTTTGTTTTACGGCTCATTTTAGGATAGGTGTTAGGTTTGGGCTAGTTTTAGGTATAGGCTTAGGCTTCAGGTTGAGGCTAGTTTTAGAGTTACATTTTGCCTAAGGATAGTGCTAGGGATAAGGATAGGGAAAGGGTTAACACTATGGTTATGGCTAGGGTTAGGGTTATGGTAAGGGATAGAGTTAGAATGAGTGATAGGGCTAGTATGAGAGAATTAGTCTTAAGGCTAAGGTTAGGGTTAGGTTTAGGGATGGGGCTAAATTATGGCTAGAGTTATGTTAGGGCTAGGTTTAGGGCCTGTTTTAGGATTAGGCTTAGGCATCGAGTTAGGGTTAGATTTAGAGTTAGATTTTGATCTAGGGTTAGTGCTAGGGCTAAGGATAAGGCAAGGGTTACCACTATGGTTAGGGTTAGAGTTAGGGTTTAATTTAGGGTAAGGGATATGGTTATAGCTGGGCTTAGGGCAAGGGCAAGTGTTAGTATTAGGGTTAAAACTAGGGTTAGGGTTAGAGTTATCATTAAGGCTATGTTTAGCTCTATGATGAGGACTAGGATTTGTTTTAGGGTTAGGGACAGTATTAGGGCTATGGCTAATGTCAGGTCTAGGGTTACAGTTAGAGATAGATATAGTGTTAGGTTTATGGCTTGGTCCAGTGTAAGGGTTGGGTTTTTGGTTAAGGTCAGGTTTAGATCTTGGGTTACTTTTAGAATCAGTGTCAGAATTAGGGTTTGGGTTAATTTAGTGTTTAGGTGCAGGGCTATAATTAGTGTTAGATTTAGGGTTAGGGAAATGACAGGTTAGGTTTAGGGTTTAGGTTTGGTTTAGTGTAATGTATAGGATTAGGGTTAGTCCTAGGGTTATCAGAAGGGTTAGTGTTATCATTTGCATAATAGATAGGGTTAGCCTTAAGTGTAGGGCTAGGGTTATGTATAGGATTAGGGCTAGTGTTTGGGTTAGGGTTAGGTTTAAATTTAGGTTTAAAGTGAGAATTAGGACTAAGATTAAGGCTAGGTTTTGGGTGAGGTGAGGGCTAGGGTTAATGTATGAAGTTGGTTTATGATTACAGCTAGTTATAGTTTTAGATTTAGGTCTAGGTCTAATGTTAAAGTTAGGTTTACGGTGATGATGAAGTTTAGAGCCAGGGTTAGTGTTAGGGTCAGAGTCAGGGTCAGGGTTAGTTTTGGGGTTAGGTTTAGACTATAATTTGTGATAGGATTAGGGCTACATGTACGGTTAGGATTTGATTTAGGTTAAGGGTTAAGGTTAGGGCCATGACTTGGTTTTGTTTTAGGGCTAGGGGTAGGGTTAGAGCTAGTTTTATGATTTGTCTTATGGTTAGGGCTAGTGTATGCGTGAGATTTAGGTTTAGGTTAAGGATTAGGGATAAGAGTAGAGTTATGGTTTGGTTTATTCTTAGGGTTAGGGTTAAATTTAGAGTTAGGTTTAGATCTAGGTTTTGTGATAGGGCTAGGGTAGGGCTAGATTTAGGGCTAGGTATGTGGTGATGGTAAGGGATAGGGTTAGAACTAGGTATAGGGCTAGTGTAAGTGTTAGAGTTAGTCTTAGGGCTAGGGTTAGGGTTAGGGATAGGGCTAAATTAGGGCTTGGATTAGGGCTAGAGTTATTTTTAGGATTAGGCCTAGGGTTAGGTCTAGGGTTAGTTTAAGGTTTAAAGTTAGGTTAAGTTTAGGTTAAGGGATGAAAATATAGCTAGTTTTAGGACTAGGGTAAGAATTAGGGTTAAGGTTAGGGTTAACATTAGGGTTAGGGTTATGTTTAAGGTGAGGTTCATGGCTAGGATGTGGGCTAACTTTCATATTAAATTTAGGACTAGGATTTGAGCTAGGGCTAATATCAGGTCTAGGATACTGTTAGTGATAGTTTTAGGGTTAGATTTATGGCTAGGTCTATTGTAAATGTTAGGTTTCTTGTTAGGGTCAGATTTAGAGTTATGGGTATTATTAGAGTCAGGGTCAAGTTTAGGGTTGAGGGTAGGTTAAGGTATATGTTTAGGGCTCAAATTAGTCTTATATTTAAAAATCGGGTAATGACACATTTAGGTTTAGGGTTCAGGTTAGGTTTAGATTAATAGATTGCATTAAGGCTAGTGCTAGGATTAGGGTTCCACCTAGGGTTAGCATAAGGTTTATAGTTAACTTAGGGTAATGAATAGGTTTAGAGCTAGGGTTAGGGCTTGGGTTATGGTTAGGATTAGGTCTGGGGTTAGGCTTAGGGTTATAGTTAAGGCTAGGGTTATTGTTAGGGTTGAAGCTAAGGTAGGGCTTGGATTAGGGCTAGGTTTTGTGATAGGTTAGGGCTATGGCTAATGTAAGAACTAGTGTAATGATTAAAACTAGTTTATGATTAAAGTTAGGGCTAGGTGTAGTTTTAGGGTTAGTTTTATGGTTAGGGTGAAGTTTAGAGCTAGGGTTAGTGTTAGTGTCAGGGACAGTGTTCGGGTAGGGTAATGGTTAGGGTTAAAGACATAATTAGGACTAGGGTAAGGTTTAGAGGTAGGGTTAGAGTTTGTGTTAGGTTAAGGGTTATTGTTAGGGATAGGTATAGTTTTTCTTTAGGTCTAGAGCTATAGATATGGCTAGATTTAAGATTAGGTTTAGGTCTAGGGCTAGTGTTAGTGTTAGGTTTAGGTATAAGTTTACCAGTAGGGCTAGTATTAGGGTTCGGTTTAGGGTCAAGTTTAGGTTTAGAGCTAAGATTAGTGTTAGGTTCAGGATAATGGTCAGGGATAGGGTTAGGGTTTGGGTTATGGTTAGATCTAGAATGAAGGCTACGGGTAGGACTCATTATAGAGTTAGCTTTTGGTTAGGCTAAGGATTAGTGCTAAGAATACAGTTAGCATTAGGGTGAGGGTTTGGCCTAGGGTAAGTGATAAGGTTAGAGCTAAGGTTAGGACTAGGGTTAGAGTTAGGTTTAGGGCTAAAGCTCATATTAGGGCTTGGATTAGGGCTAATTTTGTATTAGGGTTAGTGCTAATGTAATGGTTATGGGTATTGTAAGAAATAGGGTTACGATTAGGGTAAGTTGTAAGGTTAAGTTTAGGTCTAGGCCTAGAGTTAGGGTTAGGTTTAAGGTTAGGGTGATGTTTAGAGCTAGGTTTAGTGTTTGGATATGAGTCAGGGTCATGGTTAGGTTTAGGGTTAGGGGTAGGTTTAAAATTAGGTATAGGGTTAGGGCTGGTGTAGGTTTAGGGTTTGGTCTAGGGTAAGGGTTAGTGTTAGGGGTATGACTCAGTTTTGTTTTAGGGATAGGGCTTGAGTTAGGGCTAATTTTAGGAATAGCATTAGGGTTAGAGGTAATTTCAGGGTTAGGCTCAGGCCTCAGGTTAGGGTTAGTTTTAGAGACAGGTTAGTGCTAGTGCTAAGGATTATGATTAGGGTTAGGGCTTGGGTTAGGGTTACGGTAAGGGATAGGGTTAGTTTTAGAGAGAGGTTTCAATCTAGAATTAGTGCTAGGGCAAGTGTTATGACTAGGGTTAAGGCTTGGGTTAGGGTTATGGTAAGGTATAGTGTTAGAAGTAGGGATAGGTCTTTTGTGAAAATTATAGTTAGTCTTAATTATAGGGTAAGGGTTTGGGTTAGGAATAGGGCTATATTAGGGCTAGGATTAGGGCTAGGTTTAATATTAGGGTTAGGGCTAGAGTTAGGGTTATGATTATGGTTAGGGCTAGAGTTAGGGTTAGTTTAAGGGTTGGGGTTTAAGCTACGGATAGGGCTAGGGGAGTTTTGAGGTTTAGTGTTAGGTCTAGTTTAGGGTTATGGTTATTGTTAGGGTTAGGTTTGGGGTTAGGGCTAGGGTTTTCATTAGGTTTAGGATTAGTTTTAGAGTAATGTATTGGATTAGATGTAAGATTAGGTTTAGGGTTAAGTTTAGGTTTTGTAAATTTATTTTAGGTTTTTAAATTTAGGTTCAGGTATAGGTTTAGTTTTGATTTATGTGGAGGTTTAGGGTTGTTTACGGCAAGTGTTAGGTTTAGGGTTAAGTCGAGGGTTAGGTTTATGATTAGGGTTAGGGATAGGGTTAGGTTTAGGGCTAGGGTTATTATTACGTTTAATTTTAGGTTTAGGGTAATGTTAGGTTTAGAGCTAGGGTTATTACTAGGGTTAAGTTTAGGATTAGGGCTAGGGTTAGGTTTATGTTTATGAATATGGCTAGGGTTATGTTTAGGCTAAGGGTTAGGCTTTGAGATAGGGTTATGTCTAAGGCGAGGGTTAGGGTTAGGGTTAGGACTACATTTAGGACTATGGTTTTGCTTAGGGTAGGATTAGGCCTCAGAATAGGGCTAGGTTTTGTGTTAGGTTTAGGCCCAGGGTTAAGGCTTTGTGTAATGTAAGATCTAGGGTTCTGATTAGAGATAGTTTTAGGGTTAGGGTTATGGCTATGTCTACTGTTAGGTTTAGGTTTTGGGTTAGGTTCAGGTTTAGAGCTAGGTTTAGTGTTAGCGTTAGTGTCAGTGTTCAGATTAGAGTTAGATTTAGTGTGAACACCAGAATTAGGACTAGGTTTAGGTCTAGGGAGAGGGTTAGTGCTCACTTTAGGTTTAGGATTATGTTAGGGCTAGGGCTCTGGTTTTATTAGGTCTAGGTCTAGAGTTATGGCTATATCTAGGATTAGGCTTAGATCTAGGGCTAGTGTTAGGAATAGGTTTAGATATAAGTTTACAGGTAGGTCTAGTTTTAGGGTATGGTTTAGGCTTAGGGTCAGATTGAGACTTCAAATTTTTGTTAGGGTAATTATTTGAGTTAGGTTTAGAGCTAGAATGAGGGCTAGGGTTAGGAGTAGTAACAGGGTTAGGGTTTGGATTAGGCTATGGATTATGAAGAGGACTAAGGTTAGCATTATGGATAGGGTTTGACTTAGGGTAAGTGATAGAGTTAGAGCTAGGATTAGGGCTAGGGTTAGGGTTAGGGTTAAGGCTAGGGATAGGTTTAGGTTTAGGTTTACATGTAGGGTTAGGACTCAGATTAGGGCTAGTTTTTTCTGTTAGGTTTAGGACTAGGGTTAGGGCTATGGCTAATATAAGATCTAAGGTTACGATTAGAGTTAGTATTTGGTCTATATCTAGTGTTAGTGCTATCTTTAGGGTTAGTGTGATATTTAGAATTAAGGTTAGTGTTAGAATAAAAGTCTGGGTCAGGGTTAATTTGGGGACTAGGACATGAATTAGAGCTAGAAGGTTATGGCTAGGTTACCATTAGGGTTTGGTTTAAGGGTGACATTTAGGTTTAGGACAATGGCTCAGTTTTGTTTAAGGGATAAGTCTAGGGTTCTGGCTATTTTTAGGATTAGCGATAATGTTACGTCTAGTGGTAGGTTGAGGATTAGGCTTAGGTTTAGGGTCAAATGTAGAGTTATGGTTAGATCCAGGGTAGGGTCTAGGGCTAGAGTTAGGGCTAAGTTTAGGACTTAGGTTAGGTTTATTGTAATGGATAGGGTTAGAACTAGATATAGGGCTAGGGGGAGAGTTAGAGTGAGTCTTAGGCCAAGGTTAGTGGGAGAGTTAAGGTTAGGGCTAAATTAGGGCTAGGATTAGTGCTAGGGTTAGTGTTAGGGTTAGACCTATGGTTAGGGCTAGAGATATGGTTAGTGTTAGGGTTAGGGTTAGTGATAGATTTAGGGGAAAGGATGGGGTTATACCTAAGTTCAGGTCTAGGGCGAGGGTTAAAATTAGAGATAAGGATAGAGTTAGGGCTTGGGTTAGGATTAAGGCTAGGTAAAAGCCTAAGATGACGACTAGTGATTGTGTTAGAGTTAGGGCTAGGATTAGGGCTGGGCCTAATGTCAGGTCTGGATTCATGGTTATGTTTAATTTTTGGTTTAGGTTATGGCTAGGTATATTGTAAATTTTAGTTTTAGGTTTAAAGCTAGGTGTATTATTAGGGCCAGGGTTCGAGTAGGGTTTGGTTTAGTTAAGATTTAGGGTTAAGGCTTGAATTAGCTGAATAGGGTTAGTGTTAGCAATAGTGTTAGGGTTAGGCCTAGGGTTAGCATTTGGGTTAGGCTTATCTTTAGGGTAATGGATAGGTTTCAAGCTAATGTTATGGCTAGGGTTAAGGTTAGAATTTGGACTAGGGTTAGGTTTAGGCCTATGGTCAGTGTCAGGGTTAAGTTTGGGGTAAGTGTTAGCATTTGATCTATGATTAGGTCTAGTGTTAGGGTTAGAGTCAGGGCTAAAGATAGGGTTAGGGTTATGTTTAGATTAAGGTTAGAGTTTGAGCTATAATTAGGGTTAGGGTGAGGTCTAGGCTTATTGTTAGTGTTACAATAAGGACTAGCTTTAGGGCTAGGATAAGGGCTATGTTTTGTGAGGTTTATATCTAGCATTAGGGTTATGGGTAATGTAAGATCTAGGGATATGGTTATGGCTAGTTTTATGGTTATGGTTATGGATAAGTCTAGTGTTCTAGTTTGGTTTTGGGTTAGGATAAGCTTTAGAGCTAGGGTTTTTTTAGGGCAATGGTCATTGTTTGGGGTAGGGTTCAGTTTAGGGTGAGGGCCAGATTTAGGACTAGTGTTGGATCTAGGCATAGAGTTATTCTTTACGGTAGGTTAACAGTTATTGTTAGAGCTAGTGCTAGGTTTTTGTTTAGGGCTAAGGCTAGATTTATGACTCTATTTAGGATTAGATTTGGTCTAGTGCTAGTGTTACTGTTAGGTTTCGGTATAGGTTTACTGATAGTGGTAGGATTAGGGTTCGCTTTATGGTTAATGTTAGGTTTACATCTGGGGTTAATGCTAGGGTCAGAATAAGGGTCAAGGTTAGAGTTAAGATTAGAGCTAGAATGAGGGCTAGGTTTAAGACTAGTAATAGAGATAGGTTTTGAGGTAGGCTAAGGATTATGGTTAGGACTAGTGTAACATTAAGTTGAGGGTTTGGCTTAGGGTAAGGGATAGGTTTAGAGGTAGAGTTAGGATTAGGGTTAGTGTTAGGGTTAGGTTTAGGGTTAAACCTAAGTTTAGGGCTTGGAATATGGCTGGGATTTGTATTCGCATTAGGGCTACAACTAATGAAAAAACTAGAATTCTGATTAGGGCTAGTTTTAGGGTTAGCATTAGGTCAATGTTTAGAGCTAGGGTTACTGTTAGGATCTGAGTAAGGGTCAGGGTTACTTTTAGTGTTAGTGTTAGGATTAAAATTATGGCTACGTAAGGGCTAGGTGTAGGGTTAGGGTTTGGTTTAGGTTAAGGGTTAGGGTTAGGGTTATTGCTCTATTTTGTTTTAGGGCTAGGTACTGTTAGGGCTAGTTTTCCAATTAGCATTAGGGTTAGGGCAAGTGTTAGAGTGAGCTTTAGGCTAAAGGTTAGGGTTAGATATAGTTTTAGGGCTAGGGTGAAAGTTAGAGCTAGCTTTGGGGCTAGGGACAGGGATAGGGTTTGGGTTATGGTAAGGGATAGGATAGGAATAGTAATAGAGTTAGGGTTTGAGGTAGGCTAAGGATTAAGTTTGGGACTAGTGTAGCATTAGAGTGAGGGTTTGGCTTAGGGAAAGAGATAGGGTTTAAGGTAGGGTTCGGGTTAGTGTTAGGTTTAAGGCTAGGGTTAGGGTTAGAGTTAAAAAATAGAGTTAGATCTTGGATTCTGGCTAGTATTTGTTTTATCATTAGGGCTATGATAAGAACTAATGATAAAGGCTAATGAAAGAACTAGGTTTCTGCTTAGGGTTAGTTTTAGTGTTAGCGTTTGGGCAATGTTTAGAACTAGGGTTATTGTTAGGGGCTGAGTCAGTGTCAGGATAATTTCTACGGTTAGGGCTAGGACTCAAATTAGGGCTAGGTTTAGGGCTAGGTGTAGCTTTAGGGTTTGGCTTAGGTTTAAGGTTAGGGTTATGGCTCAGTTTTGTTTTAGAGTTAGGGTAGATTTAGGGCTAGTTTTCCAATTAGCATTAGGGTTAGAGCTAGTGTTAGGGTGAGGTTTATACTTAATTTTAGTATTAGATCCAGGTTTAAGCATTGGGCAAAGGTTAGGGCTAATTTTTGGACTAGGGATAGGGCTAGCGTTTTGGTTATGGTAAGAAATAGGAGTAGAACTATGGATAAGGCTAGGGCGAGATTTAGAGTTATTCTTATGGATAGGGATAAGGTTAGGTTTACTGTTAGGGCTAAATTAGGGATAGGAATAGTGCTAGGGTTAGTATTAGATTTAGGCCTAGGTTTAGGGCTAGGGTTAGGTTTAGCACTAGGGTTAGGGTCAGTATGATTTTTACAGCTATGTTTAGTGCTAGGACAAGAGATAAAATTAGGGTTAGGGCTAGGGTTAAAATTAGGGTTAGTATTAAGTCTAGGCTTAGAATTAGGATTAGGTCTATGGATAGGGCTAATGTCAGGTCTGGGTTAAGGTTAGGCTAGGGTTAGGGATAGGGCTATGGCTCAGTTTAGTTTTAGATCTAGGCCTAGGTTTAGGGCTAGTTTTATGATTAGTGATAGTGTTAGGGCTAATGGTAGGGTGAAGTTTAGGCTTAGAATTATTGTGATGGTTAGATCTAGGTTAAGGGCTATGGCTAGGTTTAAGGCTAAGGTTAGGGCTATTGTTAGGGTTATGGTAATGGATAGGGTCAGAACTAGAAATAGGGCTACGGCGAGTGTTCGAGTTAGTCTTTGTGCTCGGGTTAGGGGTAGGTTTAGGTTTAGGGCTAAATTAGGGCTAGGATTAGCGCTAGGGTTTGTGTTAGGGTTAGACCTTGTGTTAAGGCTAGTGTTAGTGTTAGGGTGAGGATTAGGTTTATGGGAAGGGATAGGGTTATAGCTAGCTTTAGGTCTATGGTGAGGGTTCCAATTAGGGTTAGGAGTAAGGTTCGGGTTTGGGTTAGGATTCAGGCTAGATTTAGGGTTAAGCTGAGGGTTTGTGTTAGGGTTAGGGCTTGGATTAGGCCTAGGGCTAATGTTTGGTCTAGGTTTATGTTTAGTATTAGTTTTACTGTTAGGTTATAGCTATGTCTAGTATAAGGTTAGGTTTAGGGTAGGGGTCAGGTTTAGAGTTTTGTGTATTATTAGTATCAGGGTCCGGGTATGGTTTGGTTTAGTTTATCTTTTTGGGTTAAGGATTGAATTAGCTTTAGGGTTAGTCTTCTGGATAGGATAATGGATAGGACTAGGTTTATGGTTCCAGTTAGGTTTAGAGGAATGGATAGGGTTAGTGTTAGCGATAGAGTTATGGTTAGGCCTAGGGATAGCATTTGGGTTAGGCTTAGCTTTACGGTTATGGATAGGGTTAGAGCTAAGTTTAGGGCTAGGGTTATTGTTAGCATTAGTTTTTGGGTAACTGTAGGCATTTGAGCTAGGGTTAGGAATAGGGTGAAGATTAGGGTTTGAGTCAGGGTTAGGTTTAGGTTTAGGTTTAGGTTTAGACTAAGGATTAGGGTTTGAGCTAGGCTTAGGGCTACTGAAAGGGTTAGCATTGGGGTTAAGTCTAAGGTTATGGTTAGGGTTATGATTAAGGCTATGTTTAGTACTAGGATAAGGGTTAGGTTTTGTGTGATGTTTATGGCTAACATTAGGGCTATGGTAATGTAAGAGCTAGGAATATGGTAGTGGCTAGTGTTAGGGTCAGGGTTATGGATAAGTATAGTGTTAGGGTTAGGGTTTGGTTTATGATAAGGTTTACAGCTAGGGTTTCTATAAGGTTAAGGGTCATTGTTGGGTTAGGTTTGGTATTATGGTTAGGGCCACAATTAGGACTAGCGTTTGGTCTAGTGAAAGGTTTAATCTTTACGTTATGTTAAGGGTTATTGTTAAGGCTAGTGCTAGTTTTTTTTTGTTTTGTTTTGTTTTGTTTTGGGGGGGGCTAAGACTAGATTTATGACTATATTTATTATTAGGTTGGGTCTAGTGCTAGTTTTACTGTTAGGTTTAGGTATAGGTTTACTGGTAGGGGTAGTGTTATTGTTCAGTTTAACATTAGGGTCAGGTTTAGATCTAGGGTTAGTGTTACTGTCAGAATAAGGGTCAGGATTAGGATTAGGATTAAAGCTAAAATAAAGCCTAGGTTTAAGACTAGTAATCGAGTTAAGGTTTGGGGTAGGCTAAGGATTAAGTTTAGGAGTAGAATAGCATTAGGGAGAGGGTTTGGAATAGGGTAAGGCATAGGTTTAGAGGTACGTTTAGGTTTAGGGTTAGAGTCAGGGCTCAGATTAGAGCTAGGATTTGTGTGAGCATTAGGGCTACGTCTAGTGAAAAAAACTAGTTTTCTGTTTAGGGCTAGTTCTAGGGTTAGCATTATTGCAATGTTTAGAGCTAGGAGTACTGTTAGGATCAAACTAAGGGTCAGGGTTATTTCTATGGTTACAGTTAGGTTGCAAACTAGGGCTAAACTTAGGGATAGGTGTAAGTTTAGTGTTTGATTTAGGTTAAAGGTTAGGGTTAGGATTATGGCTCAGTTTTGTTTTAGGGCTAGGTTAGGGTTAGAGCTAGTTTTCCAATTAGCCTTAGGTTTGGGGGCTAGTATTATGGTGAGGTTTTGGCTTAAGGTTAGGGATTACAACCTGGTTTAGGACTAGGGTGATGGTTACAGTTAGGGTTGGGGCTAAGGATAAGGCTAGGTTTGGGTTATGGTAAGGGATAGGTTTTGAAGTTTGCATAGTGCTAGGGCAAAAGTTAAAGTAAGTCTTAGGGCTAGGGATAGGATTAGGTTTAGGATTAGGTATAATTTAGGGCTAGGATTAGCCCTAGGATTAGTGTTAAGTTTTGGCCTAGAGTTAGGGCTAGGTTTAGGGTTAGCATTAGTGTTAGCATAAGGTATAATGTTACAGCTAGGGCATGGGATAAAATTAGGTTTAAGGCTTCAGTTAAGGTTAGGATAAGGATTAAGCCTAGGCTTAGGGCTAGGATTAGGGGTAGAGTTTGTGTTAGGGTTGGGGCTAGGATTAGGTCTAGGGCTAATGTCAGTTCTAGGATTATGGTTAGGGATAGTTTTAGGTTTAGGTTAATGGCCAGGTATATTTTAAGGGTTATGTTGAGGGTTAGGGTCAGATTTACAGCTAGGGGTATTATTAGGGTCAGAGTAAGTGTTAGGGTATGGGTTACGTTAAGGTTTTAGGTTAGGGCTAAAATAAGCATTAGGGTTAGGGTAATGGATATGGTTAGGTTTCGGGTTCAGGTTAGGTTTAGTATAATGGACAGGGTTAGTGGTAAGGCATAGGGTTAGAGTTAGGCCCTGGGATAGAGTTTTAAAGATATGGTTCAGGTAATGGATAGGATGAGAGCTACATTTAGGACTAGGATTATTGTTAGGTTAGGGCTATGGTTAGAGTTAGGCCTAGGGTTAAAATTTGCTTAGGGTTATGGTTAGGGTAATGGATAAAATTATATCTATGTTTAGGGCTAATATTATGGTTAGGAATAGGGCTATGGTTCGTTTTAGGTTTTGGGTTAGGACAAGGCGTAGGTTTAGGTTTAGGTTTAGTTTAATTGTTAGGGCTAGGGATAGGGTTAGGGATACGATTAAATCTAGAGTTAGAGTCCAAATTAGAGCTAGGTTTTGGGTTAGGTTAGGGCTAGTGTAGGACTACAGCTAATGTAAGAACTAGGGTTACGATTAGGGCTAGTATTAGGGTTAGCATTAGGACTAGGTCTAGTGTTTATATTAGGTTTAGATTTAGGGGGATGATAGGAGATAGGGTTGATGTTAGGGTCAGAGTCAGGATCAGTGTTACTTTTACGATTAGGGATAGGACTCTTATTAGGGTGAGGGTTAAGGCTAGGTGTATGGTTAGGATTTGTGTTAGTGTTAGGGTAAGAATTAGGGATAGGGCTAATATCAGGTCTAGGGTTACGTTTAGGTTAGAGTTAGGGTTGGGGCTATGGTTCAGTTTTGTTTTAGAGCTAGGGCTAGTTTTAGGGCTAGTTTTGTGAATAGTGAGTGTGTTAGGGCTAGTAGTAAGTTGAGGTGGAATCTTATATTAATTGTTTTGGTTAGATCTAGGTTTAGGGATAGGGCTATTGTTCTTGCTAAAGTTAGGGCTAGTGTTACCGTTATGATAACAGATAGGGTTAGAACTAGAAATAGGGCTAGGGCGAGGGTTAGAGTTAGTCTTAGGGCTAGGGTTAGGGGTAGGTTTAAGGTTAGGGCTAAATTAGGGCTAGGATTAGCACTAGGGTTAGTGTTAGGGTTAGGGCTAGTTTCGGTTAGTGTTAGTGTTAGTGATAGGGCTATGTTTAGAGAAAGGGATGGGGTTATATCTAGGTTTAAGGATAGATCACGATTTAGAATTAGGTTAGGATTTGTTTAGGTTTCAGGTTTTGATTAAGTCTAGGTTTAAGTTTAGGCCTAGGGTTTGTATTAGGGCTAGGGCTAGGATTAAGTCTAGGGCTAATGAAAGGTCTAGGTTTATAGTTAGTATTAGTTTTAATGTTAGGTTATGGCTATGTCTATTGTAAGATTTAGGTGTAGGGTAAGGGTCAAGTTTAGAGCTAGGGGTATTATTAGGGTCAGGGTCTGGGTAGGGTTTGGTATAGGTTAAGATTTTTGGTTAATACTTGAATTAGCGGTGGGCTCAGATTAGGATTAGTATAATGGATAGAATTAGGTTTATGGTTCTGGTTAAGTTCAGAGTAATGTATAGGATTAGTGTTAGCAATAGGGTTATTGTTAGGCCAAGGGTAAGCATTTGGGTTAGTCTTTTCTTTAGGGTAATGGATAGAATTAGAACTAAGGTAAGCTAGGGTTAACATTAGGATTAGGGCTAGGGTGACGTTTAGGGTAAGTGTTAGAGCATGAGCTACAGTTAGGGCTAGGGAGAGGCTTAGGTTTAGATTCAGGGCTAGGGTTATGGTTAGGGTTATGGTAAGGACTAGGTTAAGGGCTAGAATAAGGCTAGGTTTGTGTGGTGTTTATGGCTAGTATTAAGGCTATAGTTTAGGGTTAGGTTTAGGGTTAGAGTTAGGGTCAGAATTAGGACTAGTGTTGGGTCTATGGATAGGGTTCATCTTGAGGTTTGGTTAAAGGTTATTTTTAGGGCTAGTGCAAAGTTTTTCTTTAGGGCCAAGGTTAGATTTATGACTATATTTTGGATTAGGTTTGGTCTCATGCTAGTGTTACTGTTAGGTTTAGGTACAGGTTTACTGGTAGGGGTAGGGGTAGGGTGCGATTCAGGGTTAGTGTGAGGTTTAGTTCTATGGTTAGTGTTAGAGTGAGAATAAGGGTTATGGTTTTGGGTAGAGTTACAGCTAGAATGAGGGCTAGAGTTAGAACCAGTAACAGAGTTGGGGATTGGGGTAGGCGAAGGATTAGAGTTAGGCCTAGGTAACATTAGGGTGAGGGTTTGGCTTAGGGAAAGGAATGGGTTTAGAGGTAGGATTAGGGTTAGGGATTGGTTTAGGCCTAGGGTTAAGGTTAGGGTTAGGGTTAGTCTTAGGGTTAAACCTAGGGTTAGAGCTTGGATTAGCACTAGGATTTGTGTTAGCTTTAGGGCTATGGCTAATGAAAAAACTTGGTTTCTGATTAGGGCTAGTTCTATGGTTAGCATTAGGGCAATGTATAAAGCTAGGGTTATTGTTAGGATCCAAGTCTGGGTCAGGGTTGCTTCTAGGGTTAGGTTTAGCACTCAAATTATGGCAAGGTTTAGGGCTAGGTTTAGGGTTATTTTTTGGTTTAGTTTAAGTGTTAGGGTTAGATATGTAGCTCAGTTTTTTAGGGCTAGGTTAGGGTTAGGGCTAGTTTTCCAATTAGCATTGCTATTATGGCTAGTGTTATGGTGAGATTTAGGCTTAAGGTTAAGGTTTGATCCAGGTTTAGGAGTAAGGCAAAGGTTAGGCCTAAGGTTTGGCTAGGGATTGGGCTAGGTTTTGGGTTATGGTAAAAGATAGATTTAGAACTAGGGATAGGGCTAGGGTGAGAGTTAGTCTTAGGGATAGGGATAGGGTTAGGTTTAGTGTTAGGGCTAAATTAGGACTAGGATTAGTTATAGGGTTAGTGTTATGTTTAGGCCTAGGTGTAGGGCTAGGGTTAAGGTTATGAACAAAACTTAATCATTAGATGAAAATGTAGACTCTTTAGGCCAATTTTCTACCCCCAAAATTAGCCAGATCAGGGTTCAACCAATTGAATCCACTGCTAAGTACTGAATAAAGAAAAGCTTGATGATCTGAGAAAAAAAAAGGTAGACTCTTAAATCTCACTAGGCATAAATAAAAGAAAAGGTAATGAAATACAACATACCCCTGTCTCTGCCTTCCACAGGGCTCCTACTGTCTTGCTATTAATCTCCTGGGCAACATTTTTGGCCATGGTTGTTAATGACCAGGGTCTGTTCATGGAATGTGCCACCATGCACTGCCTTGGATTCAAGCATTGAACACATAAGCATTATGATATTTTTAAATTTAATAGAACCTGTTTTTCATATCATCAGGCAATATACACACCTCTATGGAAGCAAGCAGACATGAAACTCTATTTTTAAAATACAGTAATGAAAAAAGAAATGCAAATCATCTCAAGGCAGAACACTGACAAACTAGAGCCTATTAGGTGACTACTGCAGTCTAATAAAGTGGAGGGTACAGAATCACATTCTATCCCACAACTATGAGGAGTGGAAGGAATAGGCTACAGGATTGGCAGTTTGGCAATATGCATCCAATGCTTAGTCATGCAAAATCCTTTATCCCAGTGACTCAATTTCCAAGAATTTAGGGTGAAGTACAAAATATAGGTCGAAATTGTTTCTGGAAGTGTACCAGGATCAGGATAATCACCACTTGCAGGATGATCATTGTATGTAGGGAAATTGCTAAATATTTTACTTGACCTAGTTCATTCTTTCAGTGACCCATTAATGAGCACTATTATCCCCAATGTACCACTGAGCAAACTCGCTTGGGAATTCAAGGAAACTTCCTGACTTACAAGGTGTCCAACATTGCATATGAACTCCAGAAGGAATCTAAACAGTTAGGAAAATGGGTCCCACTAGGTCTGTTCTTTACTTTAATGGGAAAAGTAATCTTTTTAAAATTTTAAACCATATGATATCTATAGGAAATTTTGGGGTATTATTCTTTTATCAGATTAAAATCCTTATTCTATATTAGTGCAATTTTTCTTCATTTCACATGAAAGGGTATAAAATTGTAAGTACATTTTCACAATGATCAAGATAAATATTCTTCCTATTACTCATCAAATCAGCTAATCATTCTCCTTTTTCAAAATGTTACCTTTTTCAGATTTTAAACTAATGACTGCAGCTTGTGATTTTCTTTTTAACATTTCTTTAAAATTCCAGTGAAATCTATTATAATGAACTCTCTACTTGCCTCTAATGTACTTATTTTCTTCCATCTTGACAATGTCAAATTTAATATTTTCTAAAAGTACCTTTCATTTTTTTTTAATTTGCTGTACTTTGGATTAAATCCAGGAGGCTATACTACTGAGACTCAACTTTAGCCATTTGTATTTTGAGAAAGCATCTTACTGAATTGCCCAGGTGGCCTACAGAACTGTGATGGATAGCACTTTCACAGTATTTCAGTATTTTCTCATTATTGGGTAAAGTAATTTCTAACATAGCTTTTGCTTGGAAACCACCTAAGATTTCAGATTTCTGCAAATCTTTCACCTCCTGAGAGGATAGAGTGAATCTGGATCAAAGTATAAGTGTGTGCTGTTTAAGGTTCAACCTGATTTACAACAAATAGAAAATCACAGGGCTAGGGTAAGAGAGAACAGGGACTCAGAGAGATGATCCCAGCAAGTGAGACTATGATTTCCAAGGTATCTGCCAATCCAAGTACATGTGGCCAGGAGAATTTAAAGCAACTGACAAGCTCCATAGAGAAAGAAGTACAGAACCTGAAGATCTGGAGCTATCAAAGAAAGCCTGCTCAAGTTACATTTTGAAAATTCATCACTTAGAAGTAACCAGATTGATCACACTGAGGCTGAATATTACATTTGGCAAGAGAAAAGAGTAAGCTGATCGTGGATGTAAACACTGATACAATCATTTTGGAAAACTGATTAGTCATATCTAATGACCTAGAACTTTCTACTCCCAGGTGTATCCCCAACAACAACAACAATAAAAAATGCATACTTGTGTGCATACAGACATGTGCACAAGAGTATACCTAATGGTGTTATGAGTCACAACATGACTAGAGACATCTCAAATATTCACCTGCAACAGAAGTGTTACAGTTAGTACATGGAATACTAAATAAAGCAGGAAGGGAATTAACTAAGGTATGCCTAAAACTGAATTCCAAGGGTGAGCAAAAGACAAAAAAGACTATGCACATAAGATTCTTTTTTAGCTAAAATTAACAAACAAGCATCACTAAGCTATACTGACAGAAATGGAGGTAGTATTGTATTTGTTGGTTGGTGATTGAAGGGGACAAACTAACCAAGAATGATAAAGGTAAAATATTATAATCTGTTAAATATAAGAACCCAGGGCTGGTATTGTGGCTCAGTGGTAGAGCACTTACCTCACAGTGTGAAACACTGTATTTGATCCTCAGCATCACATAAAAATAAATAAAATAAATTTATTTTGTCCATATACAACTACAAAAAAATTTAAAAAGAATACAATATTTTTATAAACAAATGAGAAAATAAAGCATGAATAGTCGTGTTGTCCCTTACAACAGAATACAGGATGAAAGTTGGAAGCAGAAAAAAAATATCATCTTGTGGTAAACATAGTTATAGTTAGTAGCAGTTGTTTCAGGCAAGAGTCAATGAATGCTGAAAATGAGAGAAACTTTAATGAGAAATGAAGATTTGCATTGCCTTAAATTGTCTTCCCTCAGAAAACACCAGAAGAGAGAAAAACACTTCAGTAAAATCTACCAGTCCTCCTCTCATCAAGTGGACAAAATAAAAATTACCATTTAAATAAAAATCCTGTGTTTCCTAGTATGAGGATTGAGAAAAACCAATCACCATGTCTATGGTATACTGCAAGAATGCATGACTTGAATCTAATTATGAGGAAATGAGCAATTTCAAACTGAGAGACACTCTACAAAATAACTGGCCAAGGGGCTGTGATTGTAGCTCAGCCCCCTGGAACACTTATTGAGTACATATGAGGCACTGGGTTCTATCCTTAGCAGAACGTGTAAACAAAGGTATTGTGTCTAGATACAACCCCCCAAAAATAATATAAAATATATGTCTGTCCTTAATAAGACTGTTAAAAAATAACTGGCTAGCATACTTCCAAAATATCAAACCATAAATATAAAGACAGACCAAAGAAAATTTCCGATGAAAAATGCCCTCAAGAATAGAAGTTCAGTGGTTTAGACACAGGAGAATGAAGGGAAGGGAGGGAAAATAGGACAGTGGAAAGAATTTGTCATAACTTTAATATATACATATATGAACACACCACGGTGCATCTCACCATCATTAATATCCACATTACTGGGATTCTAATTATAAAAATATATTTTATATTTGCATAAACATATCAAAATAGATTCTACTGTCATGTAAAACTAAAGTGAATAAGAATAAAAAACAGTTTGAAAATGTCATTTGGAATCAATCATATTTTATAAGCTGATGAGCTTGATTTTTTTTTGTCTTACAACTAAAATTCTAGAATGTGAGCTCTGAAATGTGTGATTATGTATTTATGCATGTTACATAGGCATACATGGTGTGTGTTGTTTCTTCCTTCCTTTAAGGAATTCTATTCAAATCAGCTTACAGATTAATGAATAGTAACATAAATTAAAACTGTCAAGATTAATTACCCTAAATACCATTTGAGCTTAAATGACTTAAATAAGCATTTAATAAATCAGCTGGGAAAAAACCAAACCACCTTCAGAAGAACTAAGAAAACCAGCTGAGAGATCCCAGCACCTGACCATAGCATCACAGGATGCACTGGAGAGATGGAAGGACAGCTGTGCATCACCCACATCACCTCTCTCCAACCCTGGGCAGCACAGAAAAGATGCTGTCTGATGAGGGGAAAGAGGAAAGCAAGCACTAAGCTTTTCCCTGGGTCAGGCCTGATAAAAAGCTTCTGTGAGGCAACCTCAGAGAACTTGGAGTGCAGGGGAAATATTTGTAAATTATCTGATAAACTATTTATAACCTAATATATCAGGAACTCTAAAACCTAAATAAAAAACCTGATGAAAGAATGGACCAAAGGCCAGAATAGACACATCTCAAAAGAATACATACAAAAGGCAACACACATATGGAAAAAATGCTAAACACTACTAATCATCAGGGAATGCAGGTCAAATTCACATGAGGTATCACCTAACCCCAGTAAGAATGGCCATGATCAAATTTGTGAAGTAGGGGACCCTCACACACTGCCAGTGAAAATGTCAACTTCTCAAGCCTACCATAGGAGACAGAGGGGAAGTTCCTGAGAACTAAAAGCAGGTTTGCCTTATGATTCAATGACCCCACTCTTGGTATATATGTAAAGGAAACAAAATCAGTTTATAAAAGAAGTAGCTCTCTTCCTGTGTTTAATGCAGCAACTTTAACAATAGGTAAGATGTGGCATTCCAAGAGATGAATGCCCCAAAATGTGGTATGCACACAATTATTGCTATTCAGTTAAAAAGAAAGAAACCTGGTCATTTATGATATTATGGGTGAACCTGGAGGACAGTGCATTAAGTGAAATAAGTCAGGCACACAAAGAAAAGCACCATATAAACCTCACTCATGTGTGTAACCTAAAAACATTAATCTCAAAAGTGGAAAGTCTAAAAGTGTTTACCATAGGTGGCGTGAATAGAAAGAATTAGGAGCTTGTTGGTTTGTTAGTCAAATGTCTCATAATTACAGTTAGGTAGGAACAATAAGTTCCAGAATCTAGTATGTAACACAGCAAGTACAGATAATGGTGCATATTACATTATTTTAAAAATGTGGATATTAAGAGTGAATATTAAGTGTTTACCACAAATACAACTATTTAGATAAAGAATGTTAATTAGCTAGATATAATCATTACACAGTGCATACATACTTTAAGACATGTTGTATCCAATATATATATATATATATATATATATATATATATATATATATATATATATGTGTGTATATATATTTCTTTATACTGATTTACCTTTTTTTCTAAAGAGCTAAGGTATTGATTTGAAAATCAATATGCCTCAGAAAAGGTGTTTCTTAGTGTACCCTTCCAGGATTTCCTGTAGCACTTAAAACAAGAAAGTGTAGGCTAAATGTAAAAAAAAAAAAAAAAAAAAAAAAAAAAAAAAAGGTTGCATTGCGATTAAGAAAGCCTCCCTAGCCAAAGATTATCTTAGGAGCAAGAGGAGGATGCAAGATGTATTAAGTACAAGAATTCAAGGAAGGGAGAAAGATGGGATCTTTCTGTAGACATTCAGATACAAAGTAATGACAACTTGATCTAAGACAATGGATGGAAATAAAGATAAAGAATTCCATTGAGCAAGGGAAAGGAATCAAGCTAGAAAAAATAGAACATGTACATAGACTTTGAATGGGGATGAAAATTATGACTACTGTAACCCATATTTCATTAAATTTCTATGCCATTTCTCTTTATTAAAAAATTCCCAATTCTAAATTCTGAGAACATTAGCATAAGATGGTGATATTAAGGAATAGCTAACCCTTGACAGTGTGTATTCAGCTAAATATAAAGGTACACTGGTATTTGTTGGCTAGTTTAGGAAAACATGGGCAGAATATCAAATTTTAAAGTACTTGTACATGCAGATTTAGAACTAAATATAGAAGACACACTAAGTAGACACCATCTGTGTATGTCATGTGACACACTTCTGTAACATGGTTTTCATTTACTTTGTACCTAGAAAATATGTGTATCATCTATTCTCAAGAGGCAAAGAACAGTGAAACATGATATAACACTTCATGCATGAATCAAATGCAAAATGAGCCATGATACAAACACCAAGATGTGCATTTTAATTATTTTTAAAAGTAATCTGTAGATCAGGTTCCCCTTCTAATGAGCTTAGGTGTCACTCTTTGGTTTTAAGAACTAAAAAGCTAAAAAGACCAACTGAAAACTATAATCATTCTGGGATATCTAAGAGAGATGAGGTCACAGGGCAAATGGCTTCCCCCAAGGAGAACATACAGGTGAGCACAGAAGTCAGAGCTTACATGAGCAGCCTCAGAACATGTAGCAGGACAAAGAAAGCAGACACCTAAAGTGTAATTGGCAAAGTATTTAAATTGATGGAGGCTCAATGTGAACAACAGGGGGAAAATATAAACAAAATTTGTATGCAGGCTCAGGGAGGATCCCATCATTTTGAAATATTTAATTCTAGATCAACTAGGTTTTCATAAAAATACCAGAGAAAAACCCCTTTATGCCTCCAGAAAGGGAGAGAAAGAAGCATCCTTCTGAAATATTGTAGAGCAGTCTTCTTCCCAGCAAGGCTGGCCTGCAGGAGAAACCAGTTATCAGGGCCTGATACTGTGGGTAATACCAGCTAACCTACATAAGGTAAGGGAAATAGAAACTCTAGCACACTCTAGCCATTCGGTCCTACCTAACCAAAGGGAAGAGAAAAGAACTTAAGCACCTGTGAGGTTCACAGTCCACAGGCACAACCTGCCCAGAGAATAAGATCTAATTATAGGAGTCTAGTTTCCCTTCAACTTGCTACCACATGACCATTTACAGCACACCCTTTGACCCAGCACATCATATCCAGCTATCAATGAAAAATTACAAGGCATACCAAAAGGCAAAAACAGACCAAAAGAGACAGATTAAACATCAGACAAAACAATGGAGAGTGTCAGAACTCTCGGATTAGAAATTTAGATCAACTGTCATTCATAACCAAAAGGATTGAGTAAAGAAAACTGATTTTTTAGAAATCCAAGGTGTCTGCACTTATAAATTTCTTTAACATTGTACTCAAAGTTCCTTACTAATGAAATTACACAAGAAATTCAAATGAATAAACTTGTCTTTGTTTACAGGTGGACATCTGTGAAGAAAATCAGAATCAATAAACTCTTGGAATAAATAAGTTGTTACAGTAAGTTTTCAATATACAAGGGTAATACGTAAAAGCCAAATGTTTTTCTTTTAATACAAGAAATTAACAAAAGTAGAATTTGAAATTAAAAACTGAAATATTCAAAATGAAATACTAAGGTGTAAATCTGATAAAATGTGTACAAGACCTATTGGAGGGAATCTAAAATTCCAAGGAATCAAAAATTAAATAAATGGAGCACTATTCCATGTTCCTGGATAGAAAGACTCAATATGGTCAAGATGCCAGTTCTTTCCCACTTAATTTATACAGTCAATGTAATGCTAATCAAAAAAAAAAACAGTGAATTATGTTGTAAATAGTGGCAAAATAATTTTCAGTTACAGGGAGAAGCAAAAAATCCAGTATAACCAACACAATATATATTTTTCTCTTTCCACATTTTTAATTTGTGCATTACAGCTAAATAATACAATATCAAAGAAGAACAAAGATGGAGGAATGAATTATCCAATGTCAAGGCTTACTAGAAAACTACAGTAATCAATACAATGGTTTTTGAGAAAACGTACACAAATTGGTAAATGGAGAAGACTATATAGACAGAAATAGACTTAGGTCAATAATTGGACAGAGGAAAAAGGCAATGCAATAAAGATAATCTTTTCAACAAATGATCCTGGAACAACTAGACATCCACATGCCAGAAAGAAAATAAATGTAGACACAGACATTATTACAGCCTTCAACAACTGATGTGAAAATTAATCACAGACCTAAATGTACAACACAAAAATAAGAACTTCCAGGGATTATTAGATTCAAGCAAAAAGTAAGGCACCTGTTTTGAATTTAGTGAAATAACTTTCATTTTTACAATAAAATAGTTTGATAATCAAAACTTATTTCAAAGTGGGAAACAAGTGCAGGGATTGATTTATTTATTGGGTGAGAAAGGCAGTTAAAACCTGCTGGCTCATGGTTGGCCAATTCCCTTCCTATTGTATCAGTTGTGTTCCTTGATGCCCTTAACTACTCCTCTTTTTTACTCTCCTCCTTACATGAAGGTATGTCAGAATTCCCCTGTGAGTTTTGTTGTGTATATGTTAGGTAGCAGATTTACCTTCTGTTCCTGTTAAAATAGCTTATTTTAAAAGAGATATATTGAGGCAATTCATAGAGCAAACATAAGCAGATTTTACCAAATCAATAACACACACACACTGCTCAGGCTTTTTGCACCAAGTTATTGCTGAGTGTATCCAAGAATTGCAGTTTTCAACAGTACCAGAACACTCACATCTGCTTTATCACCCTCACCCTTAGTAATAGTAAGAAGAAAATCTATTCTAACCTATAAAAACACACAAGGGAAGACTGAAGAATGATCCTTATTAGTAAATCCATTTATTTTCAAATACCACTCTAAACTGATAAGTCTAGTATCTATCCTAAGGGCATTTTAATTATAAACCTAGAAAAACCATTTTCACACTAAGTGTAACTTTTTAGTTGACATGCCTTTTTTGGTGTTATGTATGTTATGAGTGTGCTGAGATTTCTTATGGCACACTGGACTCAAGGTGTGATGATATGTCCTGATGATGCGCACATTTCTAGTAGTATTTTTCCCCAAAATTCGTCTAGTGTAGCAAACCCCTTTGATATATTAAAATAATCCTAGTGAAATCAATGTGACGTGAACCTTCCCTGACTTCACTTCACTATGGTAGCTTTCAGTGAAACCTCAGTGAATGATTAAGTGACAAAAAGCTCAAACAAATATTTTTCTTTTCTTTTTTTCCTAATAATGGTCCTTTAGATTATGCTCATTTCTGCAAAATCCAAGAAACTAAATTAGAAATAATATCATTACAATAGATGTGGCTTACATATAATCATCTCTGCTTATATTATGCATTCAAAACATTTTCAAAATTTCAAGGTGCTAATGGTTATGGTAAATCTAGGCCATATTCCATTTATAAGTACTTTATTCACAGGACAATTACATCACCCTATAATGCAGTGTGCTTTTGATTGAAGAGAGAGTAATAAAGTGCCTAACTCTATAAAACCTTAAGGTTCCAAATTTTATATTAAGCTAACTACAATTATATGTTAGATTTAACAAAATCTAGACCCTTTCTACACATAATTAATCTAATTACTCATACTGCATATTTTTTTGATAACTACATTAAAAAAACTTACTTTTTATTAAGTAGGGTCCACTACCTTATCACAACAATTGAATTCAATTACTTTATTCATGTGGTGCTTTTTGCAAGGCACAGTGGTATGAACTAGAAAACCTGAATGACTTATGAAAAAACCTTGGAATGACACATGAAGGATGTTATGATAGTCATTCTGAGGCAGGATCCTTCAGTGAATTATTTGTAATCAGGATATAGAATATCAGGAGTGAATTCTAGTTAAAATTCACAGAATAAAAACATCTTAAGGTGAGTGACTTATATGTCCTTCTTGATGCTCTTAATAATGTGGAAAATTACAGAGCCACAGACTAAATGAATGAATGAGTGAATAAATGAATGAGTAAATAAATAAATAAATAAGAGCTAATAACTAGGATGGTTATTGATGCCTCCTCTTCAGGGACATTTTGTGAAGTCTTGGGGATGTAGCCATGCTGCATGACCTTCTTGCTGTACATATTCTTTGCCATCTGGATCTGGATGGTCAGACCCACCCAGCCTCCCCCCTAGTCTTTGTTCATTCCTCTCCAGGGTCTGCTGTGAGGCTGGGCTCCTGCTGCTCCCAGGACAGGTGCTGGCTGTGGCCGCTGTGCCTAGGCATGTGGGGCCAGGCACAAGGCTGGTTGGGCACCTGGTACCAGCAGAGGAGTGTTGGGCTAGCCAGATGGCCCAGGAGGACACATGGAAACACGGAGCAGACGGCCAGGACATTCTGGAGCAGCTGCTCTGGCTGCTGTTCTGAGCCTGAAGAGAAATAGGAAGAAAAGGCAATGCCCATATAGTGCAGCCCACTGCCTCAGTGAAGCAGGTTCTTGTGCAGAATGTAAAACTGTGTTTTACATCCAGTTATATATGGTGTTGACTAGGATAAACTTCAATCATTGGATTAGCAGGACAACAATTATGGCCTATGCCAACTGTCCTTTTTTCAAAAATTTTAAGGATATTTATTATTCAAAGAGAATCCTATGATCAGAGGCTATTAGATATAATTGCTATACAGGGAATTGACACAGTTTTTTTTTTTTTTTTTTTTTTTTTTTTTTTTTTTTTATACGGGGATCAAGTTTGGGTCTCAACTGGTCCCAGGACTGAGTAGATTCAACACTGTGGAAAAGTGGGCCTAGTGGTAGATGGTAGGGGTTCATGCCAAATTAAGAATGATTTATCTCAGCCACCAAAGTGGGCCTTGCTTTCCTTGTGATGCTACACCCATAAAGATGGGCATGTACTCTGAGGGGATGGTCAGTCAGTGTTAGTCACTAACTAATGGTTAGTGCTGGATCACCACATTGTTGATTTTGTAATGATTCTGTGGGATGGAGGATTTATTTTCAAAGTCACTAACCACAACATTACATTAAGGCAAAGATTAATTTTTTTGGCCTCCAAAAATTTGGGATATATTGTGTATAGAAATGTAAGAAAGAATAAAATTAAGTCTCTTTTTAAAGGATACATGTGCAATGTGAGGTGAAACCAGGTGTTATGCTGGATGGAGACAGCAGTGAGGGCAGTTTGAGTTTCTTAAATGGCATTTGGGAGCTGCAGGAGAGCTTGCTCCAAGGGCTTTCCTGCTGCTCTTGTAATAGGCAGAGTCTGGTTAGACTTGTGTCTTGAGGGAAGCTCCCACTGAACTGGTGTGTGTTTGAGGAGTCAGTGTTGTAAAGAATGTGCATCTCCACTGGGCTTACTGAAGAGCAGATGGCACTGGTAAGCAGATTGAAAGATATAAATGGGATGTCAGGAAGCAAAATTTCTTAAAAAGTGTTTAATTTTTTCTCAGGGTCATCATGTTCCATGACTAGCATGGTTAAAGTTGTGGGTTTCATCAAGGAGCAATGGGGGATTAGAAAATAAAGATTCACAGATGCATATTTTGGTTTTTTTTATTTTATTTTATTTATTTTTTTATTTTTTATTGGTTGTTCAAAACATTACAAAGCTCTTGACATATCATATTTCATACATTTGATTCAAGTGGGTTATGAACTCCCATTTTTACCCCATATACAGATTGCAGAATCACATCGGTAACACATCCATGTTTTTACATATTGCCATACTACTGATATTTTGAAAAAAAAAATAGCTGGGATTCGGTGAAGTACTGCTCACTGATGAAGAAGCTGATCCAAAAAATTACACCAGGAATCTTTATTTATATATGGGTCATTATCAGGTTAAAGACTATGCAAGAATTATTCTTTGTACTCAGAAAGTTACAGTAACACTTACACAGCTTTTTCATAGATGCAATTTATAGTTGCAGCAATGTTAGGAGCTTTGTGTAGCTCTCAAGAAAGTCCATTGTTTAAAGTTACTTTTAAGCAGGCAGCTTCAGAAGTAATGGAGCTGGTGAAACATTGTGGTTGTCTAGCAGGAGAGTTCCTTTTTTCCCAGGAGCAATGTGCCTGAGATCAATGTCAAGGCAGATAAAACTCTTCTGCAGAGCCACGTCATGCAGGACATTATCACAGCAGCTAGGCATCCTGCATCCTTGCACAGGAACATTCCCAGGCAACAGGCTTGCCACAGCTATGAGGTCATCAGAGACCCCAGTCTCAGACACTGTCTCCCAATATCTGTCACTACTCTCCACCATCATGGTTAAGAAAGTTAAGATTCTCTGTTTAGTATACCAGAAAAGGAGAGTAGGATATAGATTGACAGAGAGCCAGTGGCTGATCTTGAGATTGCTCCCATGAGCTGTTATCTTAGAGAGAATAACCTGGCCACACTGGGGTGGGTACCCTGGACAAATTGAGTGCCCTGAGAAACCTTGAAGGGGCAGAGCCATGCCAGATTCACCATCTTGTGGTGGAGGAGATAGGATGCCCAGTGGCCCTGTGGAGTAAAGAGGCAGTGTAGGCTGAGACCCAGATGAGAGGAGTGGAGGACTGGGGAACTTCAGGCTTTAAAGCACTTAACAGTATTCTGTTTTCCCCTTGGACATCTCTGCTGTTGTCCAGCAAAGTCCTCTCTTTTGGCAACCCATGACTTTGCACCATGAGAATTGTCTTGATTGTGTAAAAGTAGGAAAGGTTGAAATATGGCATTCCATTCCACTTTCCTGCTCTCAGAACTTTCCTGCTCTCAGAACTCATATCTGCCTTTTAAGCCATGTCCCTCTCCTCCCCAAGAGGATGGTCCCAAAGAACCAGACAGAGCCATGGTGAAAGCTTGGGACAGAACAACTACACTACCCCTAGCCAGAGCACCAAAATTTTGACCTATAATTTAAGCTAAAAAATGAGCTATAAAATAGTCTTTTATTTACCCATGTCTACTGGTTTAGCATGTCTACTGGATTAGCCACTATCTCACCAATCCTTGGGGTTCCTGATGGGAAAAAGCTCAGAGCGCAAACTGTTTTTAGTTGTCAGCTGTTTGGACACCTGGGAGCTCAAGTTCCCAGTGCAGCCTCAATTCTACCCTTGATAGCAGGCCCCCCAACTTTGGGCAGCCCAACCCACTCAGCCTTTGGGGCTCAAACAGAGAAATCCCACAGATGGGTGCCCATGCCAGCACCTTCTGCTTGGGAGGAAGAGCCAAAGCAGCAATTCGCTGGCTGCAAGGTCCTTTGGTGCATCTAATATATCTGCCTCACCCTCTGTAGCTGCCAGACAGAGGCCAGGGTCTGTGGCCAGTATTTGTCTCTGGCAGCTCCAGACAACTTGGGAAAACCAAGGTTCATCTCCCACAAGCCTGGCAGTGTCAGTGACCTCAAAGGCAAGTGGGAAGACAAACTTGTTCCCAGGTATCACATTGTCCATGGCAGTAATGAGCATGTACAACAAAAAGTAAAGGGACACCCAAAACAAGAGAGCACCTTGGGGCAAGCTTGGTACAGAAACATCAATAGGAGCCCCTAACCAGAGCCCCACCATGGGAACCAAGAAACACAAGACAAAGAGCAATTGGGGGAAGGGAAACACTGGTTTTTCCTACACTGAGTGCCATCCCCCAAAGCCTGGCCCAACACCTGAGCTCATCTTGGGTAACCAGCACTGGTCCCAGAAAGGCTACCTCTTTACTCATCTGTGCCTCAATGGAATCTGGGAGCCCAGACTTTCTCTCAGAAGTCATTTCTGCCTTTTGGACCATGTGCCTCTCCTCCCCAAGAGGAGGGACCCAAAGAACCAGACAGAGCCATGGTGCAAGCATGGGACAGAAAAAATACACTACCCCTAGCCAGAGCACCAAAATGGGTACCAAGGGACACAAAGCAAAGCACAAATCATGGCAAGTAAGCACTGGTGTTCCTATAATGATTGCGATTCCTAAAAGCCAGCATATTCAGAATCCCTTAATGTCACTTTGGGGAAAAAGCACTACCCCTAGAAAGGCCACCTCTACTTGCAAGTCTGTTCCCATGCCATCAATGGGATCTGGGAGCCAAGACTTGCTTTCAGGTCTCATATCTACCTTTGGGGCCATGTGCATCTCCTTCCAAAGTAGAGGAACTCAAAGCAAAAGACAGGGATAATGGATATTCTTGGGCTTCAACACCTTCAGCCCATTTAAGCAGACCATCTTCTTGATAACCACCTTACATGGGAAAAAGAACAACTGTGTTCTTGGAGCCATGGGGCCCACTCCTTTATGTTCCAAAAGGCCACTCCTTGCAGAAACTTGCAAATCCCCCTCATGGTACCAAGACCATCATGAGAACATCTGCTTCTAGGTTCACATCTGTTCTGTCCTCTTATCCTAGAAGATCTGCTTCATATGGGTGAACAGTGAAGAGGAAACTGGCCTTTAGGGCCCAATCTTTATTTATTCAGGCATCTCCTGGAAACAGAATCACTGGGGCAGCCACCAAATCCTAGGTTGTAGTTCAGGACCTTCTCCTGTGGGGTCCAGAAGGAAAATGCTGCCCTAAGCCAACTTCCACATTCTCCCTTTCAGGACCTGGTGTGAGCCCTGTTTAGATGCATACCACAGGGCTTGCCCTGGCCTTTGTGATTCTGGGGTAAATCAAGGCTCAGAGACAGAGTATCCCATCCCCAACCACTTCCTAGGCAGTTTTGCCCTCAAATCTGGTTAGGAGGAAGGCGGGGTCTTATTTGGGCTCATTGGTTGGGGTCATTACCACTACAGGCACAGGCCCTCAGCCTGGCCCTCTCTGGTTTCCTTGAAGTTTTGAGCTCTTTGGAGCTTTTTTGCTTTGGCCATTTGCTTGATTGGAGAAAGTGAATGTTGGCAGATTTGGGGTACCACAGAGTGAGAAAGAATGGAAGGTATACAGAGGAGGCAGACTATTGAGGAAATCTCTATTGTCATTTGTAATTGTGGTCCATGTTGCACCCACACCATCAGGAAGCTCCCTGGGGAGAAATTTCACTGACTGCTCTGCCTGTAGCTCTGAAGCTGTGAGCACAAACAAGATGACTGCCTGCTAGAACACAGCATGAAGGCAAAATGGTGTCCATGAATGTGGCCCTAAAGGGAGCCAGGGGCTGTGGTGCTAAACCTGCCAATGTGCTCAAGGAGGAAGGGAGGGAGGAAGGGCCAAAGCAGTGATTGGCAAGCTGGGGGAGAGGGGGACACTTAGGTTGACAGTGGGAGGGTGTCTCGGAGAGGAGACAGCAGAGCCTACCCACGTAATCTGGAGGCCTCCATGGTGGAGGTGCTGGGGTAGTAGGGAAATGTCTGGCCGAGGTCAAGTTGAAGCCAGAGGCCTGGACCCTCCCCATGCACAGGCGGCCCACATATGGGCTTGGCAGTGCATGGTACAGATATCCCTGATGGCCTGGGACTCACCCATCAGAAGGTAGCTGATGTCCTCCAGAGGTTTCTCCTTCTGCTGGTCTATGTCCTCAGCATTCACTGGAAAGGTCAGTTCTGGAGGTGGTGGCATACTCAGAGGGTCCCTTTGGCAGTGTTGCAGCATAGAAAATTTTCATTTCCATGGCCTACTGTTGTTCCCCGTGGATGAGAACATTTCCTCAGCAATGGCTGTCCTGGCCTGTCTTCTACCGCCTCTCACACTGGGTCTTCTTCAGGGGAATTTCTGCAGTTGAAGAGCATCTCAGGGGCAGCTTCCAGATGGATAAACCTTAAGCCATCCTCTTCAGGAGTAAAGGTCCTTGAGTGGAGATGTAGGAGCTGCTGATGGCATTTCTCTTGGGCAGGACCTCATACAGGAGGCCTGGGAGATCTCAGCTCTGTCTTGGGATCTCTGGGTGTGGAGGTTTCCATGTGAAGCCCCAGGACTGGACACAAATGAAGGCAGGGAGCTGTGGGTCACCAAGGGCCTAAAAGCAGATTGTGCTCCTCTAATAACATGGGGGTTCCCCCTCTGATGTTCTCTATCTGTGGGGTCTTCCAGTTGCTCAGTCACTCCTTGGCCACTGTCTTCAGGGGCTCTTGGCACAATCTTCCCTGGACAGGGGTCTTGGTACACCATGATGCTGCAAGCTGGCAAGGAGCAACTTACTCCTCCTGTGCTATAGAAGGGTTGTTGAATCAGTGGGGTGAACTGCAGGAAACGTGGAAAGGTGCAGCAGGCAGCAACATCTTCTTCAAGAGAACAGGCATGTGGAGGATGCAGGTCATGTCTATGTCTCCCAAAAAAGATGGAAGAGTTCATAGGACCTGGGACAAGCACCAAGGAGGCACATTTCCCAACCGCTGATGAGCAGTTGCAGGATGCCTGCAAGATAACCTGCTAATGCTCCCAAGGCCCCTGGCAATCCAGAGCGATCGATAGTGGAGGGAAGTGGACATCGGCGACCTCTGTGAGCAGTGGACTCATTTGGGACCCTTCAAGCAGTTCTCTGCCTCCCAGGCTGGGGACAGGGGTGAAGAACGAAGCTTGTCCTGGAAATTACCCATGGAAGCATTTAGAGAAGGTGGGGTTCAAGAATTGCAGAGGAGGGCACAAAGGTTCATTCTTCTTCTTGCGAAGGCGGCTTCAGGCTAAAAGGCAATGTCATACCTATAGCCATGGCTCAGCTTTGGAGACTATGAGTAGAGAACCTCCAGGCGAATGCAGAAAACCGTCGACCTGGGCAGGAGGCAGGGTCGTGCCAGTGAGGGGCTTGCATTTGCAACATCCTTTGTACACGCACCAGAAGCAGGAGGGATAGGCGCGAGAACTAAGTGCCCCTTGCCTGTGTGGGTCTTGGGTAGACTGTGGAGTGCTGGCACTGGGGCTAGAGATCCAGATCCCACTGATTCACCAGCTGACCCAGTGAGGTTTCCTGATCATGTGGGAAGGGTGGAAGATGTTGGGTTTAAGGGTCAGCAGCCACAGCAATGGCGGGGATCCCGCTCCTAGGGCTGGTGCAGTGCCCCCGCCCATTTCCTGAGGTGGCCAGGATGGTTGCACAGATGGTCTGGTCAGATGGTGGCCAGAGGGCTGAGCAGTTTCTGTTTGGCAGGTAGAAGGTGGCCCTGGGACAGCGGAGCAGGTGGGGTCTAGTGTGTACACATGGGTGTTGGACAGGCGGTACCTGCACGTCCAATACAGGGACAGGCTGCCGGTGTTTCCCCTGGGTGCTCTATATTGGGCAAGGTGGGCCCTGGTGCAGGACCCCAATATGAGCAGCACGAATGCCACCAAGGGTTGAGCAGGGCAGTGGATCAGAGCCACCCCCAGTTTTCTGAAGGGGGAAGGAAGACTGGGGGTGGGGAATAGGCAGTCCACCAGCACAGGAATGGTGCTTCAGGTATGCAGCCAGTGAGCAAGTGTGAATGGTGTCATCAGAATCTCTCTCCCTGCACCTGGGCAGGACACTCTGTCCTCTCCTGTAGTAGTGAAGATGTGAACTGGAATTTGTGTCAACCTTGCTCTGGTCAGAATGGGCAGTGTTAGATTTGACATCTAGGATCTCTTGCAATGGCAGGGATCCCTTCTCCCATGTCATGGACCTAGAGCTCTCAGACAGCTATCTACTGTCCTGGTTGCGCCTGGTCATAGGTCACAGGACTGGGGATAACAGAAAACTTTGTCAAATCAGACAAACATTAGGGAAATTCCAAACTCCCCAGAAAGTTAATTATAATACCTTACAAGAACACTTGTTTCAAGATTTCTTGTCACCAGGCCCATTGTGAGAGGTCATCACCAAAAATAGGGCACATCCACTTTTCGACCATCAGGGCCCACACAGATTTTCTGAGGTCTCTACAAAGAGTAACAAACCACTTACTGGAGTGTGAAAAATTGAGGAAGGATGAAAGGGACCCAAATCCCTTTAAAAATCCTGTGCTCTGTAATGGCTATCCTGCTCTCTCATGATAAGGTCCCTTGAGTGCCTATCCTGTGTCCCTATCCTATTTCTAATTAACTTCCACCTATTACTTTATGCAACACACTTAAACTCCTTTCTATGGGATTGCCAAGAACTGGTCCTATCATCCCTGAAGTTACTTGGGCTCTGTGGGTCTTCAAGAGTTAAGGGGAATAATTAAAAGATGAAGGCAATGCTGGGCATAGTGACACACATCTGTTATTCCAGTGACTTGAGACTCTGATACAGGAGAATCTCACATTCAGAGCCAACCTCAGCAACTTACTGAGGCCCTAAGCAACTCAGTGAGACCCTGTCACTAAATAAAATATGAAAACAGGCTGGGGATATGGCTCAGTGGTTAATCACTCCTGGGTTGGGTTCAATTCCTGGTACAAATAAAATTTTCAAAAAATAAAAAGACAAGACTAAGACAACAATTAGAGGGCATATGAATTTGTTTTTCTTTAAGTTTCTATGTTTTACTTAAGTTTAAAGAAAATTGCTATGGATGATAGGAGGAAGTTTATTTTCTTCTAATATGAATTGCAATGAAGCATAGGAATTTTTCAAGTGTAAAATCAAGCTGTAGATAAATGTCCTTTGAAATTAGAAATTTCAAATTATAAATATCAACCTTATGGTTAAAATATTCAATATGGTGGATATTACTTTTGCTTTCCAATTTATCTAGAGTCATAAGACAGGCAAAAACTCAATGCAATAGAAATGACTTTGTAAATTGGAAACATTTTGCCTATGGTCCAAATAATATGTGGTGATATTTTGAGAACCAAGTGAAAATTCCAAGTTGCTTTTTGCAACATACTCCAAGTATTATTGAAAGAAAAACAATATCCTATTTAAAGAAATCCCATTTAGCTAAAATAAAATTGTTTTCTTGTGAAAATGACATAATAAAAATGCAAATGTGTTTTCATACCTATCCAAAATTAAAATTAAAATAACTTGCATGTTTTCCTCAATCTTCTACCTTTTCCTTCTAATCACAAAAATGAGGTTTACAGAGATTAGAGCTTTATAAGAAATACCTGAAAATACATTAATACTTGCAAATAAAGTTGATGAATGTAAAACTCTTGCAACATTACAGTTTTTATAGGAGTTGAACCTGTGATAAAATCTTAATGCAGATCATAGTTGTTATCCTGAATTGACAGACAATATTTGAAGTTAGCTATTCACTGCTGTTTGACTCAAGAACATGGGTAACTAGCACAAAATATAGTTATTTTTTCTGTCAATTCAGATGTTCGATAAATAATAATGCTGTGATGTTGGATAGTATAAAATTCTCTTTACTTAAATTATAAAATATTTTGAATAAAGAATGTGATAAATTAAGATGAAAATATGTATCATTCTCTCTCCTAAAATAGCTTATTTTATTGTATCTATGTTTCCATTATATAAAAATATGAATATACAAATGGAAAGGGTAAAAATACATGCAATAATTTGCTATAATTTATACATATACATACATATTTCTGACTGTATGTGAACACTTGACACAAAAAAAACTGAGTTGACATATTTCAATAAAAGTACCATAATTATGTTTTAATATCATTTGAAACTCTTCAGTTTTTTAAGGTGACTGCATGATATTAATTCAGTGAAGTTCAGTGCTTTAATGGACATCATCACCCATTCTTTCACAAATAATGTGATGAATGTGTGTATGTGTATGTATGTTGATTTTCCTAAAATAAAAGGCAAATATCATGATCAAAACTATAGTCATTTTTAATCTTAAGAGATGTTGAAAACTAATTCCAGAAATAGATCCATAGATAGAACTGCTGTCCCAAGACTTTCAACAAACCTTCACAGAGCCTATACTGTGAAGCTATTTCTTAGTCTCCTTTGCATAAAGAGGGCTGGAACAGAAGGATTCACATGATTTGTCTCTTTTGAAGATGGTGTTAACTATAAAAATAAAATCATGGAGCATGCATCATTTTACAGTCACTTCAAGTAACACATACATCATGCTAATAACTCCACCAAAATTATTTTATTTACCTTTAAGACAATTTAAAAATAACAGTCAAAAATGTGTCTTATTCCAACATCATATACAACCAGATAAATGAAAAAATTGTGCTGCATTTACATACAACTAATCAAAATGCATTCTGCTGTCATGTATACCTAATTTGAATAAATAAATACAACTTAAAAAATAAGCTATTGTTGAGTAGATGTTAACTGCATTTATTGGCCAAAATAGCCAAATCTAAGTATTTAGTATTGACACTTAAAATTTCTCCCAGAAACAGGAATCTGATAAATTAAGGATATGGAAAAAGACACTGTCCAGGCAGTTCCTTTGTGAAAATGGTGGTTACATTTTTTGAGGTGTTCCAAGTCATCTCAGATAGAGCATGAAAATGGGATGCCAAGACAGCTTAAAGAAGATACTGAGGACTGGATATAAAGTGTGAACAAATCTTTAATTTCTGTGCTCCAAAGTTTTGAGAAATCTAAAGATAAATGTTTACTAGCATCTCTCTGATTATATATTGAAAACTGTTGCAAAAATGGACTTTATTCTTATTTTCTATGAAATGAAAAGTGCCTATAAAAGGTAAAAATATTTTTACTTAGGTTAAGCAGTGATTTTCTTTCCATTTTCCATTTGGTAGGTCAAGAGAATGTTTACCAGGCATGAAGAAAGCATGGAGTGTGTTGAGAAGAAAAGTCCCTGATTTTAAAAAGGTAGTTTTTGTGCAAAAACAAATTATTGTGTTTAACAAATACTATTATTAATCTCTATGTAGTAATATGCAATTTTCATTAGTGTAGTAGAAATACCTTCTATAGTAATGTCATTGAATTACCATTTAACTGATACATGTAAAAAATTCACATAAGTCATGCATCATTATGTAATCCCTAAGCTTTAGAATTAGGCATGTTTCCTGAAGGGAGATGGAAATAACAATGCTGAACATTTAGTTATGGTTCATATGAGGTAGTTAGAAAGGTTGGGATATGAGGGTAAAACTGGAAAGCTAATACAAGCAATTATTCAAAAACAATTCACAAAAATATTATAATATTGTTGCTAAATCTGAAATGTTATTTAGAATATTAATTACTTTGTTCTTTAAAATGTCCACTGATTTGTAAATTGCTCCTTGTGTTCCAAATACTGTTCATTCATCCTTGTCTTAAATTTCATAAGCATTCATTTTCATTTTACCCCTTCTCAAATTGCCTTAGTCTCTGAAGTTGTAACTAATATATTTTTTTTATTTTTTATTGATTTTTAAATATATGGCAGCAGAATGTGTTACAATTCATATTCCACATATAGAGCACATATTTTCATATCTCTGGTTGCATATTAAATATATTCAATCCAATTCATGTCTTCATATGTGTGCTTTGGATAACGATGTTCATCACATTCCACTATGATTTCTAATCTCCTGCCACCTCCCTTGCCTTCCCATCCCTCTGCCCTATCTAAAGTTCCTCTATTCCTTTCATGCTCACTACCACCACCCTACTATGAATCCGACTCCTTATATTAGAGAAAACATTCAGCATTTTTTTTGGGGGGGGTATTGGCTAAATTTACCTAGCATTATCTTCTCTAATGCCATCTATTTACCTGCAAATGCCATTATTTTATTATTTTTTATCACTGAGTAATGTTCCATTGTGTATATATGCCACATTTTTTTTTATTCATTCATCTATGGAAGAGCATCTAGGTTGGTTCCACAGGTTAGTTATTGTCAATTGTGCTGCTATAAACACTGATGTGGTTGTGTCCTTGTAGTATGCTGTCCTTTGGGTATAGACTGAGGAGATGGATATTTGGGTCCATTCCCAGTTTTCTAAGGAATTTCCACACTGCTTTCCATATTGACTGCACCAATGTGCAGTCCCACTAGCAATGTATGAGTGTACATTTTTCCCACACCCTTGCCAAAACTGATTTTTTTTCTTCATAATAGTGACCATTCTGACAGGAGTAAGATGAAATCTTAGTTTTGATTTGCATTTCTCTAATTGCTAGAGATGATGAACATTTTTTAATATATTTGTTGATTGATCATATATCCTCTTCTGAAAAGTGTTTGTTCAAGTCCTTGACCAATTATTGATTGGGTTATTTGGGTTATTTTTTACCTTTTTTTTTCGGTGGTTAGCTTTTTGTGTTCTTTATATACCCTAGAGATTAGAGCTCTATCTTATGTGTGAGGGGTAAAGATTTTCTCCCAAGGTGTAGGCACTCTATTTAACTCACAGATTGTTTCTTTTGCTGAGAAGAAACTTTTCAATTTGAATCCATCCCATTTATTATTACATGATTTTAATCCTTGTGCTATAGGAGTCTTATCAAGGAAGTTATGCCTAATCTGACATAATGAAGAATAGGGCCTACTTTTTCTTCTATTAGACAAAGGGTCTTTTGGTTAATTTCTAGATACATTGTTTTATTATTTGTCTAGCTTGTTCCTTTGTTATTTTAAAATGCTTTTGTAAAGTATTAGCATTGACATGGAACTTTTTATGAAAATTTGTAGCTTCTTCTAGTGTAGAGAAAATATGTATGTCATGTGTAGTTTTATCTGCTAAATCATTGCCCAAACTAAGGGCTCCAGGCAATCCTGTATGTGCCCTGATATGTCCTATAAAGAATGGATCTTTTCTGTCCCAAATTAGACTTTTTATAGTGGAAAACAAAGAGAAAACAGTAGAGGAAGGGGAAATCCTACCAGCATGTTCAAGGGATACTATAGCATTAACTATATACTGATTATCGGAAAATAAATTAAACACAGAATCTTTAAACATCACAAAAGCTTGTAATACTGCATTAAGCTCTACCCTTTGAGCTGATTGTTTGGGTACTAAAAATATAAAAGTTTGATCAGGTGTAACTATTGCTGCTGTACCATTATTTGACCCATCAGTGAATATATTTGGAACATTCATGATAGGTGTTTTTATTGTCATTTTTGGAAAAATTACAGGATGCAATGACAAAAAAGACAATAAAGGATTAGATGGTAATTGGTTATCAAATGAAACATTAGATTTGCACATGATTATTGCCCAGGTATTTAACTCATTAGCTAACTCATCAATTTGATTCATAGTATATGGAGTAATAATTTTATTGGGAGAAATTCCAAACACTCCCTTTGCTGCTCTTTTTCCTTTGAGTATTAATTGTACTACAGCCTCAGGATACCTAATAAGAATAGTGTTAGGAGAATAAGATAAATGTATCCACAATAATGGACTTTTTTGCCAAAATACTCCTATAGGAATATTTTTTGTTGGTAGTACAGTAAATAATAAAGGCAAACTTATATCAATTCTATCCAAATGCATATTTTCCATATATGTTTCAATGATTTTAATGCCTTTCTTGCTTCAGGCATTAACATTCAGGGTGAATTTGGATCTGATGGACCTTTTAGGATATCAAATAAAGGTCCCAACTCTCCTGTTGGTATACCTATATAAGGCCTTATCCAATTTATGTCTCCTAATAACTTTTGAAAGCTGTTAAGTGATTTGAGTTGATCTACTCGTATTTGAATTTTTGGTGGACAGACCATGGTTGAGGATAATAGAACTCCTAAATAATTAATTGGAAAATTTAATTGTACTTTATCTATTGCTATCTCTAGATTATATTTTTTTAATAAGTTTGTAAGTGTGGCATAATATTCTAGCAATGTGTTTTTATCTTTATGTGCTAATAATACATCATCCATATAGTGAAATATTTGTAGTTCAGGATTTTGATTTCTAAGTGGCTGGATTACTTTGTTAACATAAATTTGACACATAGTTGGGCTGCTAGCCATCCCTTGAAGGAGTACTTTCCATTCATATCTCTGATCAGGACCTTCATGATTCAGTGCAGGGATAGTAAATGCAAAACGTGGACTATCCTCAGGATGAATTGGAATTGAAAAAAAAAAAACAATCTTTAATAGCTATAACTAAAACATACCAAGTTTTTGGCAAAGCAGACAATTGAGGAATCCCCAATTGAGCAGGTCCCATAATAAGCATCTCATTATTAATGGCTCTTAAATCTTGCAATAATCTCCATTTACCAGATTTCTTTTTGATGACAAAAATGGGTGTATTATGGGGAGATACAAAAGGTTGTATATGTCCTTCCGCTAATTGTTGTTTGACCAGGTCATGGGCTGCTTGTATCTTTTCTTTAGTCAGGGGCCACTGAGGAACCCATACTGGTCTTTCTGATTTCCAAGTAATTTTTTATTGTCTCAGTGGCCCTTTATGAAAATCCAACCCATGTCCTCTCCATTCCTTGATCTATTTGTATTGGTGCTGCTATCCTTGTTCTTGTTTTTCTAATCTTTTTCCTTTCCTAAAACCTTGTCTAGTCATAATAGTGGGTGCATTTTTGTTGATGTTATTTGTTAATGTCAAACCTAATTGATCTAGGACATCTCATCCCCATAAATTTATGGAAAGATGATCCAATACCTATGGCTGTATAGTTCCTTCACATCCTTCAGGATCCTTCCAATCTAATACCATTGCATTTCTATGGGAATTAGTTGCCACTCCTAGGCCTCGAAGCATTTGAGTGGCTTGTTGTAATGGCCAATGTTTTGGCCATTCTTGATGAGAGATGATGCTAAGGTCTGCACCTGTATCCAGTACCCCATTAAATTCATGTCCTTGAATATTTAGTTTTAGCATGGGGAGAGAATCTATATTTAAAGAAAGCATAGCACAATCTACACCTGTGGAGCCTAATCCCTTGGAACCTCTTTCTACAGTATGACTAGAAAATTTATCATGTAGGCTGGTTATTATTAGTAACTGTGCTATTCTATCTCCTGGTGAAATTACTGATATACCCTTTGGAGAACTGGCTATAATTTCTATTTCACCTTCATAATCAGGATCAATTACCCCAGGACTTATCATAAGTCCTTTTAGAGTAGAAGAGCTGTGTCCCAATAATAAGTCTACTGTTCCTTTGGGAAGAGGTCATTTTACCCCTGAGGGAATGATTTGAACTCCCATCTCTGGAGTTAATACTGCTCTGGCAGAGGCGCAGATGTCCAACCCTGTGCTCCCTCTGGTTTGTCTGATGAGGGATCTGATGGACAATGTGTCCTGGGCAGTACCCTGATGGAGTTACTGGGTTCCTCCAGTGCTCCGTATATTTGTGGTTTTGGGCCCTGGAGCATTGGGCCCCCCTGTCCATTTTTTGGCAATGGAGCCTGATGCCTTTCTCCATGATATCATGGATAAACACCTGGTCCTTGTTCGTTTTTTGATAATGGAGTACCCTCTATGGTGGTTTGAGAATGGCATTCATTAGCCCAATATCTCCCTCTATGGCATTGTGGGAAAATACCCGGTATTCTACTCCTTTGATACCTAGTTTTGTAAAACCCTCCTCCTATGGGGCAATTCCTTTTAAAATGTCCTGTTTGTTCAAAATTGTAGCATGTTCTTGGCCTGGCATCTAAAGCCTGTTTTACTGCAGCTGCCATGACTTGCTCTTGTTCATTAATGTCTCTACATAATTTAATATATGTTTTTAAATCTTCATGTTTCCATGGTCTAATGACTTCTCTGCACCAACGATTCGCTTGCTCATTAGCCAGTGGTTTTAGTAATGGCATTGCTTGTTCTGTATTCCCCAAAACTCTGGTAGCTGTTTGAATAAGCCTATCTACAAATTCAGCATAAGGTTCATTAGCTCCTTGTATTACCTTAGATAATTGACCTTGTAAACCTCCATGTCCTTGTAAAGTCTTCCATGCCTTAACTGCATCTGCAGCAATTTGTGCGTATATGCCAGGATCATATGCAATTTGTTGCTGCTGATCCTCATAAGGTCCCTTTCCTAACAATATATCTAGATTTCTCTGAGGATAACCAGCTGCTGCATTTCGCCTAGCCGTCTCCTTGCAAAATTCCTCATTGGCAACCTTCCATAACAGGTATTGTCCTCCATTTAGCACAGCTTTACACATATTTAGACCAATCTGCTGGCGTCATGTTCAAGTTGTTAATGGATTCGACCATGCTTACAGTGAAGGGTGCTTGAGGACCATAAGTTGTTACAGCCTCTTTTAGCTGGTTCACTGTTTTGAAATTTAAAGCATGGTGAATTCGCTGCCCTCCTGCCTCATATACAGGGCATGTTAATATTTGAGATCCTGTCTCAGGATCCCGACTATCAACTGCGGGGTTTGGGGGCCTCCCAGCATATGGAGATGGCCTTGTTAGTTGGACACTTACGTCCTCTGGTGACAGAAAGGTGTTAGTAGCAGTCCCCTGTTGTACCTTTCCCCCTGATGGCTTTTTCTGCTTTACACTTTCTTTCTCTATCTGACTAGCTTGAGAGGCCTTCTCTTTTACTTGAATTTTTTTCTCTGTCTGACTAGCTCAAGAGACCTTCTCTTCTACTTGAATATTTCCACTATAACTATAATACAACCCAAGAAGATAACACCAAACAAAACTGAAACAGAATGAAACAAAAGTGGAACAACAGAAAACATTATAATAGCCTTTCTATCGTCCTGAAATGTCCATCCGTCTTTTCTCCCTATCTGTTCCTCAGATGTGAGCAGTTTTTCTTCCATCTTACACATCTCCAGGGACAGGCAACTTAAAACAAAAGTGAAGCAAAACAAAAGAAGAATCTTAAAATGGCTACCCATCCTCTCACCCTGCCCTCAGGGGCGAGCAGTTTACCTTATCACTTACCCTCAGTCATTCCCCATGTGGGCCACCAAATGCCGCAGTCTGGCTGGGCACAATTCAGGAGCCACTTGTCAAAAGAAAGAAACTTTATTTTTAGAACAAACACACCAAACAAAACAGCTTCTCAGGAAAAACCTTCAGAGCCCAACTGCCACCACCGGCTTCCCACAAGCCTCTCCACCTCCCCCACTCCTCCTGCTCTTGAGGCCGATTGGCTGGGTCCCATGGGTGGAGCCAAAAAAGTTCCCCAATGAGCAGCTCCATGGTCTGAAAGGGCGGGGAAACAGTCCAATGAGCATCACCACAGAGGAGCCAATTAGTTGGCAGCTAGAAATTGCTGGGGCCGCTATGAGCCAATCAGCTGGTAGCTGGAAGTTTGCTGGCAGCTGGAAGTTTGCTGACAGCTGGAAGTTTGCTGGGGCCCCTTCTGGCTGTGGCTCTCAACACTTTGACATTAATATTATTTTTCTCCTTAGCAATGCCAATGAGGAAACAAAAGCTTTACACATTAAAGTATGTACCCAACAGACCATAGTTTGCAGGTTCAGAGACTGAGAACAAAACTCGGGTGTTCTTATTTAGAGTAAACAATGCATTTCTTCTTTTATTTTACTTTGATTGTATTATATTTTGGAAGTTTCTGATCAACAACAAAAAGTCATTTCCCCAACATTTATCCCGATTTTAAAAGGCATAAAATTTGTGGATGTTAAGAGGCAGTAAAAGGTGAATATTTTCTGCACTTCACATTTTTGTTATATGTTACATATTTGGGGACATAAAATTTTATGAAATTATAATTACACATTTTAAATGTGTTTCAAATCTCTTCATTTTCGATGTTAGAAGTGAGAGTTATAAATCTGAAAATTAAAGTTGCAAACTTCAATATTATGTTTGTGATGGAAGTTGTCTTTCATCCTTCCTTCATATTGCTTACTCTTCTATGTAATTGCAGGATTTCTCTTCTCTGATCCTTCAATTTTAATTATAATAAGAACTACTGATATCCATAGCAACAAAAAGAGAGCAGAGATAACCACGGTTATCGATGTCACATAAACAAAATATTTGACAAAGGAAATAAAGGGAAAAAAAACCCTAAAATTCTACTTTCTTTCTGAGGATTTTTAAGATTTCAAAAGTTAAAAGCCCTTATACCCAACTATTAATGTGATTCTACTCTTTTGCCCATAAATCATGCATTGTTTTCATTATCATTACTATGATTTATTTTCTCTTGCATTTTATTTTTTAATTTTTTTGTAGTTGTAAATGGACAGAATGCCTTTATTTTAATTTTTTTAATGTGGTGCTGAGGATCGAAACCAGGGTCTCATACATACTAGGCAAGTGCTCTGCTACTAAGCTACAGCCTCATCCCAAATCCACAGAGATGAAAGATAGAAGCCAGAGTGATGACTAATGAAACTGGAGTGTCTTTTAGGAGTGAGGCTGTGTTTGGTATGTTTCCTATGAACAAAATCATAATATGTGGCCTTGGGTATGCTTCTTGTAGTGTAATGTTGTCCTGGTATGCTCATGTTGTAGCAGGTAGCAGTATTTCATTTCTTTTATGGCTGAGTAATATTTCATTGTGTGGACACAGCCAATTTTATTTATCCATTAATATGTTGGCTATTGTTTCCACATTGGGACTATTAGGAATAAACTGCTGTGAATATTATTGTGCAGGGTTTTGTAGATGTGTTTTCTTCCCCCCAATATAAGCCTAGGAATGGAATCACTAGGTTATTTCCACATGCATCCATTCTGCATTCAGGCCTGTGATCCCTTGTCCTCCTGACTGAGAAACTACCATGTCTCACAGACACAGGTCTTATCTCAACTTCCTTTGTTCTAGTTAAGAAGACTAGCTTACAAGCCCCAGAAACCAATTACTTATTGTTAATGTGGGATTTATATCTGTCTGGAGTCCTCACTTACCCAACTTAGTCCTTGTGTTGAGCTGTAGTCAAGCCTCACCTGCCACATCCTCAGCTCTCTGAGAAAGATTGGGTAGTGATCTGAGTTTGGATTCCGTTAGCAATCTTTTAGCTATTCTGTGTGGGAGCTCCTACTGCCTTTTTCTTTAGTTTCCCAAAGCACTGCTTCCTGATCCCTTTATATATATATATATATATATATATATATATATATATATATATATATATATATATATATTATTATGCCATATATATATATATATATATATATATATATATATATATATGGCATAATAATTTTTACTTAAAGAGCCTCTCCATTATTCAGAGAGGCAAAAGGTCCTGTAGAATTCCCAGAGGAATAGAGTGCCTGGCTTCAAGATTCCTGGCACCCAGGAATGCATCTGAGGCAACAAAGCTGAAGAGTGGACACCCTTCCTCTGCTGCTGGCTGTATTTCATTCTACTGCAGTTTCCTTTCTTTGCACTGCTGCACATAACCCCTCCAACCTCCTGTGCTGCCCTCCTGGTCACAGTGAAGGATTTTGACTCCCATGGGGTCAATGGCTTATCAAGTAGTTTTTAAAAAATATATTTATTTTTTAGCTTTAGGTGGACACAATATCTTTATTCTATATTTATATAGTGCTCAGAATCAAACCCAGTGCCTCATGCAGTCCAGGTGAATACACTATTACTTGAGCCATATCCCAAGCCCCTGTCAAGTAGTTTTTATTTACAACTTTTTGTTTACTCTGCATCTCATTGGATTGCTTACCAACACCAACTGGATTTGGTTTCTTTCATTCCCAAACCATAACACATTTGGGTATCTTGAGACTTTATATAAAGTATGTATTTTTTGTTATATGAACTTAACCTACCTTGTTTAATCATATGAAGTAATGCAAATCTACTTTGTTCTAGTGGACCTATTTTGGTAACATATAAGCAATTTTGGATCAGTATAGGGGATTAATCCAAGGTTTTCATGACTCAGTTTAAGTTTTGTTTCTTAGTGACAGTCATTTTAATTTTTCTGAATAAAACATTTTGTTTTTCTGTCACTTTGTCTTACAAGGCCTCCCCCCACTCCCTTGGTTTTTAAGAGAAAGAAAATCTTTTTTGATTTTTATGTTTATGGCTTCTATCCTCCTTTGAAAGCAGGCGTTAACTGATCTTTGGCAAAAATCAGTGTTCTAGACTCTACCTTCAGAATTAGAGTATTATTGGGTGTGAAGAAGGGAAGACTATAGGTCAGGGGCTTTAAATATCTGCAGGGTTGAAGGGGGCAAGGTGAAGACGGGGTAAGATGAGGGAAAAGTGAACCTCTGCCCCTGTTTTTCCAGAGAAGATCTGCTTAGTTCTGTAAGGGTCCAGTGAAGCGTCAGAGAAAGAGACCACCAAGTGACCACTCATGCAATTGGCAGAAGGGGATTTATTGATCTAGCATGCTAGGGCTCCGTGCCCACTCAAGAAGGGAGAACAGCCCAGAGCCCAGAGCAGAGGTCAAGCAGTGCTTAAGTACACTTTTTGGGGAGGGCGGGGGGCTTAGCATACTTCAGAACAAATCATCATGAGGCGCAGGAAAATTGAACAACAACTCCTAAACATGATTAGTTCATTCATTGGTGGGAACAGGTCAGGCGGGGGTGATAGGTCAGTTCTAAAGTGGGGTACACATTCAAACTGAATGGTTTAGGCCCTGCGATGCCTACATGCGACCACAGAGAGCCCTTCAGTTATTAAACAACCAAGCAGTCAGGGGAAATATTTACTGGGCGGTTCCAAGCATTGTCTTAACAGCTACATAAATTTCAGGTTTTGCAGGTAGCATAGAAACCTAACAATACCTAATCCTTTACATTTTAACTCAGACCTTGCAGCTTAGAAACTTTACAATACCCGGTCTTTTACCCTTTAACTTTTACGCTTTAACTTCAATTTCTTTTACCCTTACAGTTCTATTTGGTATTTTGTGATACATTATAAGATCTTGTTTCCATAAGGAAGAAACGGTTCCACTTAACTTTAAAAAATAAAAGAAAATTGCTTAAAGTATATTGCTAGAGGTCATAGAGATAGGACTCAGGCTTTCTTTGCTATTTCTGGACCTAAGACTTTCAGCCCACACATGGGGAGGGGGGGCAGATTAGCTTCATGTTTACTAACTTCTGAGAATCACAATCACACACACCACACTCCACAAAATAGGCAAGAACTGGCACTTCTCTCAGGGCCATGTACATTTAATGTTTAGATCAAATATGGTGAGTGGGTTTGCTCATTTTCAAAGTAAATGTGAAAAATTTGTGTGACAGAATCAGGCTTTTGTATCTTTAAACTGGGGCCAAATATCTCATAATTATCTTCTTGTCTTCTTTTAGGACATTTTCCAGGAAGTATAAAAATTATTAATATTCCCATGTAGTAGAATGACAGGGGACTAAACTTTGTGCAGCCATCGATATCTTAAGATACATGCTTTCGATGTGTTACTCCATATAACATTAGGTGGTTACCACCAGCCCTTCCAGTAAGCAAATTTGTAGACCAAGCTGATGACACTCTACACACAATGAAGCATTCATTCACCAAAGATGTTTTAAGACATGATTGGGGAGGGATACCATGAGGTGGAAAGAGCAGGAACTGTAATGCCAGGCAGATGTATATGGGAGAAGAGGCTCAGTGAAAATAACAACAAAAAAGAAGAAAATGGCATATACTCTTGGAAACTGTCTCCTCATCAGTAAAAGAAAAATTTTAATAGCCATTTTGCAGTGTTATTCTGTTAGAAATAATGTAGAGAAACAACCAGCTAAGAATCGAAACATCATAGATATCACCCAGTCAGCACATAATGTGGTGTGGTTCATTGACATCATGATGACTTGTTTGGCCAGTGGAATAGTCACTGTAGACTGGCATAGGTATGAACCCTCAGCCACTGTCACTCTGGTGGCAATTTTACTTCCCATCCTGCAGAAGAGCAGTGCCTTTGGGGACCTAGCCCAGGGTCTTGAACACATTGAATATTTGATGGAGGAAATTTTGCTCATCCACAAATATTAGCTCAATGTGTCTCTTCAGAGCCATCCTCCAGTTCTCATTGTATTGGTGAGACTTGGGCCACCATCACACTTCCTGTTGGTAAATGAGATGCAAATGACTCTGACTTTTCAAAAACTTAACTAATTAACATCTAAATAGGCTCTGACCTGTGTGTCAAGATTACATGCTTGACTTTCTCTCCTTTTTCTAATACCTGGCCCTTGAAGCTCTCACTTTCAGTGAGAGGAGGCTATGACCCTAAATTAAAATCTACACATTGGGTCAGTTCACCCCTTGGGCTAGTGCGAGAAGGGAATAGTAGTGGACATGTCTCTCAGGAGTCTGGAGAAAGAGGTAGGAGGCAGAGTGGTCCAACATGGGAGGAAAGTTAAGGGTGCTGAGGGGAGGGGCAGAGGGGATCTCCTGAAAGACAATTGGGAAGGGAGATGGGGTCTGATGCTCTGGCATCCCCTTAGGTGAGGGCTGCTGTGAGACCACTAGAGCAGGCTGCAAGGGAACAGCGGCTTTTGCCTCAGGGCTGCTGCCTATGAAGGCATGACTCCTGTCTTCATGGGGGTGCAGCCTCTGATGGAAGATCCAGAATTTGGATTTGAATGTCTGTATTGGCAACAGCCCTGGGAGGACCTCTTCTGATCCCAGCAGTTATGCCATATCTGCATCTTTTGTTGACCCAATACAGCAATGGGCTATAACTGAAAGTGACAGCTCTCATCACCTCCACCCACTGCTGGGCACGCTGCCTCCTCTGCAGGTTCTTCCTCCAGTTGAGTAAGAGAATGCAGCCACCAGTTATCACAGAGCAGAGCCCCAACAATTCCAAGTACAATGGGACCCACGCTGAGGCAGTGAAAAAAAAAAAAAGAATCAAATTGTCTGACAGCTCTAACTTGGGACTTGAACTGTTTCTCATTCCTCTCCTGGATTTGGCTCATTCATCCTCTTATTCCTTCCCACCCTTCTCAAAGACATGCCTAATAATTTCCTGATTCAGTCAAAGCTATATTTGCAGGGCACATAAGAGATCCATTAGCCTTTTTCAGATAAGGAACACTAGATGTACAGGGGCCATGACCTGCCAAGACTCAGAGTCAAGCCTTCTGGCTTCCAATCAAGGGCCCATGCAGTCATTCAGACCGAGAAGACTCACTAAGGACAAGGACCTCAATTGTACCTTTTCTGCTTGGGCAGAACATGATCCCTGACTTCGAGGAGTCATTAGTTTCCTAGAGGAGTCTGTCTCTTAACTACATAGCACTCCATTCAGGCAGCCACCACCCCATCCTTGCAAATGATCTTCCCTGAATGTTTGTACACTACACTCAAAGGACTGGGTGTACTTATGGCCAGGAAAGCCCAGGTCCTCCTTTTGCAAATCCATAAAGTTCACTCTGGTTACCAGGCCTATGGCTCTGTAAAGAGTGAACTCACCCAATACTCTGCCCACCAATGGGAGTACCTAGAAGGCTTCAGTCCCATTGTTCTCTAAAGATGAGGTAACTGGGTTCTGAGTATCAGGAATTCTAAGGCTGTTGCTTGTAGAGTGGTTCACAGTTGATAGAATAAGGGACTCCATCTTGTGACATCCCATGAAAGACTGGTCCACCATAGAATTGTCTGTTCCCAACTTTGTGTGGTGAACTCAGATGGCAGCCCCCAGGAAAGGGCCCTTTCACCCTCAGGAGATTCTACTTGTGTTTTCAGTCATTATGGAGCCATTTTCCAGTGGGGAGTTGGGCAGGGAGGACAGTGAGCTTTGGACATCCCTACCCTCAAGAAGTATCTTACCTAGTTGTCAGGGAACAAAATGGCTCAGAAGAACCATGTGGTCTAAACCTCCTCTTTGGCTTCTACCATCTCTCTTTTGTTTCTTCAACAAATGTTTTTTGTGCATCATCAGGTTCCATGGGAGCTCCCCCCTATGTGACCCTACTATCTTTCCAGCTCCATCTCCCTCCCCACCCATCATATACCTTTTAGCCCTGGGCATAATAGATTCCCAAGACCCTGCTTATTTCCCTCTGGACTTTGGCTCAGACTGTTGCTTCACTCAGGATTGTCTCTCACCACATTTCCACCACTGAACACCTCCTTATCCTCCCAGGTGGTCATATCCCCAACTCTGAGACAAATAGTCATTTCAGTTGAGTTCCCAATTTATAGAACTCTGAAGCAGATGAATTTGAAACAAATTGGTCCCAGTGACAGGAGTGATTTCAACAAGTATAAGTTTCTATAAAGTGGAAAACATAGTGTTCTACAGATTGAATATATTATTTTAAGAAAGTTGCTCTATTTGAACTGGTACAAAAGTAATGCCCTTTTTTAATTTTTTTATTGTGGGTTGTTCAAAACATTACAAATTTCTTGACATATCATATTCCACACTTTGATTCTAGTGGGTTATGAACTCCCACCTTCACCCCATACACAGATTGCAGAATCACATCAGTTACACATCCATTGATTTACAAATTGCCATACTAGTGTCTGTTGTGCTCCGCTGCCTTTCCCATCCTCCACACTCCCCCCTCCCCACCTCTCCCCTCCCCTCCCGTCCTCTCTCTCTACCCCCTCCACTGTATAACCCTGAGGGTCTCCTTCCATTACCGTGCAATTTCCCTTCTCTCTCCCTTTTCCTCCCACCTCTCATCCCTGTTTAATGTTAAGCTTCTTCTCCTGCTCTTCGTCCCTCCTCTGTTCTTAGTTACTCTCCTTATATCAAAGAAGACATTTGGCATTTGTTTTTTAGGGATTGGCTAGCTTCACTTAGCATAATCTGCTCTAATGCCATCCATTTCCCTGTAAATTCTATGATTTTGTCATTTTTTAATGCAGAGTAATACTCCATTGTGTATAAATGCCACATTTTTTTTATCCATTCATCTATTGAAGGGCATCTAGGTTGGTTCCACAGTCTTGCTATTGTGAACTGTGCTGCTATGAACATCGATGTAGCAGTGTCCCTGTAGCATGCTCTTTTTAGGTCTTTAGGGAATAGACCAAGAAGGGGAATAGCTGGGTCAAATGGTGGCTCCATTCCCAGCTTTCCAAGAAATCTCCATACTGCTTTCCAAATTGGCTGCACCAATCTGCAGTCCCACCAGCAATGTACAAGTGTACCCTTTTCCCCACATCCTCGCCAGCACTTGTTGTTGTTTGACTTCCTAATGGCTGCCAATCTTACTGGAGTGAGATGGTATCTTAGGGTGGTTTTGATTTGCATTTCTCTGACAGCTAGAGATGTTGAGCACTTTTTCATGTACTTGTTGATTGACTGTATGTCCTCCTCTGAGAAGTGTCTGTTCAGGTCCTTGGCCCATTTGTTGATTGGGTTGTTTGTTCTCTTATTGTCTAATTTTTTGAGTTCTGTGTATACACTGGATATTAGGGCTCTATCTGAAGTGTGAGGAGTAAAGATTTGTTCCCAGGGTGTAGGCTCCCTATTTACCTCTCTTATTGTTTCTTTTGCTGAGAAAAAAACTTTTTAGTTTGAGTAAGTCCCATTTCTTGATTCTAGTTATTAACTTTTGTGCTATGGGTGTCCTATTGAGGAATTTGGAGCCCGACCCCACCGACTGTAGATCGTAGCCAACTTTTTCTTCTATCAGACGGTGCGTCTCTGATTTGATATCAAGCTCCTTGATCCATTTTGAATTAACTTTTGTGCATGGCGAGAGAAAGGGATTCAGTTTCATTTTGTTGCATATGGATTTCCAGTTTTCCCAGCACCATTTGTTGAAGATGCTATCCTTCCTCCATTGCATGCTTTTAGCCCCTTTATCAAATATAAGATAGTTGTAGTTTTGTGGATTGGTTTCTGTGTCCTCTATTCTGTACCATTGGTCCACCCTCCTGTTTTGGTACCAGTACCATGCTGTTTTTGTTACTATTGCTCTGTAGTATAGTTTGAAGTCTGGTATCGCTATACCGCCTGATTCACACTTCCTGCTTAGCATTGTTTTTGCTATTCTGGGTCTTTTATTTTTCCATATGAATTTCATGGTTGCTTTCTCTATTTCTACAAGAAATGCCATTGGGATTTTGATTGGCATTGCATTAAACCTATAGAGAACTTTTGGTAATATCGCCATTTTGATGATGTTAGTTCTGCCTATCCATGAACAGGGTATATTTTTCCATCTTCTAAGATCTTCTTCCATTTCTCTCTTTAGGGTTCTGTAGTTTTCACTGTATAAGTCTTTCACCTCTTTTGTTAGGTTGATTCCCAAGTATTTTATTTTTTTTGAGGATATTTTGAATGGAGTGGTTGTCTTCATTTCCATTTCAGAGGATTTGTCGCTGATATACAGGAATGACTTTGATTTATGCGTGTTGATTTTAAATCCTGCCACTTTGCAGAATTCATTTATTAGCTCTAATAGTTTCTTTGTAGAGCCTTTTGGGTCTGCTAGGTATAGAATCATATCATCTGCAAATAGTGATAATTTAAGTTCTTCTTTTCCTATTTTTATGCCTTTAATTTCTTTCGTCTATCTAATTGCTCTGGCCAGTGTTTCGAGAACTATGTTGAAGAGAAGTGGAGACAGAGGGCATCCCTGTCTTGTTCCAGATTTTAGAGGGAATGCCTTCAGTTTTTCTCCATTCAGAATGATGCTAGCCTGAGGCTTAGCCTAGATTGCTTTTACAATATTGAGGTATGTTCCTGTTATCCCTAGTTTTTCTAGAGTTTTGAACATAAAGGGATGCTGTACTTTGTCGAATGCTTTTTCCGCATCTATCGAGATGATCATATGGTTCTTATTTTTAAGTCTATTGATGTGGTGAATAACATTTATTGATTTCCGTATATTGAACCAGCCTTGCATCCCAGGGATGAATCCTACTTGATCATGGTGTACAATTTTTTTGATATGTTTTTGTATCTGATTCGCCAGAATTTTATTGAGGATTTTTGCATCTAGGTTCATTAGAGATATTGGTCTGTAGTTTTCTTTCTTTGAAGTGTCTTTGTCTGGTTTAGGTATCAGGGTGATGTTGGCCTCATAGAATGAATTTGGAAGTTCTCCCTCCTTTTCTATTTCCTGAAGTAGCTTGAAAAGTATTGGTATTAGTTCTTCTTTAAAGGTTTTGTAAAATTCTGCTGTATACCCATCCGGACCTGGGCTTTTCTTAGTTGGTAGTCTTTTTATGGTTTCTTCTATTTCCTCAATTGATATTGGTCTGTTTAGGTTTTCTATATCCTCCTGACTCAATCTGGGCAGATCATGTGACTTAAGAAATTTATCTATGCCTTCACTATCTTCTAATTTATTGGAGTATAAGGATTCAAAATAGTTTTTGATTATCTTCTGTATTTCTGAAGTGTCTGTTGTGATATTGCCTTTTTCATCCCGTATGCTAGTAATTTGAGTTCTCTCTCTTCTTCTCTTCACTAGCATCCCTAAGGGTCTGTCGATTTTGTTTATTTTTTCAAAGAACCAACTTTTAGTTTTGTCAATTTTTTCAATTCTTTCTTTTGTTTCGATTTCATTAATTTCAGCTCTGATTTTAATTATTTCTTGCCTTCTACTTCTTTTGCTGTTGTTTTGCTCTTCTTTTTCAAGGATTTTGAGATGAAGTATGAGATCATTTATTTGTTGGTTTTTTTCTTTTTTTAAGGAATGAACTCCAAGCAATGAATTTTCCTCTTAGAACTGCTTTCAATGTGTCCCATAGATTCCGATATGTTGTGTCTGTGTTTTCATTTATCTCTAAGAATTTTTTAATTTCCTCCTTGATGTCTTCTATAACCCATTGATCATTCAGTAACCTATTGTTCATTCTCCAAGTGATGTATGCTTTTTCCTTCCTTCTTTTATCATTGATTTTCAGTTTCATTCCATTATGATCAGATAAGATGCATGGTATTATCTCTACTCCTTTATATTGTCTAAGAGTTGCCCTGTGACATAATATATGATCTATTTTTGAGAAGGATCCATGTGCTGCTGAGAAAAAAGTGTAACTGCTTGATGTTGGGTGGTATACTCTATATATGTCAATTAGGTCTAGGTTATTAATAGTGTTATTGAGTTCTATAGTTTCTTTATTCAACTTTTGTTTGGAAGATCTGTCCAGTGGCGAGAGAGGTGTGTTGAAGTCTCCCATGATTATGGTATGGTGGTCTATTAGACTCTTGAACTTGAGAAGAGTTTGTTTGATGAACATAGCTGCACCATTGTTTGGGGCATAAATATTTATGATTGTTATGTCTTGTTGGTGTATGGTTCCCTTAAGCAGTATGTAGTGTCCCTCTTTATCCCTTCTGATTAACTTTGGATTGAAATCTATTTTATTTGATATGAGTATGGACACGCCTGCTTGTTTCCGAAGTCCGTATGAGTGATATGATTTTTCCCAACCTTTCACCTGCAGCCTATGAATGTCTTTTCCTATCAAATGCGTCTCCTGTAGGCAGCATATTGTTGGGTCTTGTTTTGTGATCCATTCTACTAGCCTGTGTCTCTTAATTGGTGAGTTTAAGCCATTAACATTTAGGGTTATTATTGAGATATGGGTTGTTCTTCCAGCCATATTTGTTTATTTCTGTTACCAAACATGGTTTGTTTTCCTCTTTGATTATCCCCCCCCTTTACTGTCCTACCTCCCACTGTTGGTTTTCATTGTTATTTTCCATTTCCTCTTCCTGTAATGCTTTGGCGAGGATGTTTTGAAGAGATGGTTTTCTAGCTGCGAATTCTTTAAACTTTTGTTTATCGTGGAAGGTTTTAATTTCATCCTCCATCCTGAAGCTTAATTTCGCTGGATACACAATTCTTGGTTGGAACCCATTTTCTTTCAGTGTTTGAAATATGTTATTCCAGGATCTTCTAGCTTTCAGAGTCTATGTTGAAAGATCAGCTGTTATCCTGATTGGCTTACCCCTAAATGTAATCTGCTTCCTTTCTCTTGTAGCTTTTAAAATTCTCTCCTTATTCTGTATGTTGGGCATCTTCATTATAATGTGTCTAGGTGTGGATCTCTTATGATTTTGCACATTCGGCATCCTGTAGGCTTCTAGGATTTGGGATTCTGTCTCATTCTTCAACTCTGGGAAGTTTTCTCGTATTATTTCATTGAATAGACTCCTCATTCCTTTGGTTTGGAGCTCTGTACCTTCCTGTATCCCAATGACTCTTAAGTTTGGTCTCTTAATGTTATCCCATATTTCTTGGATGTTCTGCTCATGGTTTCTTAACAGTCTTGCTGAGCTGTCTATGTTCTTTTCCAGTTGAAATACTTTGTCTTCATTGTCTGATGTTCTATCTTCTAAGTGTTCTACTCTGCTGGTAGTATTCTCCATTGAGTTTTTAAGTTGGTTTATTGCTTCCTGCATTTCTAGGATTTCTGTTTGTTTGTTTTTTATAACCTCTATCTCCCTGTATAGTTGATCCTTTGCTTCCTGGATTTGTTTGCGTAATTCATTGTCGAAGTGATCTTTCATTGTCTGATTTTCCTGTTTAATGTCTTCCTTGATACTCCAGATCATCTGAAGCATGTATATCCTGAATTCTTTATCTGACATTCCATCTGCTGCAGCTGTTACCTCTTCTAAAGTTGCGTTGACCTGCATTGCTTGTGGTCCTTTCTTTCCTTGTCTTTTCATACTTCTTGCGTATCTTTCCTGCAGGTGCAGGCGGTGGCTCTGCTCTCTCCTTATTCCAATTGGGGTGTCGTGGCTACCATGCCAGCAAGTCACTGGGCCTGTTCTGGGCACTGGCGGTGGCTCTGTTCTGCCCCTACTCCAATTGGGGTGACGAGTGTACCACGCCGGCAGGCCACCGGGCCTGATCCGCCAGTCGGTTGCAGGTTTGCCTAGCCTGCAGGTGCTGGCGGTGGCTCTACTCTGCCCCTACTCCAAATGGGGTGACGTGTCTGTTGTACCGGCAGGCCACTGGGTCTGTCCCGCTGGTCAGTCGCAGATCTGCCCACCTTTCGGGCACGGGTGGAGGCTCTGCTCTGCCCCTAATCCAATTGGGGTGTCGTGACTACCCCGCCTGCAGGACGCTGGGCCTGTTCCTGGCACGGGCGGCGACTCTGCTCTGCCACTACTCCAATTAGGGTGGTGTTTGTACCACGCTGGCAGGCTCCTGGGCCTGAGCCTGATCCACCGGTCTGTTGTAGGTCTGCCTACCTTGGAGGCGCGGGCGGCGGATCTGCCCTGCCCCTCCTACCACGCCTGCGGACCCCTGGGCCTGATCTGCAGGTTGATCACTGGTCTGCTCACCCTGCGATCACGGGTGGCGGTTCCGCTCCGCCCCCACTCCAATTGGGGTCACGTGACCACCACACCGGCAGGGCCTGATCCGGGCGTTGGAGAAGGATGTGCTCTGCCCCTACTCCAGTTGGGGTGACGTGTGTACCACACTGGCAAGCCACTGGGCCTGACCCGCCAGGCTGTCACAGGTCTGTTTACCTTGCAAGCACGAACAGCGGCTCTGCCCTGCCCCTCCTACCACGCCCATGTACCACTGGGTCGCGGGTCTGCCCACCTTGCGGGTGCGAGTGGCAGCTCCGCTCCGCCCCCTCTCCAATTGGGGTCACGCGGTCACCACACTGGTGAGCCGCTGGGCCTGCTCCGGGCGCTGGCGGTGGCCCAGCTCCTCCCCTCTGGCTCGACGAAAAATTGAGGAGACTCGGGTGACTGTGCCTCACCCCCCCTACCAGGAGACCAACTGCTTATGTCACCGCTGGTATTGATGAAGTTCTCTCCTCCGCCACTTTCTGCTGACATCAGATCTCTGCCATGTTGGTATCCTATGCGAATGGCAGCATTTCGTTCCCCTTGCCGGGCAACCAAAGCAACGGGTGAGTCCTGACCGGCCCTCAGCAGAACCCGGACCGAGAAGCAGTTTCCACGGGCTCCTAGCCCCAGTCCAGGGAAGTTCCGGGAGCCAGAACTTGGCTGCTCTGTGCTCGGTGTAAGCTCCTATAAGTGTAAGCTCCAAGAAGCAGTCCCCGGGGGCTCAGTTCCGGGAGCCGGAATTCGGCTGCTTAGTGCTTGGTGTATACTCTGATAGGAGCAGGGTCCAAGAAGCAGCCTCTGCAGGCTCCGCAGCCCTGGGCCATGGCAGTTCCGGGACGGTTCCGGGAGCCGGAACTCGGCCACCCCGCGCTCCGTGTTCGCTCTGATAAGGTCAGGTTCTAAGAAGCACCCAGGCACTGAACCCTATCAATCTGTCTGCAAGCCGCAGGCGAATTGCAGCCTGAAATTAACTGATCTATGGCTGAATGAACTGCGGTCAGTCAAAAACAGGGAAGGTGACCCCGTTTATTTATTTTTTGATTCCTTGGAATTTTAGTTTACCTCAGATATGTCTTGTACACATTTTATCAGATTTACATCTTAAATTTCATTTTGAGTATTTCAGTTTTTAATTTAAAACTCTATTTTGTTAATTGCTAGTATTAAAAGAAAAGCATTTGGCTCGTATGTATTAACCTTGTATATTGAAAACTTACTGTTTTATCTTATTCATTCCAGGAGTTTATTGATTTCAATTAACTTCACAGATGTCATCTACAAAAAAAAAAGGCAAGTTTATTCGTTTGAATTTCTTGTATAATTACATGAGTAAGGAACTTTGAGTAAAATGTTAAAGGCATTGATGAGGGAAGACACCACTGATTTTTAAAAATTCAATTTTCTGTACTAGTCTTCTTGGTTATGAATGACAGTTGAGTTAAGTTCCTAATCTGAGAGTTCTGGTACCCTCCATTGTTTTGTCTGATGTTTAGTTTGTCTCTTCTGGTTCTTTTTTTTGCCTTTTTGTATGGCTTGTAATTTTTTTTCTTGATGCTGGATATGATGTGCTGGGTCAAAGGGTGTGCTGCAAATGGTCATGTGGTAGGAAGTTGAGAAAAACTACACTCCTATAATTAGGTCTCATTCTCTGGTGATGTTGTGCCCGTGGACTGTGAATTTCACAGGTGCTTAAGTTCTTTTCTCTTCCCTTTGGTTAGATAGGATCAAATGGCTAGAGTGTGCTAGAGTTGCTATTTCCTTATGCAGATTAGCTGGAATTCCCCACAGTATCAGGCTCTGATAACTGGTTTCTCCTGCAGGCCAGCCTTGCTGGGAAGAAGAGGTCTCTAGAATATTTCAGAAGGATGCTTCTTTCTTTCCCTTTCTGGAGGCATAAAGGAGTTTTGCTCTGGTATTTTTATGAAAACCTGGTTGATCTAGAACTCAATCTTTCAAAGTGATGGGGTCCGCCCTGAGCCTGAGTACAAAATTGGTTTTTATTTTCCCCTATTGTTCACACTGAGCCTCTGTCAATTTCAATAATTTGTCAATTTTACACTTTAGGTGTCTGCTTTCTTTGTCCTGCTGCATGTTCTGAGGCTGCTCATGTAAGCTCTGACTTCTGTGCTGAGCTGTGTATTCTCCTTGGGGGAAGCCATTTGCCCTGTGTCCTCATCTCTCTTAGATATCCCAGAATCATTATTGTTTTCAGTTGTTCTATTTAGCTTTTTACTTCTTTAAACCAAATGATGACACCTAAGCTCATTAAAAGGGAAACCTGATCTACAGAATACTTTTAAAAATAATTAAAATGCACACCTGGGTGTTTGTATCATGGCTCATTTTGCATTTGATTCATGCATGAAGTGTTATATTGTGTTTCACTGTCCTTTGGCTCTTGAGAATAGATGATACACATATTTTCTAGGTACAAAGTAAATGAAAATCTTGTTACAGAAGTGTATCACATGACATAAACAGATGGTGTCTATTTAGTGTGTCTTCTATATTTAGTTCTAAATCTGCATTTACAAGTACTTTAAAATTCGATATGCTGCCCATGTTTTCCTAAACTAGCCAACAAATACCAATGTACCTTTATAGTTAGCTGAATACACACTGTCAGGGTTTAGCTATTCCTTAATATCACCATCTTATGCTAATGTTCTCAGACTTGAGAACTGGGAATTTGTTTATAAAGAGAAAGGGCATAGAAATTTAATGAAATATGGGTTACAGTAATCATAATTTTCATCCCCAGTCATAATCTAAGTACAAGTTCTATTTCTTCTAGCTTTATTCCTTTCCCTTGTTCAATGGAATTCTTTATCTTTCTTTCCATCCATTGTCTTAGACCAAGTTGTCATTGCTTGGTGTCTGAATGTCTACAGAAAGATCCCATCTTTCTCCCTTCCTTGAATTCTTGTCCTTAATTCATCTTTCATCCTCCTCTTACTCCTAGGATAATCTTTGGCTAGGGAGGCTTTCCTAATCCCAAAGCAAGCATTTTTTTTTCTAACATGGAGCAAACACTTTCTTGTTTTAAGTGCTACAGGAAATCCTGGAAGGGTACACTAAGAAACACCTTTTCTGAGCCATATCCATTTTAAATTAAATACCTTAGCTCTTTAGGAAAAAGGTAAATCTATATGAAGAAATATATACTTATTGGATACAACATGTCTTAAAGTATATATGCATTGTGTAATGATTATATCTAGCTAATTAACATTTATTATCTAAATAGTTGTGTTTGTGGTGAACACTTAATATCCACTCTTAATATCCACATTTTTAAAAGAATGTAATATACACCATTATCTGTACTTGCTGTGTTACACACTAGATTCTGGAATTTATTGCTCCTGCCTAACTGTAATTATGAGACATTTGACTAACAAACCAACAAGCTCCTTATTCTTTCTATTCACGCCACCTGTGGTAAACACTTTTAGACTTTCCACTTTTGAGATTAATGTTTTTAGGTTACACACATGAGTGAGGTTTATATGGTGCTTTTCTTTGTGTGTCTGACTTATTTCACTTAATGCACTGTCCTCTATGGTCACCCATAATATCATAAATGACCAGATTTCCTTCTTTTTATACTGAATAGCATTAATTGTGGGTATACCACTTTTTTGTGCATTCATCTCTTGGAATGTAGGTTGATGCCACATCTTCCCTATTGTGAAAAGTGCTGCATTAAACACAGGAAGAGAGCTACTTCTTTTATGAACTGATTTTGTTTCCTTTACATATACACCCAGAGTGAGGTCATTGGATCATAGGGTAGACCTGCTTTTAGTTCTCAGGGACTTCCACTCTGTCTCCTATGGTAGGCTAGAGAAGTTGACCTTCCCCCTGGCAGTGTGCAAGGGTCCCCTACTTCACAAATTTGATCATGACCATTTTTACTGGGGTTAGGTGGTACCTTATGTGGCTTTGACCTGCATTCCCTGATGATTAGTAATGTTGAGCATTTTTTCCACATGCCCTACATACAATGATCATCCTGCAAATGGTGATTATCCTGAAGCTGGTATATTTCCCTAAACACTTTCAACCCATCCTTTTTAACTTCACCATAAATTCTTGGAAAATGAATCACTGGGACAAAGGATTTTGCATGCCTTAGCATTGGATGCACATTGACAAAATGCCAATCCTGTATCCTTTTCCATCCACCCCTCACAGTTGTAGGATAGAATGTGATTCTGTACCCTCTGCTTTCTTAGACTGCAGTAGTCACCTAATAGATTCTAGTTTGTCAGTGTTCTGCCTTGAGATGATATGCATTTCTCTTTCCATCACTGTATTTTAAAAATAGAGTTTCATGTCTGTTTGCTTCCATAGTGGTGTGTATATTCCTGATAGTGCGAAAAACAGGTACTATTTAAAAAAAAAAAAAAAAAAAAAAAAAAAAAAAAAAACTTATGTGTTCAATTCTCGACTCCAAGGCACTTCATGGTGGCACATTCCATGAACAGACCCTGGTCATTACCAACCATGGCCACAAAGGTTGCCCAGGAGGTTAATAGCAAAACAGGAGGAGCCCTCTGGAAGGCAGAGACAGGGGTATGTTGGATTTCACTACCTTCTCTTTTATTTATGCCTAGTGAGATTTAAGACTCTACCTTTTGTTTTCTCAGATCATAAAGCTTTTCTTTATTCAGGACTTATCAGTGGAGTCAATTGGTTGAACACTGACCTGGCTAATTTTTGGAGAAGAAAATTGGATTCTTAAGAAAATTCTTAAGAATCTACATTTTCATCTAATGATTAAGTTTTGTTCATATTGTGTTCTAAACCTACCACTATTTTATTGAAAGATAATGTTCATGTGTATTAATTGTTCCCACGATATGGTAAATCAATGAAAGACAAGTGAAGGATTTGGGGCAAGCACAGATGAGGAATAAAACAAGTGAGTAAGCTTTGGCAGTCATTTAATTGATAGCTATCTGTGCACCAAACATAGGAGATGGTCTGGACTCCTATTTTCAGGGGGAATTCAGACAAGTAGTTGTTGTTCATGAACTTTACCAATTTATGTTTTTTAAATATTTTACATGAATGGTTTGGTTCAATGTTTTGTTTTGATTTTGGTTTTGCCTAACAGAGCACAAAATTAGGAGCTAAAATACCTGCTTTTTGTAGTTCTTTGGGTGGGGCTCTAAAATTATGATAGAAATTAAGATGTCACGTGAGCCACATTCTCTTCTGGAGGCCTGTGGTCCTCTTCCATGTTCTTGTGGGTGTGACAGAAGCCATTGCCTTGTGGCAGTAGCACAGAGATCCTAATGCCTTGCTGGCTGTCAACTGCAGGCCAATCTTGGCTCTTAGATGTTGTTCAACTTCCTTTCCACATGCTGCTACTATCTTTCAACCAGGCAGGGCTCACCAATCCTTCTTCTGCCAGACACCTGGAAGTATAGAATCTTGGCTTCATTAGGCCTTTCTATGTTATGTACCCACTAATAAAGAAGAGCCTCTATTTCCACACTTTATTTTTCTCCTGGATCCATTTTTTCCATCCTTAGAGTAGAAACCATACCATAACTTAAAATGAGTTTGCAGTTTCTGTATATTATGTGATATGTGGCTCTGACAGATCCTTCCAATGATTGATGTCTGTGGGCCACTAGAGCATAATTCCAGAATTTTCTTTAGGAAAAATACATTTCATTTCCATGGATGATATCATTTTCTCCAGTCATTCTCTATTTTAACACAGTAACATTATTTTTTAAAAAAAAATATAAAATAATGTTGCAATAATGGGAAGGCAGTGTCACCACAATCTGAGTGGACATTCTGAAGCATTTCTAGGTCCAAATACTGGCAGTGAGGAAGTGAAAAAGTATAACCAAATGCTGATTATATCTAATTGATGTTAAATCCTTATAAAGAGGCAGAGAAATAAAGAGGTGGACAAATAAGTATAGCAAATAATGTCAGGTTGTCAGGTGAGATCACTCTAGAGTAAACAGTAAGAGGATAGAAACTTGAAACATTTTATGTTTTTTTGGTGGGCAGTTACGGGATTTGAACTTAGAGTCACTCAGCCACTGAACCATATCCCTGGCCCTATTTTGTATTTTCTTTAGAATTAGGGGTCACTGAGTTTCTTAGCACTTCACTTTTGACAAGGCTAGCTTTGAACTCATGATCCTCTTTTCTCATCCTCCTGAGTCATGGGATTACAGGTGTGTGCCATCAATCTCAGCCATGTACTGATTCTACTGGATATGTTGGAGTTGGCACAATATCTATCACTCATGCAAAGAAAGTTCCTTCTTTAGATGATTATTCTGGATCTGCTCATTCCTAAGACATTTTCCTCCAAAACAGGAATCTGTAGGATTAAAATTTTCACCTGGTCACATTCCCCAGCAGGTGAAAAAACAGTAGTCATGCATGATAATTTTTTTAAAAAATATTTTGTATAGTTGCAGATTGACACAATACCTATATTTTTTTAATTTACTTTTTTTATTTAGTGCTGAGGATTTAACTCTGTGCCTTACAAGTTCTAGGCATGTTCTCTATTACTAAGCCACATCACCATCCATAAAATGAGTAATATTTTAGTAATGATAACAGTTCTTATTTATGTGTATTCAGAAACCCTTGTAAGATGCCTAAGATATCAGAAGAGACTTACACTTGATCACTGTAGATATGTGAAAAGTCTGATCTTTAACTGGATGTTTTAGTTACTGGTATGTGTATGTGTGTATATATGGACACATACACATGTATATATTTTGTCAGAGATTAATTTAGAATCCATATGAAGAAATATTAAGATTTCATATGATTTATTTATTCTTCAAACAGGCAATACTCTCAATGTATCCTCCAGGAACCAGGATAGAAGCTTGTGGATGGATTGAAGAGCTGTTTGCAAGGTCAGCCTTGGGTTGGTGTGCCTACTGTACATCAGTAGTTCTCCACAAGTGGAGACAGTGCCCCCAGAGACCATTCATTCATGAGTGAAAAAATTTTTTGTTGCCACACCAGGATGGTGTTTTGTTGGCATATACTTTAGTGGGTAGAGACCATCAATGCTGCAAAACACCCCACTGTGCATGACAACCACACACAGCCATAACACCAAGCGTTGTCTGTCTCAAATTGCAATGGTACTGTTTTTGAGAACCTCTTGAGTAAAATAATTAAATGGATGTAGGAGACCCCTGGACTAGCCTGAAGTTAGAGGCTATGAATGAAACTGTCCTAAAAGCTACAGTCTTATAGGGTTAACCCTTACATTGCCAAATTAGCAGAGGTCAGTTTGTGCCAAGTTGAGGTTTACTTTCATGTTTCTGGGTTCCTTTCAGGTGTGCTGAGTTCTTGGCTTAGAAATGTACCACATGCTCCACAATTTATTGTGGTCTATCAGAATGGAGTGGGCGATGGTCAGCTTCCTGTCTTGCTTCACCATGAAATACCCCAGCTTGTGAGCTACTTAGAAAATCACTGAACACATACGCAAGTACACTAATTGTCCCTTTAAAATGAAGCAAGCTGTACTGAAAAAAATATTTTGGGGATTAAAAAGCAAAAGTGATGTGAAGAGAAAGAAAGAGCTTGCTACACACAGTGGCCTTCAGTGACTGATTGGGCAGATCATAGTCCCATCCCTTTGAATTTGTGGTTCAAACTAAGTCAGCATGTAGAGTTGAGTGTGGTGGCAGCATATTTTTTCCTATTTTATTTCATAGAGTGTTGTGTGGAGTGCTCTTCAGCCTTAGAGATTAACAGATTTCAAAGAACACAGTGTCCATGGTTTGCAGGTATCTCTCCTTTGATTCTGGAGTTTTTAAGTCCCTCTGCTGGGGCTCCATCCCAGATGTTTCCTTGGCCTCCCCTGTTTGTGGAGCCTGCTGTCTAGCAGGGATTGCAGGAGTTTTCCTGATGTTGAGAGGAAAGGTCCTTTAACCTAGGATATGGGTGCCTCTGAAGAGACCCCTCCCCTTTTATTGCCCTAGTTGGGTAAATGCAACTAAGACTATAAACTGTGCTGTACAGGTATATGGCTGCTGTCCACAGGCTTTTGAATAGATTCTAAGTGTGCAATGTTCTAGCACCCTGAATGTTTCTAAGATGATTCAGTAAACATCTTATCCTAATTTTTAAAGTATCAAGCTAACTTTAATTGTGGTGAAAAACAAATAAACACCAGCTTTTTTGTTAAAAACAATCGTGAACTTGGAAATCTGTGGGGACAAGTACAAGGAGTACTGCATACATGGCATAATGTAAGGGTGTCTATGGGGCAAAGCACTCCCCTGTGCTAGGCATGTGAGTGGCATATCATTCACCCCATAGGCAGAGCCCTAGGCATGAGGCCACATGTTGCAGTACCTGCACTTGCTCCAAGGCCACTCCTTTATTGGTCGCTGCAAGAACAGTTGGCCAGAAATTGTATTGGTGGCTGCTGATAGTCTTCTTAGCTACTGCCTGAGTTTATATACATGGTAATTGTGCAATAAAATCAGACTTTCCTCCTGCTTGCTCTGAAGGTCTTCATTAGTGATTGAATAGCCAAACTCTCCTCTAACCAGTACCATGGACCTCCTCACAGGATGAGAGAGAGCCCACAGATATCCATCTCTGGGAACTGTGATTGACATGGTGATGACAATAGTATGACAGTTTTAGTTTTACATCCGAATCTATAACATTCTCAGCTTACCTTGGCAAAATCACTTAATTACAGGAACTTCAACTTAGGGGTATTTTCTGATATTTGACAACTAATTTGATCTATATGTTTCTCACTCTTGGCCAGGAACCCTTCATTTAGATTTAAAAATTGTGATTGATCTTGTGATGAAGTTTCTTAATCAAGTATTTGTGCCTGTGGCAAAATCAAGGTTAATTTTAGTGTGCCTCTATAGCCCCTTCAAGTATAAATATGAAAGTAGCAAGTTATGTGTTTGTTGCCAATTTGGAGTCATCACTAATCAAATATGAATTATAATCTATCAAAATGTTTTATTATTGAATAGCCTGAACAGGTTTTCTGTTTTAAAAAATGATTTCACGTTTTTAAAAGGGACAATATTAAAAAAAAAAGTTTCTCTTATGCCACTTATCCTTAAGAACATGGACAAATGATGTATTATACAGTAATATGAACATTGGATAAGCCACAAAATACAGAATCATTCTTACACTGTCCGCTCTACTATCAATGAACATCTGCAATATATCAGAGCAGTTACTTATACTTTTTTTAATGTAAGGAAATAACTCATCATGAGTGAAAATCAGCAGGCAAATGACATCAGGATCAGACATTCAAAACTTTTAGAGAATGAAATGGTTGCAAACCTTCCATAGTAAGTATACATAAAGGGGAAGATTATTAATGAAATAAAAGCCATAAGAAAAGAAACTAAGAAATGTTGACTTAAAAGGCCAATTTAGATTTTGATAGTTAACAATGGTAAACTTCACAAAATGAAAGAAAATTGGAGGAAGTACCAAAGAGCCATTTACACCAAAAGAACATGTTTAACTAGAAAATACATGAAAATATCCATGATTTAGTTGAGAGTCATAAAGATATGGAAGGGAAGAAAGTAAATGTTCCAGCAAATTATAAGTCAAAATAAGACTTGCTGTATATCAAATAGAATTTTCTTTTAAAAATGTGTTTGGGAATAATAATAAAAACAGACTTTGAGATATTTGAAAATCATAATTTGAGCAAGAACAATAAAAATAAGTCTCCATTTAGGCATATTATTGGTTTAAGTATACTAGGGGTTTGGGGTTGTGGCTCAGTGTAAGGACATTTGCCTAGCACGGGTGAGGCACTGAGTTTGATCCTCAGCACCGCATATAAATAAAATGAATAAAATAAAGGTCCATCAACATCTAAAAAAATATTTTTAAAAGTACAATTAAAAAAAGAATACTAGGAACAAGAAAATTTACAACAATCAGAAGAATAACATATTTATAAAAACAGATAATAAATATATTATTTATTATTCAATACCACTAGTAGAAACCAGAATACAGTTATATTTTATCCTTAAACTTTGCCAATGTAATCAAAGTAGAATTTGATTCCCAGCTATGCTATCATCAGTGGTGTCTGAAATACAAACATGATTACATGAATACATAGGTCATACATAGAAAGCCTTGTTTTCATAAGTAATGAGTAACTGCTAGGGTATATTAAAACAAGGTAAAGTCCTGTTCTTATTGAAGAAATGAAGTAATATTAAGCAAGGGCAGAAACATTGATCAATAAAGTAGCATGCAGAAAAGGACTAATTTAAAAAGCAAAAGTATAATAAAGTCTTACCTAGGATTGTACACAGCCTCTTCAGTTACTGCCATTTGCATCACGCAGCCTGAACTTTGAACTCTCCTTCTGCCAAATATTAGCTGGGTGAATTCTCTGAATCTCAGTTTCTTATTCTATCTTCTATAAATTGAAAATAATACTATTTATCAAAAAGGGTTGTTTTCAGAACCCATAATAAAATTTGGGCTTTACCATAATCCCTTACTTGCATCCATAGTTATATAGTTTTAACACTATTTATTTATTTTTTCTTAATGAATCAGAATTTAACATTACCACTCATTTTTTTTCTTTGTAAACTACAGCATATTAGGATTTTATTTTCTATGTCTTCCTTTATTTTTCCAGATCATTTCTGCCAATATTGGCAATGCCTAGCTCATCTTGCAGGTTGGCAATTGAAAACAGGCTGCCTTGGACTTCAGAATGAAGTGAGTGGAATAGACGGATGATAAGTGACCTTTCCCACCATGTCCTCTTATTCCCTGTTTTCCTGCCTCCATTGATAGCAAATATTTTGAATCTTCTGAAGTTCACTTTCTGCACATATTTGGTGCTTAGGCAAATGAAAATAGGATGTTCATTCCAAAAAGTATTTAGAATCAAACACAATTTCCATTATAAATTTTTAAAATAATTTGGTTTCTCTTAAGGCTATGAATCACCATAGTTTTAATGACTTATAATTCCACATAACTCTACTATGTCCTAAACTTGAATTTTCAAAGCATTAAATGAACTAATAATGTATTTGAAAAGGGGTTAAACAATTGTTTTCCTGATGCACATGCAACTGAAATATTATCCATCCACTTGTTTGTATATTTTCATCTCCTTCTTCATCTCCCATAACTCCCAACATAAGGACTACAAACATTTTGGATTGCAAAATTTTCACATAGGAAGTTGCAAGGATGATGGTTTTGAACCTATAAAATCTTGGCAAAATATGATGAAGAAGTACCAAGGTTTGAATAAATCTTGAAGAAAATTGAGCAAAATAATGGCTATTGTTTAATTTTCAGTTTCTCTTAGGACACCATTGGAAACTGCACCAAAAGATAGGGCTGCTATTTTTTATAGCCACAGCGCCTAGCCAAAGGGAAATCCTTTCCTGAGATGCACAGTGCTAGTGGGGTTCATTGATGGTAGAAAAGCACCACCTCATTTACTACATTCCTTCCTTTCAACTGAAAAATTAATCATGATATGGAAAAAAGAAAGGCAGGAGAAAAGGAAGGGAGTTACAAAAGCAAGAACTACATCACACACTCCAGTGCTGCTATTTTAAAACAGTTGCTTAGATTTGTGCATCAGATAGCCCTGAAGATGACAGTCACCTTTTCCAAAATAGTGTGTTGCATCCCTAAACAACTTTTCAGGTAGGAGAATGACCTGGCTCTATGCCAGACTGTGTAAGCTGACATCAATGGCCTGCAAAAGGTGCCAGATGAGCTGACCCTAGCCATAGCTAGCCTGGAGATGCAGACTGAAAACCTGACTGAAGAGTTGGTGTATCTGAAGTAGAATCACGAGGAGGCCAAAATTTGATTGTTTTCCTCCTTTACAATATATGCATATAGGGTAATAAAGTCCACTTCATTCTACTCTCCTTCCTCCCCCCATACCCTCTCCCCTTTCACTCCCCTTTGTCTAATCCAAAAGTATCTCTATTATTCCCCACCCCACTTCCTTATTGTGAATTAGCCTCCACATATCAGAGAAAACATTAGTCATTTTGTTTTTGGGATTGGCTTATTCTCCTTAGCATAATATTCTTTACCTTCACCCATTTACTGATAAATGTCATAATTTCATTCTTCAAGGATGATTAATATACCATTATGTATATGTACCACATTATCTTTATTAATTCATCTCTTGAACAGCATCTACTTTGGTTCCAGAGTTTGTAATTGCTTTGCAAATGTAACCTCATGACATTTTCACCTTATCATCGTGAAGAAGGTCCATTTACTAAGCCCACTTGTTGGATGTGAAAACTGAATCTCAGCGAATTTAACCTAATTCTTCAGAGTTTCTTAGTGAAATCTGTAACCCTGAAATACAAATCTAGTTCCAGCAGCACCCACAATGCATCCTACTTCTACACAGTTCATGGCTGACCTTGTCGTTCCCATATCTTACCCATAATCCATACTGAGCAGGTCCCAGAAGGAAATTGGGCTGACTCTTCCCAGAGCTGGACAGAGGTTGGCCTCCTCCATCTTTAGTGTTATTTGTTCTGTGATTATCTGGCTCCTTCCCAGGCTCTTCAAGCTGTCCACTCCCATGTCAGTTATTCAGTGACATCACCTGCCATTCATGTTTTTACAGAACTCTGAGGAAGAGAAAATCAACATGGATTTCAGAAATGGCTCAAGAGGTAAATGACTGGTCATGATTGACTTGGACACCCTAAAAGGGGATGGTATTGATGGCACAAGGGTGTAAATCTCATGATGGGGGAGAAAACTCATTTACAGAGCAGTCAAAGGTCTATATAGATCCATAAAATGGCCACAAGCAACCTGCAAATCTAGGTACTTCCTCATCTGGAGCAGTCCATAGCCTCTTTCTGCAGGAGCTATATCAGAGGCTTCTTTTGGAATTGAAGTAGGTGTGAAAAATAGCTCCTGTGCAACTTGGTTATGAAAAATGGTAATGATGATGAAGGTGATAATGCAATAGCAAATACTCATAGACCACTTTGCATACATTATTTCATTGAATATTTACAAAGTCCTTGCACTGAGTGTTTTTGTCAATTCCAGCTGCTACAACAAAATACTCTAAGCTTAAAAAACATTTATTTCTCCCCATTTGAGAGGGTGGGAAGTTCACGTTCAAGGTACTGATAGGTTGAGTTCTTGGAAAGAGCCCTCTTTTTTCTCATAGCTGGCTGCCTTCTCACTGTAGAGAGCGAGTGAGCTCTGATCTCTTTTTCATCTTCTGAGAACACGAGTCTCATCTTGGGAGCCACACGCCCTAGGTCTATCTAACTCTATTACCTCCCAATGGCTTGGCTTCTCATGCCATCACACTGGCATTAGGGGTTCAACATATAAATTTGGAGGAGACACAAACATTTAGTAGGGAAAGCCACTGTGAGGTCCTGGGCATATTCTGTATCTTCTCTGTTTCTGCTGCCTCATACAGAAAAAGGATGGTAATAATACCTGATCAATGTGCATATGTATGTGTGTGTGTATGTGTGTATGATTACATTGAATTAAAAACAGTTGATTAGATGATACGTGCAAGTGACACTAGATCTAAAAAATACCTGAATATAAAAACACAAGTGTCAAAATAAAATCTGAAACCAGGTTTAAGAAAACATTTCAGTGTGGGAATAGAAAATATTTCCCAGAGAGAGGGTAAAAATGGGGATTTGTCTTGATGATATCAACTTTTAAGGAGATCGAATACATATTTATAAAATTTAACTTGCTTTATGTTTATATTATACATGTATTACTTTATTCTGCTTACACATTTAGAAATCAATTTTTAACTAAAACTCATCACAGTCCTCTCCAACATTGGTGTTTTTTTTTTCCCTCTCCAAAACAAATTTGGAGTCTTAAATACAGTTTCAAAAACTCGGTTTCTGTTCCCTCTAAGGAGAGGGAAAGATGGGTCCTCGTGAATCAGGATGATCTTGAAAAACCACAGTGAAGCCTTCATGAGGCTTAATGTATTCGCAAGTTCACCCTACAGGTGTACGCTTGTGACCACCACCATGTATATTCCTTTTAAATGACTGCACAGCACTTGTACACAACACTATCCATAGACTCAAACACAAGGGCAGATTCCAAGGAATCCTGACGATCTGTACCTTCTATCTGATCTAACCCAATCACGAATTGCTGATTTGATGAGAAATATAACATGCAATAAAGACTGTGTTTACCTTGGTTATTAGAAAATGAAGAGCCTGGCCAAGCTCAGGCTAGTTCCAGCAGCTCAGGAGGTGAGGCAGGAGGATGGTGAGTTCAAAGCCAGCCTCAGCAATTTAGAGAGGTTGTAAGCAAGTTTGTGAGACCCTGTTTCAAAATCCTACCTGGGGATGGGGCTCACTTGTGTGGCACCCTTGGGTTCACTGCTTGGTCCCGAAAACAATAACAAACAAGTATGGAAAGCCAGTTGCAGAGTCACATGCCTGGGATCCCAGCTACTCGAGAAGCTTTATGATTTTATTTCTTCTCCCAAATTTACTAACTGGGGCATGACCCATCCTTATTTTTTCCAGGCCCTTGAGATGCAATATTGTGCCATTTATTAGAGATCTATTTTCCTAATGAAGCTATTTCTTGCTGAGGACTTCCCAGTTAGAATTGCTCTTGCTGTATCCCCAGGTTTGAATATCTTGTGTGGCCCTTTTCATTGGTCTGCAGGCATTTTACACTTTCATTTTTATTTTTATTTATTTTTCTTATTTCTTACATACATGACAATGTTTTGATTTCTTCAATGACCCATTGGTTGTTGGGGAACACGCTGAAGAATTTCCATGCTTTGTAAGTGTCCAGATGTTCCCCCTGCTATGGATTCCATTATTATTAAATTTATGGAGATTTATTTTGAGAATAAATGGAGAATGTGCCCTGTGCTGTTGAGAAAGGTGTTTGCTCTGCAGTGGTTGCGTGGGATGGTCTGTAAATGTCTTCTGTGTGCAGAGATGATCTGTCCAGTGCTGAAAAGGGGAGTTGACTGGGCTGGGAATGTGGCTCAAGCAGTAGCATTCTTGACTGGCATGTGTGTGGCCTGTATTCCATCCTCTGCACCACATACAAACAAAGATTGTGTCCACCAAACAACTAAATAATAAACATTTAAAATTCTCTCTCTCTCTCTCTCTCTCTCTCTCTCTCTCTCTCTCTCTCTCTCTCAAAAAAGGGGGGGAGTTGAAGCCCCTACTGTTCTTACTGTGTTGTAGTCAACTTCTTCTTTTACATTCCAGTAATATCTGTTTCTCACATGTGGGTGCTCAGGTGTCGGGTACATGTATGTGTACAAATGCTGTCTCATGGTGCTGAATTGACCACTTTATCATGGTGTGATCACCTTGTCTCTTTTTATTGTGTTTTAATCTGTAGTCTATTTTATCTGACAGGAGTCTAGCCATTCCTGCTCTAGGTTGGTTTTCTTCATGTGGAATATCTTTTCCATCCCTTCACTGTCACTCTGTGTGTATCCTGAGGTGAAGTGACTTTCTTGTAGACAGCAGGTGACTGAGTCCATTAAAAAAAGAAAATCCATTCAGTCACTTTACATCTTAAAATTGGGAGTTTATTCCCTTTACATTCAAGGTTTTTTATCAAAAGATACAGAATTATTTCTGACTGGTCTTATTTGTTTTTAGTTTCTTTTTCTCATTTCTCTTTAGATCTTTTTCTCTGTTTTCCTCCCTTACTCTCTAGTCTGTTTCTGTGGGTTGGTGTTTTCTTCTGGGATAAGTTTGGATTTCCTTCTTTGTCATTTGTGAACATGCCATCATTTTTGTTTTTTTTATTTGGGCTTCCTCTGGGATTTAGAAAAATTTTACAGTTACCAAAGAGCGTTTTAAGCTGAACAGAACCTCCCTCTGCTCTGATACCAGTACTCTCTTTAAAAAAAAATAAAGTAAAAATATAACAACCTATTCCTCTGATAGGCAAAATTACAGCCTTTAAAACTCTGCACCCCAAAATTTTATTCATCAATGAACAAGGTATCCAAGTCACTTTTTCTTTTTCTCCTCTTTTTTCCCCCTTTGGTACCAGAGAGTAGAACCCAAGGACACTAAACCACTGAGCCAGAGTTCTAGCATTTTTTTTTAATTCAGTAAATACAGAGTAGTGGGGAATTGCTCCTCCAGGCAGGAGACCCCTCCCACATTGGTGTCAGAGGGAGATCTTATACCACTGTAGCCATGGTAAAGGGTACTTTCTCCTTCAGGTGGGTGACCCCTCCCACCTGGGTGGCTGGGGAGTTCCTATACCACTGCCGGCATGGTAGAGGGAATTCTCTCGTCCAGACCTGAGACCCCTTCTATCTGGGTGTCCTGGGTAGAGGGGATTCACAGCTCCAGGAGGGAGACCCCTTCCACCTGGGTGTCAGGGGGAGTTCTTATACTGCTGCAGCCAGGGTAAAGCGGACTTGCCCCTCCCATCTGGAGACCCCTCCCACCTGGGTGTCCAGGGGAGCTTGATTACTTCAGCATCCAGTTTAGAGGGGACTCTCTCCTACAGGCAGGATCCCCAACCAGCTGGCTGTCAGAGGGAGCTCCAATACTGTGACAGCAAGGGTAGAGGGAACATGCCCCTGCAGGCAGAAGATCCCTCCCACCTGGGTGTACTAGGAGCTCTTCTATGGCAAAAGTTAAAGTAGAGGAGACTCGCCCTTCCAGGCGGTATATCTCTCCCACCTGGGTGTCAGGGAAGCTTGTATACCGCTAAAGCCAGGGTAGAGGGGACTCTCCTGTCCATGCAGAAGACCACTCCCACCTGTGTGTCTGGAAGAGCTTGTATATGTCCACAGCCAGGGTAGAAGGGACTCATTGCTCCAGGAGGGAGACCCCGCTCACCTGGCTATGGGGAAGGGGCTCCTATACCCCCTCAGCCAGTGTAGAGGGGACTCGACTCTCTAGTCGGGAGACACCATAACCTGGGTGTCAGCGGGAGCTCCTATACCACCAGAGTCAGGGTAGAGTGGACACGCACCTCCAGTTGGAAGGCCACTCCCACCTGGGTATCAGGGGAAACTCATATACTGCTGCAGCCAGGGTAAAGTGGACACGCTCCTCCAGGAGAGAGAACCCTCCCATCTTGGTGCCAGGGCGAGCTTGTATTCCGCCTTAGCCAGGGTAGAGGGGACTCGTCCCTCCAGGTGGGAGAACCCCTTTCACCTGGTTGTCAAGGGGAGCTCTTATACTGCTGCAGCCATTGTAGAGGGGACTCGCCCCTCAAGGCAAGAGACCACTTTCTTAGAGGTGTGGGGAGGAGCTCATGTATCTCCAGAGCCAGGGTGGAGGGGACTCACCTTTTCCAGTGGGAGACACCTCCCATCTTGGTATGGGGGGGGGAGCTCCTAAACCACAGCAGCCAGAATAGAGGGGACTCGCCCCTCCAAGCAGGAGACCCCTCGCACCTTGGTCTTGGGAAAGCTGGTAAACCCCTGCAGCCAGGGAAGGGGGAAATCACCCTTTTAGGCCTGAGACCCTTCCCACCTGGGTGTCAGGTGGAGCTTATATTTCCCAGCAGTTGGGGTAGAGGCAACTTGCACCTCCAGGCGAGAAACACCTCTCACCTATATCACCTTAGCCAAGGTAGAGGGGACATGCCCCTTCAGGCGGGAGATCCCTGCCATCTTGGTATGTAGGAGGGATCTCTTATACCAGAGCAGCCAGAATTGAGGGTTTTAAGCAGGAGACCACTGTGTCTGGGAGAGCTGATAAACCCCCGATGGGTAGTGGGAAGTCACCCTTCTAGGCGGGAAACCATTCCCACCTGGGTGTCAGGGAAAGCTAGTATACCCCTGCAGCCAGGGAAGTGGGGACTCGCCCTTTTAGTCAGGAGACCCCTCACATCTGGGTATGAGGGGTGCTCGTATACCAAAGCAGCCAGAATAGAGGAAACTCACCCCTCTAAGCAGGAGACCCCTCCCATCTGGGTGTCTAGGACAGCTGGTACACCCCCTCAACTTGGGTAGAGGGAAGTCACCCCTCTAGATGGGAGTCTCCTCCCACCTGGGTGTCAGGGGGAATCTCCTTAACCACTACAGCCAAGGTAAAGAGGACTCGCCCTTCCAGGTGGAAGACCCAATCCACCTGAGTGTCAGGTGGAGCTCATATACCCCAGCATCCCTGGTAGAGGCGACTAGCACCTCCAGGCGAAAGACACCTCCCACCTGGGGGAATGGGGGTAACTCCTATACTGCCTTAGCCAAGGTAGAGGGGAATCGCCCCTCCAGGGGGAAGACACCTCCCACATGGGTGTCTGGTGAGGTGGGAATCTTATACACCTGCAGATGGGGTAGCAGCAAATCACCCCTCCAGGTGGAATACTCCTCTCTCCTGGGTGTCTGGGGGAACTTGCATACCACTGCAGCCAAAACAGAGTGGACTTGCTTCTCCAGGAGAGAGACCCCTTACACCTGGGTGTCCTGGGGAGCTCCTATACCACTGAAGCCAGGGTAGAAGTGATTCGCACCTCTAGGCTGGAGACCCTACCCACCTTGGTGTCAGGGGGAGTTACTCTTACCTTTGTAGCCAGGGTAGAGAGGAATTGCACTTCCAGTTGGGAGACCCACCCACATGGGTGTCTAGGTGAGCTCCTATAACTCCACAGCCAGGGTAGAGAGGACTCCTCCCTCCAATAGGGAGACCCCTCCCCCCTGCATGTAGGGAGGAGCTCCTACGCCACCACAGCCAAGGGAGAGAGGACTCACCCCTCCAGGCGGGAGACTCCGCCCACCTGGGTGTCAGAGGAGCTCCTATACCACTGCAGTTGGGGTAGAGGGAACTCCATCCTCCAGAAGAGAGACCACTTCTACCTGGGGAGCTCCTATACCGCTGCAGCAGGGTAGAGGGGACTCTAGCCTCCTGGCAGGAGAATCCTCCCAATTGGGTGTCAGGGGAGCTCCTATACTGCAGCAGCCAGGGTAGAGGGGACTCCCAAGTCGAGGCAGGAGACCCCTTTCACCTGGATGTCAGGGGGAGATTTTAAACCACTGCAGTCAGGATAGAGGGGACTTGCCTTTCCAGTGGGGAGACCCTCCCACCTGGGTGTCTGGGTGAGCTCCTATATATCCGCATCCAGGATAGTGGGGACTTGCCCCTTCAATCGGGAGACCCCTCCCTCCTGGGTGTCCAGGAGAGCTTGATTACTGCAGTAGCCAGGGTAGAAGGGACTCGCCCCTACAGGCTAGAGACCCCGCCCACCTGGGTCGGGGTGGGGGCTCCTATACTGCCACAGCCAGGGTAGAGGAAACACGCCCCTGCAGGGGACACCCCTCCCACCAGGGTGTGCTGGGAGCTCTTGTCTGGTAAGAGCTAAAGTAGAGGGAACTCACCCTTCCAAGCGGGATACCACTCCCACCTGGGTATCTGGGAGAACCTGAATATAGGCATAGCAAGAGTAGAGGGGACTCATTACTCCAGGCGGGAGAGGGTTAGCATCTGGGTGTCTGGGGGAGCTCATATACCCCTGCAGCCAGCGTAGAGGAGACTCGCCCCTCCATTTTGGAGAACCCATATCCTGCATGTCCTGGCAGCTCCTATACAGCCAGAGCCATGGGAGTGGGAACTGGACTCTCCAGGTGGAAGATCCCTCACACTTGGTTGCCATTTGAGTTCATATACTGCCATAGCAGGGTAGAGAGGACTCTCAATTGAAGGCGGTAGACTCCTCCCACCTGGGTGTTGGGGGGACCTCCTATACCAGTGCAGCCATGGTAGAGGGTTCTCGCCCCTCCAGGTGAGAGATCCATCCAACCTGGCTGTCATGGAATGCTAGTAAACCACTGCAGCCAGGGTTAGGGGACTCGCCCTTTCAGGAGGAAGACCCCTCACATCTGGTTATTGGGGAGCTCATATACCACAGCAGCAAGAACAGAGGGGTCTCTCCCCTCCAAGCAGGATACCCTTCCCCTCTGGGTGTCTGAGAGAGCTGGTACACCCTCTCAGCCAGGGTAGAGGGACTCACCCCTCTAGGCGGGAGACCCCTCCTGGGTAACAGGGAAAGCTCCTTAACTGCTGCAGCCAGGGTAGAGTGGACTCGCCCCTCCAGGCGGAAGACCCCTCCCTCCTCGGTGTCAGAGGGAGCTCATATACCCCAGCAGCCAGGGTAGAGTCAACTCCTACCTGAGGCAAGAAACACCTCCCAACTGGGAATGGGAGTAACTCCGATACCCCCTTAGCCCGGGTAGGGTAGAGGGGACTCCCTGCTCCAGGTGTAAGACCCCTCCCACTTGGGTGTCAGGTGGAGCTCATATACCCTAGCAGCCAGGGTAGAGGAGACTAGCACTTACAGGCAAGAGACACCTCCCACCTGGGAATGGGGGTAACTCCTATACCACCTTAGCCAGGGTTGAGGGGACTAGCCCCTCCAGGCAGAACACCCTTCCCACCTGGGTGTCTGGTGAGCTCATATACCCCAGCAGTCAGGGTAGAGGCAACTCTCACCTCCAGGCAAGAGACACCTACCACTTGGGGATGGGGGTAACTCCTATACTGCCTTAGCCCGGGTAGAGGGGACTCCCCCCTCCAGTCTTGTGACCCCATAACCTGGGTGATGGGGGAGCTCCTATACTGCCAGAGCCAGGGGAGAGAGGACTCGACCCTCCAGGCGGAATATTCATTCCACCTGGTTGTTCAGGGGAGTTCATATACTCCCACAAGCAGTGTAGCGGGGTCTCGCAACAGGAGGCAGGAGACCCCTCCTATCTAGGTGTAGGGGTACCTCCTATACCACTGCAGCCAGGGTAGAGTGGTCTCGCCTCTCCAGGCCTGAGTCCTGCCACCTAGGTGTCAGGGGGAGATTGTTTACCACAGCAATGGTAGAGGGAACTCGCCCCTTCAGGCGAGAGACACCTCCATCCAGGGTGTCAGTGAAAGCTAGTAAAGCACTTCAGCCAGTGTAGAGGGGACTCGACCCTCCAGGTGGAAGATCCTTTCCACATGGCTGTCAGGGGAGTTCATATACTGCCACAGACAGGGTAGAGGGGACTCTACACTAAGGTGGACGACCTCTCCCACCTGGGTTTAGGGAAACTCTTATACCACTGCAGCCAGTATAGAGAGGACTCACCTCTTCAATCCAGAGACCCTACCAGCTGGCTGTCAGGGGGAGGTCCTTTACAGCCACAGCCAGGGTAGAGGGGAATCATACCTCCAAGAGAGAGACCCATCCAACCTGGGTGTCAGGGAAAGCTAGTAAACCACTGCAGCCAGGGTAGAGGGACTCACCCCTTAAGGAGGGAGACCCCTCCCATCTGTGCATGGAGAATGGAGCTCCTATACCATAGCAGCCAGAATAGAGGGGACTCGCCCCTTCAAGCAGAAACCCACTCCCACCTGGGTGTCTGGGAGAGCTGGTACACCACCTCAGCCAGGGTTATGGGGAGTTACCCCTCTAGGCGGGACAGCCCTCCCATCTGGGTGTCAGGGGGAATTCCTATACTGTTGTAACCAGGGTAGAGCGGACTTGCCTTTTCAGTTGGTAGAACCCTCCCATGTGGATTTCTGGGTGAGATTTTATCCCTCTCCAGCAAGTGTAGAGGGGACTCGCCCCTCCAATCGGGACACCCCTCCCACCTGGGTGTCCACGGAGGCTTGATTACTGCAGCTGCCAAGGTAGAGGGGACTCCTCCTTCCAGAAGGCAGACCCCTCCCACCTGGGTGTGAGAAGGAGATCCTATACCGCCACAGCCAGGGTAGAGGGGACTCCCCCCTCCAGGCGGGACACCTCTCCCACCTGGGTTTCTGGGGGAGCTGTTATTCTGCTGCAGCCAGGGTAGAGGGGACTGGACCCTCCAGGAGGAAGATCACTTCCACCTGGTTGTCCTGGGGAGCTCCTATACCGCTGAAGCCAGGATAGAGGGGACTTGCCCCTCCAGGCGGGAGACTCCTCCCACAGGGTGTCAGGGGGAGTTCCTACACTGCTGCAGCCAGTGTAGAGCTGCCCTTCCAGGCGGGAGACCCCTCCCACCAGGCTGTCTGGGTGAGCTCCTCTACCTCCGCAGCAAGGATTAAGGGAACTCCCCCATCCAATCGGGAGACCCCTCCCATCTGGGTGTCAGGAGGAGCTCCTATAACCCGGCAGCTAGTGTAGAGGGGACTCGCCTCTCCAGTCAAGAGACCCCATAACCTGGGTGTTGCGGGGAGCTCCTATACCTCCAGAGTCAGGGGAGAGGGGACTCGACCCTCCATGCGGAAAATCCCTTCCACCTGATTTTCAGGGCAGTACATATAGTGCTACAGGCAGGGGAGAGGGGACTCCCACTCGAGGCGGGAGACCCCTCCCATCTAGATGTAGGGGGTACCTCCTGTATCACTGCAGCCAGGGTAGAGAGAACTTGTCCCTCCAGGCGCAAGACTATTCCCACCTTGGTGTCTGGTGGAGCTCTTATACCCCAGCAGCCATGGTAGAGGCGACTCACACCTCCAGGTGAGAGCCACCTCCCACCTGGGAATGGGGATAACTCCTATACTGCCTAAGCCTGGGGAGAGGGGGCTCGCCCTTCCAGGCGGAAGACCCCTCCCACATGGGTGTCTGTCGAGGGAGGGTTCTTATACAGCTACAGCTGGGTAGCAGCGACTTGCCTCTCCAGGCCGGTGTCCTCTCCCTCCTGCAGTTAGGATGGGCCTCTTATACCCCCTCAGCCAGGGTTAAAGGGACTTGCCCCTTCAGGCTGGACACCTTCCCATTAGGGTGTGTATGGGGGGAGCTCATATACCACAGCATCCACGGAAGAGGGATTCGCCCCTAAAGGTAGGAGACCCCTCCCACCTGGGTGTTGCGGGGAACTTGTATACCACCTTAGCCAGGGTAGAGGAGACTAGCCCATCCAGGCAGGAGACCCCTCCAACCTGGCTGTCAGCAGGAGCTCATATATCACCACAGCCAGGGTAGAAAATATTTGCCCCTCCTGTCAGGAGATCCCTCCCACAGCGTGTCAGTGGGAGCTTGTTAGAGTCTGTAAACAAGTCTGGATGGCGCCTGACAAAATGCCAGAGGGAGTGGTTTGTGAAGTAACGCCAGCGAGCCATTAAGTGTGGAGATTCCTTATTGGTTGACTGATGTATCTAGTTTATGCTAATTAAGATAAGCTGTGTGGAATGTATAAATATCACTCCTGTCCTACAATAAACGGCTCCCACTCCTGCTGTATCAATCTACACAAGTTCTTCGTCACCCCCGGGGTTATTTTGCTGCAGCTGGACTGCGGCAGGAGCTCATGTACAGCCACAGTCAGGCTAGAGGGGACTTGCCCCTCCATGCAGGAGACACTTCCTACCTGTGTGTCAGCGGGATCTCTTATATCACCACAGCCAGGGTAAAGGGGACTGTCCCTTCCAGGAAGGAGACCCCTCCCACCTGTGTGTGGGGGGGAGATGCTATACCACCACAGCCAGGGTAGAGGGGATTTGCTCCTCCAGGCGGGAGATCCCTCCCACCTGGGTGTGGTGGGTGGAGTTCCTATACCCCTGAAGCCAAGGTAGTGGGGACTTGCCCCTCCAGGCAGGAGACCACTCCCACCTTGGTATCAGGGCGATTGGTTACACCACCACAGCCATGGTAGAGGGTACTTTCCCCTTCTGGTGGGAGACCACTCCCACCTGTGTGTAGGGGGGAGCTCCTATACCCCCGCAGCTCTGTAGAGGGGACTCTCCCCTTCAGGTGGGAGACCCCATAACCTGGGTGTGGGGAGGAACTCCTATGCCACCAGAGCCAGGGGAGAGCGAGAAAGTCAGCACTATTTAGGTGACCTCCTTGGCCATGGAGGACCTCCAGAGTGTCATGGCTGGGACTCCAGCAATGGCTGGGGTGCTATAGCTCTGACAAGAGGATGACCGAAGGCCGGGGCCTCCCCCCATCCCCAGAGAGGGACGAGACTGGGCCGAGCACAACCCGCGGCTGGAGGAGCATCAGGTCCCGGACTGGCAGGGTGCCTTGGATGCCAGCACCTTGGGCTGGGAGAACGCTCCATGGCAAGGTGCTGAGAGGGGCCTGTCTGGGGCTTTGGGCCTGGGCACGGTGGGCTGGGTGTGGTGGCTTCACACATGCTGGACATTCCCAAGGTCATGTGGTGCCTGGAGGCAGACTGGATGGTGGCGGAGTGGCCAGTGAGGACCTGGCCAGCAGAGTCCCACACCCCACCCTCACCCCCATCCATACCCCCACTTCACCAGAAGCTACTGAAGCCCAGGCACCAGGGCTCCTCAGGAAGGCGGAGGCCCCATGAACTGGGTTGAGGGGGAGAAATTTTGCCATTTGTAACAATGTAGATACACCTGGAGGATATTATGCCAAGTGAAATAACCCAGACACAGACAAATACTGCTTGATCTCAATTATATAGAGTCTAAAAGTCAAACTCATTGAAGAAAGTAAATTCATTTGGCTACAGCTATACAAATTCCACACTTTCTAGAAAGAACAATACAGACGCAGAAGACACAATAAAAAATGAAACAAAAATTGCTAGATTAATCAAAGGAAAGACCACATAATGAAATTTTGAGAACACACACCCAGTCTAGAAAATCAAACAAAACACCCCAATTTCAATAAGATTAAAAATCCTGCGGGTCCAGAGCCACACTTTAGTCGGAATGACTCCTGGCATTTTGCCAGAGGGAATGGTTGAAAGGTGACCCTGCCCCATGAATAGGGCCGCTTTGGGATTAGGGCAGATCCTGCTGCCTCTGGTACCCTCTACTTTGGAGTTCCTGTGGAGTTCTCTCAGTTCTGGGAGAATTGGCGCAAGGACCCCGGTGGAGGGACTGTGTCCCTGGGGAATGTGTGTAGAGTGCTGGTGAGAGTTCGGGAATAAAGGGTTGCTGTTTGAACCTACAAGGCTATGTGGCGGCGCGGTTATTTTGTGCCCAGCCAGACTTCGGCACCTGCGAGAACATAGGAAATTAAAATCAGTTTATGAACTGGGACCTACTGAAAAACGTAAAACTAAAAAGAAAGTGAAAGGATCTGGGGTTGGAGTAGAGGAAGGAAGACAAGATGGTACATAGTGGATTTTTAGGGCAATGGAACTATTCTACCTGGCACTACATAGTAGTACTGGATGGTAGATACATTCTGCATGGTACTGTATGATGGATACATCTCATCACACTTGTTAAAAGGGTTGGGAATGTAGCTTTGTGAATGAAGGACAACTAAGCATGAGATTCAATCCCAGTCTTGCAATTATTAAAAAAATGGAGAAAGCAACAAGGGAATATAGAACTCAGAAGTTGATGTGAACTGTGGCGTCTATACCTAGTCCAAACTATGCCTTTCAGAAGAAGGTAAAAATGTTTCTCAGAGATGCATAAAACTAACACCTTTCTGAATTAGACAAAGAAATGTACAATAACATGAAAAAAATAAATAAAAAGTTAGCTCTTAAAAATTAAGAAAAACTGAGGTTATCTGTTATTTAAAAAGTGCTGTATATTTGAAGAAAAAGTCTTTTTGCCCTTTGTGAATATTCTAAAATCACAGGTGAAAATAATAGCTGTGAACAGTTTCTATAGTCACATATTTTATAATTTTATGGGCAGTTTCCTCAAGAAACTTGTGGCTCTTAGTGTATATACCACTGTGTTAACTGAGGCATTGCTTGCAATAGCCAAGATACAGAAATAACCTAAGTGTCCCCCCACACATGAAGGGATTCTTTAAAAAGGTGATATGGTGGTATACATCCACAATGAAATACTATTCACCCTACAGAACCAGGAAATTCTGCATTTATAACAATATGGATGACAGTATGTTAAGTGAGGAGATTATGTTAAGTGAAATAAGCCAAGTAGTGGGAGGAAAAAAAACTATGCTCTCACTTAACATGTGGAATCTAAGAGTCAAAATCATAGAAGTGGAGAGTACAATGGTGTTTACCAAGTCTCATGTGTGTGGCAGGGAGGCAGGAGCGTAGATGGGGAAAAGGGGAGGCTTTGGTAAACAGGCATGAGGTTAAGTTAGATAGGAGGAGGACTATAATTAGCAATAATGTGTGTTTCAAAATAGCTAAGACAGAATTTTTAAATGCTTTTATCACAAAGAAATGACAAATACTGAGGTGATGCATATGCTAATTTATCTGAAACATCACATGGTACCCCATAAACATATGTGAGTAGTTTCTTAATTAAAAATAAAACTATAAGAAGGAATATTTACTGTTTTTTTAGATACACATAAAGCATTACATAAACCACAAAATGTTATGATTTAAGACTTCACTCCAAAGCTTTTCTTATGTCCCTGCTTAACATATTTCTCTTGTTCTGCTAAACTCCTGGAGTCTTCAACATGTAGGTCTGTAGTAGTTTCATTGTAAAGAAAAGACACAAGAGCAAGGGATAAGGGTTTAATGTAATTTTGATATGTATTATGAAAGTATTTTGCTGGTATTACCACAAAAGTTCTTATCAAAAGAGAAATACATAATTCTAGAGGAGTAAAATGTATGGGGGTTTTCTGTAACAGGAATATTAAGTACTGGAGTCAGAAAAGCCTGTATAGGCCACCAAGACATTCTTGGAGAGACAGTTAAGGAGAAGAATGTAAAATGTTTATATTATTGAGATTAAGAATGAAAGAGCAAATATAAAACAGTTGGAGCATGACAAAACAGCACAAAGAATGCTGCAAATTTTAGTGTGAAGCTCCATTCTGGCTATCTGTGTTATCCTTACAATAATGATATCACAAGCATATAAACTCCTGTAGCTGAAGTAAATTACCATCAAAGAAACAGCAACACTACTAGCTAGCTCTACTTTGAAGGAAGGTCTGGGGAGGAGCCTGGAAGGGCTGTATCTACACATCTGTAAAAGGATGAGATTCCAAGGAGGCTATATATAAAAGGCCTGTACTGAGCATACATGCTGGGGTATTTCTTTAGTGGCACATTTTTTTCTTTCCTTTTTGTGTCTTGAATTTTATTTTCAATATTTTTATTGGTGTATCATAGTTATACACATTGATGGGATGTTTTTGTTACATATTCATACATGCACACATTATAAGAATATAATTTGGCCAATATCATTCCTTAGCATTTTTCCCTCACTCCCCTTGTCCCACTCCCTGGTCCCTTTCCTCTTTTTGACCTTCCACTGATCTTTAGGAGATCCACCCCAACTTTTGTTTTCCTTTTTCTCTCTAGCCTCCACATATCAGAGAAAAGCATAACAACCCTTGATCTTCTGACTTTGGCTTATTTTGCTTAACATAATAGTCTCTGGTTCCATCCATTTTCCTGCAAATGACATAATTTTATTTTTATTTATGGCTCAATAAAGTTTCATCGTGTATGTACACCACATGTTTTTAATCCATTCATCTGTCGATGGACACCAAGGCTAGTTCCATAGATTGGTTATTGTGAATTGTTTTGCTATAAACATGGATATACATGTATCCTTATAATATGATGACTTTAATTCTTTAGGATAAACACTGAGGATTGGTATAGCTGAGTCATATGGTGGTTCAATTTAAGGAACCTCCATACTGATTTCCATAGTGCTTGTACTAATGTACAATCCCACCAACAGCGTAAAAGTGTCCCTTTCTCTCCACATTCTCTCCAGCATTTATTATTATTTGTATTCTTAATGACTGCCATTTTGACTGTTGTGAGATTTGCATTTCCCCAATTGCTAATAATGTTGAACATTTTGTCATATATTTGTTGGCCATTTGTATTTCTTCTTTTAAGAAGTGTCTGTTTAATACATTGGTATGTTTATATTTATTAATTGGGTTATTTGATTTTTTTGAGTTCTTTATATATTCTAGATATTAATCCTATCTCAAAACAGTAGCTAGGTAAAGATTTTCTCCCATTCTTTTGGTTCTCTCTTTCCATTCTTAATTATTGCCTTTGCTGTGCAGAAGCCTTTTAAGTTGGAGCCATCTCATTTATTAACCCTTAGCATTATTTCTTGAGCTTTTGGTGTCCTATTGAGAAAGTCATTTTCTATGCCTGTATGCTGGAATGTTGATCCTATATTTTCTTCTAGGAGTTGCATTGTTTTGGTGCAATGATGGCACAGTTTTACTGTGGAATCTCCTGCTGATAATGGTCACAATTGGTACAAATAAGCTTCATATTTATGCATGACATTGCATTACTTGACCTGTCTGACACCACCTCTCACATCTAGGAAACCTAGAATGAACAAGGTAGCTGAGTTAGAGAAACTGAAAAAAAAAAAATTAAAACATCTTCTTAATTATTTTGAATGCTAAACAGATGTTTCTTTGAAGGCAATATAATACAGCAGAGAGTTATATAGCAGCTAGGTTTTATACAAGTTAGAGTAGTAAAAACAGTTTTCAAATTCATTTTGACTTGTTACCAGCTGATATATTAGTTTTCTCAAATGAGGAAATGCTAAGTGCTAATGTTGCAGTTATTACTGAGTTCCTGGTTGCTAAAGGAAGCCTGGCACTTTATTAGTATAATGAATTTGCAATTCTTAACTTATTTAATTGCAAATACATATTATCTGTATTATTAGCCTGATGATTATTTTTCCATTAGTAGAAATTGTAAGTGTCATTTATAGTGGCTCATTTACAGTTGCTTATAAAAGATTCTTTATTAATTTAGTCTAAATCAAAATTTTAGGACCAATTACCTTCTTTTGCAAGCTCTATGAACAATCTTTTGTATGGAAAATAAAATGGCTCTGGCACTTTGTGGACACATGGAGTGGTGTTAGAGCGGCTGTCTTTATTTGACAAGAACAGTCCAAGCAAGATAGTCAGGTGAGCTTGCTAGAAGTCATTTATTAACAATAAGGAATGACCAAAATGCACAGATGAGACATAAATGTGATATTTTAAAAATATAAAACATACTGGGAACCTGAAAAGGTCAAAAAAGATTAATAATAGGAGATAAAATATTAATAATTTGTTCAGACATCAGCACTAGAGAATTCCCAGAAACTCCTATTGAAATGTGGTTGCAGTCTGTGGACAAGGAAATATATAAAATTTTATATAACTTTATATATTTTATATATTTAAATATATAAAATATATAAAATTTCAGAGAGGATGTTACTAAATGAGCTTATTCTAATGCTATGCTACTATGACACATGAAACAAAAAAAAACATGCAAAGTCTAAAAATCAACATTATGTGTAGTTCCTCATTTCATTAGGCTAAAATAGGTCTTGAGTGTAAGTCAGATTCTAAGCCACAATGCATGGAAATACCAAATGATTAGGAGGAGTCTGAAAGTTTCTTCTGAAACTAACTACCAGGGTTAAGACAAAAAAGAAAAAAGAATGTAAAACAGCAGATGGACTTCCAATCTTTAGTTTGTTTTTAATACTCGTATATCTATTTTCTCTCTCCTTTTTTTTTTAGTTAGTAATAGTCCTTTATTTATTTATTTATTTATTTATATGCGATACTGAGAATCAAACCCAGTGCCTCACACACTCCAGGCAAGTGCGATACCGCTGAGCCACAATCCCAACCCCCTATTTTCTCTTATGCTATACGTTGGCCCTAACAATGTTCCAGTCTCTAACTTTAAAAATAAACACATAAAATAAAAATGCTACTTGTTCTTGTTTTCCCCTTTTTACCTCATTCCATTTTTCTCCTTCTCTTCATCAACAAACCTCCCAAAAGTACAGTTACACTCCATGCTTTTGAGCTTCACCACTTGCTCACTCACTTAGTCCTGGAAACCTGGTTTTTGCTCCTAGGACTCAATGAAATGTCTCCTTCAGAGCTGCTAATATCTTGTCAAATACAGACAGCAGCTCTAACCCCACCCCATGTATCCACACAGTGCCAGAGCCATTTTAGTTTTCATATTTTTATTGGTGTATCATGCCCCTCATTTTCCTGAAACAGGTCTCTTTCTACCAAAATTCCATCCTCTGGCCCTTGGGTATTGTTCTATTTGCTATCCCTCAACCATCTACATACCTTCATACACCTTACTTGCACCTTACATTCAGAGATCCAAAAGAAATATGTATAAAAAATAAATGCAGTAAATTATAAACAATAGGGATATCTAAAATCAACAATCCTTAATTACTCTCCAATCCTGAAGGAATATTATGTATGGCACTATTAAAATAACATATGCTAAAGTTCTTAACAACATGGAAAATGCTTATTTTATGTCAGTTTTAAACAAAACAAGTTAAAATACGTGTATGCAATTTAGTTTCAACTATGTAAAGAAATGCATCAGAGGAAACTACAAAGCTATACTCCAAAATGTTAATAGTGATAACCACTGATGGGTAACATTTTTCCTTCTTGGTAATTTTATGCATTTTCCAAATTTTCTATACTGATATTGTTATAATTTTAGACTCAGTAAAAAAGTGAGTTCAACATCATATTGCTGGGATGGGATTATGGCTCAATGGTAGAGAGTGTTTGCCTAGCATGTGTAAGGCACTGGGTTTGGATCCTCAGCACAACAGATAAATAAATAAATTAAATTGAGGTATTGTGTCCATCTACATCTAAAAAAAATTAAAAGTTCATATTGGCTACAGAAGTTGAAAGGAAAGTGACCACAACACTCAGAGCAACCAAGAGATCTTTATTACAGCAGTGCAACAGAGGAGAAAAGAGAGAAAGAGAAGAGAGAGAGAAAGAGAGAGAGAGAGAGAGAGAGAGAGAGAGAGAGAACACAAGAGAGAGACAGAGAAAGCAAGAGAGAGCAAGAGAGAGAGAAGGGCCCGGCAGGAGGGAGTTTTTATAGCCAGAATCTAATGGGGTCTCTGGGTCTGCAAGCTGCCTTGTTGGCACAAGGGGGTTAAGTGTTTGGCCTTGAGTGGTGGGCTGAGTGTTCAGCCTTGAGCAGGGGGGCGAAGCGCTCAGACTTGTGCGGGGGGGGGGGGGGGGGGGGGGGGGGGGGGGGGGCTTGGGCATTTGGGCTTGAAGCAAACAGGTGATAAAGAACCAGACAGAAGGTGTGAGAGACCAGGTCATCCTGCAGCTAACTTTGTTTGGCATGCCCTGCAGACAGCTTACTCAGCCTGTCCTGCACCTAACATTCCTCCCTTTTTGCTTTTCTAAGTGACATGGGGGATGGTGTAAAGTCCTCTGGCTACTTCCTGCTTAATGGTGGGCAGAGTTGGGCCTAGAAGGGGAAGTGGAGGAAAGTTGGGGCGGGGGACAGGTCTGAGAACACCAGGGCAGCCAAAAATTGCTGCAGTCTGGCTGGGCACTAATCACGAGCCACTCAAGCAGGAACAAACTTTATTTATTTTCCAAACTCCGGAGAACACCACCCACGCAGCTCTTCTAGGCACACCACACACCAGCAGGAACTCCTACCACCAGAACTTCACCAACCAACTCGAACTTCCCAGGAATCCCCATGAGAACTTCAAAGTAGCAGTCTTCCCAGGTGGACAGTAGGGGTCTATATACAATTGAATACACAACCTGTTTCAATCCAGCATCATCTTAATGGCTTGCCTCTCACCCATTACTTCTGGCAAAATGCCAGGGGCCATTCCAACTAGGCTGTGGCTCTCAACAAAAAATAACACTCAGTGGCTATAGATAACTACTTTGGTAGGGGTAAAGTCCATAAAAATTCCTTGAAGCCATAGGTTGCAAATGGCATCAAACCATTTCTGATTGGAGGAAATCTTTGGTATCAGTCATTGGTCTTGTTGTAGGGACTCTAGGAAGTATTGAAGTGGCTTGGTTGAATCCAGTAATGTTAAGGGTGACAGCCTGATTGCAGCCAGTGGAAGAGCAATTCTCTTGACCCATAAACTGAGAGTGGGTGGTGTCATCCTGGTGCCTTGGTTGTAGAAGCAGCATCTGTGGTTTGAGATAAAAACTTGAGAGAGAATAATGATTAGTAAAAGAAGAAGAGGGTTGGTGAGAAATTTTGAGTTTGGTAGGTATGGTGAAAGTCCAGGACTGGACATTTGGAACAGGTGCCTTTTAAGGAGGGAGACATGGTACCAGGGAGAGTGGCCCAAAAGCTTGGTCACCATTGGGGTAGTAAGTATGACCGTATGGGGTCCCGTCCATCAAGGTTCCAATGATTAAGAATGCAGTTCCTGAAGTAAGACTGAGTCACCCAGTTGAAGGGGGTCCAATTCAGTTTGTGGTTGTGCTGGGATTGAGGCAATGAATGGCACAGGAAGGCACTGATCTACATTTCCCTTAGGAGTTTGCATAGAAGTGTGAGATAGGACAGGTAGGACACAAGGGGAGGAGGAGTGATTGGAAAGCTTTGGGTGGTTAAGAAAGGGCACCCATATAGTTGCTCAAAGGGGCTAAGGCCTGAGGGGCCTCTTGGGGCTATCTGAATTCAGGTGAGGGCCAACAGTAGGAAATTGGGCCAGAAGATCCTGAGTTCAAGCAAGTTTAGTGGGATGATCCTTGAGAATGCTGTTAGGCCTCTCAACCTTACTGGAGGACTGGGGTTGGTAGGGGATGTGGAGCCTCCAAGTGATGTTGAGTCCTTTGGAGACTAGTTGAAAAACCTGAGAAGTGAAGGTGGGACTGTTGTCTGACTGGATGGAGGCGGGAAGTCTTAACCTGGGAATGATCCCCTCAATGAGGATGGAGGCAAGTGTCAGCAATTTCCCTGGATGTAGGGAAGGCATCTATCCAACCTGAAAAAGTATCAACCAAAGTAAGTAGGTAGCAGAGCTTTTTGTGCCTAGGCATGTGAGTGAAGTTGATCTACCAGTCTTTGCCTGGCTAGTGGCTCCTCATCTGACATGTGGGGAGTTTAGGTTTGTTTCTTCCTTGTGGGGATACTGTAGAGCAGACTGAACAAGCAGAGTGGACCTGCTGGAGAGTAGTTCTCATTCCTAGGACATGAAAGAGGCGTTTTGAAAACTGGAAAAGGGGTTAGAGAGGGTTTTAGATAGGCACAGAGTCTCTGGAGTTAGAGGAGTTGGTCATGAGTCCCAGGTCTCTGTCTTGGGCATCAGGGGCTGGTAGTTGATTGACTGACTGGTTGGTGAATTTATGTATCTGATCTTGCAGGAACTTCTGTAGGCAATTCAATAGTCATGGTCCTATTAGGAGAAACATAAAGAGAACTAATAGGGGTCCTGCAAGGGGGAGGAGCCAAGGCCATATTTGACTGAACATTCCCCATGGAGACTGTTGGCCTGGTTGCTGTCTCCTCTTTTCTAGCTGTTCTTGTCCTTCATTACTCCTAGGAATGTCTGTGTTTTGGCTTAACTTTTTGGTAGGTATTTAAGATCAAGCTGGTCAAAATTGACTTTGTTTCTATCTATTGTGAAGAGTCAGCAGAGTTCCTATAGGGGTCACTCGTGGGTGAACTTGAGAACAGCTTCTTAGTTCTGCTAGTGCCATTTGCGCTAGGATGGGTCCAGGTCTTGCTTGACCTTGTGGCTTCCCTTGGAAGCATCAGGGATGTCTCTTGTCTCTAATGAACCTCCTCTTCATAGCAAATACACTGATTGGCTTTTCATTCTCCAGTGGTCTCAATAGTCTCCCTGATCAGGAGGTTATGTGACCTAGCATTGCAAAGCGCTTTAGAGAAATTCCCTGTTCCCTGGATTTCAGACTGACTCAGAGGGCAAGAGCCAAATATTGGTTTTCTTGGCCATTTTAATTTAAGTTTAAGTCTTGATCATAAACATCCAGCAAAGTTAGTTTCACCTTAAATTAAGAGTATTGGGCTTTAGCTGAAGTTTGGCCTACTTTGGAGTCATTCTGACATGTAGTAAGATGGAAGGCATAGCCTTATCTCAGGTAAGCCAGGGCTCTTTATAAATCTTAGGTAAAGTGTTCTAGTATTAAAGTTGATCTTTTTTAAAAATATTATTTTATAAAGTTTACATATATTGTTGCTTGATGTCACATGAATACTAGCTAACAGAATATGATACTGCATTTAAATTGTACCCAGTGTATAGAACTTTATATTAATCTTATTGATAACAGGTCTAGTTATAGAACATTAAATGATATAAATAAATCTCCAATATGTTATTTTTATAAGCCTAAAATTACCATTCAACCTTTTGGAGAACAAAAGCTTGATATATTTTTTTTAAACTTCTATCTTAAAGACTTATATACCTGGAAAATATGAACACATTTAATATACAAAGAAGAGTAATAGTACCACAATTACATTGATGTTTTTATATTAATCAAGTTTAGCTCTTAAAGAAATAACATATTACAATATTGCAAAATAACAGTTGTTGTTTAACCATAGTTGTATAATCCTTAATTCCTTCAAGATTACTTGCTCAAAAAACTTACATACATAACCAATGTACATAGACCTTCTTTATCACTTGCTTAAACCTATATAGCCAATGTACACAGACCTTCTTTATCACTTGCTTAAACCCTCTTATTTACTCAATAGACTCTCTTATCCAGAAACACATTTTCCTTCTATTAAATCCATACTTAGAACCTTTTAATTTCTCTTTCCCATCTTCCAACTCTTTCTTTATTCACACTTTGAAATAATCCTTGTAAATTTCTGAATTTAGGCAAATTATTCCAATTTAATAAGAGATATTTTGTTATTTGCAGTACACACTTAATTACATCTGTTTACCATTTCATGAAAACATAAACAATATTTAAATGTATAGAATTATATTGTTGAAGGGACAGACAAGGCAAGGCACCTAAGATAGCAGTGAAGATAGTGAAACAGTTTTATTTGGTTGCAGCCAGATTCAGAGGGCACAGCTTCTGCTGTAATCAATTAATCCCCTGAACTCCAAGTTTAGGTAGTTTCAGAATTTTGAACCCAGCATGTAAGGGAAGGAGCTCAGAAGTTCACAGTCTGCAGAAGTTCATAAAAAGCAGTTTGGTTTTTTTTTTTTGTTGTTCTGGGAAAGTTAACCCTTCAAGGACACCTGGGAAGGGGAGAGCTTTTTCTTCCCTTTCTTTCCTCCCCCTGCCAGCTGTTAACATGGAGCCCAGTTAGTAACTCCCTTATCTTAGAAATGTAGTCAGCACTTGTGAAAAACTAGTAAGGGGGTGTCCAGCACCTGGAGTGCTGATTTTTCCCAGACAGTAGCCAAGTAAAACAGGGCAACATGAAAATAGGAAGTTTATCTACACTGAACTCTTTCGTAGAGATTCTTTTGCTGAAAAGTCCTAAAATCAGCCATGGTGAATACTGCTGGAGAAGGTCAGTTAAGGCTTTTCTGTGGACTTTGTAGGGAGGGGGAAGACGGGAAGGAGGGGCTGAGAGCAGCTCAGGTTGATCTAAGAATGAAGAAGAAGATGTAAAAGAATAATGGGAAAGGGGTTTGGGATTTTCCCTAGCAAGGAAAACTTGAGCAGTAGAACAGATAGAGCAGAGGGGAAGAAGGGAGTGAATATCTCGAAAAGCCTGTAAGGGACTTTAATTCTTAGTAACCTGTTTTTAATGATGACAAAGCAACTTTAAAGGCCATTTTCACCACATCTTGGATAGAGGTCTGAGGGCTCTCCTCAGCTGGTTTGAGCTTTGGGTTAGCTAGTAAGAGGACCTGGTGGGACTAGGTGTGGGCACAGACAGGAGAAGAGAGGAGTGAGTGGGTGGAGGGATTCCTTCAGTAACTGCTACCTCAGCAAGGGGGCAACAGTATGAGGAAGGGTGGTGAAGTACATTTTTGATCTACTAATTGGAGGGGAGAAAGCAGTTTACTGAGGTGGGAGTGACGGCGGAGAGTCTGGGGCAGATGGCTGAGGGTGAGGACTTTCTCCAGCCAGGCAATAGGATGGAGGTTCATTAGCAGGGTCAAAAGTAGTGGATGAGTGCAGAGGAGGAGAAAGTTGGGGATCGATGGTTGGGGGAGTTGATTTGTAAGCTGGAAGAATTTGTAGAGGTTTGCAAGTGGTGCAGAGAGCAGGATTGGAATGGAGCAAGAAGAAAGTGATCTTTACCCATTTTTTCAATCGCTCACAGTAATTGTAGAGATCCCTTAGAATGGAGGGATCCAGGGACCGAAAAGGGAGCCATCTGCTTTGGTTGTTTAAGGGATAAGTGGGCCAGGCCTGGGTGCTATATTTGATCAATTTTTGGGGTTTGAGGTCTGGTGTCAAGGAGAGGGTTTTGAGGTTATCCAAGAGGCATTGTAGGGGAAAGTTGACTGGCAGAGAGGACACATTACCCATGTTGCAAAAGTAGTATAAGGAAAAGGTAAGAGGACGCAAAGTAGTAGAGGGGAGAAGGAAGGAGATGCAAACATAGTATAAGGGAGAGGGAAGGATATGCAAAGATAGTATAAGAGAGGAGGAGGAAACTGATTTATTGGCAAAAGGGGCAGCCCACTAGAGCCAAAAATCAGGAGTGCCTTAGTGGCAGGTTTGAGCTGCAGAGATTGGTCATCACCGAATCCTGACAGTGGAAGCTCTCATCCTGGATGGAGCCAGAGCCATGGGAGACCTTGGCCAAGGCTTTTCAGGACCCCTCCTGGAGAGGCCAGATAATCCCAGTGCCAGAAAGAGGGGAAAGAGAGAGACAGGGGAAGAGAGAGGAAGGGGAGAGTAAGCATCTCTCTAGCACTGGAATCTTGAAGGTGAGGACTAGGACTTTATGAGAGCCACAGAAACCGTGAAGGTCTGGGTGGGGTGTGATGTTCGGTTCTCTGTTATGTGTCCCTGGAGGTTACACAGTCCTTTGAGGGAGACCTACAAAGCCTATGCTGATAAACTACCAGCTGGGAAGAGGAATAATTTTGAACCCAAGAGTCTAATCTGCCCAAGGAAGGAGTCCCTGAGGGCCACCGTGGCCTTAAAGGCTGTGGTGGGGTGTTTTCCTCCCTGCAGGTGGGCAAAGAGGTGAAGCCAGATTTAAAGTTAGGTAGTCAGTGTAGTTAGGTAAATTGGGTCTAATACCAAGTGAAATCTAAAATGGAGGCCATGCTGAGAATTGAGAGACCCCAGCCCAATAACTTTAGGCCCAGTAACAAATCACCAGGGCTTGCTTCCACACCTGCACAGACGTCAGATGTATTTTTCAGAAAATCAGTTAAGTGTAACCGATTAAGAAAGGACAGGATGGTTGGGAAAGGAGCCGGCACGGTTGGGCAAACGGGATCATACAATGAAAAACCATACAATGAATAACAAATGGTTTTTATGTGGTTTTTCCATGAACCTATAGTGAAAAACAAGTTTACCCTTTAAGTGACCTATATGCTGGATTCAAAAGAGCCAATGAGATACCAGTTACTGTGCTAGGAGGGAAACTGACCACTGTACCCTATAAAAGATCTGTACCCCAAAGCCCGGTGTGCCAGTTCACCGAAGCTCCGGCTGAGGTTTCGCTGAGCACCCGCAGGCGCCTGTGTAGCAATAAATCGCCTCTTGCTTTTGCAGCCAGTGTCTCGTGTGCTTTTCCTTGAGCAGGGAGTCGGAGGGTCTTTCAGAATGATTCCAGGAAAAGCAGGACAACTCATGGAATGTTAATGAAGTCCTGAAAAGGCCCTAGGCCAAAGTCCATCCCAAAGAAGTGTTAATGAAGTGCTTCCTGCTCAGACTACTTCTTTGGCCCACCTGTGTCCCACCCCTGGGGCCTTCCCACCTACATTCCATCACTGAAAGAAACTATAAAATGGAGAGACAATGGCACTTCCATGGATTCCACCTCTTGGGTCTTCCTCCGGGAGAAGGGAGAAGTCTTTTCTGCTGTCCCTTAATAAACTTCTAATTTCTACTCTGACCTTGCCTTGGCATGCTTCTTTGGTGTTATTCTTCAACATTGGGGAAGGAAGAACTCTTCACCTGTGGGTCAACAGCGGTAACAGAGGTTTGCTGGATGGTCAAGGCTCAAATCCTCCTGACACCACCATTGGGTTTAGGACTCCAGGAAGGGGAAACTCACCAATTGAAGGCCAGTGGTGGATGGAGTTCTGGTGGTCGAGGAAATGGGTTCAGGCTGTCCAGTGAGTGGCACTTCTGAAGGAACAGGGACCCAAAAGTGTGTTTTAACCCTCTCCCAGGATTCAACACCAATGAAAGGAAAGTGACCACAACCCTCAGAGCAACCAAGAGATCTTTATTACAGCAGTGCAACAGAGGAGAAAAGAAAGAAAGAGAAGAGAGAGAGAGAGAGAGAGAGCACAAGAGAGAGAGAGAGAGAGAGAGAGAGAGAGAGAGAGAGAGAGAGAGAGAGAGAGAGAGAGCAAGAGAGATAGCAAGGGAGAGAGAGGGGCCCGGCAGGAGGGAGTTTTATAGCCCAAATTTAATGGGGTCTCTGGGTCTGCAAGCTGCCTTGTTGGCACAAGGGTGTTGAAAGAATCCCCCACTCAAAGACACTTCGCCAGGAGAATTCCAATTTTATTGCAAAAAGCAGTGTGCTTATATAGAACTAAGGGGGAGATGGTAGGGTTTAGATAAATGGCAGGCAACCCATTTATTGGCAAGTTCTTTCAGATATCAGCTCTGGAGCCCAGGAATTAGTTCTCATTGGGGCTAAGGTTCCCCGCCAGCGAGATTTGAAATTGGCACCGGTGGGAGAGTTCACACGGGCGGGAACTTTTCGCGCCACTGCAGAAAAGAAGAAGGTAGGAAGAAGAGGTGCTTAGGCGCCATGTTGGGGTTCTTTTCTCTGGGGTATGGCTGCAGTTTATACTTTTCCCAACAGGGGTTAAGTGTTCGGCCTTGAGTGATGGGCTGAGTGTTCAGCCTTGAGCAGGGGGGCGAAGTGCTCAGCCTTGAGTGGGGGCTTGGGCATTTGGGCTTGAAGCAAACAGGTGATAAAGAACCAGACAGAGGGTTTGAGAAGTCAGGTCATCCTGCAGCTAACTTTGTTTGGCATGCCCTGCAGACAGCTTACTCAGCCTGTCCTGCACCTAACAGAAGTAAGCCCAGTTTTTATGTTGGCATTCACACAAAATCTAACACTCAATACACTTTCCAGTCTTGTCCCTCACTATATCCCAAAACATTCTCTGCTCTCTTGCTGAACACTACATTTTCAATATTCCTTCATGGTTCTGTCCATGTCTTAGCAAATCTGTCAAAAGTGAGAAATGTCAACCCTAAAGAACTTTGTTTCCTAAACCCTAAGACAGAGACTGGAGAACAATGCCCAGAATCACCTAAGAAAAAAAGAATTTTTTTTATTCAATCCATAATGGATATATTGGTAGCAATAATAAACATAAAACTCACCGACTAACATGACACATGGTAACATTTGCTCTTAAGTATAAACTGCCATACAAGTTAAAAATTTCTAATAGAATTTAGATACATAATCTGATCCTAAAAAACTAAACTTAATAAAAATAATAGCCACTATATAGATTATGGAAATCAAGATAAATCAGAATAATAAAATCTTTATACATTGTAGATAGAAGAATAAACACCAAGAAAAATAATTTCATAGTATTAAAAAAAGCAAAAAATAACAAGTAGTTTAATTCCTGAAACAGTATCTAGTAGATATTCAACAGGTATTTGTTAAATAAAAGAATGCACTTGTCCAAGGAATTAGATTGTGTCTGATGGGAATTAGTCAGAAAACACTTGTTTTTTAAAACAACTTTTTTGATATAATTCACATAATATTCAATTTATCTATTTAAAAGATGTTTTTAATGGTTTTTAGTATATTCGGTATGTGAAATCACCATAATCAATTTTAGAACATTTTTGTTACCTCCAAAAGAAAGCTTGCACTCATTAGTAGTCTTTCTGTACCTACCTCCCTCCCACCCCTTAGACTCAAGTGACAACAATTTATCTACCATTTGTTTCTAAGATTTTGCTTTATCCAGATATTTCTTTTATTTTTATTTTTTAGACTTAAATACTTTAAAATGCAATGAATAAAAGAGAAGAAAATGCAAGTTACAATAAATAAAATGCTAGAGTACTTAAGAACACAATTTCCACACTTTTTCTATTAGCATATTAAAGCTACTAATATGCAAAAACCATACCTTTAGTCCTTTGAATTGCCCTGAAGCTATGTTCTGAAAGGGTTTGTAACAATTAAAAATTGACATTAAAAAGGCAAAAAGCATTATAACTCATAAACAGCACACAAATCTTACTTTATCTGTAAAAATAATAGGAATGCAAATGTTTTATTTGCCATAGAGATAAAGAGGGAAACATCAGTGGAATGAATTGGACAACATGACTCACACTTCATTACAAGCCATTTTCCCAAATTCACAACTTTCACATTTGGGTGATCTTAAAAAAATAATAATAATAAATTAAAAAATGTTAAAAAAGAAAAGAAAGGAACTTTCACTAGATGTAAATAGGCCAAGTAATTTAATCCCTCCACATGTTTAAATTGACTACACTTTTCTAGCTGGGAACGTATTTTTCTTATTTTAGTGAGCTTAAATAATGTACCCATGGTAATTAATAAGGCCTGGTTTTAGGTCCAGAAACCTTCTCTACCAGCCTGTTTCATAATTACTCCAATATTATGGAACACAATAAGACATTTTCTTGGTTCAGTTTTAATAGTAATAAGAATTTTTAAAATCCATGCTATTTCGCAGTTTTTCAGACTTTTTTCTCCTATATGTGGTATTTTGAAATTCTTAGGTATGCTATATAATTATATAAAGTCCATTTCCATGTGTTCATAAACTTTAGCACCCAATAAAAGTAGTAGGAACTGGGCTATATAAACTACTTCCTCATCTCCACCCCTTAATTACCAATAATGAGTTTTATTTAGAAAACAATGAGGAACAAGTACCATACCCTACAGGCATCTAGCAATGGAGTGAATTCAGACACAGAAATTAAGGCTCTGGAGAGGTTAAGTCATAGTGGAAACTTCTGGAGTGTAACTGAACTCTTATACCCTTTTCCCAGCTGCAGACTTAGATAAGGTGTGAGGTGTTTAGTTTGTGCATGGACCCACCATAAACTGACATTTTATCCATCTTTTTTTTCCTCCATGAAAGAAAAGAAATGAAAATAAAAGTGCTTGTTACCACATGCTTTTAAGGCTTAAAAGCCTATCAATAAGCATGCTGTATCCCTGGTTGAGGAGATCGCTTTATAAATTGCCAGAAGAATCTCCTCTAATGAAGACTGAAGTCACTCTCCCTCCCCAAGAACCATGAGAGAAAAGAGAGAGTCCCCTACTTGCACATGGGATCTCCTTTTCTCCTCCGACCTCCCTATGCCTCTCCTAAACAGGCCAGGCTGCCTTGGGAGGTGGCTGGGAGAAAAAGCAATGCTCAGTCCCCCATGGCAAAGTCTTTGGTCTTTTCCTCCTGGTCCCCCATTTTGTAGCGTAGCAGAAAGCGCAGGTGAAGAGGGTTGTCCTGGGAGGGCAGCAGCATGATCTCTGCTGAAATGACCCTGCCTTGCTCCACTTGTACTGTCTCCTTAGGTAGAGGAGTGCCTGCTTCCAGAGTGTGGCCCAGTGAAAGGCGAGATGGACAGCACCAGGGGTTTCTCCGAAACTCCTCCAGGGAAGGTCACCTGGAACCAAAAGGCCAAACCATGCATGGGCGCCCAGCCATAACAGCTGTAGCGGAAGTGCCCACCCACCTTGCCTCCAGCTCCAGCTCCAGCTCCAGGACCGCGCAGGCCAGCTGGAGCTGAGCAAAGTGCTGCAGCCAGGCCAACACATCCTAGCTGGACAGACCCTGCACCAAGATCTCCTAATGGCTCATGAGGCAGCTTGTGGCGAAACTCTCAAGGCAACTCATGCCCATGCCTTAGTGCTGCTTCACCTGGCTCCAAAAGCCTAGGCGCCACTCCAGCATCTGGTCGCTGATGGGGGCTACAAAGAGCTTAGTGGAAGCCAGTAGGAAAATACCGCCCTCCCTCAGCCACTGGGTCTGCATGTGCAGCACAGAGCTCAGCGTGGACTCATGCAGAAGTCCATAGTCCATTCACTCGCTCACGATGGCATCCACCTGCTCTGGCAACTCCACCGTCTCCACCGGACCCTGCAGGACATGCACTTGGTCCTCCAGCCTGTTGAGCCGCCCTACCTCCCGGGCCTCTTGCCAAATGGCGCTACCAGCCTGGGCACAGAATATGCTCAAAATGCCGGTGCCTGCGCCCACCTCCAAAAAGGTCTTGCCTCGCAGAGCTGCCCAGTTCCGCAGGATGCCAAGGCGGTAGGCATTGGTGAGGACGCAGTTGGAAATGCTCTCCTCCCTGATATGTCCCTGTAGCACTCCTAGTACAGGTGGTCCTGTTTGCTTGCTCTTAATCCTCTGGGGTCGGGATAATGGCAAGGCCACCTCCTGCTCCCCGCCATCTTCTTCTTCAGTTCTCTCCCCTCCTTTGCAGCCACCTTTGACTCTCCAGATATTTCATATAAATGGAATCATACAATATGTGGTCTTTTGTGATTGGCTTCTTAACATGATGTTTTCAGATTTCACCTACAGTGCTTCATGTATCAGTACTTCATTTCTTTTTATTGCCAAATAATATTCCCTTTTATGGATACACCACATTTTATTCAGTTGATAGATCCTGGGGTCATTTACATATTTTTGGCTCTTATGAATAATGCCATATAAAATTCATGTGCAAGTTTCTATGTGAACATTTTATTTTCATTTCTCTAGCATATATACCTTTGGGACTTATTGAGGCATATGCTCTTTCCACTTACTGGTTAAGTGTAAGTTCAAAGAAAAAAATGGAACTGTTAATTCTGGCTGAGAAATTAGAAAAGACTACTTAGAAAAAGTGGTATGTGAGCTAAGTTTTGAAATAGGAGTTATAGGATTCAACCAGAAAAGGGAAAATGAGATGACAGAAAGTCAGACATTTTGACTTGAATAACATTTGACTTATGTTTGCATATCATTATCCAAAGTACATGTATGAAAACACAAATTGGTGTAAATATATTTTATATACAACAAGAGATATGAAAACTGTGCTCTGTAAGTGTAATACGAATTGTAATGTATTCTGCTATCATATAAAAAATCAATTTAAAAAAGGCATTTTAAAGAATGGTATATCAGTAGTAAATCTTCATCAACACAGCATATGTTTTTACTTATGAATGTTTTATTAGTATATTATAGTTACACATAATAGTGGGGCTCATTTTGACATAATTATATATCATGGAATAAAATTTGCTCCACTTCAGTCCCCAGTACTTCCCCTTTTCCTCTCCTTCTCCCTCCTCTTATTTCCCTTCTACTCTAATGCTCTTCCTTCTATTTATTTATAATTTTAAAATTTAGTTCTTTGTATATAAACATAAAGGTCAAATTCACTGTGGTGCATTCACATGTACATAGCATAATTTGGTCAATTTCATTCCATTGTTCCCCTCCTTTCCCATTCCTCCTTCCTCCCCATCCTTTGCTCCACTGATCTCCCTTCTATTTTCACAGGATTCCTCCCCAACTTTTTCCCCTTTTTTTGGTCAAGCTTCCTTCTATGAGAGAAAACATTCAATCTTGACTTTCTGAATCAGACTTATTTAGTGTATATGTATGTATGTATATGTGTGTGTGTGTGTATATATATATATATATATATATATATATATATATATATATGTAAAATACTCACAAAATTTAATATTTAACTAGAACTCTACAGTTTCATGGCAATGAGTACATTCACATTTGTACAACCATCACCACCAACCATCTTCAGAACATTTCCATCTTGGCAAATTGCAACTTTTCATCCTTAATAAAGATAACTACCAGTCCCTGGCAACCTCCACTCTACTCCTAGAGTACTTTTGGACTGTTTCTTTTTCACTTAGTAAGAGAGGTCCACCACTGACTAATGGGTGGTGTCTATATTTGCAGGCCTTGCTTCACATACATGATTGAGTGTATTGTAAGGACAGGTAACAGAAAATAGAGAAAAAAAAGAGGTGGAGACAAAAACTAAACATATGGATCTCTATCCACAGGCTTAAGCAGCCCTGCCACAGATCTGCCTGATTATTTCACATCAAAAATTGACCTTCCACCGGGTGCTGTGGCGCATGCCTGTAATCCCACCAGCCTGGGAGGCTGAGGCTGGAGGATTGCAAATTCAAATCCAGCTTCAGCAAAAGCAAGGGGCTAAGCAACTCAGTGAGACCCTGTCTCTAAATAAAATACAAAAAAAAAAAAGACTGGGGAATAGACTTGGTGGTTGAGTGCACCTGAGTTCAATCCCGAGTACTAAAAAACAACAACAACAACAAACAAATAAACAAACAAACAAAAAAACAGAAATTGACCTTGACCTTCCTATAATCCCAACTACTCAGGAAGCTGAGGCATGAGGATTGCAAATTTGAGGGCAACCTGGGAAGCTTAGCAAGACCTGTCTCAAAATAAAGTTTGTAAAAAGGGCTGGGGATGCAGTTCAGTGGTAGAATGTTCCAGGGTTCCAGTCCCCGTACTGGGGAGTGATAAAAAAGAAATTGATTTTTGGACCCATTTTCACTTGGCAGATCCACCAGCAGTTTCACAGTTTCCCTGCCTTCACAGGAGGCCAGGCACATCACAGCACCAGTATAGCTTCATGTCCTCAGTGCGCATCCATGGTGAGGATTCTGCTGAGGGTCCTGTAGGCACTTCCATGTTCCCCTCTTGTACCATCACAGTCCTGGCATTGAACTTCACATGTTTTACCATGACCTTGGATTGAAATCTAAATTTTGTAGAACCGTGAGCCCCTAGAATCCAGCTAACCTGAAGCACACTTGCTTGCACTGATGCTTTCTGTCAAGAAAGCATTTCCTAGTGCAGCCTCTTGAAAAACAACTTGGCAATGCCTCAGACTTAAACAGTTATACTATGATGGAGGAACTTTCCAAAAGTGTCAAATAAAAATTAATCACTGTATAATCCTAAGATATATATATATATATATATATGTCTACTAAATCATATTAGTTAGTAGAGTGACTGACTGGACTCATCAAGAATTGAGTATTAAAGAAAATTCTTTTTAACACTCGTGTACTTTACTTGAATATAATAACACATAAGTAATTAGATTAGCCTTATAAAAATATGGGGCTTGGTCAAAATATTTACTCATTTTTTAAATTAATGGTACAATACACATAACGCTCACCATCACAACCATTTTTAAGTGTACAGTTCAGATCAGTGGCTTAATTACAGTCACACGGTTGTGTGCCCAATCTTTAGAACTCTTTATCTTACAAAACCAAAACTCCATTTCCATTTAGCAACTCCATATTCCACTACTCATTCCCTGGCAATCACCAATCTAATTTTCTTTCTCTATGAATCTTACTACTCTGGGTCAGATTAACTAATGTTAAGTAGAATTATACAGTATTTGTCCTTAGTTCACATAGCATCCTATCCTTAAATGTCATTAATGATGTATCAGAATTCCCTTCCTTTTTTTTTTATTGGTTGTTCAAAACATTACAAAGCTCATGACATATCATCTTCCATACATTTGATTCAAGTGGGTTATGAACTCCCATTTTTTACCCCAAATACAAGTTGCAGAATCACATCGGTTACACATCCACATTTTTACATAATACCATATTAATGACTGTTGTATTCTGCTACCTTTCCTATCCCCTACTATCCCCACTCCCCTTCCCTCTCATCTTCCCTCTCTACCCCATCTGCTGTTGTTTAATTCTCTCCCTTGTTTTTTTCCCCCTTTCCCCTCACAAACTCTTATATGTAATTTTGTGTAACAATGAGGGTCTCCTTCCATTTCCATAGTTTCCCTTCTCTCTCCCTTTCTCTCCCCCCACTCATCTCTGTTTAATGTTAATCTTTTCCTCATGCACTTCTTCCCTGTTCTGATCTTAGTTGCTCTCTTTATATCAAAGAAGACATTTGGCATTTGTTTTTTAAGGATTGGCTAGCTTCACTTAGCATAATCTGCTCTAATGCCATCCATTTCCCTGCAAAATCCATGATTTTGTCATTTTTTAGTGCTGCGTAATACTCCATTGTGTATAAATGCCACAGTTTTTTAATCCATTCATCTATTGAAGGGCATCTAGGTTGATTCCAAAGTCTAGCTATTGTGAATTGTGCTGCTATGATCATTGATGTGGCAGTATCCCTATAGTATGCTCTTTTAAGGTCCTCAGGGAATAGACCGAGAAGGGCGATAGCTGGGTCAAATGGTGGTTCCATTCCCAGCTTTCCTAGGTATCTCCATACTGCTTTCCATATTGGCCGCACCAGTTTGCAGTTCCACCAGCAATGTACAAGTGTACCCTTTTCCCCACATCCTCGCCAGCACTTATTGTTGCTTGACTTCATAATGGCTGCCAATCTTACTGGAGTGAGATGGTATCCTTTTTAAGGATGAATACTATTCTACTGTATGTGTGTATGCCAAATTTTGTTTATCCATTCAACCTTTGATGGATACTTAAAATGCTTACACCTTTGGCTACTGCAAATAATGCTACGAGCATGGGTGTCCAAATACCTGTTTGGTTTTTGTTATCAATTCTTTTGGTTAATTATACCCCAAAGTGGAATTGCTTATTAAGTTTCTTCAGCAACTACCATACTGTTTTCCATAGTGGCTGCACTATATTACATTACCCGACCAACAACACAAGAAGGTTCCTATTTTTCCATTCCCTTGTCAACACTTGTTATTATTATTATTTTTGAATAGTAGCCAATCCTAATGGGTGTGAGGTGGGTCCTAATTGTAGTTTTGATTTTCATTTCCCTAATGATAAGTGATGGTGTACATCTTGTGCTTATTGGTCATTTGTGCAACTTCTTTGGAGAAATCCTTTGCCTGTTTTTTAATAAAATTTTATTGTTGTTGAGTTGAAGGAGTTCTTTATTTACTTTGGATTTTTAAAAAAATATATTTATTTTTTAGTTGTAGTTTGACACATACCTTAATTTTACTTATTTAGTTTTATGTGATGCAGGGCCTCACACATGCTAGGCAAGCACTCTACCGCTGAGCTACAACCCCAGCCCATTACTTTGGGTATTTTTTTAAAAAACACTTTTAGTTATAATTGGACATAATAACTTTATTTTATTTATTTTTCTATGTGGTGCTGAAAATTGAACCCAGTGCCTCACACATGCTAGGCAAGTGCCCTACCTCTGAGCCACAAACCCAACCCAACTCTGGATATTAAACCCTATGGGATATGGGATTTGTAAATTTTTTCATCCCTCTTATAAGTTGCTATTTCACTATCGACTTAATAAATTTTAAATATAAATAAAACTCTTGGGTTTATTTGAAACTTTAATATCCTCATCACTCTTGAAGGTCTTAAAATATTATACTTTTCCAGCTTGTACCTTTTCTCCACCCAGTTCTAGGTATGACATTATTGCAGTCTTTCTTGAGCTGTGTGATAATTTTAGACTTAGACCTCTGGGTAAGAAATCTAAACTTTTTCTCTGTCATGTAATGAGGAAGCCACATAAGACATAAAAAGTCTTGGACCAGTAGGGAGAAAACCCAAAGTTTAGACCTGCTCTATCACTTATTACTAGTGTAATACTTGAGTAAGTCATTTAACTTTTTTGAACTTAAGTTACATGTTTACAAAGCAGAATATTAATTATTGGCCTCCAGTGAAACATTCACCTTTATAAAGCGTGGACAACATTTTCACCATGTGGTCCAGCAGTCATGTTCTCTGGTATTTAATCCAGTGAACTGAAAACATATCCATATAAAACCCTAACTATGCATGTTTATAGCTTCTTTATTCATAACTGCCCAAACTTGGAAGCAATCAAGATGTTCTGATGAAAACAAATGAATTGAATTCTAGATAACAGAATATTATTAAGCACTAAAAAAAGTTAGGAAGCCATGAAAAGACATGGAGGAAGCTTAGATGCACATTACTAAGCAAAAGACACCAGTCTGAAAGGGCTCCAAACTGTTCGATTCCAACTACATAATATTCTGAAAAAAAAAATTTAATTTTTTTTTAAAGAATTGAGGAAGAAGGGGGGAATAAATCAAGAATCAGACTTTTCTCATTATCTGCTCAGCCTAAAAGGTAAAAAAAGGAACAAAAAAAATCAAGCAATATGCTTACCTGTGTTTACCTTGATTAAAGCCAGAATTTAGTTGGAAGAGAAAGGGTGAAGCTTATCACAGGATAGTTTTTCATTTCCAAGTCTTGCAGAGGACAAATCAAATGATACCCACTGCACCTTAAAACCATTAGGAAGCTGCCTATTTAGAAACTCTTCAGCACAGAAAACACTTTCCCCTTTATCTGGCATCACCCTGTTTGACATTACACCTGTGCTGCAGTCCGGCTGCAGCAAAATAACCGGGGGGTGACGAGCAAATTGTGTACTTTGATACAGCAGGAGTGGGAGCCATTTATTGTAGGACAGGAGTGGTGTATATATACATTCCACACAGCTTATCTTAATTAACATAAAATAGATACAGCAGTCAACCAATAAGGAATCTCCACACTTAATGGCTCACTGGCATTACTTCACAAACCACTCCCTCTGACAAAATGCCAGGCGCCATCCTCACTTGTTTACAGACTCTAACACACCTGTATCAGAATCTCAGCATTACACATATCGTCTGTGGGGACTTTGAATCATTTATTCACAAAATGTGGATCCCTAGGCTTGCTGTGAGAATTAAATAGGATAGTATATTTCAGGAGGATCATGAGTTCAAAGCCAGCCTCAGCAATGGTGAGGCCCTAAGCAATTCATCCAGACCCTGTCTATAAATATAAAATACAAAATAGGGCTGGGGATGTGGCTCAGTGGTCCAGTACTCCTGAGTTCAAGCTCCAGTACCAAAAAAAAAAAAAAAAAAAAAAAATATATATATATATATATATATATATATATATATATATATATATATATATATATATTCATATTCAAAAAGCATAGTGGACATGTTTGCCTGCAATGACTAAATAACTGACTTAAGAAGGTAGCCAATAAGTGTCCTGACCACCAGGTGTCATCATTGGGCCAGGAGTATTCACCTAACTGCTTCAGGCAGGGGTAGAACCTAGCAGCAAAACAAGACTGTCACTTTCACATACAGTACATTCAGAATTGATATAGGCTTTTCCCTACCTTGGGAGCTGGTATTACACACACACACACACACACACACACACACAGATATATTATTTGAAATATTATAGTATTTCAGTATTCTTTTACAGGTGTGCTAAAAATTATATACTATAATTAATTAGCTGAATATCCTCAGATTTGTTACCAAAATTTAATTTTTAAAATTATCCTCAGTGGACTATTTATTAATTTTGAGAATCAATAGTGCTTTACACATCCTTTGGTTTATCCAACCAGACATTATTGGGCTCCCATAGAGTTCAATATTCCCACAATGGACAATTTTCTGGCTCCAATTCCACAATCCATTGACATTATTTCCTTTACAATTTTAATGGGATGACAGATAAAAAAGAAAGTACAATAGTTTTAGTGTAAAAATAAAGTTTGTGACCACTAAATGTGGGTTAAACAAAGATTATTAACCCTTCTCCTTGACCTCAAGAACTCAAAAATTCAGTTATAAACTTTTGTTTGTTTGTTTGTTTTCTATTTTCTTGAAAAGAAAACAAAACACCCTAGGGCAAATCTATCAATCTGTGAATAAAGCTGAAATTACTCAAGGAACATTGCCACACCTGGCTGCATTCTGGGACCTACTAATGTCTCTCCCAGATAGTGCACAGGGCACACAGGGAGAGGCTCATTTCAAAATGAGCACAGAGTTTGGGCTTCCCTCCTGGTTCTAAGTCCCGCCATTGAGACTCACAGTGGTCACTTCAAGACAGGTAATTTGATGAGCATTACCTTGGAGCTGGAGGTGCAATCTATAGTCTCATGGACTGTTGCCTCATCTGCTAGGAACACTTGCCTTAAATTAAGGCTGACCTGGCCTACCTCAGCCTCAATCTGGGCGTGCAAAAATCCCTCCTAGCCCACCAGAAAGAAGGGTGACACCAAGCACAGTCTGTTCAGAGCAGATTCTCAGAACTCGAGCAGCAGGGGTCATTTTTTTTTTAACAACAGTTCCAATTACACTTTGTAAGAAGCACTTGTGGCTTCTTAAGGAAAACAAGAAGCATCCTCTTTCCCTTTGGCCATCTCTCCCATTCCTAGAGAATTGGGAGGAAAGAGCTGTCACCATGAACCATTTGGAGCCAGGAACGCAGAAGCCAAGGCCAGCCTAAATAAACCCATTTGCGAAGCACTTTGTGCTGATCCATACATTCCTGACTGGTTTCAGACGGGTCTCTGGAGGACAGCGAGTTCAGGAGGCTGGCTGCCAGGCTGGAACAAAGGGGACAAGGGAAGGGATGCTGTCCATGAACCAGCCAAGGCTGCGCAGGGGTCGTGGCAGCTCAGGAGGAGCAGGAGGCCCGGAGGGCGCCTTACCTGGAGGACTCCGGGGTGAAGCTGCTGTCTTCTAGCAGCCCCATCTTGCAGAAGAGGATTCCATTGACGTAGGGTACAGAAGAGAGCTCCTCGATCTCTAAGTCCACCTTAAACTTAAACTTCTTTAACATTGTGAGAGCCAGGCGCCAGCGAGCGGGCTGCACAGGTGGGCGCCGCCCCCTTAGCTCCTCTAAGCCCGGGATCCGCCCAGATCCAGGGCTGGGGCCGGGAGCTGCGCGCAGGGGCGAGGCCTGGGGCGCCGCGGGCGGGCCGTGCGGGAATGCAGCCGCCTTCTCTCGTGGAAGCCCAGGCCGGAGCGCGGCTGCGGCACCAACCTCAGCCTACCTTCACAGCGGTTGTGCTGCAGCTGGCCCAGGGAAGGGCGCCCTTAGGTGCGCACCTCGCCGCTGTCGCCACCCTTCTGAGAGCTGTGAGAGGAAAAGCTCGGAGTATGGTGGCTGTCTCAGCCTCAGCGACTGGGGCCGGGGCGCCCCCAGCGGCCGCGATCTGCAGCGCACTGCCGGGCGGAAGCGAGAGGCACGGGGAGGGCGGGGAGATTCATGGCGGGCAGGCGGCTCTCCGGGGAAACTAAGCCGCTATGGCAGTTAGCGTGTCACGCCTCTCTGGGCTTAAAAAAAGACAAAATCAGCCAAAAAAGCTTCCTTCTACAGCTTCCTGGGCGTCTTTGGTTTCAGTTTTTGCACCGCCTCTTTTCTCCCACTCCCCTTCCAGCGATTTCTTTCCCTTGGTTTCAGAGTTAATAGGGACTGTCAGAATATGACGTTGTTTTAGTCAAATTGAAATCCAAAAACTAAAACTTCTTTTAAATACTCAATATTCTCGAACCTTCAAATATGAAATAAAGAAGAGGAAAAAGGAAAGGGATTAAAATGTGTTGAGGGCCTACCAAGTGCCCAGCCCTGTACTGATACAGGCATTTTTTTTTTTTTCTTTTATCTGATGCCTGTCACCCAGGGTAAAAAAGAGCATAGAAGGAGTTAAAATCACACCTTCCCTTTGAAAATTTGCCCATACTTGGAACTGAAAATGCTTAAAATCAAATTCTGCAGGGTAAGCTTAAAAAAAATCTTGCTACTTGCATAGCAATTACCTGTTGTGTATAAGCACATGCAATATCTTGTTAAAGTTTATGTTCACTTGGTTACATAAAGTTCAGGTTTTTCAACTGAGATTTTTATCCTTTAATCTCAAGGACTCTCTTGCAGTAACCTTTGAAAGGGTGTAATTGAAAAGATTCTCTTTCCCAGTTAATTCATTTATTCATTCATTCATATAAAATATTTTAATTGCATGAAATGTCAATCACAGGCTAGTCCCAATGATTTAAAAAAAAAAAAAGAACAAACAAAAATAAGAATTTTACCCTCTACTGATGCAGACCTGTTTAGATCCAACATTAAAAGACATGGCATCAAGCCAGTTGCCTAGGAGTCTACTAGGCTCAGCTACTCATCAAGCCCAGCGGCTCTGAGGCTGAGGCAGGAGGATCACAAGTGGCAGCCCATCCTAGGAAACCAAAACCCTGCCTCAAAATTTTAACAAATGTGGGGGATCTATAGCTCAGTGGTAGAGTGCTTAACTACCATGTGTGCATGGTCCTGGGTTCAAACCCCTGAACTGCAAAAACAAACAAACCAACAAATCCCACAAGCAGACAAACATAGAATTTATTTAGGTAGAAGTTGGAGGAAGAAGCAATGAATTGAAATTGACCAGTTTTCTGAATTTCAAATAATGCAAAAGATTTGAGATAAAGTGTGGGGAAAGTGTTCTTGGTAAAAGAAATAGGAAAAATAAAGACCCAGAAACAGAGTGTAAAATGTGAGAATGGGTAAAACTTGTTGCCCAGCAGGACAGAGGGGGAAAGTGGGAAGAGTTGGGGGACTTTGAAGTTTGTCACTTGGACAACTGGGTGGACTGAGTACTGGAAGCAGGAGGAGGACAGGTTGGGAATGGAGAAATAATGAGACTTTATCTGAACTGCTTGCAGGGACAGAGGGCCAGCCTTAGCTCATGTGAAAGGTTAAGATTGAAAATATTTTGGGGGGATTGTGGTATTTACTGATGGCTGAAGTCCAAAAGGCAGATAAGAATGAGTTGCTCTGAAGAATAATTAATGGGTAGACAGAGGAGGAGTCGATTTTGAAGGCTTTCAAGAACAAAGAGTCAGAGAAAGAGGAAAATCAAGAAAGAGAGATGATCTGGAAGCCAAAAGAGAGTTTTAGTCATTCAACATTTGTAGTTACTAAGACCTACTGTGTGCCAGGCTATTATGCTGGCATCTAGATACAAATGAATAAGACACAAAGGGGCTTACAAATGAATGGAAGAAAACAGAAAAGCAACAGATCAATGAGAGACAGAAAGAGAGACAGAGACACACAGAGAGAGGGAAAGACCCATTTCCTATCCTAGGACTCATTCCTTGTTCTATATCTTACAGTCTTGGAGGACACAGGTAAGTAGACAGTCCTAGTACAAAGTAACAGTGAATACTCTCTCTGTATAATGGTACATAAAGACTGCAGAGGGAGAGTATTCTACCATCTCAGGGAAGCTTCTGAGGGTAAGTGACTTTTTGATGAGAGTCGGGGTGGGGAGCAGATTCCAGCCTACTCTGCATGTGCAGAGGCTCAGAGGAAGAGAACACATTTCAGAGGGAACTGAAATTACTTCTGTCTGGCTGCAGTTTACAGTGGGGCTGTGGTGATGGGTAGAGATGGGAGCCACTGATGTTTTAAGGCAGAAGGAGGGCATCTTAGAAAGACCTCCAGCTGTAGTAAAACTGGAATATGGGAGATGGTCTGTTACTCTTTTTTAGACTTATAGTCGAAAAACTTTGCTTATTAAACACCTACTATGGGTCAGGGTCAAAACAGACATCATACTCAAAACGTTTAGATGGGGGAAGTTTAATGAAAGGACTCTACAGAGTTGGGGGCAGGATCAAGAACTCACAGTTTTGTGGGGAGTTGAAAGGAGGCAGAGATAAATATCTGATCTGTCTCAACTCCTGTTTTCTCATCTCCTGCTGAAGTCTCCCATGATCTCCCCCAACCAAAGCCAGAAGGTAAAGGAGCCTGGAATATGCAGTTCATACAGGACAGCCTTAGGAGGCAGAGATAGTAAGGACAAGTAGTAGTAAAATGATATAAAGCTACCAACACACACCTGATTCATCCAGCATTTACTGTAGGAATCCACAATCACTCTAGATATTTCAAAACACAAAGGAATTTCATCTGGCATTTTAGTGCTTCTGAGGTCCTTGGAAGGGATGGAGGAGTAGAAATCCCCAGACCAGTGAGTCCAAAGTTACATCAGTTAAGATGAACATTAATAGTCTGGTCCTATTTCACTTCCTTTTTTAAAAAATTTTATTTGTTCTTTTTAGTTATACATGACAGTAGAGTGTATTGTGACATATCGTACATGCATGGAGTATAACTTCCCATTCTTGTGGTTGTATATGATGTGGTGTTACACTAGTTGTATATTCATATATGAACATAGGAAAGTGATATCTGATTCATTCTACTGTCTTTCCTATTCTCACTGTCCCTCTCTTCCCTTCATTCCCCTTTGTCTAATCCAATGACCTTCTCTTTTTTTTTCCCTTCACCTCCCTCCTTATTGTGTGTTAGCATCTGCATTTCAGAACATTTGGCCTTTGATTTTGGGGGACTGACTTGTTTCACTTAGCATGATTGTCTACAGTTCCATGCATTTACTGGCAAATGCCATTATTTCATTCTTCTTTATGGCTGAGTAATAGTCCATTATTATGTATACCACATTTTCTTTATCCATTCATCTTTTGAAAGGCACATAGTTTGGTTCCATAGTTTAGTTATTGTGAATTGAGCTGTTATAAAGATTGATGTGGCTGTTGTCACTATAGTACACTGATTTTAAGTCTCTTGGGAATGTGCAGAGGAGTGGGATAACTGGGTCAAATGGTGGTTTCATTCCAAGTTTTCTGAGGAATCCCTTATTGCTTTCCTTAGTACTTGCACCAATTTGCAGTCCCATCAGCAATGTATGAGTGTACCTTTTCCCCCACATTTTCACCACATTTACTGTTATTTGTATTCTTGATAATTGGCATTCTGACTGGAGTGAGATGAAATCTCAGTATAGTTTTAATTTGCATTTCTCTAATTGAAAGAGATGTTGAACATTTTTTCATATATTTATTAACAAATTGTATTTCTTCTGTGGTGTATACATTCAGTTTCTTTGCCCATTTATTGATTGGGTTATTTATTTGGTTTTTGGGGATTATAGTCATGCAGCACCACACCCAGTTTGTGTTAATTTTTTTGAGTTCTTTACATATCCTAGAGACTACTGCTCTATCTGAGGTGCAGGTAATAAAGATTTTCCCCCCATTCTGTAGGCTCTCTCTTCACATTCTTGCTTCCTTTTGTGTGACTTCTTTACTTCCAAATATGGAAGCTTACATTTCTAGGTCCAAATGTAGATAGGACAATGTGACTAATTCTAGCCAGTTATATCTGAGTGAAAGTAATATGTCACTTCCAGAATGACACCATCACAAGCTTGTGAGCATTCTCTAGACTGTCTCTTCCCTGCCACAAAAGTCATGGAAGAGACCTTGGGGTAACATAGTAGGTACAAAGTTGAAGCATCCTAGATACTAAGAACATGGAGAGCAACAGTCCACATCTGCAGTAAACATTTTGGTGTGAGAAAGAAACTTTTACTGCATTAGGCCACTGAGATTTGGGGAATCATTTTTTTTGTTTGTTTGTTTTGTTTTGTTTTTATTTATTTTGAATTTTTAATTGTAATAAACACAGTATGTTTGTTTGTTTATTTATTTATTTATTTATTTTTATGTTGTGCTGAGAATTGAACCCAGGGCCTTGCAAGTGCTAGAGGAGTGCTCTACCACTGAGCCACAACCCCCACCCCAATCATTTGTTATTAATAAGCCTGGCTTATTCTGACTAGAATGTACTAGGATTAGACACTGCTATTGCTGCTGTCAGCACTGACTCTCACAACATGAAGACCACAAGGGGAGTGTGAATGTCACATAAATGTCATCACACCTCACAAGTGACCTGAAAATGCAGGAAGGTAACCTTCATTTACTTGTACATTTTTTTCTAAGTATATCTCTTTGGCAGACCTTATTTGTACCTAGAACTCAAGTGGGAAGGGATTCTGAGAAATGTCATTTTTAGCTTTTCAACTTCTTCAAACAGGAGGGTGGAGTGTAAGTTGGAAAAGTTACCAGTAATGCACCCATAATGCAAGTTCTTCAAAGGCAGGGGTGGTTTTGCTAATTATCTTTGTATGTTTTGTATCCAGTCTGGGACGTGACATTAGTGGTTGTCAAAAAATATTTCTTAAAATAATCTGAGTTTATGGACCAATCCTAAGTTTTTATCTCTCAGGTGAAATAATAGAGATGTAAAATAAGTGCTAAAACTACTCCCTGCTAAAGATTTGTGAGTTCTGAAAGTACTCTGGGCTATGAGAAGGAAATAGCAGAAGTTATCAATTCAAAGGAGTGGAGGTGAGCAGAAGAGAAAATAGCCATACCAAAGAATTAGAGAATACCTTGTAAGTTAAGTTAGATTCAACTGAAAATAAAACTTAAAACTGCAGTGGCTTAAATATGATAGGAACTCATTGTTTCCTTAAAGACAGGGGGTAAACAGCCTGGAGCTCTGCCATGGGAGATCCTTGACTCTCAGGAACTCATGCACTGTTATGCCATCATCATTAATGTGTTGTTTTGACCAGATGGTTGATGATAGCTGCTTTTGCACCAGCCACCATTTCTCAGTTTCAGTCAGCAAGAAGATGGTAGGAAGAAAAGTATGCTCCCTCCTTTCAAGAACACTTCCTAGAAGATGCACACTCCTCTTTTATTTAAATCTAGTGAGTGGATGTGAGGTTCCTTCCCTGGGATGCCTGTCCAGCGAAGGTGGTGAGAAGCAGGGTAGAGGGCAGGGCGCTGGAGGAGGGAAGCCCACACACCTTCACCTTTCAACAGGAAAGCTCTGTGCTCTCCCGCAGGGATCAGAGGAGCTGCCTCCAATGCCCCCCTGGGGAAGGCTGCTCTGAGCTCTGGGTGGTGATTCTGGACTTGAGGGTGAGGAGCAGGGGTGGAGGGTACAGGGTGTGAGCCCTGCAGGAAGGCAACCCCAGTTTGTGTTGCTCCATCTTGCCTGGGTTTGTTATTTGTGCATGTCTCACCCTGACCCCCTCTGGCTACAGCTGTGGCTTTCTGCTTGGTAGTGAGGAGAGGTGCCTTAGAGATGATGGACCCACCTGGTCACTCAAGTGGGAGTGAAAGGCTCAGCATGAAACAGGGTGACATGAAAGAGCAGATTCTGCAGCAGGCAGCAGGCAGAGTCCTGGGTGGAGACCATCATCTGAAGGTCAGAGTGACCTTGGGCTTGGGCCAATTTGTCTTCTCCCACCTTGACATCACTCCTCAGAACTAACTGCTTGATCTTTGCTTACACTCCTGAAGACCCCTCTGGAAACCCTCTCAATAACCAACTGCCAGCTCTCAGATCCAGACTGGAATGATCTGTCTGGGCCTCCAAACCTTGATCAGCTAACACACCTGATGCTGTGGGACAGCAAATCGACAAATTTCAGTCCTGAGCACCTTATAATTCTGCTAGAGAATGCAGAAGCCACCCTTGAGACCCTAAACTTGCAGAACTGTGGGATCACACACTCCCAGCTCCAGGCCATCCTACCTGTCCTCAGGTGCTGCTCCCAGCTCAGGGTCTTGAGCTTCAATGGGAATGACATCTCCATGTTGGTCCTGAGAAACCTGCTGCTTCACACTTCCAGGATGACCCAGTTGAATCTAGAGAGGTACCCTGCCCCTCTGGAGAGCTATGATGCCCAGGGTGCCATCCACCCAGGGAGACTTTTCCAACTCATAGATGAGCTGATGGGGATACAAGGGATGTGAGAGAGCCAACGGATGTCCTTTTCTATACTAAACCCTGCCATAGATGTGGCAACTGGTTTATCTATAAACTGCACTCCAGTCCATGTTGCTGTTGGCTGTCTGCCTAGTGGGACGCATATATCAGAAAAGTTCTCCTGTGCACTTGAAAATAAAGGTAAGACACGAGTGTCTCTCCAAGGGGAACTAGAAACAGGATGCCAGGGCACTGCTTAACACAAATTGGAACAGAAAAGCTGATGCAGGAGGCCTGGGTCACAGGGGCTTGGTTCCCGTCGGGAGATGGGAGACTTGGGACCAATGGGGACATGTGCCTTAGGAGTCAGAAGCAGGAATCTGAATTTCTGGAAGTATATTTGTGCTGAGAGGTACACAGGGCATTACACCTGCATGGATGGTTGCAAACGAGTGACTTGGGGAACTTGTGGCAGAGCCTCTGCTGTCCTCCAAGGTTTTCAGCTTAAAGGTCAGGAAACTGACCCAGTGGCTGATCAGTGCTGATCAGTGACACTGGAAACGAGGACCTCATGGCATCACAATAATGCAGGGCCATTCTGAGTATACCCTCCATTCTTTACTTCTCTCTGGGTGCCATTCCTTCTGATGCAGTTGCTGTTCACTGGGGTTATGCACCTGTGATTGCCCACAGAAATGAGAACACTAACCTGCTCTCCAAAGGAGTTTATCTGGGGATAATAGGAGATTTCCACCTGAATTACTCAGTTCATAGTGGACCACAGCTGTATCCACAAGGACTGAGGTTCAGGGGAAAATAGTCTGAGTCTGTGTGTGTGTCTGTGTGTGTGTGTGTGTGTTGGGGATTGAACCCAAGGGTGCCCTACTATTGTACAGAACTTCATAGAATATGACTTACAAATCCTTATAAAATTTAACAACCAATCAGTCAAGAAACCTAAAGTGAGGTTGGACATGTACCCAAGAGTTAGGCGCAATAGATAAAATTATAAAAGCAAGATTTCCTGCAATTCCAAACCCAAGTACCTGTCATCTAATGGGCCTGCAGACTCCAAATGGTTCACAGTAGACATGTTCACTCTGCTGTCTCTGGTACCCAGGTGATAAGCAGAGCCAACACTGTTGCCTTCTGAAAAATCAGCAATAAACCCAGTCTGGGAATCTACAAGTGTGCCCTGAAACCCTACATCACCCCTCTCCGGCATCATGCCAAGACCTCTCAACCATACAATGTCCTAGAAATGCCTCTCACTCAATTCGCAAATGATTTGTTTTATGGTCTCCTATGGCACAGGATTCTAAAATAGTTTTTCTTCACCTTTAACGGCAGGTGGCAAATGAGAGCCATAAGACCTCCTTGGATAAACTTGAGTTCTCTGCAGAAGAAGTCTATTACTGCCTGGAGTGGTGGCAAATGCCTGTAATCCCAGCAGCTCAGGAGGCTGAGGCAGAGGGATTGCAGGTTCAAAGCCAGTCTCAGCAAAAAGTGAGGCGCTAAGCAACTCAGTGAGACCCTGTCTCTAAATAAAATACAAAATAAGGCTGGGAATGTGGCTCTGTGGTCGAGTACCCCTGAGTGAAATCCTGGTACCCCCCACAAAAAAAAAAGAGAAAGAAAGAAAAAGTCTATTGCTTAGGTTATGCTCTGATTATGCAGGAAATTTCCCTCTTACCTGAAGAAGAAAAGACATCCCAGGTCTCCCTAAACCCAGAACTGAGATAATTAAGAGGTTTCCTTTCCATCTCTAAGATCCAAATCCTCTGATATTGTAACCCATCTTTTATACTTTCTCTCTAAAAGTTTTTTTTTTTTCAGTACTTGAGATAGAACCCTGAAGCTCTCTAGCACTGAAATACAACCTCAGTCCTTTTAATAATTTTATTTTGAGGTAGGATCAGTTGCCTGAGCTGCTGGACACAATGGCACAGAACTAAAATCCCAGCAACTCAGGAGGCTGAGGCAAGAGGATCGTAAGTTCAAGGCCAGCTGCAACAATTTAGGGAGACCCTGCCTCAAAAAATAAAAAGGGCTGGGAATGTGACTCAGTGGTAGTGCACCCCTGGGTTCCATCCCCAGCACCATAAATAAACAAATAAATTGCAGTTGCTGTACCCAGGCCACTGGCGATGTCAGAGAAGGAGATGCTGGAGAGTGACCGAGTGACCTCAGAATCTGGTCCCCTGTTCAGTCCGGAAGTAGAGGGCTAAACAGGGGTCTGTGGTCTGGGAAGTGGAACGCTGCCGGGAAGCCAGGTGGTGGGGAGAGGAGCTAGTGAGATGGGTATGAGTTTCCTTCCCTGGGAGGCCTGTCCAGCAAAGGTGGTGAGCAGCAGGGTGGAGGGGAAGACGCTGGAGGAGGGAAGCCCCCACACCTGCACCTTGCAACAACAGGGAAGCTCTGTGCTCTCCAGCAGGGAGCAGAGGAGCCACCTCCAATGCCCCCCTGGAGAAGACTGCTCTGAGCCTCAGGTGGTGATTCGGAGTTGAGGGTGAGGAAAAAGTATGGAGGCCTTGCAGATGGTGAACCAACCTGGTGTAAGGCTCACCCTGAAATGGGTGATGTAAATGAACAGATTCTGCAACAGGCAGAATCCTGGGTGTTGACCATCATCAGAGGGTCAGGGTGACCTTGGGCTTGGGCCAATTTGTTTTCTCCCACCTTGACATCGCTCCTCAGAACTAACTGCCTGGTGTCTCCTTAGGCAACCCTTCCCACCAGACCCTCTCAATTACTAACTCCCTGTACTTGGAATCAGAGTTGAAGCATATGTCCCTGTGCCTGGGTATCAGTCAGCTGAAGCACATGGATCTTTATGGCATCAAAATTTAAATCCAGGTGTGGTAGCAAACACCTCTAATCCTAGTGGCTCAGGAGGCTGAGGCAGGAGGATCAAAAGTTCCAAACCAGCCCCAGTGAATTAGATCCTCAGCAACTTGGCAAGAGCCTGTCTCAAAATAAAAAAAGGAAGTGGACTGGGGATGTAGGTCTGTGTTAGAGCACCTCTGGTTCAATTCCCAGTCCCCCTTCCTCCAAAATACTCCAGCTGAAGTCCTGTGCCCCTCCAAGTTCTACAGAAAGTTGTAGCTACTCTGCAGACCTTGGAATTGCGGGACTGTGAGGTCATGAACTCGCAGCTCCATGCCACCCTCCTTCCCTGAACCGATGCTCCCAGCTCACCATGTTCAGCTTCTATGGTGCCTCCCCACATCAGTCCTGGAGAACCACCTGCTGCACTCTGCCAGGCTGATCCAGTTAAGCCTAGAGCATGTGCGCCACCCCTCTGGAGACCAATCCATATCCTACTCTCTACGTTGGAGGCTTGTCCAGCTTTGTGCTAAGCTGATGGGGATACTGAGGGACATTAGGCCTGTGCCCTCTCTTGTGCTTACTGGACAGACAGGTACCTTTTAACCTGGTGCAACTGGATGTTTCATGGCCCAGGTACCTGTCAAGAAGCAGCTGTGCCGCTACTGTGTGCATTCCCAGTCGGGTGCATAGGAAAAGCTTTCCTCTGGGCACTTAGAAATGAAACTTAGCATGTAGCTGCAAATGCAGAGGACACAGAACCCTGGCTTCAGGGTAGCTTGGAAAAGACTGAGGTGAAGGTTTCCCCCCTTCCTGTAGTAGTGAATAGGACTTGGGCTTCCTGCAGGTAGGTAAACACACTAACTCTGAGCTGCATTCATAGCTCAGCAAGTTAGCCAGGCCTTCAGCAACTTAGTGAGAACCTGTCGGAAAATTAAAAAAAAAAAAAATTGAGGGCTAAGGATATGGCTCAGTGGTAGAACACCCCTGGGTTTCATCCCTAGTACCAAAAATTTGTTTAAAAATAAAAGGGCTGGGGATACAGATCAGTAGTAGAGAGCCTCTGGGTTCATTCGCATGGACCACAAAAATGAATGAAAGATGAATAAATGGACTGGGCATGGTGACACATGACTGTAATCCCAGCAGCTCAGGAAGCTGAGGCAGGAGGATTCAAAATTCAGCTCCAGCCGCAGCAATTCAATGAGGCCCTAACCAATTTAGCAACACCTTGTCTCAAAATAAAAAAATACAGAGGGCTAGAGATGTGGCTCAGTGATTAACCATCCTTGGGTTCAGTCCCCAATACCAAAAAGGAATTAAAAAATAAAGTTTTAAGGAAAATTAGTGTTCAGCAGCCAGAAGAGGATGGATTTGAGGAGCCCAAGACTGTTTACGTGCAGTGATCTCAAGATAAACTTTTCCAAGTAGTAGATTTCACACGCCACCTGCTGGTAGCTCAGAACTTGTGGCATGAGCTTTTATAAGCATAACTACCATTGACTATTTTTGAGTGGTATTTTTCAAAACCCAGTACTGTAAAATGATGTTTGAGTATAAATATTTGTGCTGTGATTTTTTAAATATTGTGCACATTAATTGATTTCAAAACTGTAAGGGAAATTTAGTACTGGGTTAGCTTTTGTTATTGTAACCAAAATGCCTGACATAAAGAAATTAAAATAGAGAGCTGGGCAGGGTGGCACACACCTGTAATCCCAGCGGATCAGGAGGCTAAGACAGGAGGATCGCTACTTCAAAGCCAGCCTCAGTAAAAGTGAGGCACTAAGAAACTCAGTGATACTCTGTCTCTAAAATACAAAATAGGGCTGTGGATGAACCCCACCACCAAAGAAAAAAAATTAAATGGGCATTAAAGTGCTATAAACCCAGGAGGTTGAGGTAGGAGGATCACAAGTTCCAGCCCAGCTTGGAACCTTAGTGAAATACTGTCTCAAAATTTAAAAAAAACAAAATAAAAATGGACCGGGGAGTAGCTCAATGGTAGATGAACCCCTGGGTTCAATCTTCAGTACAAGGAAAAAAAGGCAGAAGATTTCTTTTGGCTCACAGGTGGAGAGCCTCAGCCAGGGTTAGTCAGCTCCACTATTCTGGACCCTGAGTGAGGCCATGGTGTATACAGGTGTGTGGAGAATGGAGAAGAGAGACTAGGCAACAAGAGGAATGGCAGCAAAAAATGATATTCCACTGTGGTCTGCCAGTGAAGAAAATGAAGATACCAGTTTACCAGGAAACTCCATAATATTCTCTAGCCTGGATATCTTACCATGTTTAAAGACAGGTGAAGGTATTTTTTATTTAGAAACTCTTATGATAAAATTATACCTAAATTGAATTTATATCTATGTTGGGGTATAAAGTGATGTTGATGATTTATAAATAATTAAATCAAGATAATTAACATCTGTCACCTTGTGTGAAGGTATTTCAAAGTGTATAAATACTCACTCCTCTTATTGTGACATAGTGGTTAAGAGCCTTGCTTTGATAATCTAACAGCTCTACGTGTGCTCTCCAGCTCTGTCAGTTATGAGTTGTGTGATTTTGGGCCAGAGTAGTAATTAAGCATTTGTTTTCACATTTGTAAAGCCACAATTATACCCCACTCTCCTTCTTAAGGTTCTTGTGTGGAAGAAATGAGAAAATGTACATAGAAGTACCATGGAAGCTCAATAAATGTCAGCTACCATTATTTTCTCTTTAGGTTTCTATAAGTAATCTGATTCTTTTACATTTCACACAAAGGGGGTGGCTGAGGAAATCCAAGGCCTGGGGCAACGAAAAGAGCTATTTACATCCCTGTAGTTTTTAATGATGTTAAGAACTATAATACAAATTCTTATAAAATACATTTTAGCTCAAAGCCAAGGGAGGTGTGATTCAGAATGTTGAAAAGTGTATGGCTCTTGGACTTGAATAAAGTCTAAGTGACCACAGATTCAGAGGAGACATGAGTCCTTAAAATGGATTGTTTACAAAAAGTATACATTACAAAATACATATATATATATATATATATATATATATATATATATATATATACTCATACACGCACACACATATATACATTATATATATAAAATCAGGTATAAAATGGTCATGCAAACAATATTCAGTACTAGTGAATATAATGTGCATATACTAATATAGACATTTATGCTATTTTTGTTCATATTGTATTCTATTTTAAACACATTAGTCAAAACACAGAAGAGGAAATTTCTAAACATAAAACAGACACTTATTGGAATAATAAGTGAAATATTTAACTCACAGTATGACACATTCATCAAGCCCATGGGTAAGCACACATTTTTTTTTTTGGTAATAAGATAGTAAATCCTTTAGGCTTTGCAGGCCAGCAGGTCTCTGTCCCAGCTACTCAACTCTGGTGTTGTAGTAGGAAAGCAATTACAGACAACTTATAAAATAAATGAGAATGATTATGTTACAATACAATCTTATTTACATTGGCTTGTGAGCCTAAGGCAGGAGGATCTCATGATCCTCAAAGCCAGCTTCAGCAAAAGCAAAGTGCTAAGCAACTCACTGAGACCCTGACTTTAAACAAAATACAAAATAGGGCTGGGGATGTGGCTCAGTAGTCCAGTGCCCCTACATTTAATCCCCAGTGTCCCCTGCTGGAAAAAAACAACAAGTGGCAGGCCAGATTTGGCCTGTGTGTTTTGTATTATAGTTATTTAAATATTTTATATTTAAATAATATATATTACATTATACTATATATAAATACTTTATATTTAAATAATGTACATATATTATTTATAAATATTATATACATTATATAAATGGAGAGAGTCATTCATTACATTCAGGATGTTTTGGTCAAATGTGAAAGAAAAAACTAACATGATTCACTGAACTCTTCAGAAGCAAGCTAACAAGCTTAAGTAAATATGATCTCTGGACTATGTAACCATTTGTGCACTGTTAACAAATGAAGACAATTGTGTGAATATAGGGGTACATTTTATACATGTAACATGTTACAAATATTTAATGTTTAAATCTTACATATATTATGAAAAGCTTCAAACATATAGTTTGGGCTCTTTCCTTCCACAGCTACAGGAGCAGCCAGGAGGATGCTCAGGCTTCAGAAGAGATGTCTCTAGTGTCCTCCACTATGGCAAAAGAAGTTTGGTTGGACCCCAATGAGACCAATGAAATCTCCAATGGCAACTCTCATCAGCAGATATGGAAGCTGATCAAAGATGGGCTGACCATCCACAAACCAGTGACTGTCTAATTTGGGGTTCCATGCCAGAAAAATACGTGGCTTGCCAGAGGCATAAGCATGTTTTAAGCAGAAGAGTACAGCTATTGCTCCAATGCAGGAGGAGGTCACCTGGGTGCAGAGGATACGGATGCTGTTTAGGCTGCTCAGAGATACCGTGAATCTAAGATTGACCACCACATGTATCACAGCCTCTACCTGAAGGCCAAGGGCAATGTGTTCAAAAACAAGTAGATTCTCATGGAACATATCCACAAGCTGAAGGCAGATAAGGCAAACAAGGATCTTCTGGCTGACCAGGCTGAGACCAAGAAGGAACACAAGCTCTATGAGGAGCACTCCATGCCAAGGAGGAGGACATAAAGACTCTGTCAAAGGAGGAAGAGAACAAGAAATAAAACTCCCCTCTTATGTCTGTACATAGAGGTCTTGATGATTACAATGATACTCCTTGAAATAAAAACAAACTTTATCTATTAAAAAACTGTATTGTACCACAATTTTAGAAGTTAACAGTTTTATAAATCTTCCTTTTTTACAATAAAAGAAATACAGTTAATTTGGTCTTTGAATTGTGAGGTTTAAAGAAGCCATATTACTTGTTTTAAAACCAATAATAGATCAACATTCTCCAAATATTTCTGCTCTGTTGCACATACTTTAATTTTTTAAATCTTCAACACAGTTCTGAACTTCTTTCACCATTATATAAAATGTTCAAATTGAATTTTATTGGAAATGTATAATTTTCTTGTTGAAACCCATGTCCTGAAAGACTATGGACATATTTAAAAAGCTAAATACTGAAATGTAACTAAACCATATTATTCAGAAAGAATTCTAAGTGCATCCCAATTATGGTCACTGGTAAAAGCTGGCAAAACCAAAAATCTTAGTACAAGAATATGTAAATGTAGTTGGCAATCTTTGGCTGATATGGAAAATATTAGAAAGTAAAGCTGTTAATTGTCATTTGGAAAATAGAAGCTATGATTAACAGAGGACAACTATTTAAAAAAAAGCCAAGCTCTTTTTTACAACCATATAATTCATATGGTAAAGATTTTATTTTAAACATTGTAGTTAGAAATACTACTTCTATACTTAATCACTTAGCTCCAGTCTATAAAATAAAGTTTCTTCTGGCTAATTCTATCAGTTTGACAACTGTATATGGTTGAAGATGAACTAAAAGAGACTACTTTTTCATTATGGGAATGATAAATCAATGGACCTTTAAGTCATCACACTATCTTTATAAGTTCCAAAACACAAAATGTAGTGATGTGCATAATGAGCTCAGGAGGCTTAGAGAACATCATGGCCTGTTTGGGCCACAATATTTTCTGCACTCAGAAAGCAGTTAAATAATTTGAAGCTGAGCAAGATCTAGACATCTACTGAATTCTTTTTTTCAAGAGCACCTTGGCTCAAGGGCAAGAACTTAATGTTTCCTAACAAAAGGGACAAGTGCCTTTCTTTCTTTCTTTCTTTCTTCCTTTCTTTCTTTCTTTCTTTATTTCTTTCTTTCTTTCTTCCTCCCTTCCTTCCTTTCCTTCTTTCTTTTGGGGGGGGTACTAGGAACTGAACCCAGGTGTGCTTTACCACAGAGCTACATCCCCAGACGTTTTTATTTTGGGTTCTCCCTAAATTGTGCATACTGCCCTTGAACTTGAGATTCCGTACTTCACTGGGATTAAAAATGTGTGTCACTGTACCTGGTGTGTGTCATTTTTTTAAATAAATCAAACTTGAATGGCACTTAATTAAATGGCCAAGTTTGAGTTCATAGATGAAAAACCTTATAGATCAACTAGGAGTTCCTTTGAGTTCCTCATTAGGAGCTCTAGATCTTGGGATAGTAAAAGTAATGGAAGCTAGCTGGGTTCAAATTCTGACTGAACTACTCATAATGAGCACATTATTAAACTAAGATCAACCTGTTAGGCTATAGGATTAATACTACCTACTTCATAACACACAGTTGTTACAGAAGTAAATAAGATAAATGAAATTAAGCCCTTTGTATAATACCTGGCATGTAATAAATAGGATTTACTAAACTTCAGTGGAGTGGTTTTTAGACCTTATGATTTCTGATACCAGATTGCAGATCAAAGTTATCATGTAGGACCATATTTTCATATATCAATTGGAATTTAGCTCTACTAGTATCTAGAACTGCAGTAGAAACAAGTATCTTTTAAAATCAGTGTTTATGAACTCTTGCAACAAAAATATATTAGAAAAAAGTGAATGAAATATACTTAAAAAGCATATTCACTAAAGGCAGACCACAGTCAAAAAAAATTTAGAAAATTCCTATGAATTTCAGAAGTGTAATTTGACCCCTGTTGAGCAGTTAGTCAACAAAGAACTTTCACTGTGTTAACACACCCCTAGCTTGGCTTTGTTTCATGGAAGAATTTCCAGTCTGTTATTTTAGTGCTGTGCTATTATGCATCACATGAACTGGTTTTCCTGATTGGTTTTCTACTTGTAACATTCAATTGATAATCAACACAGATTTGTATACAAGAGTTGAGACTTTTAAAGACATTATGATGCTTTTTTTGTATATACACAGCAAAGAGGCTATTTCCAAATGATGTTATTTTGTCAACATCATGAATGAGATGCTGCCAAATTGACTGGCTTGTTAAGAAAGTCCTCATTTGGTTTCAGGATATCCTCTTGTAGGTTACAATTTGCTAAGTGTTTTTATTTTATTTTTTTTTAACATGCATGGTGTTGAATTTTATTGAATATCCTTTAACACATCCACAATACCAGTACCTTGATGTGATGCTTCCTCTTTGTCAGTGTTGTCCAATAGACCTTTCTGACATGACAGAAATGTATGGTATCTGCCCTGCACTCTCAGGTATGATAGCTACCAGCCCATGTGGTTATTGAGCTCTTGAAATAACTTGTGGGACTGAAGAACTGAAATTTGATTTTGAAGGATTTTAATTAATTTAAATAGTGATACAAGGGTTTTTGTTCCTGTAATGAATGACTAATATGAAGGTTAGCAAAAGACATTTTAATTGGTGTTCATTATAATTTTCTTTTCCTAATCGTTTTCCTTCCCTTCCTTTCTTCCCTTCCTTTCTTCTTTTCTCCATCCCACTCTTTCTCTCTCTTCCCCCTTCCTTCCTTCATTCCTTCCTTCCTTCTTTTCTTCTTCCTTCCTTTCCCTCCCTCCCTTCCTCCCTCCCTTCCTCCCTTCCTTCCTTCCTTCCTTCCTTCCTTCCTTTCTTCCTCCCCCTCTCTCCCTCTTTTCTCTCTCTCCCTTTCTCTCTCTTCCCTCCTCCTTCCTTTATTCCTTCCTTCCTCCCTCTATCCCTCCAGTCGTCCCTTTCTCTCTTTCTCAATTTCTCTCTCTTCACTCCTTCCTTCCTTCCTTCCTTCCTTCCTTCCTTCCTTCCTTCCTTCCTTCCTTCCTTCTCTCTAGCACTGGAGCTCAATCCCAGGGCCTCAGCATGCAAGGAAAGTGCTCTACCACTGAAACACATCCCAGCCTCCAGGAGAGTTTTCAATTAAAGTCTCCTGAAAGAAAGCTGGGTGCACAAATATGATAACTACAATTTTAGAAATGGGAGGTCCATGCCTTTAATCTCATTGGCTTGGGAGTGTGAGACTAGAGAATCATAAGTTCAAAGCCAGACTCAATAAATTAGTGAGATCCTGTCTCAAAAAATAAGATCTCTGAAAGTGCCTCAGTGGTTAAGCTCCCCAGGGTTCACTCCCCAGTACTAAGGGGAAGATAAAAATTTTACAAATGTGAATAACATTTTTTAAATAATACAAGTTACATAATTTTAGATTCAATTTAAATTTTTTCTCCTATTCTCAGACTTTATTGAGAGGGCATTCTGCTATTTTGTTTTCTGGAAAAACATGGTATTTGAACAAATCTGACTTTTTCAAATGTTAAAATAGAATCTACTCAGAGTTAGCTGCCAATTCCTGATAGTGTTTAATTGTAAGTTCCACAAATACAGAAAGGTTTTTTGTTTGATTTTAGTACTGGAAATTGAACCCAGAGCCTCACACATTTTAGGTTAGCACTTAACTGTGAGTTTTATTCCAGCCCAGTAAGTGTTTTAAAAGATTGTTTTGTCTCTGTTATCTAGCATAGTGACAGTATATAGTACATTGTCATTAAATGTTTAATTATTATAATTAAATATCAACAACCTAAATCTTTAAACTACACAACAGTCCTTAAATCCTACAATCCAATAGTGACATCAGCTCATGTCAGTAGCAAGATAGAGATGGGGACCAGGGCCACAGTGCAGTAATCCCTGGCTGGTAGCTGAAACCGCAGAATGCAAGCTGCATCAGCATAGGGCACTGACATGTGTATGGACACATGTTTGGAAACAGCCCAACTAGAATCAAGGTCTATTTACCCTACAGTCTTAGGTTCAGAGTTAGAAAGAATTTTCCACGTGATTTAAACCAACATTATTTCCCAGAAGGATTTCTCTTTACAGTGTACTTAAACATAGTTGCTATGGTCTGAATGTGTTCTCCCCAAATGTATATGTTGTGACAATCACCATTATGACAGCAGCAAAAGGGACAAAGAGACACACTATACTCTCAAAATGAAATTAAATAAATTATTGCTCAATTCTAATGACATATAAGTTTTCACTGGTTGGTAGTACAGGTAGAAAAAGTATGTAAAGTGATTTATAAGTCAAAACATTTCATACAAAAGGATTTTTTGGAGGGGTACTGGAAATTAAACCAAGGGACACTCAACCATTGAGCTGCATCCCCAGCCCTATTCTGAATTTTATTTAGAGACAGGGTTGCTAAGAGCTTTGCCATTGCTAAGGCTGGCTTTATACTTGAGATCCACCTGTCTCAGCCTCCCAAGCTACTGGGATTACAAGCATATATCCAAAAGGAATGGTTTTAACCAAACCCTCATAATGTCAAGAGAAAATGCATTGAAATTAAAAATATCTGAAGTACACATTTTTAAAAACCTTTATAAAAAATATAAAAAAGGTTAAAAAGTCATAAAATAAAAATTTATACAGATAAAGTTAAGGGGTTAAAAACTATCAAAAATATTAAAATCATCTAAAGTCAAAAAAGACATAATTATCTATATAATTTAAATCATAGTATTATATAAATATATTACATATTATAGAATAGCATATATAATATAAATTAAATATGATACATTTATATAACATTCTCGTTTATATTATATTCTATATGATATATTTTTTTGATTATATATACATATTCAAAATATATTAAAATGTTATGTATATTAATATATAAATATATTATGTATTCACATAATATTATATATTTGTATAATCATATATTATATATTGATATATGAATTATATAACATATTTATATAATATATTTATATATTCTTATATAAATTATATATTAATGTAAATATATATATATTTTTATTGGTTGTTCAAAACATTATAAAGCTCTTGACATATCATATTTCATACATTAGATTGAAGTTGGTTATGAACTCCCAATTTTACCCCAAATACAGATTGCAGAATCACATCGGTTACACATCCACATTTTTACATAATGCCCTATTAGTAACTGTTGTATTCTGCTACCTTTCCTATCCTCTACCATCCCCCTCCCTCCCCTCCCATCTTCTCTCTCTACCCCATCCACTGTAATTCATATCTCTCCTTGTTTATTTTCCCATTCCCCTCACAACCTCTTACATGTAATTTTGTATAACAATGAGGGTCTCCCTCCATTACCATGCAATTTCCCTTTTCTCTCCCTTTCCATCCCACCTCATGTATCTGTTTAATGTTAATCTTTTCTTCCTGCTCTTCCTCCCTGCTCTGTTCTTAGTTGCTCTCATTATATCAAAGAAGATATTTGGTATTTGTTTTTTAGGGATTGGCTAGCTTCACTAAGCATAATCTGCTCTAGTGCCATCCATTTCCCTGCAAATTCCATGATTTTGTCATTTTTTAGTGCTGCGTAATACTCCATGGTGTATAAATGCCACATTTTTTTTATCCATTCATCTATTGAAGGGCATCTGGGTTGGTTCCACAGTCTAGCAATTGTGAATTGTGCTGCTATGAACATCGATGTAGCAGTATCCCTGTAGTACGCTCTTTTAAGGTCTTCAGGGAAAAGTCCAAGAAGGGCAATATCTTGGTCAAATGGTGGTTCCATTCCCAGCTTTCCCAGGAATCTCCATACTGCTTTCCAGATTGGCCGCACCAGTTTGCAGTCCCACCAGCAATGTACAAGAGTACCCTTTTCCCCACATCCTCTCCAGCACTTGTTGTTGTTTGATTTCATAATGGCTGCCAATCTTACTGGAGTGAGATGGTATCTTAGGGTGGTTTTGATTTGCATTTCTCTGACTGCTAGAGATGGTGAGCATTTTTTCATGTACTTGTTGATTGATTGTATGTCCTCCTCTGAGAAGTGTCTGTTCAGGTCTTTGGCCCATTTGTTGATTGGGTTATTTGTTTTCTTATTGTTTAATTTTTTGAGTTCTTTGTATACTCTGGATATTAGGGCTCTATCTGAAGTGTGAGGAGTAAAAATTTATTCCCATGATGTAGGCTCCCTATTTACCTCTTTTATTGTTTCTCTTGCTGAGAGAAAACTTTTCAGTTTAAGTAAGTCCCATTTGTTGATTTTTGTTATCAGCTTTTGTGCTATGGGTGTCCTATTAAGGAATTTGGAGCCCGACCCTACAATATGTAGATCGGAGCCAACATTTCCTTCTATCAGACGCAGAGTCTCTGATTTGATATCTAGCTCCTTGATCCACTTTGAGTTAACTTTTGTGCATGGCGAGAGGAGGGGATTCAGTTTCATTTTGTTGCATATGGATTTCCAGTTTTCCCAGCACCATTTGTTGAAGATGTTATCCTCCCTCCATTGCATGCTTTTAGCTCCTTTATCAAATATAAGATAGTTGTAGCTTTGTGGATTAGTCTCTGTGTCCTCTATTCTGTACCACTGGTCCACCCTCCTGTTTTGGTACCAGTACCATGCTGTTTTTGTTACTATTGCTCTGTAATATAGTTTTAAGTCTGGTATTGCTATACCGCCTGATTCGTACTTCCTGCTTAGAATTGCTTTTGCTATTCTGGGTCTTTTATTTTTCCATGTGAATTTCATGATTGCTTTATCTATTTCTAAAAGAAATGCCATTGGGATTTTGATTGGCATTGCATTAAACCTATAGAGAACTTTTGGTAATATCCCCATTTTGATGATGTTAGTTCTGCCTATCCATGAACAGGGTATATTTTTCCATCTTCTAAGATCTTCTTCTACTTCTCTTTTTAGGGTTTTGTAGTTTTCATTATATAAATCTTTCACCTCTTTTGTTAGGTTGATTCCCAAGTATTTTTTTTTTTGAGGATATTGTGAATGGAGTGTTTTTCCTCATTTCCGTTTCAGAAGTTTTGTTGCTGATATACAGAAATGCCTTTGATTTATGCGTGTTGATTTTATATCCTGCCACTTTGCTGAATTCATTTATTAGTTCTAGTAGTTTTTTTTGTAGACCCTTTTGGGTCTTCTAGGTATAGAATCATGTCATCTGCAAATAGTGATAATTTAAGTTCTTCCTTTCCTATTTTTATGCCTTTAATTTCTTTCATCTCTCTAATTGCTCTGGCCAGTGTTTCGAGAACTATATTGAATAGAAGTGATGATAGAGGGCATCCCTGTCTTGTTCCAGATTTTAGGGGGAATGCCTTCAGTTTTTCTCCATTGAGAATGATGCTAGCCTGAGGCTTAGCATAGATAGCTTTTACAATGTCGAGGTAAATTCCTGTTATCCCTAGTTTTTCTAATGTTTTGAACATAAAGGGATGCTGTACTTTGTCGAATGCTTTTTCTGCATGTATTGAGATGATCATATGGTTCTTATTTTTAAGTCTATTGATGTGGTGAATAACATTTATTGATTTCCATATATTGAACCATCCTTGCATCCCAGGGATGAATCCTACTTGATCATGGTGCACAATTTTTTTGATGTGCCTTTGTATCCGATTTGCCAGAATTTTATTGAGGATTTTTGCATCTAGGTTCATCAGAGATATTGGTCTGTAGTTTTCTTTCTTTGAGGTGTCTTTGTCTGGTTTAGGAATCAGGGTGATGTTGGCCTCATAGAATGAATTTGGCAGAGCTCCTACTTTTTCTATTTCCTGAAATAACTTGAAAAGTATTGGTATTAATTCTTCCTTAAAGGTTTTTTAAAACTCCGCTGTATACCCATCCGGTCCTGGGCTTTTCTTGGTTGGAAGTCTTTTGATTGCTTCTTCTATTTCATCTATTGTTATTGGTCTGTTTAAGTTGTGAGTATCCTCCTGACTCAGTCTGGGAAAATCATATGACTTAAGGAATTTATCGATGTCTTCACTATCTTCTATTTTATTGGAATATAGGTTTTCAAAATAATTTCTAATTGTCTTCTGTATTTCTGTAGTGTCTGTTGTGATATTGCCTTTTTCATCCCGTATGTTAGTGATTTGAGTTCTCTCTCTTCTTCTCTTCGTTAGCATGGCTAAGGGTCTGTGGATCTTATTTATTTTTTCAAAGAACCAACTTTTAGTTTTGTTAATTTTTTCAATAGTTTCTTTTGTTTCAATTTCGTTGATTTCCACTCTGATTTTAATTATTTCTTGCCTTCTGCTACATTTGCTGTTGTTTTGCTCTTCCTTTTCTAGGGCTTTGAGATGAAGTATGAGCTCATTTATTTGTTGGTTTTTCCTTTTTTTGAGGAATGACCTCCAATCGATGAATTTCCCTCTTAAAACTGTTTTCATTGTGTCCCATAGATTCCGATATGTTGTGTCTGTATTTTCATTTATCTCTAAGAATTTTTTGATTTCTTCCTTTATGTCTTCTGTAACCCATTGATCATTCAGTAACGTATTGTTCATTTGATATATGAATTATATAATATATTTATATAATATATTTATATATTCTTATATAAATTATATATTAATGTAAATATATATAAAATATATATTATATAAATTATATATTATATATAAAAATATATGTTTTATATATATTTAATATAAATCATATATAATATATTAAATACATATATATTATATACACATATGATAAAATAATATATAAATTAAATATATAATTATTATTTTATTATATATAACATATGTATTATATATCATATAATATATTTAGATCTATATTAATTTATATAATATTACATATCCTTGTAATTAATTATATAATAATATAATTTCTATTATTAATAAGATAATAATACAATTATTATATTAGTATAATTTATATTAATATCATATATAAAATATATGGATTATATTATAATTATATATAAATGACTTATAATATATCATATAGATATGTAATTCTATAATATGTAGTATATAATATATAATACATAATATATAATATATAAATACATACTAATTTAAATTTTATATTTTAGTTATTTGGCTTTAGATGGTTATACTGCTTCTGATAGTGTTTTAGCTCTTAGCTTTATCTGTATAAATTTTTATTTTATGACACTTCCAAACTTTTTAGTACTTTTTTAATAACAAACATTTATTGGTGTCACTTATGGTAAAATAAAGTTCCTACACCAGAAGCACATGACACACTCATTAAATAGAACGTTTCTGAGGTGAACACACATCCTCACCCACATTTTTATATCCAGTTTTTTAAGGTAGCCAATTCCTCCTCTCTCTCCACCCCAAAACATGTGAGCAACTGCTAATGGAAAGCAATAAACAGCCACTTGGTCTATAGCATTTTCAACTCCAATCTAAGGTGAAGATTCCAATTAAATTAGAGACTTAAGTTCTCTCATTTTTCTCCTAATGAAAGTTCCTGAGTCAGTATTTAAAATATTACAGCACTAGCAGATCAGTGTCTTCAACTCATCTCTTTCTGCTGTATCCTCTTCACCAGTTAGGGGAGGGCCTGCACTTCCATAGAGTTTGCTGATAATTGGCTGAACAGTTTCTTCTAGTTCCTTCTTTTTAGTTTTGAAGTCTTCAATGTCAGCATCTTGGCGGCTTTCCAGCCATTCAATCTATTTTTCTACAGCTTTGTCCATGGTCTCCTTATCTTCAGAGGAAAGTTTGCCTCCCAACTTTTCTTTATCTCCAATTTGATAATTTAGAGAGTAATGTAGCTTTCCAACTCATTCCTAGTATCAATGCACTCCTTGAGTCTTTTGTCTTCTTCAGCAAACTTCTCAGTATCATTAACCATCCTTTCAATTTCTTCAGGTGTCAGGCAATTTTTGTCATTGGTAATTGTAATCTTATTTTTGTTCTCTGTACCTTTGTCTTCAGCTGTCACCCAAAGAATACCATTCACATGTATCTCAAAAGTGACTTCAATCTGGGGGACCCCACAGGAGGAATTCCAGTGAGATCAAATGTACCCAGAAGGTGGTTGTCTTTTGTCAGGGGTTATTTACCTTAATAGACCTTGATTGAAACAGTAGGTTGATTATCAGAAGCTGTAGAAAAGATCTGAGACTTCTTGGTGGGTACCACAGTGTTCCTTGGTATCAATTTGGTCATGATGCCTCCCACAGTTTCAATACCAAGTGTCAGGGGACATACATCAAGCAGTACTAGGTCACCTGTATCTTGGTCACCTGAGAGTACACCAGCCTGGACAGCAGCACCATATCCAACCACCTTATCTGGGTTTATGCCACAGTATGGCTCCTTGCCATTGAAGAACTCTTGAACAAGTTGCTGAATCTTTGGAATTTGAGTAGAGCCACCAAAAGAACAACCTAATCAATATGAGACTTCTTCAAGTCAGAATCCTCCAGTATTTTCTGAACAGGGTTCATGGTAGACTAGAACAAGTTCTTGTTTAGCTCTTCAAATTTCACCCAAGTCAGGGTTTCAGAAAAGTCTTCTCCTTCATAGAAGGACTCAATTTCAATTCTTGCCTGATGTTGAGAAGACAGGGCTCGCTTGGCCTTTTCTACTTCACACTGGAGTTTCTGCACAGCTCTGCTGTCTTTCCTAACATCTTCTTTTTGTACAGCTTGATGAAGTGTCCCATAACATGCTGGTCAACGTCTTCTCCACCCTGATGAGTATCTCTTTTAGTGGCCATGACTTCGAAGACATCAAATTGTCAATGGGGAGAAGAGACACACGGAAGGTTTCTCCACAGAGATCAAACACCACAATGTTCCTCTCTCCTTCCCTCTTATCCAGGCCATAAGCAATAGCAGCTGCTGTAGGCTCATTGATGATCCTCATAACATTCAGACCGGAAATAGTTCCAGCATCTTTGGTTGCTTGCCACTGGGCATAATAAAAATAGGCTGGTACAGTAACAACTGCATAGGTAACCTTCTTTCCCAAATAAGCCTCAGGAGTCTCTTTCATTTTAGTGAGAATCATAGCAGAGATTTCTTCTGGAGCAAATATCTTAGTTTGCCCACCTCCAATATCAACCTGAATGTATGGTTTAGGTTTCTCTTCAACACTTTGAAAGACAAGAACTTGATGTCTGGCTGCACAGAAGGGTCATTCCCAGTGCTGCCAATGAGGTGCTTGGCATTGAAGATTGTGTTCTCAGGATTGGAGGTGAGCTGATTCTTGACTGTATCGCTGGCTGATTCTTGACTGTATTCCTCTTCAGGGGCGAAGGCCACATGAAACAGCGTGATATGGTTGCCCTGATCATTGGAGATGATCTCCAGTGGCCATTCTTGAACACCCTGATGCAGCAGTAAGTGGTCCCCAGGTCGATGCCGACCACGATACCCTCATCCTTTTCTTGTCCTCATTTTCCACCATGCTGCACAGAGCAGCAGCAGAACCGTGGCCACCAGATAGAGCTTCATCTTGCCCTAGCTGTTGGCCACTTGCTTTCCTCAGCAGACAGCCAGAAGTCGCAGGCAATCCAGCAACAGGTCGCAGCTGAGAGGAGTGAGGTTACAGTTCTCTCACACTTGAGATGCCTCAACTCTGTCCGTCTGCGTTGTCTCTGCCAATGTCTCAAACTTTTTAGTATTGAAGTGCATTTTCTTTCTACAATTGTATTAATTAGCATATGTAAAAATTGACAAGTAGAATGCTAGTAAACACAGATTCACAAGCTTTTTGGCCACTATGTAAATATTAAAAAGTTAAGTGAATTGCCAATGCTTCTACACATGCTATAACAACACAAGTGGTCAAAGATGCACTAGAACATTATGTGGGAAAAATATATTCATACCCAGTAAAGATTTTTCAGGCACTTGCCTTCAGAAGCATTTTATGAATCAGCACCATGTATGCTCCAAAATAAAGCTCATTTTCCCCTACTGCCCCTATTTGTTGAGAACAATATTATACATTAAGGATGCATTTACATGGATCATTTTATAGAGAAAATTATTTGAAATTTAAAATTATAATACTTATTTTATGCATAACTTCAAAAACACAGGATTTAAAGATAATACCAGTGAGGCACTGTCATTCTATATGACTAAAACACTACCATTCTATATGACTAGCAAACACAATACAAGGCCAAAAGGCAAAATACACACTTTGGCCATCCTATACAAAAGAGATTCTGTTACCACATTCTTTCATAAATAAACACAATACATAAAAATGAAACAAGAAAAAGATTTTTCTTGAATTTTGACAACACTACACAAACTGTGGCATTTCAAATTCAAGGTCTTGTAATTCTTCCATTTGTTTTAGCCTGAGTCCCTGGCACATTGGATTTATGTCAGGTAGGCCAAGCTCCTCAGAGTTCTCTTTAGGCTTAGCAGCTGGCTTCAAAGCATAAGCTGATGTGCTGTCTGCCTCTGGAACTGATTTCTCCACATGACTCAGGGGAGTAAGAGCTGTGCTAGGAGGCACTGTTGCTGAAGGTGAAGCTGGTCTCTCCTCAATCCCCCTGACTTTGCTGGTTGGGGTAGGTTGTTTGTAAAATGTTGTCCCGAGATGGGGTTGCAGTATTCTGGATACTCTTGCAGGAGCAAGATGGTGAGAATGAGAGGACAGTCTCACTGGTGCCTCTCTTGCTGATCTGGCTGGCATGTTGGGCTGTGTGGAACTGCTAGAATGGTCACCACTAACCTTGATGCTCATTGTCCCCTTTTCCTGGAGTGTACTTGGCACAATCACTATACTCATGCCAGTTAAGTTCTTTGGTTCACATTGCTATCCCTGAGGATTTTTTTTGGAATCTGCTGATTAAAACCATTAAATTGGGAGCCAACAGTAGAAGGGGTATCTTTTCTATTAAGCCCTTCAAAGGTAAGATTCTGGCTAAATTTGTCTGAGTTGACATTTCCCACATTTCTGCTGTTTTTCTCGTTAGGAGAGCTTGCAAGATAAAACCTATCTACAGGAAAACAGAAACATCTGATCTTTGTGCTTGGCATAGGCCTCTGTGTATCATTTGTTGTCACATCATATTTCAGACTAACTGGTTTTGTGGTTTTACACATATTGTCCATCTTTTGTGATGATAATTCAAGTTCTTTGTTATCTGAAAAAGAAGAGATTTTTTTTTTAACTTCATGGAGCGTGGTTAATAAGGAAGTGTGGTTATTTATGAATAGGCATTCTCTCAAACAACACAGGCTTACATATTTTTTCCAACATTATTTTCTCAGTCATCTATGCAGAGGAATTAAAAATCCATACAATATTAAAGGCACATTCTTAATTAAAGCATTACTTTTTAAAATTTATCTTAAAAGAACAAATAATCACAAAGCACATAAAATTATAAAAATCACTTCCTGAAGTAACTTATTTTTAATATACTACCCATAAATGAGTATTTTCTGGGTTAGGATTTTCCTGATTTCAACAGGCAGACAATGGTAACTCTAGAATAGTAACATTGTTCCAGTGTTCGGTACACTAACAAAGTCTGTGTCCTGAATCCCAAGGACTTTGCCTGTCACTTAATCTGCTTTCCAGCTACATTCTGTCCATACTAAGGGCAACACACCAGAGAGGACTTGGATGCTCTCCCAGCTGATCCACTAATACATGCCAGCATCCTCTGGTGAAAGGATGGTTGAAGAGCTGTCAAAATTGCCATTGTGCTACTGGTCCTGGAGACTCCAGATTTACCTCCTTCTCTTTCTCCTCTAGTCTGGTACCAAGTTCCCTGTTTTCTCATCTAGAACCCTAGCACCTCACACTTTGCCTTTGCTGCATGTACCCCAGAAGCTGCTGTTGCTAGAAAGGTGCAGCCCTCTGGTCATGATCCTCCTCTCCCTGCTGAGAAACATCAGAAAACTTTGTGCCTTACCACTGGTCTGATGGCTTTCCAACAGCTTGTTCATAGCCCACAGTCCTCATCCCTGTCACCTTGTCCTTCTCCCATATCCTTGGGCAGTGGTTTGCAGACAGATGCACAACAGCATCACTTGCAGGTCATCATCTCATCTGACTTCCTTCTTCAACTGAGGCTGCTGGCTTCTCTTCCCTGGTTCCCAGGCAGTGCTCATGTGATTTGCTGTCTTGGACCCTTCTCCACATTGATAGAAGGGAGCTGAGCCATTGTGGTTGGATGGCAACCACCAGAACATATTTATAGTCCTGCAGAACTTCTAGCACCACTTCTAGCTTCCTCGGTGCTGGATCAGCTCCTGCTCCAGTTCTTCCCTGGCAAATCTAGTGCACTAGCCCTACCGGCCTTCTTCTGTCAAGACAGACTCCTATGTGGAAACTGGTATGTGGTGTTCATGATCTACTATAGAAAAATCTCAGAATTACCTTGTATGTAATGAAAACTTCAAATATTTTAAATTTCTTTATTGTTATTACTATACCTACCTGGGAATCCAATTTCATTGGACAGGGAAACAAAGTTACATTTAGGAATGAGACAGGATGAGATTCAAATCCTGAATCAATGATAATTTAGGGACATGACCCTTGGTATTATTCACCTTCCTCAGAGTGTTAGCTATGGCTTAAATGAGGCCAAGTTTCATAGCACAGAATTGCTAATAAGATCAAATCATATAAATGGAATCAGTGAGTCCAGTGCTTTTCTTTGCAGAGAGGTAATGGACTGTCTTTGTGTTCAGACTTTCTCAGTCTACACTCATTGATATTTCATTAATTTTATTTATCAAATTTAACATAAATGGCTATATGTTGAAAAATTCGGAGTTAGCCCTACTAAAGCAGTAATGAATGGAAGGTTTTCAACCCCCTTACCAGAAACCATTCACCGAAATAAAATGATCAAAAAACAGTGAACAAAAAAACTGGAGCCAAGAAAATGGAAGACATGTGTGCTTAATGTGCTAAAGTTAGGACACAGGTAAAGGGACATCAAAAATCTTTAGGAGTCTATTTTTTGAAGTTTCAGGAGTCCAGCTTTTTTCTGTTTTGAATTTAATTGATGACAAGGAAGTAAAAGTGAAAAAAAAATTTCAGAAAGAGAACAAAAATAATTTATGAATTTCAAGATATCTCTTTACAAGAAAGAAACAAAGCATGATATTCATTTAAATGACATTCATTAAACTTTCTCAATGGCTAGCAAAGTTAACTAATAAAACCTTGAAGTTTGAACTTATCTCAACTTAATTCACCTTTTTCTTAAAGAATGAGAATTGTAGACAGACACAATATTTTTATCTTCATTTATTTATTTTTATATTGTACTGAGGATCCAACGCATGGCCTCACACAAGCCAAGGCATCGATTTACCACTGAGCTACAAGCCCAGCTCTCACCTTGGTTTTTAATCATGACTTCTTGGCAAGGTTTGAAATATGCAAACATATATGTTACATGACCACTCACCAATGAGACATGCACCCCATTTTTGCAATGCATTTTGCTTGCATTCTGATTCCTCAAATGATGTAGCCAAATCAAAATTTTCAATTTCAATATCTACAGTGTGGCTATTCTATTGATACAAGAAAAATTTTAAACTAAAAGCAATACACATCTCAAAACCAAAAGTTCAAAGACTATTAACTTGTTAACATAAACATCACAAATTTAATGCAATTCTATAATGATCAAAACTCAATTGCTTTGAAGAAAAATATTGTGACTTTGTGGAATGTTTTGTTGCTATTATGGGTTAGGAAGGAGGGCTTTCATCCACTCGAGGTGCAACAACATAAGTAATACATGAAACATTTTGTGGCTCTAGGGACCCATCAAAGATCATCTGTGCATTGGTAATGAGGAACTCTTCCAACAGGGCCTGATTGGCATATGCAGAAAGGGAGGAAGAGATGGTACCAGGAGTGGTTGTAGGCCTGGTCCTCATGAGACAGGGTCCAAATACCACCCCAAGTTTTTGAGTTCATCAGGTTTTTTTCAGAATGGTCTACTATCCTGAAAGGAAGAACACATAAAGTGTATGAGATTTTCCTAATAGATGTCCTTAATGTTAGTTTACTATGACTTGACAAGCGTGGAGAAACCTCAGGCTATAGAATACTACAAAACTTTTGTCAAGGGTCAAGATGGTGGGTCTAGGGAAAGAATCCTTTGTTTCATTATGATAATTACCACACATCAAACTTAGTTTCAGAGTACTATATTAGGATAAAATGCATGTAAGTAGAAGGAACTACTGAACTCAGTAGCAGAAGGAAAAAAAAAAAAACACCACTGAATATTGCTCCATCTTTGTATGTGGGATATACTCCCCATTTCTTATACTGGAAAGTGAAACATCACTGTCAATTTCTCTTTCACTGCCCAGTTAGTTTTTTTTTTTTTTAATAATTTTTACCTAGACATGGACACAATACCTTTATTTTATTTATTTATTTTTATGCAGTGCTGAATATCAAACACAGTGTCTCACATGTGCTAGGCAAGTGTTCTACCACTAGCCACACTTCCAGCTGCCACAGCTAGTTTTCTAGCTTAGATAATTCTCTCTCCTGAACATCTCTCTATTCTATTGCCACTATCAATGTTTTGGTTTTACTTCAAACACTCTCAGATTGTTATTTCTATGACTATCCAAGGAAATCTTTCTCTGCCTGGTTTAACTATCAGGATGATACTAGATTCATCTATGAGTAAAAAAGCTGTGATATATATATATATATATATACAGTGAATGGGGTAGTTTTGCTATTTGTCTTTCAGAGTATTCATCACTGATGTATAGAAATGCATTTGATTTATGGGTATTAATTTTATATCCTGCTACTTTGCCAAATTCATTTATTATTCTAGAAGTTTTCTGGTGGAGTTTTTTGGATCCTCCAAGTGTAAAATTATGTTGTTGGCAAAGAATGATAATTTGAGTTCTTCTTTTCCTATTTGTATTCCCTTGAATTTCTTTCATCTAATTGCTATGGCTAGAGTGGCAAGGATTATGTTGAACAATTTTTAGATGGAATGCTTCCAATTTTTCTTCATTTAGAATGATGTTAGCATTAGGGTTAGCATAGAGACCTTTTACTATGTTGAGGTATATTCCTACTACCCCTAGTTTTTTCTAATGTTTTGAACATGAAAAGGTACTGTATTTTGTCAAATGCTTTCTCTGAATCAATTGATGTAATCATAGGATTCTTCTCTTTAAGTTTATTGATGTGATGAATTACATTTATTGATTTCTGTATGTCGAACCAACCTTGCATCCCTGGAGTACACAACTTGATCATGGTGCATTTTTTTTTTGTTGTTGTTGTTGTTGTTTTCTGTTTGTTTGTTTTTCATATGTTTTTGTATGTGATTTGCCAGAATTTTATTGAGAATTTTTGCATCTATGTTTTTTGGGGATATGGGTCTGAAATTTTCTTTCCTTGATGTGTCTCTGGCTGGTTTGGGTATCAGGGTGATACTAGCTTCACAGAATGAGTTTGGAAGGGTTTCCTCTTTTTCTGTTTCATTGTTATTTATTTTACTTGATTTTTTAGAAAATAAATTACAGCAGAATGTATTACAATTCTTATTACATGTATACAGCACAATTTTTTATACCTCTGGTTGTATATAAAGTATGTTGACTCCAATTCTTGTCTTCATGCATGTATTTGTATAATGGTGTCCATCACATTCCATCATCCTTTTAATCTCCTACTTCATTCTTTTCCCTCCCACTCCTCTGCCATATCTAAAATTCATCTATTCCTCCCATTGTCCCCCTTCCTACCCCAGTATGAGTCAGCCTCCTTAAAGCTGAGAAAATATTTGGCATTTGTTTTGGGGGGATTTTCTAACTTCATTTAGCATTATCTTCTCCAATGCCATGCATTTACCTGTAAATGCCATGATTTTATTCTCTTTTAATGCTGAGTAAAATTCCATTTTTTATATATGTCACAATTTTTTAGACATTCATCCACTGAAGGGCATCTAGGTTGGCTCCACAGTTTAGCTATTGTGAATTGTGCTGCTATAAACTTTGATGTGGCTATGTCCCTGCAGGATGCAGTTTTTAAGTCCTTTGGGTATAGTCTGAGGAGAGTAATAGCTTTGTCAAATGGTAATTCCATTCCCAGATTTCCAAGGAATCTCCACACTGCTTTCTTTATTGGCTGCACCAATTTGAAGTCCCACCAGCAATATGTAAGTGTGCCTTTTTCCACATCCTTGTCAACACTTATTGTTGTTTGTCTTCATAAGAGCTGCCATTCTGACTGGAGTGAGATGATATGTTAGAATAGTTTTGATTTGCATTTCTCTGATTGCTAGAGATGATGAACATATTTTCATATGTTTGTTGATTGATTCTATATATGCTTCTGAGAAGTGTCTGTTCAGGTCCTTGTTGATTGGATTACGTGATTTTTTTGTGCTTAGCTTTTTGAGTTCTTTATATACCCTAGAGATTAGTGATGAACAGATTGTTTTTAAAGAGGTGTTTCTGAGAAAATTACATTAGAGCGAAGAAACCAGGAAGGAGATCATCAGTGACAAGAAGATCAGGGAGGAGGAAGTTAGGGAGAAGTCTTGGGGGAAAGAAAAAGAATATGTAAGATTCAAAGCCACAAGGGATTTAGTGAAAGCATCAAGCAAACCCCTGTTACACACGAACCACATCCCAAACTCGCCCTCTTTTGGAGGAACTGGGGATTGAACCCAGGGGTACTTTAACACTGAGCCACATCCCTAGTACAGTTTATTTTTTATTTTGATTGGGGTTATCACTAACTTGCTCAGGATTTCCATGAACTTGCAATCCTTTTGCCTCAGCACCTGAGTTGGTGGAATTAGAGGTTGTTCTACTGTGTCCACTACAATCCATATTTTTAAAAACTCCCACCCCCAAAATTTTATTCAGCAAAAGAACAAGGTACCCAAGTCACATTTTCTTTTTCTTTTCTTTTTCCCCCCACTGGTACCAGAAGTAGAACGCAAGGACACTAAACCACTGAGCCACAGTTCTAGAATTTTTTAAAACTCAGTAAATACAAGTTATAGGAAATGAGTAGTTCAATTATACAACATGTAGGGCAGATAGGCCTTTCCTATTAGTTCAGTTCCTGATTTCTGAAGCTTATTGCTTTGAGATAAGATGAAACATTGTACTGTTTCATTGAAAAATTAATAGAGACACAATTCCCTACATTATTAAAATGTAGGCACTGAATGAAATTTACCAGTTTCATTTTGCTAGTATTATTTGTCTCTCAGAAATTCCCTTGGTGGCCCTAGGGGTGTAGGTCTCTTTGTGCCAACACCAAGCAGATTTCAGAGCTGCAGTGCTTCTAAATGTCAAGACTGCTCTTCCTGGTTCTTTGATCATCTTCTCTAACTGGTGTCTCTGTTTGCTTCTACCTCTGCTCACACTTCTGTGCTATTGCATATCTCATCCGGGCTCTGAGGCTGTAGGCTCTGTATCTTTGGACTCAATCAACCTTGGATTGAACATGGTTGAAAATAAGTTCATCTGTACTGAATGTGCAGAGTCTTTTTTCTTGTCATTATTCTCTAAATAGCAGAGTGTAAACTGCTGTATAATGTTCCCATTGAATGCTGTGTTATAAGGAAGCTCAAGATGGCTTAAAGCACACTGGAAGATGTGCATAGGTTATATGTAAAACTGCATAATTTATACGTGGACATTGAACATGTGCACAGTTTGCTATACAAAGGAGGGGGGGTCCTGGAATCAAATCACTTTGGTTACTGAGTGAAGCCTGTACTTGGTCGTGGGCTAGGGAGTATAATTTTCACATATGAGTTTACTCTCTAGGTCACTTGAACCCTAAATATTTTCACAAATCAACAATCATTGGTTTTGTGGTGGGTACCAGGGATTGAACTCAGGGACACTCGACCACTTAGCCACATCCCCTGCACAATGGTGAATATATTTTAGAGACAGGATCTCCCTGATGATCTTAGTGCCTTGCCACTGCTGAGGCTGGGCTTGAACCCATGATCCTCCTATATCAGCCTCCTAAGCCACTGGGATTACAAGCATGTGCCACTGTGACTGGCAAACATGGCTCTTAGTATCAAAAACTAACCCAGGTACATTTAAGAAGAGAGAATGTAAAGTAAGCATATGGTAAAGCCCACAAGATTATTGGCAAATTTAGGACAATGCTGTGGAAGTGGGCGGAGACCAAAGGAAGCTGGCTAATGTTGTGATGGGCAAACTTGTTGCATTTGCAGTGGAGAGGAGAAATAAGTCATATTCACACACTAGTGCTTTTTTCAATGCTTTATTCACATAAATCACTCAATACAATTTCATTGTATATGTTCTTCATCAAGAATATGATAATCCTTAATGCTGGGCATTGCAATACACATAATCAATTCAAAACTAAAAGTTCTAAGTTAACTCTGAGCCCAGAAAACACTTAATAATGCCAGACTCATTACAGACATTCCCTCTGCATGCTCAGCTCAAGTGCCAGGTTTAGAGTCTCAAGTCTAAGTGGTCCAGTGGATGCTCACTCACTCAGACCACAGTGATCAAGTCAGGAAAAGATGGAGGCTTCTCCTGGGCTGGATATGACAGCTGGTTGAGGAGACAGTCTTAAGAGGAAGTCACCATTCTCACCAGGGTTGAGATGTGGCTGTAGAGTTTGAAAGTGTTCAGGATGATGCAGAAAATCAGGCAGATAATGACAAGAGTTGGGATATTAGTGCAGGACCTCATCAGGCTCTCCAGCATGTGGCCATGAGTACAGCTGGCTGAATGTCTGTTCACTTGCTCCATCATTTCTACTAAATGTTGGGGCTCTGCTCACCTTTTCAGTCCCTATCAGCTATTACTGTGTTTCTTAGTGACATCTTACATTCCCTGGTCACGACCTCTGGTTTGAAAATTTCTGCCCTGACCTCTCACCTCTGACTCCCATCATGGTGAAGGCAAATGACCATGACTTCACTCTGAGTTTCCACTGGGTTGTAGACAGAGACTTGTCTTTATCAGGCTTGCCTGATTCATACTAGAGGGCTATGGAGGCTGTGTGTGGTAGACTTTCAGGTTAATTTTCAACTGGAAATACATAGGTTTAGGCCATTTTTATGTTAAAGGTCATCCTTACAGCTAGCCTGGACCACAGCTTGGAGCCCCCAGAGACATCCTGATTAGGACCTGCTGCCAAGTGACAGCACATTGTGGGCACAGGTCACACCTTAGGCATTAACCCCAAACCACATCAGGAGGCAGAAAAATACATTTGACATTTTCATACCTATCAACTGATGGTGGACCCTGCCTTACTTGGAGACCCACATGTTGGGTGGGGAATTACTTGACACAGGAAGGGCTTTCATTCAGAGGCCAACTAAACTACACCTCAGCTACAAATGAAAACTAACACATATTACCTTTATATATGTGTGTATACACCATCCCTAACTTTTTCTCTTACCCCTGAAGAGTCCTGCTGGCCTCCCTCACCAGAGTTCCTGAGAGTTCAGAGAAGGGGAACATGATGGAGATGTAGAGACTGCTCTGTAGCTCTGGGGTTGGGTGTTACCTGTCGGACTGGGACAGCCCACCCATTGCTTTATTTGGTGAATCATATTTTATGGAAAAACCTTTGGGTATCCCCCATAGAAAAAGAAAAACACACACTCACTCTCTCCCTCCAGTGTGGAAGCAGCACTCTTAAGATCTCAGAACTGGCCTGCCTTTGCATTTCAAAATTTTTTTGGTGCTGTCTGGTTTCTTGGTGTATCTCACAGTCAGCTTTCTGCAGGAAGGGAACACAGCATATCATCCAGTGCAGGCCACAAGTGAGAGTACAGGCTCTTGAAAGGGTTGGATCTAATGGGAAGTCAGCTCTTTTTATATTTTATTTTGAGACAAGGTCTCACTAAGTTGTTTAGGCCCCTGCTAAGTTGCTGAGGATAGCTTTCAATTTGCAATCTTCCTGCCTCAGTTTCCTGAGGGATTACAGGAATACAGCAGTGTTCCTTGCTTATATAACAGGGATATTTAAACGTTCAAATAACTAATAGGAAAGTTAAAAACAAAATGGTGATTGTTAAGCATGGCCACAGTAAGAGGCTAAGGAATGCACAAAACCAGGAGAAGAAAACTAAGACAACCAAAGCAGAAGTTACAAGGAAAAAGACGGAATCCAGAGTACTTGTATCAGAGCAGAGGGAGGTTCTGTTCTGTTCAGCTTAAAACACTCTTTGGTAACTGTAAAAATTTTCTAATTCCCAGAGGAAGCCCAAAGAAAAAAACAAAAATGACAGCATATTCACAAATGACAAAGAAAGAAATCCAAACTTATCCCAGAAGAAAACACCAACCCAAAAAAAACAGACTATAGAGTAAGAGAGGAAAACAGAGAAAAAGATGAAAAGAGAAATCAGAAAAGAAAACTAAAAACAAATAAGACCAGTAAGAAATAATTCTCTATCTTTCAATCAAAAACCTTTAATTTAAAGGGATTAAACTCCCCAATTATAAGATGTAAAGTGACTGAATGGATTTTCTTTTTTAATGGACTCAGTCACCTGCTGTCTACAAGAAAGTCACTTCACCTCAGGACACACACAGAGTGACAGTGAAGGGATGGAGAAGATATTCCACACGAAGAAAACCAACCTAGAGCAGGAATGGCTAGACTCCTGTCAGATAAAATAGACTACAGATTAAAACACAATAAAAAGAAACAAGGTGATCACACAATGATAAAGGGGTCAATTCAGCAACATGAGACAGAAATTGTACACATACTTGTGCCGACACATGAGCACCCACACGTGCAAAAAGATATACTGGAATGTAAAAGAAAAAGTCGACCACAACACAGTAAGAACAGTGGGGGCTTCAACTCCCATTTTCAGCACTGGACAGATCATCTCTGCACACAGTAAACACAGACCATCCCACCTAACCACTGCAGAACAAACATCCTTCTCAACAGCACACGTTCTCCATTTATTCTCAAAATAAATCTCCATAAATTTAATAAGAATGGAATCCATAGCAGGGGGAACACCTGGACAGTTACAATGCATGGGAATTCTTCAGCGTGTTCCCCAACAACCAATGGGTAATTGAAGAAATCAAAACATTGTCATGTATGGGAGAAATAAGAAAAATAAATAAAAATTAAAATGAAAGTGTAAAATGCCTGCAGACCAATGAAAAGGGCCACACAAGATATTCAAACCTGTGGATACAACAAAAGCAATTCTAACTCGGATGTCCTCAACAAGAAATACCTTCATTAGGAAAATAGATCTCGAATAATGGCCCAATATTGAATCTCAAGTGACTGGAAAAAATAAGGATGGGTCATGTCCCAGTTAGTAAAATTGGGAGAAAGAATAAAATGCTAAAGCTTCTCGAGAAGCTGGGATCCCAGGCACGAGCCACTGCAACCTGCTTTTCATACTTGCTTGTTATTGTTTTGGGGACCAGGCAGTGAACACAAGGGTGAACACCATGAGCCCCATCCCCAGGTAGGATTTTGAAACAGGGTCTCACAAACTTGCTTACAACCTAACTAAATTAATTAGACTTGCTTTGAACTCACCATCCTCCAGCCTCACCACCCGAGCTGCTGGAACTACAGCTGAGCACCACCAAGCCAGCTTTTCCAGTTGTTTTTGGAAGAAAATCTTTCAGGACATCAACTTGACCCACATGTCCAGACCAATTAAAGAATGCTTTCCATTGTTTTCATATGGATTCTGGTTCTTTCTTTTTGAATATTTCTAACAGATAGACAGCTCTATTCCAATTAAACCTTCCCAATGTGGTCACACAAATTTTGGATTTATTTATTTGTTTACTTATTTCTGTGATGCCTTGGATGGAACCAGGCCTTTTCACATGCTAGCAAGTGCTCCACCACTGAGAAATGTCCCCAGCTCCCTGAGTTAGCTTTGATGAAGTTCACTCATTTCTCTAGAATAGCATGGGTGCTTGGTTTCTAGATTGTGGAGGTAAAATTGGACAGTGTTCCAGAAGGGGCTGTAGAGTCTTTAGATACAGGTGCACACAGGACTCTGCATCTTTCAGAGGCCAAGGAGTGAAGCCCAGTCCCCACTTCCTGACCTGGCCAAACTTACAAACCAGGTCCTGTTTGTTATGACATCCTACAGTTGTGTGCTCTCTCAAAGCACAAATCAACCTAGAGTCAAAAGATGAGGAACTCAAAGAGAGGTGAGTGCTTTATCCCCAGGCATCTGAGAAAACAAAGTGCCCTCACAACCCTTCCAGTGTTCAAGTGGTCTGGAGGCACCAGAATATCTTCAAGTCCCTTTTTAGTCATGATAATTCTTAAAAGAACACATGATGACAGATCTCATTATGCAGATCTTCCTTGACTTTATTTGATCCTAGAATCCAACAAAATGAATGCCGTTCAGAACTTTCCACCTGCCCCACATGTGCAAGCTATACTTAGAGCCCGAGAAACAGAAGTGCTCTAAGTCTTTATCCCAGAAGAAAACACGAACCCACAGAAACAGACTCTAAGAGGGAGCAAGGAACAAAGATCACTCTGTGGGTGACAGAGAGGCCAGCTCTGCTTGGCCCAGACCCTGCTACCAGTTCCAAGAGTGAGCTGCAGTCTGCTTACACATCAAAGTGGGTTCCAGTTCACTCTGTGTGGAGAATTATTCAAGCCATAATTAAAACACGTCCACAGGTACCTTTAGAATACCTCAAATGAAGACTGGGTGGACCTCGTTCTCATCCTTGATTGCAAAACTATTGCTAAGGTCGCTGCACAAATCCATCAGCCCAGTCCTCAGCAGAGGGAAGTGTTAGGGGAAGATCTGACAGTTATGTGCAACCCCCGCCCCAACAGAGCTTGTAATTTATTCAGTTTCATTTTGAAATATTTGCAAGTGTTATCTACCTATATGATTCTACTATTTGGCTGAAAGGGAATTTGGATACCTTCAAGGGGCACCACTAGTTGAACTGAGGACAGACTACCTAGGTGGATGACAGGCAAGGTTGGGTGAGGCCCAGAGGCTCTGATCAATGTGCAGCATGGACACCTCCTGCAGGCACTGGGAGTGGGACAATGGGGCCTGTCTTATGCACACATGCCCTTGCCCAGCACACCCAGAGACCAGAACCTGATGTTTCTGGGTCTACATGGATACCCATGAGGAAGGGCCAGCATTGAATGTCTGGGTGGCACTGAGGTCCACTGAGAAGAGGTTTTCTTGCAATGGCTCATGTTCAATGTCTATGTAGAATGTTCCAATCAACCTGTGTGAACCTGCATGTGTTAAGCCACAGAGTAGCCACACATCATGACCAGATTTCAGTTTGATACCTTGACTTCCTGGGGCTGAACCTCATTGTTCACCAAGTACCCTGTGCCTTCTTTCTCCATCAGCAGCTTGAGAATCCCAAGGTTTCATTGGAAAGCCAGGTAAATCCAGTGAAGAGGATGTCAGAAAACTAACCTTGAGATTCTGTTCATTTCTGACTATTTATGGACCAGCCATGAAACACAATAGCTTCTGCCTGTGCCCATCAAGCCTGAATCCCACTTTAGAAATCCATGTCCCTATGTATGTCTCTATAAAGACACATGTCCTGAAGGCCCTATCCTCTGGGGCTTCCCTCCAATGGAGCCCGCTGCTGTACTTTCCTTTCCCCATCCACACTTCAGGCAATGTCTGAAATGGTGTTCTCTGTGTTCCATCTAAAGTGACCTTACATCCTGGTTATACCTCCAATTGCCTAGAAGTATGCTTTTGAAACACACCCAACTAGGCAGCTGTTGGACAGGAGCAGTGAATGAGGCCCTGGTTATGCATGAACTTGGAGCCACAATGATGACAGGGGACAGTACAGAACACAAGGATGTTTGGCTGCCTAAAGTCCCTCACTATTGCTGTCAGCTCAGCACAGAGTTGGGAACATCTACCTGGGTGGATGGTACCCCGGGCATCAGAGCTCTCCAGAGGGGCAGGGTACAGCTCTATGCTCAACTGGCTCAGCCTGGCAGTGTGGCACAGCAGGTCCCTCAGGGTTGACATAGAGAGGTGGTTCCCATGAAAGCTCAAGATCACAAGCTGGGAGCAGTGGCTCAGGGCAGGCAGGAGGGCCTGGAGCTGGGAGTCAGTGATCCCACAAGCTTCCAGGTCCAGGCTGTTCAGGGTGGTTGCAGTGCTGTCCAGCAGGATTTGGAGGGGCTCCAGACTGAAATTGGTCAGTTTGATGCTCCTCAGTTCCAGGTGTCTGAGCTGTCCGGCGTTTGGATATCAGGAAAGATAATTCCAGTCAGAATCTGACAGCGGACAGTTGGTTATTGAGAGGGTCTCCAGGGAGTCTTCAGGTGCCTAAGGAAAAACCAGACAGTTAGTTCTGAGGAGCAATGTCAAGGAGGGTGAAGACAAATTGGCCCAACCCCAAAGTCGCCCTGGTGATCTGACAATGGTCCACACTTAGCATGCTGCCTTTTGCAGAATCTGGTCATTCACATCACCCCATGTCAGGGTGAGCCTTTCATCGCATCTCCTGTGAACAGATGAGTCCACATCTCTGTGTCCCCTCCTCGCTGCCCAGCAGAAAGTCACAGGTCTGGCAACAGGAGGTCATGGGGAGTCATGTATGAAGGACAAATTTGGGCAGGATGTAACAAAATCCACTGGGGTTAACCCTCTGAGAGGCTCACACCCTATATCCTCAGCAAGATTTCCACCCCTGCTCCTGACCCTTACACCCAGGATCACTACGTGGAGTTCAGACCTGCCTTCCCCAGGTGGGTATAAAGGCTCCAGCTGAGGAGCACAGAGCTTCCCTGTTGATGGGTGTAAGTGTGAGTGCTTCCCTCCTTCCAAGCCCTATTCTCTACCAGCTTTCCACCACCGTCGCTGGACAGGCATCCCACGGAGGGAACATCAATCCCATTCCTAGCTCCTGTGCCTCCCACCTGGATTTCCAGCATGGTGGCACTTGCCAAACTATGGACCCTCATTTAGGAGTCTGCTCCAACACATGTTATGCAATCTAGCTTCAGGATTTAATAGGAACCAAAAGGATGTGTTATTTGCCTTCCCTTGTCTTATTAACCATGAGCGTGTCAGTGGCACATAGGTGCAAATTTCCTGTAACTGCTCTGCAGAGGGTGCTCACCTTCCCTTCTTACTCACCTCAGCACCTGTTCCAGGTGGCCCTCTAGGAGCAACACAGCATTGGCAAAGAACTTCTGCAGGCAGGCCATCCTGAGGAACTGTGAAGTGAGCTGGGCAAGCAGCTGCTCCTGCTCCTCTTGGGAGGTGTAGGCAGGCACATAGATCTGGGAGACAAGCAGCTTCCTCAGGTTCCTCATGTGGCCCAAGAAAGGAGCACAAACAGCCAAGGAGGAGGGTGCCCAGGCGCAGTGCAATTCCACCTTCTGGACAGAGTTCAGCTGCAGCAGTCTCAGGGCCTTCCTGGTGTGACGGGTGGGTTTCCCAAAGATCTTCAGCCTATTGCAACACAGGTGCAGCCTGTCCCTTCTCTATCTGACCCACAGGAACAAGTGGGTCATGAATTTATCCAGGGGTCTTTTTCTGAGGCTCAAGTCTATGACTACCTTGAAGGGTGGCTTAGTTGCCTTTGCTGGACCAAGTTTCAATGTTCGATTCTTCTTAATGTCCTCTGGTGAGCAGGCATCAACCAGGGCTCCAGACCACATCCTCCAGAAGTTCTGGGGAACATTCCGCAAATCCAGCATCTGCAGTTTCCACCTCCTGCAGGGACAACAGCAGAGTCTCAGCCCTGAGGCCCCTTCCTTCACCTCTCAGCTGCTGCCCCCTGCTCCACCTCTTCCTTCTGTCTCCCTTTTCTCCATCCACTTCCCTCCAATCCAGTCTGGTGCCCCCACTTGTACAGACTGAGGCAGGGGCAGTTACAGCCTCCTTCATGGGTCACCACAGCTGCCACAAGCACCTCCACATCTGGAAGCCTTTCCCAGTTGGGGCTCATCATGGCCAAGGCCTCTCCACCCCTCCTTGCTGGCAGCACAGGAAGCCTGTGGTGCACAATTCAGCACCCACTCTCCCTGTCTATACCCATCCCTGCCCTGGCCCCGAGGGTGCTCCCTTCCAGGCCACTTAGGTCCCCCTCACCTGGGGCTATCCTTCTGGGCAAGCAACATTTCCAGCCCATCCAGGGCCACTCAGATTATCTCAAGATGTGGCTTCCTCATCAGGGCCCCCAAGGGCAGGTTGGTAAAGGGCCAGGCCTGCACTATTTTCTTCAGGACCTCAGTGTGTCCCCTGCTGAAGGCCTCCACAAAGAGTGGTGGGAAGAGCTCTATGGGCAGGTCCTCCAGATCCAGGTCAGCCCTGGACTTCTCGCTCAGTAGGCTGCGCCCTGCCAGATCCAGCAGCGTGGGTGGGGACTGGATGCTCATCCTGGGGAGTCTGAAAGAAGAAGGATCCTGGAAAATGGTCCAGGGATAAGGCCACTATCCCATCCATTGCCAGCCTCTGGGAAGGGGGTACTGAGAAATCTATAAGCACAACTCACCCTTATGGGGGAAAGCTGTGGATTATTATTTTGTCCTTTTAAAAGGGGAACTGGAGTGTCATGTGACCTAAACAGTAGGCTTCTAGATTCAACAACTATATGGCTGGAAATGGACTTGTTCTCATATGGGTGACATTAGTTTTATTTTTTGTTAAATGAGCATTTATAAAGCATGTGGCCATATTATAAAACACTTGGAAATTACAACAGAGTCTCATGGATATCTGTTACACATGTGAGATTCTGCCATCTTAGGGGAATGTTGAAGAGAAAAAAACAGATCAGAAAAGAGTCTGTGAACTGTTCCATGGGGTCATTTGTAGCTTTTGGTTTAATTTATTTAAACAAATTATAAAAATACAAAACCACATAGTCCATACAGTATACTCTTTTAGGGGCTGATATTGGCGACTGAATTTAGCACACTCAACCACTGAGCCAGTTCCCTAACCCTATTTTGTATTTGAGATGGAGACAGGGTCTTATTTATTTGTGGAGCATTTTGTGTACTGAGGCTGGCTTTGAACTCTAGTCCTCCTGCCCCCTCAACCTTTTGAGTAGGTGGGATTATTGGTGTGTGCCACCACACCCAGAAAAGGAGTATAATTTAGAGGCACACAATATAAATATTTCCATCATCAGAAAATAGAATTGCAATCAATTAGAATGAAATAGGAATCCAATCTCCTTGGTGAAGAAAGTGGCTGGGCTTGAACTGGGCTTGATTCTCAGCAGCACATAAAAATTAATACATGTTGACCTGGGGATATACCTCTGTTATTAGAGTGTTTGCCTCACATGTCCAAGGCCCTGGGTTCAATCACCATACCACCAAATAAATAAATAGATAAATAAATAAATTATATTGTCCATATAATCCTTAAAAAACAAAAATTAAACTAATAAATAAAAGTTGGGTATGTGAGCCTACACCTATAATCCCCGGGGCTCTGGATACTGACACAGGATTATCAACAGATCAAAGCCAGCCTCAGCAAGAGCAGGTGCTAAGCAACTCAGTGAGACCCTGTCTCTAAATAAAATACAAAACAGGGCTGGGGATGTGGCTGAGTGGTAGAGTGCTCCTGAGTTCAATACCGGGTACCAAAAGAAAAAAAAGAAAAAAGAAAGAAAGAAAGAAAAGAAAAGAAAATTAAAAGTGAAGTAAACCAAAAGGGAAATCCTAATATTCAGCATAAAGTGAAACCACACTGAAAGGCAAAATCAAAGTCCTAAGTTTGTTCATGAGAAAAGACAGGAACAAAATTTTTCCTGAATCCACACAGGTGAGGAGGGAAGGCGCTGGTCCTTAGGCCAGTGAGGGACTTACAGGATCTGGCCATGTGTGCAGGTGCTCTGAGCTTCAGCAGGCCAGGTTGTGTCTCCTTAGGCTGCAAGACTCTTGTGCTACTCTTCTGCTCTGCAGAAGCTTTTATGGACCTCTCTGGCCACGCTCCCACCTCCATCTGATTGATCAGCATCCAATCAGAAATCAGTATGTGATTTCTTCCCCAATTCCTTCCCCAATCTCCACCCACTTAATCATGCTGGGATTTTTTTCCTTGGATTAGTTCATTGAATCTGATGGTCATGCAAGAGCGCAGAATCGGGGAGATGTGATAGTCAGTGATGCCTTTGTCCATGCACTCCCCACCATGGACTCAATTTTGTCCATATGCGTCCCTCCTATTTCTACTGTGAGACATTGAAGTACTTAATCCCTAATGTAAGGAAAACATTACTGGAAAATACCTTTCTACAGGGATCTTTGCCATATCAAAATTATTTGAAAAAAATAATTTTCCAAAATAGTTTGAAAATTTCAGAGAGAAAACAGCTTTTGGAAGACAGTCGTGTCATCCACAAAGATTACAGAATGGAAACCATGTTTCCAACAGTCACACAAGTGTCAAGTTAACTTGTAGCAAATCTGAGCCCACTAAGGATGGTAGAGCACACAGGAGGGTAGAATCAGTCTTCTAGACATAGGGCTAGATTTTTTCTGTCTCTTTGTACTGGGGATGAATCACATTGGCTCTCTACCAGTGAGCCACATGTCCAGCCCTTTTTGTTTTTTGCTTTTATTTGGAGACAGAGTCTCACTAAATTGCTTAGGTCCTCCCTAAGTTGCTGAGGCTGGCCTCAAACATGCCATCCCCCTTCCTCAAGTCTCCTGAGTTGCTGTGATTACAGGCATGGGCCACCATGCCCCATCAGACTTGGGAAAATCTGAAAGCCACTGAGGGTGGAAGCGGTGGGCATCTTGGGATGTTGGAGAGAAAGACACAGTGTTGGACAGCAGGTGTCCTTGACTTCAGGGAGGCCACCAATTAGAGAGCCTTCCTTCAGAATCAGGGACTTCCCCAGGGAACATCTCCCAGATAACCTTGGCCCCAGGCACTTTCCAAGGCCTTTAGCCTGGGAAAAGAACAGAAGCAAAGGAAAATGTCAAGAGTCTGAGTAAAATGAAATTCTAAAATTGAGGAAGGAGAGACAGAAAGAGATGGAATGCTTGGATGAGCCATATAAGGTGAGAATTTCTAGGGAACCAGTAGAAGGAATGGTTTTATGGTCTGAATTTCAAATCAAAAGAGAACTTTACTTACCTGACTAGGGACTGTCACCCACCACAGAGTCTCAAGCTCTGTGAGAGGACACCAGCTTCCTGATCCATCCAAAGACATTATAGGCACAAAATCCACAACTCAGTGACTTGCTTATCCTCATGTTAGCTAGCCAATCATAGAAATTAAAACATTAGTAAGTGGAGCCTCTGGGCTCTAGGCAGGATCAGAATTTTCCAGTCAGCAAGCCAGCACATTAGCTTTGCAGTTCAGTTGACCATGGTCCTGGGTTCAAGCAGGTGCTAGACAGTCACATCCTGAATTTGTGTGGGGGTCATTGGGATGAGAATCTACTTCAAAGTCATGTAGACACACAATAGCATTCAAACCCAGAATGTAACTCTCCATGACCACCAGTGCATCCGGATTAGGGTACAATCTGTGGGGTACAAAGTACAGAAATGCAATTTTTTTAAAATAAGAAAACAGCTGTCATTTCAGTTTCTCAGAAACAGCTCTTATAACAGTTTTTCATAGGAGGCAGCAAAATGGTGTCTCAGGCCTGCCTATAAGAGTTCTTGCTTTATAATTGTCTTATCTCAATTTTCAAAATTTTATATCCATCATCTGTATATTTTTTTTTACTAATCTGGAACCCATAACTGACAAACTTATTTATTGCATTTATCACTTCACACCACAGCAGATGGGATAAAAATTGTTCACCACCACACCCTGTTTGAATTACAATTTTGAAAATACAGAGCATTTGCCTAGCATGCATGAGGCCCTGAGTTTGATCCCTAGCAACAATAAATAAAGAAATGAATAAATAAATACATAGATACACAGATAGGTAGGTAGCCAGATAGATAGATGAGAGACCTCTGTTCAAGTAAGCTTGTTAGTAGTTTTTTTCTTCTTAATCAATTAATCTGATTTTAGTTATGTTCAGGGCAATAATACAAATGGCAAATCTTTTTTTTAAAGAGAGAGAGAGAGACATAGAGAGAAAGAGAGAGAATTTTTTAATTTTTACTTTTTATTTTTCAGTGAACACAACATCTTTATATGTATGTGATGCTGAGGATCAAACCCAGGGCCGCATGCATGCCAAGTGAGCATGCTACCACTTGAGGCACATCCCCACCCAATTGATAACTATTGATGATAAACATTTAGAATCATCGTGGTTAAAAATCTGTTGGGAATTTACGATAACCAGTTATTAACAAGGTGATTTTATTGGCATACATTTTATTTTTTTTAAAGAGAGAGTGAGAGAGGGAGAGAGAGAGAGAGAGAGAGAGAGAGAGAGAGAGAGAGAGAGATTTTTTAATATTTATTTTTTTAGTTATCGGCGGACACAACATCTTTGTTTGTGGTGCTGAGGATCGAACCCAGGCTGCACGCATGCCAGGCAAGCGCGCTACCACTTGAGCCACATCCCAGCCCCTGGCATACATTTTAATATAGTGTCCAGAATTATGTCTAAAAACATCTGAGATGTTTTATGAATTTTTGCCATTTTAAAGCAAATATTGATAAAATATCCAAATAAATATAACTTGAAAAAGTTATGTCATATTTGATAGGACTTCCTGTCATATTAAATTAGGCTATTTTCCTTAATGTCTCTCTTCTAGAAAACCCTTGAGCAAATATGGACTTCTCTAGAACATCCCAATGTTAGCTCAAGGTCAAATGACAATGTAGACTTTGATCATAGAGAAGTTAGTCAATAATCTAAAAAGGTTTAAAGCACTTAATGAAACCTGGGGTCCCAGATCATTATAAAAGATAAGTCATTTAACCAGAGTGATGAAAGATATTTAAAGTGAATACAGAAAGTTATGTCCTATGAAATAATACTTCAACTTTTAACAGAGATGATTCAGTTTTCCTTTTCCCATGTAATCAGAGAACTTGATAAAACCAACTGGAAACCTAAAAACTTACTCTCCCTTCCTCCAGTACAGAGCATTGAACCAGGGGCACACTACCACCAAGCTACCTGCCCAGTTCTCTTTGATTTATTTTGAAACAGGCTTGCCAAATGGCCAAGTCTGGTCTCAATCTTGCCATCCTCCTTTCTCAGGCTCCTGAAAATCTGGAATTGCAGGCATGGCCCACCTCACCTGGCTTAAAAGAGAGCTCTTTGAGAGATGTTCAACTGGAACATTCCACGTGGAAGCCATTACTGTTTTTAATTGTCTTTGGAAACATTGCCCACCAGTTTCAAAATATGCTTGAGAATTAACCATAATAGACTCTACTGAAGTGCAGAAGAAAGAGTCTCCTGGAGTTTCTTGGAATTTGCAGGTCCTATTCTGTGTTTTATTAATCTCTTGGGAGCCAATGATAAAAATCCTATGATCTTCTTTGGAAAGTTAGGAGTTTAGAAGCAATTTTGGGGGTAATGTTGTGGTTTTGGCAGAGTCCTCCTGAAAGTCTATTATCAAACTATCAAGCTCAAGCACCTTCTCCTGCATGGTCCCCTGCCCTCCACATTTCTGAGGTTTTGGTACATAAATTTCATTTTGATTCAGCAGTCTTTCACAGTAGCATCATCAGCAGGGACACTGTGTACACAGAATATTCTAAGCCATTACATGGTCAGTGTTGTCTCCTTAGAGTTGTCTGAATCTGATGGCAATCACTTGGCATGCATGAGGCTGCTGGACTGTGTGTGTGTGTGTGTGTGTATGTGTGTGTCCGTAGTGCCAGGGATTATGTACCAGGGTGAGTTTATTACTGAACTACACCCCCAAAACTTTTTATATTTTTTATTTGAGACAGGGTCTGACTATGTTGACCAGGCTGGCTTGGAATCTCTGATCCTCCTGCCTCAGCCTCCCAAGTTACTGGGATTGTAAGTGTGCACCTCAGTACCTGGCCATACAGCATTTAAAACCCTCAAGAGATTACATTGCACCTGGGAGCAAGTGCCATAACTAAAAGGAGAATAAGAGCCTCAGACTGCAAAATTCCTCTGGATGAATGTTATACTGATACCGAGACCATTAAATAACTCTCAGATCACACATTGCCACTCCAATTAAGCCTTTATTGCTGGCCAGCAGCAGACACTCTACTCTCTAAAAGTGAGATGGTCAGAGTATCATACCACGTTCAGTTATGCCTCACATTTAAGCCAAAAAACCACAAAAGGGAGATTTGGGGGTCTAGCCAAGGTAAGCAAGCACACTTAATATGTAAAGAAGCATAGTGTACTACAATTTTATTGATGTTTTTGTATTAACCAAGTTTTAAATTCTGTAATGTGGAACAATACTCTAAAATAACAGTTGCTGTTTCACCAGAGGTGTACAAAGCTTCATTTGTCCAGTTAGTTGCTCTAGAGAATAAAACTTAACAGACACAATGTAATTAATATTTTAAGAAGTGTTTGTCATTTTAATATGTAAGTTAAACTTTGGTTTATATCAGCACATTAATATTTGTTCTTAGGGAATAACCTTGAATACTTTTAACTATTTGTGTTACATATATAAACAACTTAGTTATAAAGAAACATTTTAATATTTATCCTTTATTTAAGATGTTTATATTACTTACTTAGACCCTATTGTTTACTTAGATGTATTATAATTATATTTTACCACATAAAGACTTTCTTACCTGGAAACATGTTTTTTACTAAATATATTTTTATATTTAGAAACTTTTAATAATTTTTAATCCATGGATCTCTCTTTTTTGTTTATACTTTAAAATAACCCTTATAAATTTCTGAATTTAGATAGATTAATCCATTTTAATAAGAGGAAATATATTTACAGTACTCTAATTGAAATGCAGTTGAAACCTCTTGACTTTTTGTATATGGAATTATACCCACTGGGACTTTTAACTTTTAGTAACCTTGTTTTGGGGAAAATGTAAAGTAATATGAAAAATTTTAAATTTACCAATATATTAAAACACCAACAGTGCTTAAATATTTTACCTTATGAAATTTAAAATGTTTGATTATTGATATTGCATTTAATAATTAACATTTAAACTTTGTAAATCCATCAGATGTCTCTAACAAACACATCCATGATTAATTTCTTATAGGTCAGATCTAATTTACATTTTTTTAAAAAATTATAAGACAAGTGCATTGAATAGTGTTTGTAATTTTTCCCATTGAAGAAAAATCCTTGAGACAATGTATATTAGACACTTTATAGACATTAACATTTTATTAACTGTTGGACCACCCAGAAACAAAAACTGTGCATTAGTAACTTTAAAGACATTTTGACTTTTATTTATCTACCCAATTTCAGCAGAATGCATTATAATTCTTATTACATGTATACAGCACCATTTTTCATATCTCTGGTTGTATATAAAGTATGTTGACACCAATTTGTGTCTTGGTGCATGACTTTGATAATGATGTCCATCCCATTCCACCATCCTTGCTAATCCCCTGACCCCTCCATTTCCCTCCCACTCCTCTGCCCTATCTAGAATTTATCTATTCCTCCCATGGACATTGGGTTCCATCCCAGAACCACAAAAGTACATGAACAAATAAATGACTAAATAAATCCAAGATTGATGTGACTCCAGGGGGAAGTTTTAAATTAAAGAAAATCGTCTATCTGTGAGGAGAACAAGAGCCCATATGAACACACTGAAATGCATTCTTTAATTTGTATTTATACTTTATACTTTAAATTCCTATACACTGGCATGTAAAATTGATGTCCTTAAAGATTATTTTTCAAAGAAACTGAAAATCCGGGATGAGGGTGAAGGAAATGCAAGAAATGAAAGACAGATAAGCAAGAAATGAAAGATGGAGACCAAGCAGAGATACACATGAGTTTATTTTTCAGACTTGACAAGTGAAGGCCATCTCTCTATAGGAGAGAGATGCAGAACAGGCTTGAGTTCTGGGACTTTTATTTGGGAAGCTCAGGAATCAGAGCTCGGTGGACTCTAATGCAGGTGGTTAAGGGTTTGGTTGGTATGAGGGAGTGGTGAGCCTTTCTCAGAAATGACCTTGTGTTAGAGTCTATAAACAAATCAGATGGCGCCTGGCATTTTGCCAGGGGGAGTGGTTTGTGAGGTGGTGCAAGTGAGCCATTAAGTGTGGAGATTTCTTATTGGTTGACTGCTGTATCTAGTTTATGTTAATTAAGATAAGCTGTGTGGAATATATATATATATATATATATATATATATATATATATATATATATATATACCCCTCCTGTCCTACAATAAACGGCTCCCACTCCTGCTGTATCAATGTACACAAGTTGTTTGTCACCCCCCCCCCGGTTATTTTGCTGCAGCTGGACTGTGGCACCCTTGGGCAGGAAAGTGAAATGTTTTCCTTAAAATGGCAGCTGTCATTTAAGATGGCCATCCAGGTGCTAAGAAAGAACCTTATAAGTACTAAAAAGAAAAGACAAAAATTGGAAGAGAGTTTTTAGAGAAACAGCAGAGACTCCTAAAACCTACCCATGAGAACAGGGAGTGAGAAACATTCTTTGGTTCCCCTACAAGGTAATGGATGTTTTGCGGGGATTGGCTCAGCAAGCAGGCTTGAGAAGAATAAGTATGCAGAGGGAATGTCTGTCATTAGCTTGTCATTATTAAGTGTGTTTGCAGTGATTAAAATTAATTTAGAATTGTTTGCTGTGAATTGATTGTCTATTGCAGTGTCTAGCATTAAGGATTATCATTTTCCTGATTAAGATCCTATAGAGGGCTGGATTGTGGCTCAGTGGGAGAGCACTCGCCTAGCATGGGTGGGACATGGGTTCGATCCTCAGCACCACATAAAAATAAAGGCATGGTGTTGTATCCATCTCCACCTAAAACATAAATATTTAAAAAAAGAACCTATAGAGTGATTTTTTTTTGAGTAATTTGAGTTAATAAAGGACCAAAAGGGGCAGAAACACGTGGACTTTCTTTATTTTTCCCCCTGGACTGCATACATTCCAATTTTGTGTCCTTGTGACACATGCTTTGAGAGGGGGCTTCTAAATCCCAAAGCTGATGTCCTGGAAGTGACCTTTAAGGTGTATAATGAGAGAGACAAGAAGGCCTGAAAGCTGAGATATAAGATGCTTGCTCAAGCCATCTGTCCCTGGTATCACTGGCTGATGGGATGGTCCCTCAGGACCACTCTGTGTTTTAAATGTGGTCAGATGGGTCACTGGGCTTGTATATGTCCCAGCCTCATAATTTCTGAATTTTTGTCCTAAATGTCATCAAGATGGACACTGAGCTGTTCACATTCCCTGAGCACATGGGGGCTACCTGGACATCTGGCCCTTCAGGTTCTCCTTTCCAACTCTTAGGACTGGCTGCAGAGGACTGAAAAGATCCAGGTCCCCATCACCCAACCACTACCATCATTCCAGGGAAACACAGGGTAACACTGCATATGTCAGGTAGGCCCATCTCCTTCCTCCTAGACACTGGGGCTACATATTCAGTCCTCAAGGTGTTCTGGGTGCCAACTACCAACACTTACAGTCACCTAGCCTTGTTTGTGCTCATGGCTCTCTAATTTTTACTCATTCCTTTTTGGTCATTCCACAGTGTCCTGTTTCCCTTATGAGAAGGGACATCCTCACAACGTTGGGGGCTATGCTCTCCTTTTCCCCTCATAGATGCTTCCATGCGGACTCACCTGCTGCTCCTCTGACCTTCATCCTTACCTTAGGACCATCCCCTATTCTGTTGGCCAGTGCCTTCCAATGACGCGCTTCTTAGGTGGACATTTCCAGTCCTTCTATCACCTCACACCATGAGCCTATTTACATCTGTCTCAAAACCTCCTCCATTTTCTGCCCAATCACAACACCTGCTCTCCCTCCTTGCTGATGTTGTTCCTCTCTTTGCAGAGCAGACTTGATCCCAGCAGCATTTCTCATCCATCTGGGGATTTAAGCTGCTTTGGACCCTGGCCTGTGGGCCAGGACAATGACCACACACTTACTTCCATTCACCTAGGGATCTTCTTCTTTATCCACACACTGGTTCCCTTGGGGAAGTGACTCTACTCTTCTACTCCATTCCTCCTCACAAGTCTACCCCCTACAGATGGCAGAGACAAGTCTGCTCTTGAGACCCAAAAGTTAACTTAGATCTTGGCCCAGCACCAAGATTCTTGACCTTCCCATCCTTCCCCTTGGCAAGTTCACTCTGAGTCTTGGTTCACAGATGGCTCCCCCTTCCTTCAGGAGGGAATTCACAGGGCAGGGTAGACAATAGTCTCTCTAGCCTTGGTAGTGTAAGAGCCTCCACTCCCAATATCAGCAGGCTGAACTTGTTGCCCTCATCAGAGCCTTCACTTTTGTAAAGGGAGCCTCTCTCATTGTCTACTGTCCCTTGAATTACATTTACATTGGGCTAAACTCCTTCCTTGGTTCATCCTCTGTCACAGACCCTCCCAAAGAAGCCACTCAGCATCTCACCTTTGAGCTTTTATATGGACAGCCCACCTCCCTTCTCAGCTCACCACCCTCTGATTCTCCACTACTCCTTGCTCCTCATCTTTTCTGGCCCCTTCTTACATACACTAGGATCCTTCTTTGGCAATACAAGGATGTTGTTCTGGCAAAGCCAATTCTGCATCTTCTATTTCTACCACTCTCTCTTCTGGTAACCTGGTACTTTTACCACCCCCAATAAGCTCCTCTCCTCCTCTCAATTCTCTGAAAAATGGACTGGACCCTATCAGGTCATTCTTACCACTTGTTTGGTGGCCCACCTTGAGGGAATTCCATATCAAAATTCCTAACCCCCATTTAAAACAGTCCTCTCTGCCCTCTTATACAGTGAGACCCACAGGCCCTCTCAAGCTGCATCTCTCCAAGGCCAGAACCCCCAATCTTCCTTTGGTCTCTGAGGACCACAAGAACACTGCAGAACCATGAGTGCCATCATTCCCTTTTTCATTTTTGCCCTCCTCCCTCACCTCATTCACCTCCCAGGGGTTTCACCACCAGGGATTATGATTACAATATCCAGGAGACTTACAGCAACTTGCTCAAACCATACTAGCCATACAATGGCAGCTTGATTCTTTAGCTGCTGTGGCTCTGCAGAATCCAAGGGGCCTTGACCTTTTTATGGCCAAGAAAGGTGGATTTGTCTGAACCTACAGAAGGAATGCTACTAACATGTCAATCAATCTGGTATAGTAAAGGACAAGATAAAACTACTCCATCAAGACCTTGAACATAGGAAAACATAGCTCTCCTCTGCTGAAGGAATACTAATCATTCACCAAAACTAGGCCACCTGGGACAGCATTCCACCACCACTCAACCTCCCTCATTGTCCCAATTATTCAAACACTGCTCCTTCCCAACAGGAAGCAGTTAGAGAAGATTGACCTACATCCCTGTTTCCGAAGGGGACCAACAAAAAACAAAAATGAGGGGAATATAATGTTCTTACGTAGCACCTGGTTGGCCATCTTAACTGAAAGCTGCCATTTCAGGAAAAAGCTTCACTTTCCCACTCAAAGGTCTTTCTGAGAAAGGCTCACAACCCCCTCATACCAAAGCAACACATAATCACCTACCAGGTGATTAGGACCTACCAGGCTCTGATTCCTGAGCCTCCCCCATAAAAGTCCCAGAACTGAAGCCTGATTGCCTCTCTCTCCATAGAGAGATTGCCTTATTTCTCAGCTCTAACAAATAAAGTCTCCTATGTATCTCTCTCTGTCTGGTCTCTGTCTCTCATTTCTCACTTACACTTCAATTCTTTTCAATTAGGTTATATTTACTGACTGGAAAAAAAGACTGGAGATTTGGTTCAGTGGTGGCCTGTCTGTGGGTTCACCCTGGTACCAAAAAAAAGAAATAAAGAAAGAAAAAAGAAAGGAAAGGAAAAAGAAAGAAAAAGTGACTTGGTGTTACCTTGTTTTTTTACCGAATAAAACTTGGGGACAGGTGTTTTTTAAAAAAATAGATTGTAGTGGACACAGTGGCACACACCTGTAATTCCACCAACTCAGGAGCTGAGGCAGGAGGATTGCAAGTTCAAGAACAACCCAGGCAAGTTAGTGAGACCCTGACTCAAAATTAAAAAAAAAAAAAAAGCAGGTTAGGAATTGGTTCAATGTGTAATAGGGACTCACTTTATGTTCTTTTACATATATCTTGTAGCTTTGAAAATTACATTTTTTTCCTCCAAATCTTCTTCATAACCTCTCCTCCATGATCTTCTCCTTCCTGGTTTCTCCTTTCTAATGCCATTTTCTCTGGAACAGCTCTTTTAAAAATCCTGTTTCTGCTGATGAGCAGAAACACAGCCTTTGGAAGAGGAGTTCCATCATTTCCTCTTTTGCTAGCAAATTAACAAACATTCTTTTTCTTTTTCTGAAAACTGTGTACTCCTTATCAGGTTGGCATCAGAGAGACTGAGCTTTTAGCAACCAGTGGTATAGCTCCCCTGGAATCAATCTTCGATACTAAAAATAAACAATTAAGCAAGCAAGCAGGATCAGCATTCCTATTCCTAGGCCATTGGCAATTATTTCTTTTATAGTCCCCATGCTTTCCTTCCTGGGTTGAAAGGGTTTAAAACATGTTAGGTGCAGGACAGGCTGAATAAGTTGTCTGCAGGGCATGCCAAATAAAGTTAGCTGCAGGGTGACCTGGCCACTCAAACCCTCTGTCTGGTTCTTTATCACCTGTTTGCTTCAAGCCCAAATGCCTAAGCCCCTACTCAAGGCTGAACACTTCACCCCCTGCTCAAGGCTGAACACTCAACCCCCTTGTACCAACAAGGCAGCTTGCAGACCCAGAGACCCCATTAGATTTGGGCTATAAAAACTCCCTTCTGCTGGGCCCCTATCTCTTGCTCTCTCTGTCTCTCTCTCACGCACTTACTCTCTTTCTTCTATAACTTTTTGTCTCTCTTGCTCTCTTTTTCTTCTCTCTCTCTTGTTTCTCCTCTGTTGCACTGCTGCAATAAATGTTTCTTGGTCGCTCCGAGTGTTGTGGTCACTTTCCTTTCATTGGTGCCGAAATCCAGGAAGAGGGTTAAGAGCCACTTTTGGGTCCCTCTTCCCTCAGAAGTGCCACTCACCAGAAGGCCTGAATCCATTTTCTCGACCACCAGAACTCCATCTACCCCCAGCCTTCGATTGGTGAGTTTCCCCTTCCTGGAGCCCTAAACCCAATGGTAGTGTCAGGAGTCTGACCATTGATCATCCAGCAAACCTCTTCGCCCACCTGAGGGGAGGAAAGCACCCCACCACAGCCTTCAAGGCCATGGTGGCTCTCAGAGACTCCTTCCTCAGGCAGATTAGACTATTGGTTCAAAATTATTTCCCTTTGGGATGTAAAACATGGTGGTGGGCGCGGAGAGATCAAGTCTCTGACCTCTTCAGCTGTGCGGGCATAGGGAGTTGAAAAACTGTCTAAATTCTGTTTGCTCAGGATCACTAGGCAATGCTGAGCTGATGTGGATCTGAGGCGAACAGTCTTGGCCCCTCAGAACACACACAAAGCCTGGATCAGCTGCATTCAAGCTCCGGTTCGCCTGCTTCTTGTGACTCAGCACTAAGGATCCCACTGAAATAACTGGTCAGCGCTTCTGAACTTACAGAGGTAAAAGCCAACCGAGCCTTCATAGGCAGTGGCCACAGGATTGAAAGGGGGCTTGGGAGAGAGAGTCAGGACCCACCTGTTGCATTGGTCACCTGGCAAAGGGAACGAACGGTCACCATTTGCATGGGATACCACCATGGCAGAGAACTGACGTCACGAGCGGAGGAGATAAGTTCATTGAAACCAGCGCGACAGGTGTGTAATCTCCTAGCCATCTCTCTCCACACAGGGGGGAAAACTTAAGGACCCCTCTCAGCTCTCCTGTGAGCACGATAGCCATACCGAGGGAATCAGGAGTGGTGCAGGACTCGCGGTGTGGAACTCCCAGCTACCGCTCCCACCAGTGCTGACAACTGAGGTCTCTTGCACCAGCTACCGGGGGTGTGGCTACCAGAGGGCAAGCAAATTTGCTGGGGGTTCTCAGCCCCAAGCTCAACAAACTTAGGGTCTGAGGGAGGCAAACAGGGAGACTGTGCCCAGGCATTCATGAAAACAGGGCTCCCAGGAGCAGCAGACCTGGCGTGTAGCCAGTATTGTGGTGAGCGTCACAGGTGAGCAGGGCCTGGCTTGAGGAAACACAAGAGAAGGCCCTAGGCACTCAGGATTGGAGACCCGCCCAGTCTGGGAGGAAGAGCTGTTGCATGGTGATTGGTTCCCACCTATTGAGAGGAGAAGCTTGGCCCAGTGGACACAGCTCCACCTACTGGAAGAGAAGTTGATCGAACACTATGATTGCATTTATTATTATTTTTTTCTTTTCTTTTTCTTTCATTTCATTTTGTTGTTGTTGTTGTTCTTTAACTTTTTTAAATGTTTTTAATTTTTTAATTTATTTTATTTTATTATTATTATTATTATTTTAAATTTTTATTTTCATTTTTTATTATCATTGTTATTTAAAATTTTTTTTCTTTCTTTATTTTCTATTTTTTTTCTTTTGTCTTTTCATTTCTTTTCAATTTTCTTATTCCCCTTTCCTTGAATTCTACCTGCATACTCTCATTCTCTTTAGTGACTTTTTCCCTTCCCTTCTAATATCTTTCCTCCCAAGCATCAAATAAATTTATAAGAGTAAACAGTAACACAGTCCTCGTAAGCAAGCAGGTGGTGTCAAACAGAACAAGAAGTAACATGAGCAGCATAAAAAAGCAAGGAAGAAAAGGAGTACAAACAATGAAGGACAGCCTAAATATTCAGGAGGACCTAGAGTCATCAGAAAAATGGTTATATAAAGAACTCAAGGAATACCTTAGACAGATGGAATGGAACCTTAAAGAGGATATGAGAAAGCAAATCCAAACAGTGAAAGAACACATTGAAAATGAATTACATAAACAGATAAAAGAAGAAGTTAAGCATCTTTATCAGGAGATAGAGATTATAAAAAAAATCAAACAATAATTCTAGAAATGAAGAAAACAATAAACCAAATTAAAAAATCAATTGAGAGTATCACTAACAGAGTGGAGCAAGTAGAAGCCAGAACGTCAGATAATGAAGACAAAATATATCATCTTGAAAAGAGTCTAGCCAACTCAGAAAGGCTGGTAAAAAAATCACTAGAAAAACATCCAAGAGATATGGAATAACATAAAAAAAACAAACTTACAAGTCATCAGGATAGACGAAGGTACACAGATTCAAACCAAGGGAATGAGTAACCTGCTGAATGAAATAATTACAGAAAACTTTCCAGAAATAAAAAAGGAAACCGATATATAAATTGTAGATGCATACAGGACACCAAGCACACGAAATCACAGAAGACCAATGCCAAGACACATTGTTATGAAGATATCCAATATACAGAACAAAGAGAAAATATTAAAAGCTACAAGAGAAAGGAGGCAGATTACATTCAGGGGTAAACCAAAAAGGTTAACAACGGATTTTTCATCACAGACACTGAAAGAGAGAAGATCCTGGAACAACGTATTTCAAATACTGAAAGACAATGGATGCCAACCAAGAAATCTGTATCCAGCAAAATTAAGCTTCAGGTACGACAACGAAATAAAAATCTTTCATGATAAAAAAAGCTAAAATAATTTGTAGTCAGAAAACCAGCATTGCAAAGCATCTTGAGCAAAACACAACACGAGGAAGAAATGATAAACAATAACCAAAACCATCAGTGGGAAGTGCCTCAGTAAAGACAGAGGGCGGGTGGAAAGCTAATCATGGAGAAGCAAACTAAATTTTAAAAAAAGAAGAAGATAAATAATCAAACATGGCTGGAAATACAAACCATATATCAATAGTAACTCTAAATGTTAATGGCTTAAACTCTCCAATAAAGCGACATAGGCCGTTAACATGGATTAAAAAAACAAATCCAACAGTATGCTGCCTCCAGGAGACACATTTGATTGGAAAAGACATACACAGGCTGAAGGTGAAAGGTTGGGAAAAAATATACCACGCACACGGTCCTCGTAAGCAAGCAGGGGTGGCCATCCTCATATTGAATAAAATCGACTTCAAGACTAAGTTAATCAAAAGGGATAAGGAAGGACATTATATACTGTTAAAAGGAACCATTCACCAACAAGACATAACAATTATCAATATTTATGCACCAAATAATGGTGCTGCGATGTTCATAAAACAAATTCTCCTCAAGTTCAAGAATCAAATAGACCACAACACAATAATTATGGGTGACTTCAACACACCTCTCTCACCATTGGACAGATCCTACAAACAAAAGTTGAATAAAGAAACTATAGAACTCAATATCACAATCAATAACCTAGACTTAACTGACATATATAGAATATATCAACCATCATCAAGTGGATATACTTTTTTCTCAGCAGTACATGGATCCTTCTCAAAAATAGACCATATATTATGCCATAGGGCAACCCTCAGTAAATATAAAGGGGTGGAGATAATACCATGCATTTTATCTGATCATAATGAAATGAAACTGGAAATCAATGATAAAAGAAGGAAGGAAAAATCCTACATCACATGGAAAATGAACAATATCTTACTGAATGATCAATGGGTTACAGAAGACATAAAGGAGGAAATCAAAAAAAATTCTTAGAGATAAATGAAAATACAGACACAACATATCGGAATCTATGGGACACAATGAAAGCAGTTTTAAGAGGGAAATTCATCACCTGGAGGTCATTTCTCAAAAAAAGGAAAAACCAACAAATAAATGAGCTCACACTTCATCTCAAAGCCCTAGAAAAGGAAGAGCAAAACAACAGCAAATGTAGCAGAAGGCAAGAAATAATTAAAATCAGAGCGGAAATCAACAAAATTGAAACAAAAGAAACTATTGAAAACAATTAACAATACTAAAAGTTGGTTCTTCGAAAAAATATATAAGATCAACAGACCCTTAGGCATGCTAATGAAGACAAGAAGAGAGAAAACTCAAATTACTAACATACGGGATGAAAAAGGCAATATCACAACAGATGCTACAGAAATACAGAAGACAATTAGAAATTATTTTGAAAAACTATATTCCAATAAAATAGAAGATAGTGAAGACATCGATAAATTTCTTAAGTCATATGATTTGCCCAGACTGAGTCAGGAGGATACTCAAAACTTAAACAGACCAATATCAATCAAAAGACTACCAGCCAAGAAAAGCCCAGGACCGGATGGGTATACAGCAGAGATTTACAAAACCTTTAAGGAAGAATTAATACCAATACTTTTCAAGTTATTTCAGGAAATAGAAAAAGAAGGAGCTCTGCCAAATTCATTCTATGAGGCCAACATCACCCTGATTCTGAAACCAGACAAAGACACCTCAAAGAAAGAAAACTAGAGACCAATATCTCTGATGAACCTAGATGCAAAAATCCTCAATAAAATTCTGGCAAATCGGATACAAAGGCACATCAAAAAATTTGTGCACCATGATCATGTAGGATTCATCCCTGGGATGCAAGGATGGTTCAATATATGGAAATCAATAAATGATATTCACCACATCAATAGACGTAAAGATAAGAAACATATGATCATCTCGATAGACGCAGAAAAAGCATTCGACAAAGTACAGCATCCCTTTATGTTCAAAATATTAGAAAAACTAGGGATAACAGAAACTTACCTCAACATTGTAAAAGCTATCTATGCTAATCCTCAGGCTAGCATCATTCTGAATGGAGAAAAATTGAAGGCATTCCCTCTAAAATCTGGAAAAAGACAGGGATGCCCTCTATCACCACTTCTATTCAATATAGTTCTTGAAACACTGGCCAGAGCAATTAGACAGATGAAAGAAATTAAAGACATAAAATTTGGAAAAGAAGAACTTAAATTATCACTATTTGCGAATGACATGATTGTATACCTAGAAGACCCAAAAGGGTCTACAAAAAAACTACTAGAACTAATAAATGAATTCAGCAAAGTGGCAGGATATAAAATCAACACGCATAAATCAAAGGCATTTCTGTATATCAGCGACAAAACTTCTGAAACAGAAATGAGGAAAAACACTCCATTCACAATATCCTCAAAAAAAAAAAAATACTTGGGAATCAACCTAAAAAAGAGGTGAAAGATTTATACAATGAAATCTACAGAACCCTAAAAAGATAAGTAGAAGAAGATCTTAGAAAATGGAAAAATATACCCTGTTCATGGATAGGCAGAACTAACATCATCAAAATTGTGATATTACCAAAAGTTCCCTATAGGTTTAATGCAATGCCAATCAAAATCCCAATGGCATTTCTTTTAGAAATAGATAAAGCAATCATGAAATTCATATGGAAAAATAAAAGACCCAGAATAACAAAAGCAATTCTAAGCAGGAAGTGTGAATCAGGCGGTAGAGCGATACCAGATTTCAAACTATGTTACAGAGCAATATTAACAAAAACAGCATGGTACTGGTACCAAAACAGGTGGGTGGACCAATGGTACAGAATAGAGGACACAGAGACTTATCCACAAAGCTACAACTAACTTATATTTGATAAAGGAGCTAAAAGCATGCAATGGAGGAAGGATAGCATCTTCAACAAATGGTGTTGGGAAAACTGGAAATCCATATGCAACAAAATGAAACTGAATCCCCTCCTCTCGCCACGCACAAAAGTTATCTCAAAGTGGATCAAGGAGCCAGATATCAAATCAGAGACTCTGCATCTGATAGAAGAAAAAGTTGGCTCCGATCTACATATTGTGGGGTCGGGCTCCAAATTCCTTAATAGGATACCCATAGCACAAGAGTTAATAACAAGAGTCAACAAATGGGACTTACTTAAACTGAAAAGTTTTTTCTCAGCAAGAGAAACAATAAGAGAGGTAAATAGGGAGCCTACATCATGGGAACAAATTTTTACTCCTCACACTTCAGATAGAGCCCTAATATCCAGAGTATACAAAGAACTCAAAAAATTAGACAATAAGATAACAAATAACCCAATCAACAAATGGGCCAAGGACCTGAACAGACACTTCTCAGAGGAGGACATACAAATCAATCAACAAATACATGAAAAAATGCTCACCATCTCTAGCAGTCAGAGAAATGCAAATCAAAACCACCCTAAGATACCATCTCACTCCAGTAAGATTGGCAGCCATTATGAAGTCAAACAACAACAAGTGCTGGAGAGGATGTGGGGAAAAGGGTACTCTTGTACATTGCTGGTGGGACTGCAAACTGGTGTGGCCAATTTGGAAAGCAGTATGGAGATTCCTGGGAAAGCTGGGAATGGAACCACCATTTGACCCAGCTATTGCCCTTCTCAGACTATTCCCTGAAGACCTTAAAAGAGCGTACTACAGGATACTGCCACATCGATGTTCTTAGCAGCACAATTCACAATTGCTAGACTGTGGAACCAAACCAGATGCCCTTCAATAGATGAATGGATAAAAAAAATGTGGCATTTATACACAATGGAGTATTACTCTGCACTAAAAAATGACAAAATCATGGAATTTGCAGGGAAATGGATGGCACTAGAGCAGATTATGCTTAGTGAACTAGCCAATCCCTAAAAAACAAATACCAAATATCTTCTTTGATATAATGAGAGCAACTAAGAACAGAGCAGGGAGGAAGAGCAGGACGAAAAGATTAACATTAAACAGAGACATGAGGTGGGAGAGAAAGGGAGACAAAAGGGAAATTGCATGGTAATGGAGGGAGACCCGCATTGTTACACAAAATTACATATAAGAGGTTGTGAAGGGAATGGGAAAATAAACAAGGAGAGAAATGAATTACAGTAGATGGGGTAGAGAGGGAAGATGGGAGGGGAGGGGAGGGGGGATAGTAGAGGATAGGAAAGGTAGCAGAATACAACAATTACTAATAGGGCATTATGTAAAAATGTGCATGTGTAACCAATGTGATTCTGCAATCTGTATTTGGGGTAAAATTGGGAGTTCATAACCAACTTCAATCTAATGTATGAAATATGATATATCAAGAGCTTTATAATGTTTTGAACAACCAATAAAAAAAATTATTTCCCTTTCCCTTCCCAGCTGCTGGTTTACGAGCATAGGTTTTGTAGTTATCCCTCAAAGGACTGTGTAGCCTCTGGAGACACGTAACAGAGAACTAGGCATCACTCACCACCCAGACCTTCATGGTCTCCGTGGCTCTCATAAAGTCCTAGTCCTCGCACCTTCAAGACTAGGCTGCTAGAGAGATGCTTACCCTCCCCTTCCTCTCTCTTGCCCTGTCTCTCTCTCTCTCTCTCTCACCTCTTTCCTGCCCTGGGAGTCTCTGGCCTCTCCAGGAGGCATCACAAAAAGCCTTGGCCAAGGTGTACAATGGTTCTGGCCCAGTCTAGGACAAGAGCCTCGACTCTCAAGATTCGGTGACAACCAGTCTCTGCAGCTGGTACCTGCCACTTAGGCACTCCTGATTTTTGGCTCTAGAGGTGATGCCCCTTTTGTCAATAAATCAATTTCTTCCTTCTCCCTTATACTATCTTTGCATGTCCTTTCCTCTCCCCTATACTACAGTTGTGTCCCCTTCCCTCTCCCTTATACTGCATTTGTGACATGGGTAATGAGTCCTCTCTACTGGTCGACTCTCCCCTAAAATGCCTCTTGGATAACCTCAAATTCCTCTCCTTGACACCAGACATCAAACCCCCCAAATTTATCAAATATAGCACCCAGGCCTGACCTACTTATCCTATAGGTAACCAAAACAAATGGTCTCCTTTTGGGTGCCTGGATCCCTCCACTCTAAGGGGTCTCTACAACTACTGGGAACATTTGAAAAAATGGATAAAGAACTGCTGTGTCTTCTTGCTTCAGCTCTCTGCACCTCTTGAAAACCTCTACAAATTTTTCTAGCTTGCAGACCAACCCCCACAACCACTGGTCCCCAATCCTCTCCTCCTCCAGACTCATCCACTACTTTTGACCCTGCTGATGAACCTCCACCCTATCACCTGGCTGGAATAGATCCTCACCCTCAATCTTCTGCCCCAGCTCTTTCACCATCACCCCCACCTGAACAACCTGCTTTCTTGCCTCCAATTACAAGATGAAAAACACAAACCACCACCCTTCCTCAAACCATTGGCCCCTTGCATGCGGTAGCAGGTACTGAGGTATTCCTCCCCGCACTCACTCCTCTCTTCTCCTGGCAGTGCCCACAGGTCCTCTTACCAGCTAACCCAAAGCTCAAACTATCTGAGGAGAGCCCTCCGACCCCTATCCAAGATCTGAAGAAAATGGCCTTTAAAATTGCTTTGTCATCACTGAAAACAGGTTACTAAGAATTAAAGTCCCTTACAGGCTTTTTGGGATATTCACTGTCCTCTCTGTCTTCCCCTCTGCTCTACTTGTTCTACTGCTCAAGTTTTCCTTGCTAGGGAAAATCCCAAACCCCTTTCCCATTATTCTTTCACATCTCCTTCCTCATACTCAGATCCACCAGAGCTGCTCTCAGCCCCACCTTCCCATCTTCCCCTCCCTACCCGGCCCATAGAAAAGTATTAGCTGACCTTCTCCAGAAATCTTCACCATGGCTGATTTTAGGACTTTCAGCAAAAGAATCTCTACAAAAATTTAATGTAGGTAAACTTCCTCTTTTCGTGTTGCCCTATTTTACTTGGTCACTGGCTGGAAAAATCAACACTCTAGGTGCTGGACACCCCCTTACTAGTTTTTCACAAAATATGTAAACAAGGCTTCTGGCCTTGAGCTAAGGCTTCACAGTGATGACTACATTTCTAAGATAAGGGAATTACCAACAGGACTCCATGGTAACAGCTGGCAGGAGGAGGAAAGAAAGGGAAGAAAAATCTCTCCCCTTCCCAGGTGTCCTTGAAGGGTTAACTTTCCCAGAACAGAGAAAAAAAGTGCTTTTTGTGAACTTCTGCAGACTGTGAAATTCTGAGCCCCTCCCCTTACATGCTGGGTTCAAAATTCTGAAACTACCTAAACTCAGGGTTCAGGGGATTAATTGATTACAGCAGAAGCTGTGCCCTCTGAATCTGGCTGCAACCAAATAAAACTGTTTCCAGTCTTCAGTGCTATCTTAGGTGCCTTGCCTTGTCTGTCCATACAGCAGTATAATTCTATACACTTAACCATTGTTTATGCTTTCATGAAATGGTAAACAGATATGATTAATTGTGTACTGCAAATAAAAACTATCTCTTATTAAAATAAAATAATTTGCCTAAATTCAGAAATTTAAAAAGATTGTTTCAAAGTGTGAATAAAGAAGGGGTTAACAGATGGGAAAGAGAAATTAGAAGGTTCTATGTATGGATTTAATAGAAGAAAAATATGTTTCTGGATAAGAGAGTCTATATGATTAAGTAAATAAGAGGGTTTAAGCAAGTGATAAAGAAGGTCTGTGTAAGTTGATTATATGTGTGTAAGTTTTTAGAGCAAGTAATCTTGAAGGAATTAAGGATTATACAACTATGGTTAAACAACAACTGTAATTTTTCAATATTGAACTATGTTATTTCTTTAAGAGCTAAACTTGATTAATATAAAAACATTAATGTAATTGTGTTACTATTACTCTTCTTTGTATATTAAATGTGTTCATATTTTCCAGGTATATAAGTCTTTAAGAGGGAAGCTTTAAAAAATTACATCAAGCTGGTGTTTTCAAAAGGTTGCATGGAAATTTTAGGCTCATAAAAATAACATATTGGAGATTTATTTATATCATTTAATGTTCTATAACTGGACCTGTTATCAATAAGATAAATATAAAGTTCCATACACTGGGTACAATATAAATGTAATATCATATTTTGTTAGCTAGTATTATTGTGACTTCAAACAACAATATATGTAAACTTTATAAAATGATATTTAAAAACAAAGATCAGCTTCAATACTAGAACACTTTACCTAAGATTTATAAAGAGCCCCGCCTTACCAGAGATAAGGCTCTGCCTCTCATCTTACTACATGTCAGAATGACTTTGCTGGTTGTTTAAGATCAAGACTTAAAGTTAAATTAAAATGGCCAAGAAAACCAATATTTGGCTCTGGCCCTCTGAGTCATTGTGAATGCAGGGAAAAGGGAATTTCTGTAAAAAGCTTTACAACTCTGGGCCACATAACCTCTTGATCAGGGAGATTAATGAGACCACTGGAGAATGAAAAGCCAATCAGTGTACTTGCTGTGAATACGAGGGTCACTGGAGACAGGAGACATCGCTGATGCTTCAAAAGGGAAGCCACATGGTCAAGCAAGACCTGGACCCATCCTAGCACAAATGGCACTAGCAGAACTAAGAAGCTGATCTCAAGTTCCTCCAGGAGTGAACCCTATGGGAACTTGGCTGACTTTAACAATAGATAGAAAAAAAGTCAATTTTGACCAGGTTGATCTTAAACACCTAACAAAAACAGTTAAGACAAAACACAGTCATTCCTGAAAGTAATGAAGGACAAGAAGAGCTAGCAAAGAGGAAACAGCAACTAGGTCAACAGGCTCCATGGGGAATGTTCAGTCAAGTATGGCCTTGGCTTCTCCCACTCACAGAACCCCTATTAGTCCTCTTTATGTTTCTCTTAATAGGACCATGTCTACTAAATTGCCTACAGAAGTTCTTGCAAGATCAGATATACAAATTCACCAACCAGTCAGTCAATCACCTACTTCTTTAAGACTACCAGCCCCTGATGACCAAGATGGAGACCTACAACTCATGACAAACTCCTCTGGCTCCAGAGACTCTGCCCCCACTTAAAACCCTCCCTAACCCCTTTCCCAGATTTTACAATTGCTCTTTCACTTTCTAGGAATGAGAACTACTCCCCAGCAGGTCCACTCTGCTTGTTCTCTCTGCTCTACAGTATCCCCACAAGGAAGCATCAAACCTAAACTCCCCACACATCAGATGAGCAGCCACCAGCCAGGCAAAGACTGGTAGATCAACTTCACTCACATGCTGAGGCACAAAAAGCTTCGCTACCTACTTACTTTGGTTGACACTTTTTCAGGTTGGATAAAAGCCTTCCCTACCTCCAGGGAAATTGCTAACACCTTCACCTCCACCCTCATCCAGTAGCTCATTCCCAGGTTCAGACTTCCTGCCTCCATCCAGTCAGACAACAGTCCGGCCTTCACTTCACAGGTGAAGAAGAAATGGGTGCTTTTCATGAGATGAGAACACACTCCACCATTGATTTATTCAGTTGGATAAATCTTGGTTCCTGGGAATCTTCATCCAGAGGAATTTTGCAGTCCAAGGCTATTATTCTCCTCAAGTTATGGTGCTTGCTCCCTGGTTTGATGCAATCTCTCAAGGGTTTTAAATGCTCTATGGCCAGGTACCATGGTGCACACCTATAATCCCAGCAACATGGAGGCTGAGACAGGAGATCTGAAGTTTTCAAGCCAGCCTGGACAACCTAGTGAGACCCTGTCTCAAAATTTAAAAAAAAAGGCTGGGGGTATTGCTCAGTGGTAAGTTTTCCCAGATTCAATCCTCAGTACTACACACACACACACACACACACACACACACACACGGTCCAGCAGCCACATGCATGCCAAATGATTGCCATCAGATTCAGACAACTCAAGGGAGCCAAAAGTGACCCTGTAATGGCTGAGAATATTCCATGACCACAGTATCCCTGCTGATGATGTTACTGTGAATGTCTACAGAATCAAAATTAATTTATTTGTACCAAAACCTGACAAAAGTGGAGGCAAGGGACCATACAGGAGAAGGTCCTTAAGCTTGATAGTTTGATCAAAGGAACTTTCAGAAGGACTCTGCCAAAACCACATAAATACACACACACACACACACACACACACACACACACACACACTTCTTCCAAACCCCTGACTTTCCAAACAAGATCATAAGATTTTTATCATTAGCTCCCAAGAGATTAATAAAATACAGAATGGGACCTGCAGACTCCAAGGAATGCCAGGAGAGCCTTTCTTCTGCACTCCACCTGAGATTGTTATGGTTCATTCTGAAACACATTTGGAAATTGGTAGACAAATGATACTAAAGATAATTCAAAACAGTGATAGCTTTCATGTGGAATGTTCCAGATAAACAACTGCCAAATAGCTGCACTCTAACAAGTACATTTTAAGTCAGGTGAGATGAGCCATGCATGTAATTCCTCCTTCTCAGAAGGCTGAGGCAGGAGGATTGCAAGATTCATGCCAGACTTGGCAATTTGGCAAGCCTGTTTCAAAATAAAACAAAAAGGACTGGGCAGGTGGCTTAGTGGTAGAGTGCCCCTGGTTCAATGCTCAGTCCTAGAGCTGTGGGGAATAACCTTTTATTATTGATTGATTGATTGATTGATCCTAGGAATTGAACTCATGGGCACTTGACCCCTGAGCCACATCCCTAGCCTCATTTTGTATTTTATTTAGATACACGGTCTCACTGAGTGGCTTAGTGCCTCGCCTTTGCTGAGGCTGGCTTTGAACTCTCAGTCTTCCTGTCTCAGCCTTCCTAGCTTCAGGTTAGTTTTAACAAGGTCTCTGATTACTTGGAAAAAGAAAAACTGAGTCATCTCTGTTAAAATTTGAATTATTATTTTCTATGACACAACTTTCTATATTAGCTTTCAAAATCTTTCATCACTCTTGCTAAATGACTTATCTTTCTTAAGGTTCTAGGCCCTTACTTTCATTAAGTGCTTTAAACTTTTTGAGATTGTTGACTAACTTCTATAGGATCAAATTCTACATTGTCACTTGACTTTGAGCTAACATTGGGATATTAAAGAGGGCTCCAGAATTTCTCAAGGTAATTCTAGAAGAGATACATTAAAGCAATTAGCCTAATTTGTAAGATGGGAGGCCCTGTCAAATAAGACATGATATAACCTTGTTCAAGTTACATTTATTTGGCTCTTTTATTAATATGTGCTTCAAAATTCCACTAAATTCATAAAAATTCTAATATGTTTTCAGACATACTGCAGGACACTATATTAAAATGTATGCCAATCAAATCACCTTGTTAATAGCTGGTTAAAGCAAATTCTCAACACATTTTTAAGCATGGATATTCTAAGTGTTTATCAAAAAGTGTAACCATTTGGATTTTTCCCATAAAAGTAACTATAATCAACTTCATGCAAAAAAATTTAAAAAAGAAAGAAAGAAAAATGAACAAGAAGAAAAATAACTCTAAATTGTGTACTTGAACACAGGTTTCTGATTTTTTTGTTTGCTTATCTATTTATCTACATATTTATTTATATTTTTCATGTAAGGGTGCAAATCCAGGTTCTTCTGAATGCTAGGCAAATGCTCTACCTTTTTAAATTTTAATTCAAAATAGGGTGTGGTGATACACACTTGTAATTCCATCTACTTAGGATGCTAAGCCATGAGGATCTCAAATTTCACCCCAATCTGAGAAATTTAGTGAGAACCTGTCTCAATAAATAAATTAATGGGCTGGGGATGTGGCTTAGTGTTAAACCCTCCCTAGATTTAATCCCCAGTGCCAGAGAAAATTAAAAATAAATAAAATCACCACCTAAATATTTTTTTATTAAATGAAGACCTAAACTATAAACTTTCTGTGAAAGTCCAGATCCCAACAGAATATCAGAGGCCTGGAGCCTGGAGATGAGAGAGCCAATGCCTATTGAACAGACAAAATTGATTTTAAAACTGACTTCCAGGTAGAGGGAGCCTGAGAGCCACTCCCTCAAAACCCACATGTTGCTCAAATGTGGCTCAATGGGTCTCTACATTGATTCTTTTTTTTTTTTTTTTTTTTTAATTTTTTATTGTGGGTTGTTCAAAACATTACAAATTTCTTGACATATCATATTCCACACTTTGATTCTAGTGGGTTATGAACTCCCACCTTCACCCCATACACAGATTGCGGATTCACATCAGTTACACATCCATTGATTTACAAATTGCCATACTAGTGTCTGTTGTGCTCCGCTGCCTTTCCCATCATCCACCCTCCCCCCTCCCCACCTCTCCCCTCCCCTCCCCTCCTCTCTCTCTACCCCCTCCACTGTATAACCCTGAGGGTCTCCTTCCATTACCGTGCAATTTACCTTCTCTCTCCCTTTCCCTCCCACCTCTCATCCCTGTTAAATGTTAATCTTCTTCTCCTGTTCTTCGTCCCTACTCTGTTCTTAGTTACTTTCCTTATATCAAAGAAGACATTTGGCATTTGTTTTTTAGGGATTGGCTAGCTTCACTTAGCATAATCTGCTCTAATGCCATCCATTTCCCTGTAAATTCTATGATTTTGTCATTTTTTAATGCAGAGTAATACTCCATTGTGTATAAATGCCACATTTTTTTTATCCATTTGTCTATTGAAGGGCATCTAGGTTGGTTCCACAGTCTTGCTATTGTGAACTGTGCTGCTATGAACATCGATGTAGCAGTGGCCCTGTAGCATGCTCTTTTTAGGTCTTTAGGGAATAGACCAAGAAGGGGAATAGCTGGGTCAAATGGTGGCTCCATTCCCAGCTTTCCAAGAAATCTCCATACTGCTTTCCAAATTGGCTGCACCAATCTGCAGTCCCACCAGCAATGTACAAGTGTACCCTTTTCCCCACATCCTCGCCAGCACTTGTTGTTGTTTGACTTCCTAATGGCTGCCAATCTTACTGGAGTGAGATGGTATCTTAGGGTGGTTTTGATTTGCATTTCTCTGACAGCTAGAGATGTTGAGCATTTTTTCATGTACTTGTTGATTGACTGTATGTCCTCCTCTGTGAAGTGTCTGTTCAGGTCCTTGGCCCATTTGTTGATTGGGTTGTTTGTTCTCTTATTGTCTAATTTTTTGAGTTCTTTGTATACTCTGGATATTAGGGCTCTATCTGAAGTGTGAGGAGTAAAGATTTGTTCCCAGGATGTAGGCTCCCTATTTACCTCTCTTATTGTTTCTTTTGCTGAGAAAAAACTTCTTAGTTTGAGTAAGTCCCATTTGTTGATTCTAGTTATTAACTTTTGTGCTATGGGTGTCCTATTGAGGAATTTGGAGCCCGACCCCACCGACTGTAGATCGTAGCCAACTTTTTCTTCTATCAGACGGCGCGTCTCTGATTTGATATCAAGTTCCTTGATCCATTTTGAATTCACTTTTGTGCATGGCGAGAGAAAGGGATTCAGTTTCATTTTGTTGCATAAGGATTTCCAGTTTTCCCAGCACCATTTGTTGAAGATGCTATCCTTCCTCCATTGCATGCTTTTAGCCCCTTTATCAAATATAAGATAGTTGTAGTTTTGTGGATTGGTTTCTGTGTCCTCTATTCTGTACCATTGGTCCACACGCCTGTTTTGGTACCAGTACCATGCTGTTTTTGTTACTATTGCTCTGTAGTATAGTTTGAAGTCTGGTATCGCTATACCGCCTGATTCACACTTCTTGCTTAGCATTGTTTTTGCTATTCTGGGTCTTTTATTTTTCCATATGAATTTCATGATTGCTTTCTCTATTTCTACAAGAAATGCCATTGGGATTTTGATTGGCATTGCATTAAACCTATAGAGAACTTTTGGTAATATCGCCATTTTGATGATGTTAGTTCTGCCTATCCATGAACAGGGTATATTTTTCCATCTTCTAAGATCTTCTTCTATTTCTCTCTTTAGGGTTCTGTAGTTTTCATTGTATAAGTCTTTCACCTCTTTTGTTAGGTTGATTCCCAAGTATTTTATTTTTTTTGAAGATATTTTGAATGGAGTGGTTGTCCTCATTTCCATTTCAGAGGATTTGTCGCTGATATACAGGAATGCCTTTGATTTATGCGTGTTGATTTTAAATCCTGCCACTTTGCTGAATTCATTTATTAGCTCTAATAGTTTCTTTGTAGAGCCTTTTGGGTCTGCTAGATATAGAATCATATCATCTGCAAATAGTGATAATTTAATTTCTTCTTTTCCTATTTTTATGCCTTTAATTTCTTTCGTCTGTCTAATTGCTCTGGCCAGTGTTTCGAGAACTATGTTGAAGAGAAGTGGAGAGAGAGGGCATCCCTGTCTTGTTCCAGATTTTAGAGGGAATGCCTTCAGTTTTTCTCCATTCAGAATAATGCTAGCCTGAGGCTTAGCATAGATTGCTTTTACAATATTGAGGTATGTTCCTGTTATCCCTAGTTTTTCTAGAGTTTTGAACATAAAGGGATGCTGTACTTTGTCGAATGCTTTTTCCGCATCTATCGAGATGATCATATGGTTCTTATTTTTAAGTCTATTGATGTGGTGAATAACATTTATTGATTTCCGTATATTGAACCAGCCTTGCATCCCAGGGATGAATCCTACTTGATCATGGTGTACAATTTTTTTGATATGTTTTTGTATCCGATTCGCCAGAATTTTATTGAGGATTTTTGCATCTAGGTTCATTAGAGATATTGGTCTGTAGTTTTCTTTCTTTGAAGTGTCTTTGTCTGGTTTAGGTATCAGGGTGATGTTGGCCTCATAGAATGAATTTGGAAGTTCTCCCTCCTTTTCTATTTCCTGAAGTAGCTTGAAAAGTATTGGTATTAGTTCTTCTTTAAAGGTTTTGTAAAATTCTGCTGTATACCCATCGGGACCTGGGCTTTTCTTAGTTGGTAGTCTTTTGATGGTTTCTTCTATCTCCTCAATTGATATTGGTCTGTTTAGGTTTTCTATATCCTCCTGACTCAATCTGGGCAGATCATATGACTTAAGAAATTTATCTATGCCTTCACTATCTTCTAATTTATTGGAGTATAAGGATTCAAAATAGTTTTTGATTATCTTCTGTATTTCTGAAGTGTCTGTTGTGATATTGCCTTTTTCATCCCGTATGCTAGTAATTTGAGTTCTCTCTCTTCTTCTCTTCACTAGCATCGCTAAGGGTCTGTCGATTTTGTTTATTTTTTCAAAGAACCAACTTTTAGTTTTGTCAATTTTTTCAATTGTTTCTTTTGTTTCGATTTCATTAATTTCAGCTCTGATTTTAATTATTTCTTGCCTTCTACTTCTTTTGCTGTTGTTTTGCTCTTCTTTTTCAAGGATTTTGAGATGAAGTATGAGATCATTTATTTGTTGGTTTTTTCTTTTTTTAAGGAATGAACTCCAAGCAATGAATTTTCCTCTTAGAACTGCTTTCAATGTGTCCCATAGATTCCGATATGTTGTGTCTGTGTTTTCATTTATCTCTAAGAATTTTTTAATTTCCTCCTTGATGTCTTCTATAACCCATTGATCATTCAGTAACCTATTGTTCATTCTCCAATTGATGTATGCTTTTTCCTTCCTTCTTTTATCGTTGATTTTCAGTTTCATTCCATTATGATCAGATAAGATGCATGGTAATATCTCTACTCCTTTATATTGTCTAAGCGTTGCCCTGTGACATAATATATGATCTATTTTTGAGAAGGATCCATGTGCTGCTGAGAAAAAAGTGTAACTGCTTGATGTTGGGTGGTATACTCTATATATGTCAATTAGGTCTAGGTTATTAATAGTGTTATTGAGTTCTATAGTTTCCTTATTCAACTTTTGTTTGGAAGATCTGTCCAGTGGCGAGAGAGGTGTGTTGAAGTCTCCCATGATTATGGTGTGGTGGTCTATTAGACTCTTGAACTTGAGAAGAGTTTGTTTGACGAACATAGCTGCACCATTGTTTGGGGCATAAATATTTATGATTGTTATGTCTTGTTGGTGTATGGTTCCCTTAAGCAGTATGTAGTGTCCCTCTTTATCTCTTTTGATTAACTTTGGCTTGAAATCTATTTTATTTGATATGAGTATGGACACGCCTGCTTGTTTCCGAAGTCCATATGAGTGATATGATTTTTCCCAACCTTTCACCTTCAGCCTATGTATGTCTTTTCCTATCAAATGCGTCTCCTGTAGGCAGCATATTGTTGGGTCTTGTTTTGTGATCCATTCTACCAGCCTGTGTCTCTTAATTGGTGAGTTCAAGCCATTAACATTTAGGGTTATTATTGAGATATGGGTTGTTCTTCCAGCCATATTTGTTTATTTCTGTTACTAAACATTGTTTGTTTTCCTCTTTGATTGTTCCCCCCCCCCTTTACTGTCCTACCTCCCACTGTTGGTTTTCATTGTTATTTTCCATTTCCTCTTCCTGTAATACTTTGGCTAGGATGTTTTGAAGAGATGGTTTTCTAGCTGCGAATTCTTTAAACTTTTGTTTATCGTGGAAGGTTTTAATTTCATTCTCCATCCTGAAGCTTAATTTCGCTGGATACACAATTCTTGGTTGGAACCCATTATCTTTCAGTGTTTGAAATATGTTATTCCAGGATCTTCTAGCTTTCAGAGTCTGTGTTGAAAGATCAGCTGTTATCCTGATTGGCTTGCCCCTAAATGTAATCTGCTTCCTTTCTCTTGTAGCTTTTAAAATTCTCTCCTTATTCTGTATGTTGGGCATCTTCATTATAATGTGTCTAGGTGTGGATCTCTTATGATTTTGCACATTCGGCGTCCTGTAGGCTTCTAGGATTTGGGATTCTGTCTCATTCTTCAAGTCTGGGAAGTTTTCTTGTATTATTTCATGGAATAGACTGCTCATTCCTTTGGTTTGGTGCTCTGTACCTTCCTGTATCCCAATGACTCTTAAGTTTGGTCTCTTAATGTTATCCCATATTTCTTGGATGTTCTGCTCATGGTTTCTTAACAGTCTTGCTGAGCTGTCTATGTTCTTTTCCAGTTGAAATACTTTGTCTTCATTGTCTGATGTTCTATCTTCTAAGTGTTCTACTCTGTTGGTAGTATTCTCCATTGAGTTTTTAAGTTGGTTTATTGCTTCCTGCATTTCTAGGATTTCTGATTGCTTGTTTTTTATAACCTCTATCTCCCTGTATAGTTGATCCTTTGCTTCCTGGATTTGTTTGCGTAATTCGTTGTCGAAGTGATCTTTCATTGTCTGATTTTGCTGTTTAATGTCTTCCTTGATACTCCAGATCATCTGAAGCATGTATATCCTGAATTCTTTATCTGACATTCCATCTGCTGCAGCTGTTACCTCTTCTAAAGTTGCGTTGACCTGCATTGCTTGTGGTCCTTTCTTTCCTTGTCTTTTCATACTGCTTGCGTATCTTTCCTGCAGGTGCGGGCGGCGGCTCTGCTCTCTCCTTATTCCAATTGGGGTGTCGTGGCTACCACGCCGGCAGGTCACTGGGCCTGTTCTGGGAGCTGGTGGCGGCTCTGTTCTGCCCCTACTCCAATTGGGGTGACGTGTCTGTCGTACCAGCAGGCCACTGGGCCTGTCCTGCTGGTCGGTCGCAGATCTGCCCACCTTTCGGGCACGAGTGGAGGCTCTGCTTTGCCCCTACTCCAACTGGGGTGTCGTGACTACCCCGCCTGCAGGATGCTGGGTCTGTTCCTGTCAAGGGAGGCGACTCTGCTCTGTCACTACTCCAATTAGGGTGGTGTTTGTACCCCGCCGGCAGGCTCCTGGGCCTGATCCGCCGGTCTGTTGTAGGTCTGCCTACCTTGAAGGCGCGGGCGGCGGATCTGCCCTGCCCCTCCTACCACGCCTGCGGACCCCTGGGCCTGATCTGCAGGTTGATCACTGGTCTGCTCACCCTGCGGGCATGGGTGGCGGTTCCGCTCCACCCCCACTCCAATTGGGGTCACGTGACCACCACACCGGCAGGGCCTGATCCGGGCGTGGGATAAGGATCTGCTCTGCCCCTACTCGAGTTGGGGTGACGTGTGTACCACACTGGCAGGCCACTGGGCCTGACCCGCCAGGCTGTCTCAGGTCTGTTTACCTTGCAAGCGCGAAGGGCGGCTCTGCCCTGCCCCTCCTACCACGCCCATGTACTACTGGGTCGTGGGTCTGCCCACCTGGCGGGTGTGGGTGGCGGCTCCGCTCCGCCCCCTCTCCAATTGGGGTCACGCGGTCACCACGCTGGCGAGCCGCTGGGCCTGCTCCGGGGGCTGGCGGCGGCCCGGCTCCTTCCCTCCGGCTCGAGGACAAATTGAGGAGACTCGGGTGACTGAGCCTCACCCCCCTTACCAGAAGACCAACTGCTTATGTCACCGCTGGTATTGATGAAGATCTCTCCTCCACCGCTTTCTGCTGACATCAGATCTCTGCCATGTTGGTATCCTATGCGAATGGCAGCATTTCGTTCCCCTTGCCAGGCAACCCAAGCAATGGGTGAGTCCTGACCTGCCCTCAGCAGGACCCGGACCGAGACACAGTTTCCGCGGGCTCCTAGCCCCGGTCCAGGGAAGTTCCGGGAGCCGGAACTCGGCCGCTCCGTGCTCGGTGTAAGCTCCTATAAGTGTAGGCTCCAAGAAGCAGCCCCCGCGGGCTCAGTTCCGGGAGCCGGAATTCGGCCGCTTAGTGTTTGGTGTATGCTCTGATAGTAGCAGGGTCCAAGAAGCAGCCTCCGCGGGCTCCGCAGCTCTGAGCCAGGGCGGTTCCGGGACGGTTCCGGGAGCCGGAACTCGGCCGCTCTGTGCTCGGTGTAAGCTCCTATAAGTGTAAGCTCCAAGAAGCAGTCCCCGCGGGCTCAGTTCCGGGAGCTGGAATTCGGCTTCTTGGTGTTTCGTGTTTGCTCTGATATTAGCAGGGTCCAAGAAGCAGCCTCCGCAGGCTCCGCAGCCCGGAGCCAGGGCGGTTCCGGGACGGTTCCGGGAGCCGGGACTTGGCCGCCCCGCGCTCCGTGTTCACTCCGATAAGATCAGATTTTAAGAAGCCCCCAGGCGCTGAACCCTAGCAATCTGTCTGCAAGCCGCAGGCGAATTGCAGCCTGAAATTACCTGTTCTATGGCTGAATGAGCTGCGGTCAGTCAAAAACAGGTGTGGTGACGTCAGTTTACCAACATGGTGGCTGCTGGCCTCCTCTGTGGTCTGACCGGTGTGGAGAACCGAGATGGACCGCTTCCTTCCCCGTCTCGAACCCAGAATTCAGCCCTGAGTGCGGTGCTTGCGCGTCTGGCAGAAACTGCAGCGCTGTAACCCTGCGTCTCTATCCCAGCGCGCCTTGCAGACTCTAGCCGCGGGGCGATTTGCTGAATAAGCAGTATTACCCTCCGTGCGACAAACCTCTCGCGTTTGAGTCCCCGTAGCCGATCCTCATGCGATGGAAATCCTTCCTCCAGGTTCCGGCGCACCCCACTATTGCTGGAAATTCCTAACAAGATATCCTTTAGCCGTCCTGACTTGTCATACTCCCACACAGTGAAGCAGCACACGGGGGTAATGCACTCCCCTCGCCGCCATCTTCCCTCCTCTCTACATTGATTCTTAGTCATCAATTAATTCCCCCCAGTGGGGACTGAACCAAGCAGGACAAGTCCATCCTGGCACTGAGATAGAATGAAACCCTAACCAAAGAATGGATGATTTAAGATGTTTCAGGAGAAAATATCTTCATCACAAGAGGGAAACATAAATGGTGTCCAAATCAACAGGGAGTAACATGTTTCAAATCCTGATGAGGGGGAGCGAGGGTGCTGCGAGGAGAAGGTCGGTGAGCAATACTGCCTCGTGGCAATAACTATCACAAACCAGTCAGCCACAACCTCAGCTGTGCATAAAACCTATCCCAACCTGTACCCCCCACACTTTCTCGGAAGACACCTGGCCAGTCACCATCTGTTTTCCTTGAACTGAGGCCACTCTTGGTACTGAATCTGTGGAGCCAGTGATAATTGATTCAAAGCTGCCTTTGACACCCTGTCTCCCTTTGCCTCCTGGATTGGGCTCTGACTCATCTTTCTTTGCGGGTCCTGTATTCCTGCCCTATTATGTCTGACTACACTTGCTCTTTGGAGAGCTACTGTCTGTTGTGACTTAGGTTGACAGTGACATTTACCTTCGTCCTTCACCAAGTCAAGGGTGATAAGAGAAGGCAGGGATGTGGCATGAAGTCGCTGTTTCAGCTGGCTACACACAGATGAATGGCAGAGAAATTTAAAATTCAGTCAGAGACTAGACTTCAAATGTTGTAGAGCCTAAAAAGCAATGAGGTCTCTGAAATAGCCTTAGCCCTACTTCACTGCACACATAGGAGATTAAATGTGGGTCATTTTTTGTAAGTTATTATGTGAAACAGAAACCAAATATAACCTCAGCCTATTGTAAGTATCCAACTAACATATGGTTATGTGATGTGAGCAGGGATATTTTCTAACAAGATACCCAAAAAGACCATCACGGTTTAGATTTTGTGTCTCCCAACAGCTCACATGTGACAATGTTTTTGGAGGAGAAATGATTGGTTTATAGCCTTAACCTAGTCAGTGTATCAATCCCTGATTGGATTAACTGAGTGATGAGTGGGAGTGGGTAGAGTGTGGCTGGAGGAAGCTGATCATTGGGGGAGTGAATATGGATGTATATTGTGTATCTGGCAAGTGGCCATCTTTCTCTCTCTGCTTTCTAATGATGTGAGCCACTTCTCTCTGCCACACTCTTCCACCATGATGTTCAGACTCACCTTGGAAGTGAGGCCACAAGCAATGAAGCCTGCAGTCTCTGCATTGAGACCTCTAAAATCATGAGTCCCCAAATAAACTTTTCCTCCTGTGTAGTTGTTGGGGTTGGGTGTTTTAGTGAAAGCGTGAAAAAGCTGAGTAACACAAAGACAGAACAACAAAGCAGAAATGCAAGTCTGTAACTGCCGCCAATCAAACCATTCCTTCTGCATCTTCCCTGTAAGTGCTCCCCTCACATGGCTCATCATCCAAACACTCCCTCTCTTTCTGTCTCTCCTTCCTCAATTTCTGAATGATGTTTTTCAGACTCTTCATATTTTTCTCTGTGTACTTCTCACAGCCTAAATGGCCCTGGAAACTGCCTGGGGCCAAGTTTGCCTGGGAGATGTGCCCTGGGGGTGTCCCTAATTCTGAAGGAAAGCTCTCAGGTGGTGGCTGTCCTGAAGTCAGGGACACTTGTTATCCAAACCTGTGTCTTTCTCTCCAACATTCCAAGTTGCCCACAGTTTCCACCCTCTGTGGATATCAATTTTTCCATCTGGTGGGGCATGGTGGCTCATGCCTTTGATCGAGTGACCCTGGAGACTGAGGCAGGAGGATGGGAAGTTTGAGGCCAGCCTCAGACACTTAGTGAGGAGATAAGGAATTTTGTGAGACGCTGTCTTCAAATACAAAAAAAGAGAGAGAGAAGGGCTAGGATGTGGCTCAGTGGTAGAGCACCAATGGGTTCAATCCCCAGTACAAACAGAAAAACAGGACAAGTCTTGCCCCAAGTATAGAAGACTGATTACACCCTTGGTGTCCATTCATCCTCCTGAGTGGCCCAGATCTACTGCAAGGTAATGTCACACCTATTTGACTGTTGGACACCTGGTGTACATCTGTTTTCTTGGTGGATAATGCTAGTATCTTCAAAAAAGCTATTTCTACTGTGGAATCTTTAGAAAATATTATTTTAAAAATATGTTGGATATGACAAAGATATTACAATGATATTTGGGGGGTTTTGTTTTTTTCTTACTGTAGGGATTCAGTGCTCTTCTGTCTTACAGGCAGGAACAGGAGAATCACATATGGGCAAAATTCAGTCCACCGTGTGCAGTGCATGGACAGAGGCATCCCTGACCCTCACTCTCCCTGATTGTGTGCTCCTGCAAAAACATGGGATTAAATCAATTAATCTGGAGAAAGAAAATCCCATCAGGATGAAGTGAGAGGAGATTGGGGAATGTGATTAGATACTGCTTTATGATTGGATACTAGTCAAAAGGTGGAGGTGGGTGTGTGGTATGGAAGGTCCATAAAATATTCTGCAGAGCCAGAGGAGAAACACAAGCGTCCTGGAACCCAGGCAGACCTATCACGACATGTTGATTCTCTGAGCACCCTGCACACCTGGCCATATCCCATAAGTCCCTCACCGGACTGAGCACCACCGCATCCCCTCCTCACCTGTGCAGATTCAGGAATAATTTTCTATTTTTTCTCATGAACCAATTTGGGATTTAGGGTTTGCCTTACAGTGTGGGTTTACATTTATCCTGAACATTAATATTCCCAGGTTAGTTTATGTCACTTTCAATTTTCATTCTTTCTTTCTTTTTTATATTTTCAGTTACAGGGCAGCAAAGATGAGTATACTGGTTTCACTTGGTTGCACAAATTTCGTTCTTCAGGGTTCGTTCGTTTGCAGGAGCACATTGAATTTTAAGTTTCACTTCCTTTTCCCTTATAGGGATACATGCATTTGGAACTGTATATCAAACACGGTTTGTGCTAGCTTCTTCGAACTTGACTCACTCAATTAGTTCTTGGTGTGCTCTCTATGCTTTGTTCCCTGTGGTAGTAGCTCTAAGCAGAGGCAAGGAACATACACTTTCATCTGGAAGCATTTGCAAAGCTTCCACAGAACTCTGAGTTAACTGGAATCTCAGCAAATATTTATTCACATGAACTTGTTGACACTTAGCCAGAAAAATGTGTATACCAGTTGCTCTTGGCTGACCAAATTTCGTTTTTCAGTTTGAAGCATTCATTTTCAGGAACACTTTATTTTTAGGTTTGAATTCCTTTTCCCCTATAGGGAGACATGAATTTGGAACTGTAAATCAAACATGGTTTGTGCTAGCTGCTTGAAACTTGACTCAGTCAATGAGTTCTCAGTGTGCTCTCTAGGATTTTCTCCCTGTTCAAGTAGCTGTAAGCAAATGCAAGGAAATACTCTTTCATTTTAAAGCATTTGCAGAGCTCCCACAGAACTCTTGGTTTACAAGAATATCAGAAAAAAATTTTTCACCCATTCTTATTGATACTTGGCAGGAAAGATCGCTATACCAGTTTCACTTAGCTACCCAAATTTCATTCTTCTGGTTCAACTGTTCCTTTGCAGGAACACTTTGAATTTTTAGGTTTCACTTCGTTTTCCCCTATAGGGATACATGCATTTGGAACTCTGAATGAAACACGCATTTTGCTAGTGGCTTGAAACTTGACACACTCGATTAGTTCTCAGTGTGGTCTCTATGCTTTGTTCCCTGTTGAAGTAGCTCTAAACAGAGACAATCAATATACGCTTTCATTTGAAAGTGTTTGCAGAGCTTCCATAGAACTATGAGTTTACTGGAATCTCAGGTAATATTTTTTCACCCGATCTTCTTGATATTCGACAGGAGAGATAACTATACAAGTTGTCCTTGGCTGTTCAAATTTCGTGCTTCTACATTGAAACGTTCGTTTGCAGGAAAATTTTGAATTTTTAGGTTTCACTTCATTTTCCACTGTAGGGATACATGCATTTGGAACGCTAAATCAAACACGGTATTTGCTGTGTGCTTGTAACTTGACTCACTCAACTAGTTCTCAGTGCACTCTCTATGCATTGTTCCCTGTTGAAGTAGCCCTAAGCAGAGGCAAGGAAAACACACTTTCTTTGGAAAGTATTCACCGAGCTTCCAAAAAACTCAGAGATTACTGAAACCTCAGCAAATAATTTGTCACCCTATCTTGTTGATACTTGGTAGGAAAACTGTGTATACCAGTTGCACTTGGCTGCACAAATTTTGTTCTGTTAGGTTGAATCATTCTTTTGCAGGATGACTTTGAATATTTAGGTTTTACTACATTTTCCCATAGAGGGATACATGCTTTTGAAAATCTAAATCAAACACGGTTTGTGCTGGCTGCTTGAAAGTTGACTCACTGTATGAATTTTCAATGTTCTCTCTCTGCTTTGTTACCGGTTTATGTACCCCTAAGCAGAGCAAAGAAAAATAGACTTTCATTTGAAAGTGTTTGTAGAGCATCCACAGAACTCAGAGTTTCCTGGAATCTCAGCAAATATTTTTTCACCCTAACTTGTTGTGACTCGACAGGAAAGATAAATATACGGTTGCATTTGGCTGCCCAAATTTAGATCTTCTAGGTTGAATAGTTCCTTTGCAGGAACACTTTCAATTTTTAGGTTTAACTTCTTTTTTCCCTATATGAATACATGCATTTGGAATGCTAAATCAAACACAGTTTGTGCTGTGTGCTTGTAACTTGACTCACTCAACTAGTTCTCAGTGCACTCTCTATGCATTGTTCCCTGTTGAAGTAGCCCTAAGCAGAGGCAAGGAAAACACACTTTCTTTGGAAAGTGTTCACCGAGCAACCAAAAAACTCAGAGATTACTGAAACTTCAGCAAATATTTTGTCACCCTATCTTGTTGATAAATAGTAGGAAAAATGTGTATACCAGTTGCACTTGGCTGCACAAATTTTTTCTGCTAGGTTGAATCATTCCTTTGCAGGATGACTTTGAATATTTAGGTTTTACTACATTTTCCCCTAGAGGGATACATGCTTTTGAAAATCTAAATCAAACACGGTTTGTGCTAGCTGCTTGAAACGTGACTCACTGAATGAATTCTCATTGTGCTCTCTATGCTTTGTTACCGGTTTATGTACCCCTAAGTAGAGCAAAGAAAAATAGACTTTCATTTGAAAGTGTTTGTAGAGCTTCCACAGAACTCAGAGTTTACTGGACACTCAGCAAATATTTTTTCACCCGATCTTGTTGATACTTGGCAGCAGAAATGAGTACATGAGTTGCACTTGGCAACCCAAATTTCGTAATCTTATGTTGAAGAGTTCCTTTGTAGGAACACTTTAAATTTTTAGGTTTAACTTCTTTTTTCCCCATATGAACACATGCATTTGGAATGCTAAATCAAACACAGTTTGTGATACCTGTTTGAAACTTGGCTCACTCAATTAGTCCTCAGTGCACTCTCTATGCATTGTCCCCTGCTGAAGTATCCCCAAGCAGAGGCAAGGAAAATACGCTTTCTTATATAAGTGTTTGAAGAGTTTCCACAAAAATCCCAAGTTTACTGGAATTTCAGTGAATATTTTTTCACTTGATCTTGTTGATACTAGGTAAGAAACATGAGTATACGAGTTGCATTTGGCTGCCAAAATTCTGTTCTTCTAAGTCGAAGCATTGGCTTTCAGGAAGAGATTGAATTTTTGGGGTTTCTCTTCAGTTTAACCTATAGGAATACATGCATTTGGAACTCTAAATCAAACACTGTTTGTGCTAGCTGCTTGAAGCTTGACTCACTCAACTAGTTCCTGGTGTGCTCTCTGTGCTTTGTTCCCTGTTGAAGTCATCCTAAGTGGAGGCGAGGAACATACGCTTTCCTTAGAAAGCATTTACAGAGCTTCAACAGAGCTCCAAGTTAACTGGAATCCCTGCAAATATTTACTCACCTGATCTTGATGATCCTTGTCAGGAAAGATGAGTATACCAGTTGCACTTAGCTACCCAAATTTCATTATTCTAGGTTGAAAAGTTCGTTTGCAGGAACACTTTGAATTTTTAGGTTTCACTTCACTTTTCCTTATAGGGACGTATGCATTTGGAATTATAAATCAAACACGGTTTATGCTAGCTGCTTGAAAGTGAAACTCACTCAAATAGTTCTCAGTGCGATCTCTCTGCTTTGTTTTCTGTTGAAGAAACCCTAAGCAGAGGCAAGGGAAAGAAACTTTCATTTGAAAGCATTGGCAGTGATTCCAGAGAACGTTGAATTTCCTGGAATCTCAGCAAATATTTTTTCACCCTAACTTGTTGTTACTCGACAGGAAAGATAAGTATACCAGTTGCATTTGGCTCCCCAAATTTACGTCTTCTAGGTTGAATAGTTCGTTTGCAAGAATACTTTGAAATTTTAGGTTTCACTTCGTTTTCCCCTATAGGGATACATGCATTTGGAACTCTAACTCAAACACGGTTTGTACTAGCTGCATGAAACTTGACTCACTCAGTTAGTTCTCAGTGCACTCTCTAGGCTTCGTTTCCTGATGAAGGAGCCCTAAGCAGAGGCAAGGAAAATATACTTTCATTTTAAAGTGTTTGCAGTGCTTCCACAGAACTCTGGGTTTACTGGAATCTCAGCAAAATTTTTTCACCCGATCTTGATGATATTTGGCAGCCAAGATGAGTATACTGGTTTCACTTGGCTGCCCAAATTTCGTTCTTCAGGGTTGAAGCCTTCGTTTGCAGGGGCACTTTGTATTTTCAGTTTCACTTCCTTTTCCCTTATAGGGATACATGCATTTGGAACTGTATATCAAACACGGTTTGTGCTAGCTTCTTGGAACTTGACTCACTCAATTAGTTCTTGGTGTGCTCTCTATGCTTTCTTCCCTGTGGTAGTAGCTCTAAGCAGAGGCAGGGAACATACACTTTCATCTGGAAGCATTTGCAAAGCTTCTACAGAACTCTGAGTTTACTGGAATCTCAGCAAATATTTATTCACCCGAACTTGTTGAAACTTAGCCAGAAAAATGTGTATACCAGTTGCTCTTGGGTGCCCAAATTTCGTTTTTCAGTTTGAAGCATTCATTTTCAGGAACACTTTATTTTTAGGTTTGAATTCCTTTTCCCCTACAGGGAGACATGAATTTGGAACTGTAAATCAAACATGGTTTGTGCTAGCTGCTTGAAACTTGACTCAGTCAATGAGTTCTCAGTGTGCTCTCTAGGATTTTCTCCCTGTTCAAGTAGTTGTAAGCAAAGGCATGGACATACACTTTCAATTTAAAGCGTTTGCAGAGCTCCCACAGAACTCTTATTTTACAAGAAAATCAGAAAACAATTTTTAAACCATTCTTTTTGATACTTGGCAGGAAAGACCGCTATACCAGTTGCACTTGGCTTCCCAAATTTCATTCTTCTGGTTCAACTGTTCCTTTGCAGGAACACTTTGAATTTTTAGGTTTCACTTCGTTTTCCCCTATAGGGATACATGCATTTGGAACTCTGAATGAAACACGCATTTTGCTAGTGGCTTGAAACTTGACACACTCGATTAGTTCTCAGTGTGGTCTCTATGCTTTGTTCCCTGTTGAAGTAGCTCTAAACAGAGACAATCAATATACGCTTTCATTTGAAAGTGTTTGCAGAGCTTCCATAGAACTATGAGTTTACTGGAATCTCAGGTAATATTTTTTCACCCGATCTTATTGATATTCGACAGGAGAGATAACTATACAAGTTGTCCTTGGCTGTTCAAATTTCGTGCTTCTACATTGAAACGTTCGTTTGCAGGAAAATTTTGAATTTTTAGGTTTCACTTCATTTTCCCCTGTAGGGAAACATGCATTTGGAACGGTAAATCAAACACGGTTTTTGCTGTGTGCTTGTAACTTGACTCACTCAACTAGTTTTCAGTGCAATCACTATGCATTTTTCCCTGTTGAAGTAGCCCTAAGCAGAGGCAAGGAAAACGCACATTCTTTGGAAAGTATTCACCATGCTTCCAAAAAACTCAGAGATTACTGAAACCTCAGCAAATATTTTGTCATCCTATCTTGTTGATACTTGGTAGGAAAAATGTGTATACCAGTTGCACTTGGCTGCACAAATTTTGTTCTGCTAAGTTGAATCATTCCTTTGCAGGATGACTTTGAATATTTAGGTTTTACTACATTTTCCCATAGAGGGATACATGCTTTTGAAAATCTAAATCAAACACGGTTTGTGCTGGCTGCTTGAAAGTTGACTCACTGTATGAATTTTCATTGTTCTCTCTCTGCTTTGTTACTGGCTTATGTACCCCTAAGCAGAGCAAAGAAAAATAGACTTTCATTTGAAAGTGTTTGTAGAGCATCCACAGAACTCAGAGTTTACTGGACACTCAGCAAATATTTTTTCACCCTAACTTGTTGTTACTCAACAGGATAGATAAATATACCAGTTGCATTTGGCTGCCCAAATTTAGATCTTCTAGGTTGAATAGTTTGTTTGCAGGAAAACTTTGAATTTTTAGGTTTCACTTCATTTTCCCCTATAAGGATACATGCATTTGGAAAGCTAAATCAAACACGGTTTTTGCTGTGTGCTTGTAACTTGACTCACTCAACTAGTTCTCAGTGCACTCTCTATGCATTGTTCCCTGTTGAAGTAGCCCTAAGCAGAGGCAAGGAAAACACACTTTCTTTGGAAAGTGTTCACCGAGCAACCAAAAAACTCAGAGATTACTGAAACTTCAGCAAATATTTTGTCACCCTATCTTGTTGATAAATAGTAGGAAAAATGTGTATACCAGTTGCACTTGGCTGCACAAATTTTTTCTGCTAGGTTGAATCATTCCTTTGCAGGATGACTTTGAATATTTAGGTTTTACTACATTTTCCCCTAGAGGGATACATGCTTTTGAAAATCTAAATCAAACACGGTTTGTGCTAGCTGCTTGAAACGTGACTCACTGAATGAATTCTCATTGTGCTCTCTATGCTTTGTTACCGGTTTATGTACCCCTAAGCAGAGCAAAGAAAAATAGACTTTCATTTGAAAGTGTTTGTAGAGCTTCCACAGAACTCAGAGTTTACTGGACACTCAGCAAATATTTTTTCACCCGATCTTGTTGATACTTGGCAGCAGAAATGAGTACATGAGTTGCACTTGGCAACCCAAATTTCGTAATCTTATGTTGAAGAGTTCCTTTGTAGGAACACTTTCAGTTTTTAGGTTTAACTTCTTTTTTCCCTATATGAACACATGCATTTGGAATGCTAAATCAAACACAGTTTGTGATACCTGTTTGAAACTTGGCTCACTCAATTAGTCCTCAGTGCACTCTCTATGCATTGTCCCCTGCTGAAGTATCCCCAAGCAGAGGCAAGGAAAATACGCTTTCTTATATAAGTGTTTGAAGAGTTTCCACAAAAATCCCAAGTTTAATGGAATTTCAGTGAATATTTTTTCACTTGATCTTGTTGATACTAGGTAAGAAACATGAGTATACCAGTTGCATTTGGCTGCCAAAATTCTGTTCTTCTAAGTCGAAGCATTGGCTTTCAGGAAGAGATTGAATTTTTGGGGTTTCTCTTCAGTTTAACCTATAGGAATACATGCATTTGGAACTCTAAATCCAACACTGTTTATGCTAGCTGCTTGAATTTTGACTCACTCAACTAGTTCCTGGTGTGCTCTCTGTGCTTTGTTCCCTGTTGAAGTCATCCTAAGTGGAGGCGAGGAACATAGGCTTTCCTTAGAAAGCATTTACAGAGCTTCAACAGAGCTCCAAGTTAACTGGAATCCCTGCAAATATTTACTCACCTGATCTTGATGATCCTTGTCAGGAAAGATGAGTATACCAGTTGCACTTAGCTACCCAAATTTCATTATTCTAGGTTGAAAAGTTCGTTTGCAGGAACACTTTGAATTTTTAGGTTTCACTTCACTTTTCCTTATAGGGACGTATGCATTTGGAATTATAAATCAAACACGGTTTATGCTAGCTGCTTGAAAGTGAAACTCACTCAAATAGTTCTCAGTGCAATCTCTATGCTTTGTTTTCTGTTGAAGAAACCCTAAGCAGAGCTAAGGGAAAGAAACTTTCATTTGAAAGCATTGGCACTGATTCCAGAGAACGTTGAATTTCCTGGAATCTCAGCAAATATTTTTTCACCCTAACTTGTTGATACTCCACAGGAAAGATAAGTATACCAGTTGCATTTGGCTGCCCAAATTTACATCTTCTATGTTGAATAGTTCGTTTGCAGGAATGCTTTCAAATTTTAGGTTTCACTTCATTTTCCCCTATAGGCATACATGAATTTGGAACTCTAACTCAAACACGGTTTGTACTAGCTGCATGAAACTTGACTCACTCAGTTAGTTCTCAGTGCGCTCTCAATGCTTTCTTTCCTGATGAAGTAGCCCTAAGCAGAGGCAAAGGAAAATATACTTTCATTTTAAAGTGTTTGCAGAGCTTCCACAGAACTCTGGGTTTACTGGAATCTCAGCATAATTTTTTCACCTGATCTTGATGATACTTGGCAGCAAAGATGAGTATACTGGTTTCACTTGGCTGCCCAAATTTCGTTCTTCAGGGTTGAAGCCTTCGTTTGCAGGAGCACATTGAATTTTCAGTTTAACTTCCTTTTCCCTTATAGGGATACATGCATTTGGAACTGTATATCAAACACGGTTTGTGCTAGGTTCTTGGAACTTGACTCACTCAATTAGTTCTTGGTGTGCTCTCTATGCTTGTTTCCCTGTGGTAGTAGCTCTAAGCAGAGGCAGGGAACATACACTTTCATCTGGAATCATTTGCAAAGCTTCTACAGAACTCTGAGTTTACTGGAATCTCAGCAAATATTTATTCACCCGAACTTGTTGATACTTAGCCGGAAAAATGTGTATACCAATTGAACTTGGCTGCACAAATTTTGTTCTGCTTGGTTGAATCATTCCTTTGCAGGATGACTTTGAATATTTAGGTTTTACTGCATTTTCCCCTGGAGGGATACATGCTTTTCAAAATCTAAATCAAACACGGTTTGCGCTAGCTGCTTGAAACTTGACTCACTGAATGAATTCTCATTGTGGTCTCTATGCTTTGTTACCGGTTTATGTACCAGTAAGCAGAGCAAAGGAAAATAGACTTTCATTTGAAAGTGTTTGTAGAGCTTCCACAGAACTCAGAGTTTACTGGACACTCAGCAAATATTTTTTCACCCGATCTTGTTGATACTTGGCAGCAAAAATGTGTACATGAGTCGCACTTGGCAGCCCAAATTTCGTAATCTTATGTTGAAGAGTTCCTTTGCAGGAACACTTTCAATTTTTAGGTTTAACTTCTTTTTTTCCTATATGAATACATGCATTTGGAATGCTAAATCAAACAGTTTGTGATACCTGTTTGAAACTTGGCTCACTCAATTAGTTCTCAGTGCACTCTCTATGCATTGTCCCCTGCTGAAGTATCCCCAAGCAGAGGCAAGGAAAATACGCTTTCTTGTTGTAAGTGTTTGCAGAGCTTCCACAAAAATCCCAAGTTTACTGGAATTTCAGCGAATATTTTTTCACTTGATCTTGTTGATACTAGGTAAGAAAGTTGAGTATACCAGTTGCATTTGGCTGCCAAATTCGGTTCTTCTAAGTTGAAGCATTGGCTTTCAGGAAGACATTGAGTTTGGGGGGTTTCTCTTCATTTTAACCTATAGGAATACATGCATTTGGAACTCTAAATAAAACACTGTTTGTGCTAGTTGCTTGAAGCTTGACTCACTCAACTAGTTGCTGGTGTGCTCTCTGTGCTTTGTTCCCTGTTGAAGTGGTCCTAAATGGAGGCGAGGAACATACACTTTCCTTAGAAAGCATTGACAGAGCTTCAACAGAGCTCCAAGTTAACTGGAATCCCTGCAAATATTTACTCACCTGATCTTGATGATCCTTGTCAGGAAAGATGAGTATACCAGTTTCACTTAGCTACCCAAATTTCGTTCTTCTAGGTTCAACTGTTCCTTTGCAGAAACACTTTGAATTTTTAGGTTTCACTTCGTTTTCCCCTATAGGGATACATGCATTGGGAACTCTAAATGAAACACGCATTTTGCTAGTGGCTTGAAACTTGACACACTCGATTAGTTCTCAGTGTGGTCTCTATGCTTTGTTCCCTGTTGAAGTAGCTCTAAACAGAGACAATGAAAATACACTTTCATTTGAATGTTTTTGCAGAGCTTCAGTAGAACTTTGAGTTTACTGGAATCTCAGCTAATATTTTTTCACCCGATCTTCTTGATATTTGATAGGAGAGATAACTATACAAGTTGTTCTTGGCTATTCAAATTTCGTGCTTCTAGATTGAAACGTTCGTTTGCAGGAAAACTTTGAATTTTTAGGTTTCACTTCATTTTCCCCTATAGGGATACATGCATTTGGAACTCTATATCAAACACGGTTTTTGCTGTGTGCTTGTAGCTTGACTCACTCAACTAGTTCTCAGTGCACTCTCTATGCATTGCTCCCTGTTGAAGTAGCCCTAAGCAGAGGCAAGGAAAACACACTTTTATTGTAAAGTGTTCACCGAGCTCCGAAAAAACTCAGAGATTACTGAAACCTCAGCAAATATTTTGTCACCCTATCTTGTTGATACTTGGCAGCAAAAATGAGTACATGAGTTGCACTTGGCAGCCCAAGTTTCATAATCTTAGGTTGAAGAGTTCCTTTGCAGGAAAACTTTCAAATTTTAGGTTTAACTTCTTTTTTCAGTATATTAATACATGCATTTGGAATGCTAAATCAAACACAGTTTGTGATACCTGTTTGAAACTTGGCTCACTCAATTAGTTCTCCGTGCACTATCTATGCATTGTTCCCTGTTGAAGTAGCCCTAAGCAGAGGCGAGGAAAACACACTTTCTTTGGAAAGTATTCACCGAGCTCCCAAAAAACTCAGATATTACTGAAACCTCAGCAAATATTTTGTAACCCTAAATTGTTGATACTTGGTAGGAAAAATGTGTATACCAGTTGCACTTGGCTGCACAAATTTTGTTTTGCTAGGTTGAATCATTCCTTTGCAGGATGACTTTGAATATTTAGGTTTTACTACATTTTCCCATAGAGGGATACATGCTTTTGAAAATCTAAATCAAACACGGTTTGCGCTAACTGCTTGAAACTTGACTCACTGAATGAATTCTAATTGTGCTCTTTATGCTTTGCTACCTATTTATGTACCCCTAAGCAGAGCAAACAAAAATAGACTTTCATTTGAAAGTGTTTGTAGAGCTTCCACAGAACTCAGAGTTTACTGGACACTCAGCAAATATTTTTTCACCCGATCTTGTTGATACTTGGCAGAAAAAATGAGTACATGAGTTGCAATTGGCAGCCCAAATTTCGTAATCTTATGTTGAAGAGTTCCTTTGCAGGAACACTTTCAATTTTAACGTTTAACTACTTTTTTCCCTATATGAATACATGCATTTGGAATGCTAAATCAAACACAGTTTGTGATACCTGGTTGAATCTTGGCTCACTCAATTAGTTCTCAGTGCACTCTCTAGGCATTGTTCCCTGCTGAAGTATCCCCAAGCAGAGGCAAGGAAAATACGCTTTTTATGTAAGTGTTTGCAGAGCTTCCACAAAAATCCCAAGTTTACTGGAATTTCAGCGAATATTTTTTCACTTGATCTTGTTGATACTAGGTAAGAAAGATGAGTATACCAGTTGCATTTGGCTGCCAAAATTTCGTTCTTCTAAGTTGAAGCATTGGCTTTCAGGAAGACATTGAAGTTTTGTGGTTTCTCTTCATTTTAACCTATAGGAATACATGCATTTGGAACTCTAAATCAAACACTGTCTGTGCTAGCTGCTTCAAGCTTGACTCACTCAACTAGTTCTTGGTGTGCTCTCTGTGCTTTGTTCCCTGTTGAAGTGGTCCTAAGGGGAGGGGAGGAACATAGGCTTTCCTTAGAAAGCATTTACAGAGCTCCAACAGAGCTCCAAGTTAACTGGAATCTCTGCAAATATTTACTCACCTGATCTTGATGATACTTGTCAGGAAAGATGAGCATACCAGCTGCACTTAGCTACCCAAATTTCGTTCTTCTAGGTTGAAAAGTTCGTTTGCAGGAACACTTTGAATTTTTAGGTTTCACTTCACTTTTCCTTATAGGGACGTATGCAATTGGAATTATAAATCAAACACGGTTTATGCTAGCTGCTTGAAAGTGAAACTCACTCAACTAGTTCTCAGTGCAATCTCTATGCTTTGTGTCCTGATGAAGAAACCCTAAGCAGAGGCAAGGGAAAGAAACTTTCATTTGAAAGCATTTTCAGTGATTCCACAGAACTTTGAATTTCCTGGCATCTCAGCAAATACTTTTTCACCCTAACTTGTTGTTACTCGACAGGAAACATAAGTATACCAGTTGCATTTGGCTGCCCAAATTTACATCTTCTAGGTTGAATAGTTCGTTTGCAGGAATACTTTGAAATTTTAGGTTTTACTTCATTTTCCCCTGTAGGGATACATGCATTTGGAACTCTAACTCAAACACGGTTTGTACTAGCTGCATGAAACTTGACTCACTCAGTTAGTTCTCAGTGCACTCTCTATGCTTTGTTTCCTGATGAAGGAGCCCTAAGCAAAGGCAAGGAAAATTTACTTTCATTTTAATGTGTTTGCAGAGCTTCCACAGAACACTGGGTTTACTGGAATCTCAGCAATTTATTTTCACCCGATCTTGAGGATACTTGGCAGCAAAATGAGTATACTGGTTTCACTTGGATGCAAAAATTTCGTTCTTCAGGGTTGAAGCGTTCGTTTGCAGGAGCACTTTGAATTTTCAGTTTCACTTCCTTTTCCCTTATAGGGATACATGCATTTGGAACTGTATATCAAACACAGTGTGTGCTAGCTTCTTGGAACATGACTCACTCAATTAGTTCTTGGTGTGCTCTCTATGCTTTGTTCCCTGTGGTAGTAGCTCTAAGCAGAGGCAAGGAACATACACTTTCATCTGGAAGAATTTGCAAAGCTTCTACAGAACTCTGAGTTTACTGGAATCTCAGCAAATATTTATTCACCCGAACTTGTTGATACTTAGCTGGAAAAATGTGTATACCAGTTGCTCTTGGCTGCCCAAATTTCGTTTTTCAGTTTGAAACATTCATTTTCAGGAACACTTTATTTTTAGGTTTGAATTCCTTTTCCCCTATAGGGATACATGAATTTGGAAATGTAAATCAAACATGGTTTGTGCTGGCTGCTTGAAACTTGACTCAGTCAATGAGTTCTCAGTGTGCTCTCTAGGATTTTCTCCCTGTTCAAGTAGTTGTAAGCAAAGGCATGGACATACACTTTCAATTTAAAGCGTTTGCAGAGCTCCCAAGGAACTCTTAGTTTACAAGAATATCAGAGAAATATTTTTCACCCATTCTTGTTGATACTTGGCAGGAAAGATCGCTATACCAGTTGCACTTGGCTTCCCAAATTTCATTCTTCTAGGTTCAACTGTTCCTTTGCAGGAACACTTTGAATTTTTTGGTTTCACTTCGTTTTCCCATTTAGGGATACATGCATTTGGTACTCTAAATGAAACACGCATTTTGCTAGCGGCTTGAAACTTGACACACTGGATTAGTTCTCAGTGTGGTCTCTATGCTTTGTTCCCTGTTGAAGTAGCTCTTAACAGACAATGAAAATACACTTTCATTTGAAAGTGTTTGCAGAGCTTCCGTAGAACTCTGCGTTGACTGGAATATCAGCTAATATTTTTTCATCTGATCTTCTTGATATTTGACAGGAGAGATAACTATACAAATTGTCCTTGGCTGTTCAAATTTTGTGCTTCCAAATTGAAATGTTCGTTTGCAGGAAAACTTTGAATTTTTAGGTTTCACTTCATTTTCCCTTGTAGGGATACATGCATTTGGAACTCTAACTCAAACACGATTTGTATCAGCTGCATGAAACTTGACTCACTCAGTTAGTTCTCAGTGCTCTCTCTAAGCTTTTTTTCCAGATGAAGTAGCCCTAAGCAGAGCCAAGGAAAATATCCTTTCATTTTAAAGTGTTTGCAGAGCTTCCACAGAACTCTGGGTTTACTGGAATCTCAGCAAAATTTTTTCACCGGATCTTGATGATACTTGGCAGCAAAGATGAGTATACTGGTTTCACTTGGCTGCACAAATTTCTTTCTTCAGGGTTGAAGCGTTCGTTTGCAGGAGCACTTTGAATTTTAAGTTTCACTTCCTTTTCCCTTATAGGTATACATGCATTTGGAACTGTATATCAAACACGGTTTGTGCTAGCTTCTGAGAACTTGACTCACTCAATTAGTTCTTGGTGTGCTCTCTATGCTTTGTTCCCTGCGGTAGTAGCTCTAAGCAGGGACAAGGAACATACACTTTCATCTGGAAGCATTTGGAAAGCTTCTACAGAATTCTGAGTTTACTGGAATCTCAGCAAATATTTATTCACCCGAACTTGTTGATACTTAGCCGGAAAAATGTGTATACCAGTTGCTCTTGGCTGCCCACATTTCGTTTTTCAGTTTGAAGCATTCATTTTCAGGAACACTTTATTTTTAGGTTTGAATTCCTTTTCCCCTACAGGGAGACATGAATTTGGAACTGTAAATCAAACATGGTTTGGACTAGCTGCTTGAAACTTGACTCAGTCAATGAGTTCTCAGTGTGCTCTCTAGGCTTTTCTCCCTGTTCAAGAAGTTTTAAACAAAGGCAAGGACATACACTTTCAATTTATAGCGTTTGCAAAGCTCCCACAGAACTGTTAGTTTACAAGAATATCAGAAAAAAAATTTTCACCCATTCTTGCTGATACTTGGCAGGAAAGATCGCTATACCAGTTGCACTTGGCTTCGAAAATTTCATTCTTCTAGGTTCAACTGTTCCTTTGCAGGAACACTTTGAATTTTTAGGTTTCACTTCGTTTTCCCCTATAGGGATACATGCATTTGGAACTCCAAATGAAATACGCATTATGCCAGCGGCTTGAAACTTGACTCACTCGATTAGTTCTCAGTGTGGTCTCTATGATTTGTTCCCTGTTGAAGTAGCTCTAAACAGAGACAATCAAAATACACTTCCATTTGAAAGTGTTTGGAGAGCTTCCGTTGAACTATGAGTTAACTGGAAACTCAGCTAATATTTTTTCACCCGATCTTCTTGATATTCGTCAGGAGAGATAACTATACAAGTTGTCCTTTGCTGTTCAAATTTCATGCTTCTATATTGAAACGTTCGTTTGCAGGGAAACTTTGAATTTTCAGGTTTCACTTCATTTTCCCCTGTAGGGATACATGCATTTGGACTCTAAATCAAACACGGTTTTTGCTGTGTGCTTGTAACTTGACTCACTCAACTAGTTCTCAGTGCGCTCTCTATGCATTGCTCCCTGTTGAAGTAGTCCTAAGCAGAGGCAAGGAAAACACACTTTTATTGGAAAGTATTCACCGAGCTCCCAAAAAACTAAGAGATTACTGAAACCTCAGCAAATATTTTGTCACCCTATCTTGTTGATAAATAGTAGGAAAAATGTGTATGCCAGTTGCACATGGCTGCACAAATTTTGTTCTGCTAGGTTGAATCATTTCTTTGCAGGATGACTTTGAATATTTAGGTTTTACTACATTTTCCCCTCGAGGGATACATGCTTTTGAAAATCTAAATCAAACACGGTTTGTGATAGCTGTTTGAGACTTGACTCACTGAATGAATTCTCATTGTGCTCTCTATGCTTTGTTACCGGTTTATATACCCCTAAGCAGAGCAAAGAAAAATAGACTTTCATTTGAATGTGTTTGTAGAGCTTCCACAGAACTCAGAGTTTACTGGACACTCAGCAAATATTTTTTTCACCCGATCTTGTTGACACTTGGCAGCAGAAATGAGTACATGAGTTGCACTTGGCAGCCGAAATTTCATAATCTTATGTTGAAGAGTTCCTTTGCAGGAACACTTTCAATTTGTAGGTTTAACTTCTTTTTTCCCTATATGAATACATGCATTTGGAATGCTAAATCAAACACAGTTTGTGATACCTGTTTGAAACTTGGCTCACTCAATTAGTTCTCAGTGCACTCTCTATGCATTGTCCCCTGCTGAAGTATCCCGAAGCAGAGGCAAGGAAAATACGCTTTTTTATGTAAGTGTTTGCAGAGCTTCCACAAAAATCCCAAGTTTCCTGTAATTTCACCGTATATTTTTTCACTTGATCTTGTTGATACTAGGTAAGAAAGATGAGTATACCAGTTGCATTTGGCTGCCAAAATTCAGTTCTTCTAAGTCGAATCATTGGCTTTCAGGAACACATTGAATTTTTGGGGTTTCTCTTCATTTTAACCTATAGAAATTCTTGCATTTGGAACTCTAAATCAAACACTGTTTGTGCTAGCTGCTTGAAGCTTGACTCACTCAACTAGTTCCTGGTGTGCTCTCTGTGCTTTGTTCCCTGTTGAAGTGGTCCTAAGTGGAGGCGAGGAACAGACGCTTTCCTTAGAAAGCATTTACAGAGCTTCAACAGAGCTCAAAGTTAACTGGAATCCCTGCAAATATTTACTCACCTGATCTTGATGATCCTTGTCAGGAAAGATGAGTATACCAGTTGCACTTAGCTCCCCAAATTTCGTTCTTCTAGGTTGAAAAGTTCGTTTGCAGGAACACTTTGAATTTCTAGGTTTCACTTCACTTTTCCTTATAGGGACGTATGCATTTGGAATTATAAATCAAACACGGTTTATGCTAGCTGCTTGAAAGTGAAACTCACTCAACTAGTTCTCAGTGCGATCTCTATGCTTTGTTTTCTGTTGAAGGAACCCTAAGCAGAGGCAAGGGAAAGAAACTTTCATTTGAAAGCATTAGCAGTGATTCCACAGAACTTTGAATTTCATGGAATCTCAGCAAATATTTTTTCACCCTACCTTGTTGTTACTCGACAGGAAAGATAAGTATACCTGTTGCATTTGGCTGCCCAAATTTACATCTTCTAGGTTGAATAGTTCGTTTGCAGGAATACTTTGAAATTTTAGGTTTCACTTCATTTTCCCCTAAAGGGATACATGCATTTGGAACTCTAACTCAAACACGGTGTGTACTAGATGCATGAAACCTGACTCACTCAGTTAGTTCTCAGAGCACTACATATGCTTTGTTTCCTGACGAATTAGCCCTAAGCAGAGGCAAGGAAAATATACTTCCATTTTAATGTGTTTGCAGAACTTCCACAGAACTCTGGGTTCACTGGAATCTCAGAAAAATTGTTTTCACCCGATCTTAATGATACTTGGCAGCAAAGATGAGTATACTGGTTTCACTTGGCTGCCCAAATTTCGTTCTTCAGGGTTGAAGCGTTCGTTTGAAGGAGCACTCTGAATTTTAGGTTTCACTTCCTTTTCCCTTATGGGGATACATGCATTTGGAACTGTATATCAAACACAGTTTGTGCTAGCTTCTTGGAACTTGACTCACTCAATTAGTTCTTGGTGTGCTCTCTATGCTTTGTTCCCTGTGGTGGTAGCTCTAAGCAGAGGCAAGGAACATACACTTTAATCTGGAAGCATTTGCAATGCTTCTGTAGAACTCTGAGTTTACTAGAATCTCAGCAAATATTTATTCACCCGAACGTGTTGATACTGAGCCGGAAAAATGTGTATACCAGTTGCTCTTGGCTGCCCAAATTTCGTTTTTCAGTTTGAAGCATTCATTTTCAGGAACACTTTATTTTTAGGTTTGAATTCCTTTTCCCCTATAGGGATACATGAAATTGGAACTGTAAATCAAACATGGTTTGTGCTAGCTGCTTGAAACTTGACTCAGTCAGTGAGTTCTCAGTGTGCTCTCTAGGCTTTTCTCCCTGTTCAAGAAGTTTTAAGCAAAGGCAAGGACATAGACTTTCAATTTAAAGCGTTTGCAGAGCTCCCACAGAACTCTTAGTTTACAAGAATATAAAAAAAAAAAATTCACCCATTCTTGTTGATACTTGGCAGGAAAGATCGCTATACCAGTTGCACTTGGCTTCCCAAATTTCATTCTTCTAGGTTCAACTGTTCCTTTGCAGGAACACTTTGAATTTTTAGGTTTCACTTCGTTTTCCCCTATAGGGATACATGCATTTGGAACTCTAAAGGAGACACGCATTTTGCTAGCAGCTTGAAACTTGACACACTCGATTAGTTCTCACTGTGGTCTCTGTGCTTTGTTCCCTGTTGAAGTAGCTCTAAACAGAGACAATCAAAATACACTTTCATTTGAAAGTGTTTGCAGAGCTTCTGTAGAACTATGAGTTTACTGGAATCTCAGGTAATATTTTTTCACCCGATCTTCTTGATATTCGACAGGAGAGATAACTATACAAGTTGTCCTTGGCTGTTCAAATTTCGTGGTTCTAGATTGAAATGTTCGTTTGCAGTAAAACTTTGTATATTTAGGTTTCACTTCATTTTGCCCTGTAGGGATACATGCATTTGGAACTCTAAATCAAACACGGTTTTTGCTGTGTGCTTGTAACTTGACTCACTAAACTAGTTCTCAGTGCACTCTCTAAGCATTGTTCCCTGTTGAAGTAGCCCTAAGCAGAGGCAAGCAAAACACACTTTCTTTGGAAAGTATTCACCGAGCTCCCAAAAAACTCAGAGATTACTGAAACCTCAGCAAATATTTTGTCACCCTATCTTGTTGATACTTGGTAGGAAAAATGTGTATACCAGTTGCACGTGGGTGCACAAATTTTGTTCTGCTAGGTTGAATCATTCCTTTGCAGGATGACTTTGAATATTTAGGTTTTACTACATTTTCCCCTAGAGGGATACGTGCTTTTGAAAATCTAAATCAAACACGGTTTGTGCCAGCTGCTTGAAACTTGACTCACTGAATGAATTCTCATTGTGCACTCTATTCTTTGTTACCAGTTTATGTACCCCTAAGCAGAACAAAGAAAAATAGACTTTCATTTGAAAGTGTTTGTAGAGCTTCCGCAGAACTCAGAGTTTCCTGGACACTCAGCAAATATTTTTTCACCCGATCTTGTTGATACTTGGAAGCAGAAATGAGTACATGAGTTGCACTTGGCAGCCCAAATTTTGTAATATTATGTTGAAGAGTTCTTTGCAGGAACACTTTCAATTTTTAGGTTTAACTTCTTTTTTCCCTATATGAATACATGCATTTGGAATGCTAAGTCAAACTCAGTTTGTGATACCTGTTTGAAACTTGGCTCACTCAATTACTTCTCAGTGCACTCTCTATGCATTGTCCCCTGCTGAAGTATCCCCAAGCAGAGGCAAGGAAAATACGCTTTCTTGTTGTAAGTGTTTGCAGAGCTTCCACAAAAATCCCAAGTTTACTGGAATTTCAGCGAATATTTTTTCACTTGATCTTGTTGATACTAGGTAAGAAAGATGAGTATACCAGTTGCATTTGGCTGCCAAAATTCCGTTCTTCTAAGTCGAAGCATTCCTTTCAGCAAGACATTGAATTTTTGGGGTTTCTCTTCATTTTAACCTATAGGAATACATGCATTTGGAACTCTAAATCAAACACTGTTTGTGCTAGCTGCTTGTAGCTTGACTCACTCAACTATTTCCTGTTGTGCTCTCTGTGCTTTGTTCCTTGTTGAAGTGGTCCTAAGTGGAGGCGAGGAACATAGGCTTTCCTTAGAAAGCATTTACAGAGCTTCAACAGAGCTCCAAGTTAACTGGAATCCCTGCAAATATTTACTCACCTGATCTTGATGATCCTTGTCAGGAAAGATGAGTATACCAGTTGCACTTAGCTACCCAAATTTCGTTCTTCTATTTTGAAAAGTTCGTTTGCAGGAACACTTTGAATTTCTAGGTTTCACTTCACTTTTCCTTATAGGGACGTAAGCATTTGGAATTATAAATCAAACACGGTTTATGCTAGCTGCTTGAAAGTGAAACTCACTCAACTAGTTCTCAGTGCGATCTCTATGCTTTGTTTTCTGTTGAAGAAACCCTAAGCAGAGGCAAGGGAAAGAAACTTTCATTTGAAAGCATTTGCAGTGATTCCACAGAACTTTGAATTTCATGGCATCTCAGCAAATATTTTTTCACCCTAACTTGTTGTTACTCGACAGGAAAGATAAGTATACCGGTTGCATTTGGCTGCCCAAATTTACATCTTCTAGGTTGAATAGTTCGTTTGCAGGAATACTTTGAAATTTTAGGTTTCACTTCATTTTCGTGTGTGTGCTCTCTATGCTTTGTTCCCTGTGGTAGTAGCTCTAAGCAGAGGCAAGGAACATACACTTTCATCTGGAATCATTTGCAAAGCTTCTACAGAACTCTGAGTTTACTGGAATCTCAGCAAATATTTATTCACCCGAACGTGTTGATACTTAGCCGGAAAAATGTGTATACCAGTTGCTCTTGGCTCCCCAAATTTCGTTTTTCACTTTGAAGCATTCATTTTCAGGAACACTTTATTTTTAGGTTTGAATTCCTTTTCCCCTATAGGGATACATGAATTTAGAACTGTAAATCAAACATGGTTTGTGCTAGCTGCTTGAAACTTGACTCAGTCAATGAGTTCTCAGTGTGCTCTCTAGGATTTTCTCCCTGTTCAAGTAGTTGTAAGCAAAGGCAAGGACATAGACTTTCAATTTAAAGCGTTTGCAGAGCTCCCACAGACCTCTTAATTTACAAGAATATCAGAAAAAAATTTTTCACCCATTCTTGTTGATACTTGGCAGGAAAGTTCGCTATACCAGTTGCACTTGGCTTCCCAAATTTCATTCTTCTAGGTTCAACCGTTCCTTTGCAGGAACACTTTGAATTTTTAGGTTTCACTTCGTTTTCCCCTGTAGGGATACATGCATTTGGAACTCTAAATGAAACACGCATTTTGCTAGCGGCTTGAAACTTGACACACTCGATTAGTTCTCAGTGTGGTCTCTATGCTTTGTTCCCTGTTGAAGTAGCTCTAAACAGACACAATAAAAATACACTTTCATTTGAAAGTGTTTGCAGAGCTTCCTTAGAACTATGAGTTTACTGGAATCTCAGGTAATATTTTTTCACCCGATCTTCTTGATATTCGACAGGAGAGATAACTATACAAGTTGTCCTTGGCTGTTCAAATTTCGTGCTTCTAGATTGAAACGTTCTTTTGCAGGAAAACTTTGAATTTTTATTTTTATTTTTTTTATTTTTTTTCACATTTTATTTCTATTATTTCACTTATTGTTTATAAAAATACCATGAACTGGTACAAATTTCATTCTCACTTTACAAATGGCGTCAGAATTACAGAGTTCAAGCAATTTTTATGACTCTATACAATTAAAGAGTGAAAGAGATGGAATTGAAACAAGTATAAATGAACCAAGAATACGTTTTAATTACTAGGTGAAATTTTCTCTAATATTTTTACATTGTTTTTCTACTGTTTCTTTATACCCCTAGCCTCTTTTATTTTTTTTTTATTTTTTTATTGGTTGTTCAAAACATTATAAAGCTCTTGACATATCATATTTCATACATTAGATTCAAGTTGGTTATGAACTCCCAATTTTACCCCAAATACAGATTGCAGAATCACATCGGTTACACATCCACATTTTTACATAATGCCCTATTAGTAACTGTTGTATTCTGCTACCTTTCCTATCCTCTACCATCCCCCCTCCCTCCCCTCCCATCTTCTCTCTCTACCCCATCCACTGTAATTCATATCTCTCCTTGTTTATTTTCCCATTCCCCTCACAACCTCTTACATGTAATTTTGTATAACAATGAGGGTCTCCCTCCATTACCATGCAATTTCCCTTTTCTCTCCATTTCCATCCCACCTCATGTATCTGTTTAATGTTAATCTTTTCTTCCTGCTCTTCCTCCCTGCTCTGTTCTTAGTTGCTCTCATTATATCAAAGAAGACATTTGGTATTTGTTTTTTAGGGATTGGCTAGCTTCACTAAGCATAATCTGCTCTAGTGCCATCCATTTCCCTGCAAATTCTATGATTTTGTCATTTTTTAGTGCTGCGTAATACTCCATGGTGTATAAATGCCACATTTTTTTTATCCATTCATCTATTGAAGGGCATCTGGGTTGGTTCCACAGTCTAGCAATTGTGAATTGTGCTGCTATGAACATCGATGTAGCAGTATCCCTGTAGTACGCTCTTTTAAGGTCTTCAGGGAAAAGTCCAAGAAGGGCAATAGCTGGGTCAAATGGTGGTTCCATTCCCAGCTTTCCCAGGAGTCTCCATACTGTTTTCCAGATTGGCCGCACCAGTTTGCAGTCCCACCAGCAATGTACAAGAGTACCCTTTTCCCCACATCCTCTCCAGCACTTGTTGTTGTTTGACTTCATAATGGCTGCCAATTCTACTGGAGTGAGATGGTATCTTAGGGTGGTTTTGATTTGCATTTCTCTGACTGCTAGAGATGGTGAGCATTTTTTCATGTACTTGTTGATTGATTGTATGTCCTCCTCTGAGAAGTGTCTGTTCAGGTCTTTGGCCCATTTGTTGATTGGGTTATTTGTTTTCTTATTGTTTAATTTTTTGAGTTCTTTGTATAGTCTGGATATTAGGGCTCTATCTGAAGTGTGAGGAGTAAAAATTTGTTCCCATGATGTAGGCTCCCTATTTACCTCTTTTATTGTTTCTCTTGCTGAGAGAAAACTTTTCAGTTTAAGTAAGTCCCATTTTTTGATTTTTGTTATCAACTTTTGTGCTATGGGTGTCCTATTAAGGAATTTGGAGCCCGACCCCACAATATGTAGATCGGAGCCAACTTTTTCTTCTATCAGACGCAGAGTCTCTGATTTGATATCCAGCTCCTTGATCCACTTTGAGTTAACTTTTGTGCATGGCGAGAGGAGGGGATTCAGTTTCATTTTGTTGCATATGGATTTCCAGTTTTCCCAGCACCATTTGTTGAAGATCCTATCCTCCCTCCATTGCATGCTTTTAGCTCCTTTATCAAATATAAGATAGTTGTAGCTTTGTGGATTAGTCTCTGTGTCCTCTATTCTGTAAAATTGGTCCACCCTCCTGTTTTGGTACCAGTACCATGCTGTTTTTGTTACTATTGCTCTGTAATATAGTTTGAAGTCTGGTATCGCTATACCGCCTGATTTACACTTCCTGGTTAGAATTGCTTTTGCTATTCTGGGTCTTTTATTTTTCCATATGAATTTCATGATTGCTTTATCCATTTCTACAAGAAATGCCGTTGGGATTTTGATTGGCATTGCATTAAACCTACAGAGAACTTTTGGTAATATCGCCATTTTGATGATGTTAGTTCTGCCTATCCATGAACAGGGTATATTTTTCCATCTTCTAAGATCTTCTTCTACTGCTCTTTTTAGGGTTTTGTAGTTTTCATTATATAAGTCTTTCACCTCTTTTGTTAGGTTGATTCCCAAGTATTTTATTTTCTTTGAGGATATTGTGAATGGAGTGTTTTTCCTCATTTCCGTTTCAGAAGTTTTGTCGGTGATATACAGAAATGCCTTTGATTTATGCGTGTTGATTTTATATCCTGCCACTTTGCTGAATTCATTTATTAGTTCTAGTAGTTTTTTTGTAGACCCTTTTGGGTCTTCTAGGTATAGAATCATGTCATCTGCAAATAGTGATAATTTAAGTTCTTCCTTTCCTATTTTTATGCCTTTAATTTCTTTCGTCTGTCTAATTGCTCTGGCCAGTGTTTCGAGAACTATATTGAATAGAAGTGGTGATAGAGGGCATCCCTGTCTTGTTCCAGATTTTAGGGGGAATGCCTTCAATTTTTCTCCATTCAGAATGATGCTAGCCTGAGGCTTAGCATAGATAGCTTTTACAATGTCGAGGTAAGTTCCTGTTATCCCTAGTTTTTCTAATGTTTTGAACATAAAGGGATGCTGTACTTTGTCGAATGCTTTTTCTGCGTCTATTGAGATGATCATATGATTCTTATTTTTAAGTCTATTGATGTGGTGAATAACATTTATTGATTTCCGTATATTGAACCATCCTTGCATCCCAGGGATGAATCCTACTTGATCATGGTGCACAATTTTTTTGATGTGCCTTTGTATCCGATTCACCAGAATTTTATTGAGGATTTTTGCATCTATGTTCATCAGGGATATTGGTCTGTAGTTTTTTTTTATTTGAGGTGTCTTTGTCTGGTTTCGGAATCAGGGTGATGTTTGCCTCATAGAATGAATTTGGCAGAGCTCCTTCTTTTTCTATTTCCTGAAATAACTTGAAAAGTATTGGTATTAATTCTTCCTTAAATGTTTTGTAAAACTCCGCTCTATACCCATCCGGTCCTGGGCTTTCCTTGGTTGGAAGTCTTTTGATTGCTTCTTCTATTTCATCTATTGTTATTGGTCTGTTTAAGTTTTGAGTATCCTCCTGACTCAGTCTGGGAAAATCATATGACTTAAGGAATTTATCGATGTCTTCACTATCTTCTATTTTATTGGAATATAGGTTTTCAAAATAATTTCTAATTGTCTTCTGTATTTCTGTAGTGTCTGTTGTGATATTGCCTTTTTCATCCCGTATGTTAGTGATTTGAGTTCTCTCTCTTCTTCTCTTCGTTAGCATGGCTAAGGGTCTGTCGATCTTATTTATTTTTTCAAAGAACCAACTTTTAGTTTTGTTAATTTTTTCAATAGTTTCTTTTGTTTCAATTTCATTGATTTCCACTCTGATTTTAATTATTTCTTGCCTTCTGCTACATTTGCTGTTGTTTTGCTCTTCCTTTTCTAGGGCTTTGAGATGAAGTGTGAGCTCATTTATTTGTTGGTTTTTCCTTTTTTTGAGGAATGACCTCCAAGCGATGAATTTCCCTCTTAAAACTGCTTTCATTGTGTCCCATAGATTCCGATATGTTGTGTCTGTATTTTCATTTATCTCTAAGAATTTTTTGATTTCTTCCTTTATGTCTTCTGTAACCCATTGATCATTCATTAACATATTGTTCATTTTCCATGTGATGTAGGATTTTTCCTTCCGTCTTTTATCATTGATTTCCAGTTTCATTCCATTATGATCAGATAAAATGCATGGTATTATCTCCACCCCTGTATATTTACTGAGGGTTGCCCTATGGCATAATATATGGTCTATTTTTGAGGAGGATCCATGTGCTGCTGAGAAAAACGTATATCCACTTGATGATGGTTGATATATTCTATATATGTCAGTTAATTCTAGGTTGTTGATTGTGATATTGAGTTCTATAGTTTCTTTATTCAGCTTTTGTTTGGAGGATCTGTCCAATTGTGAGAGAGGTGTGTTGACATCACCCATAATTTTTGTGTTGTGGTCTATTTGATTCTTGAACTTGAGGAGAATTTGTTTTATGAACGTCGCAGCACCATTATTTGGTGCATAAATATTGATAATTGTTATGTCTTGTTGGTGAATGGTTCCTTTTAACAGTATATAATGTCCTTCCTTATCCCTTTTGATTAATTTAGTCTTGAAGTCAATTTTATTCGATATGAGGATGGCCACCCCTGCTTGCTTACGAGGACCGTGTGCATGGTATATTTTTTCCCAACCTTTCACCTTCAGCCTGTGTATGTCTTTTCCAATCAAATGTGTCTCCTGGAGGCAGCATATTGTTGGATTTGTTTTTTTATTCCATGTTACCAGCCTATGTCACTTTATTGGAGAGTTTAAGCCATTAATGTTTAGAGTTACTATTGATATATGGTTTGTACTTCCAGCCATGTTTGATTATTTATCTTCTTTTTTTTTTAATTTAGTTTGTTTCTCCATGGTTAGCTTTCCCCCTGCCCTCTGTCTTTATAGAGGCACTTCCCACTGATGGTTTTGGTTATTGTTTTTCATTTCTTCCTTGTGTAGTGTTTTGCTCAAGATGCTTTGCAATGCTGGTTTTCTGGCTGCAAATTCTTTTAGCTTTTGTTTATCATGAAAGATTTTTATTTCGTTATCGTACCTGAAGCTTAATTTTGCTGGATACAGAATTCTTGGTTGGCATCCATTGTCTTTCAGTGTTTGAAATACGTTGTTCCAGGATCTTCTCGCTTTCAGCGTCTGTGATGAAAAATCCGTTGTTAACCTTATTGGTTTACCCCTGAATGTAATCTGCCTCCTTTCTCTTGTAGCTTTTAGTATTTTCTCTTTGTTCTGTATATTGGATATCTTCATAACAATGTGTCTTGGCGTTGGTCTACTGTGATTTTGTGTGCTCGGTGTCCTGTATGCATCTACAATTTGTATATCCGTTTCCTTTTTTTATTTCTGGAAAGTTTTCTGTAATTATTTCTTTCAGCACGTTACTCATTCCCTTGGTTTGAATCTCTGTACCTTCTTCTATCCCGATGACTCGTAGGTTTGGTTTCTTTATGTTATCCCATATCTCTTGGATGTTTTTCTCATGGTTTTTAACCAGCCTTTCTGAGTTGGCTAGGCTCTTTTCAAGATGATATATTTTGTCTTCATTATCTGATGTTCTGGCTTCTACTTGCTCCACTCTGTTAGTGATACTCTCAATTGAGTTTTTAATTTGGTTTATCATTTCCTTCATTTCTAGAATTATTGTTTGGTTTTTTTTTTATAATCTCAATCTCCTGATAAAGACGCTTAACTTCTTCTTTTATCTGTCTATGTAATTCATTTTCAAAGTGTTCTTTCACTGTTTGGATTTGCTGTCTCGTATCTTCTTTAAGGTTCCATTCCATCTGTCTAAGGTATTCCTTGAGTTCTTTATATGACCATTTTTCTGCTGACTCCAGGTCCTCCTGAATATTTAGGCTGTCCTTCATTGTTTGTACTCCTTTTCTTCCTTGCTTTTTTATGCTGCTCATGTTACTTCTTGTTCTGTTTGACTGCTGAGTTACTGTTTACTCTTATAGATTTATTTGATGCTTGAGAGGAAAGATATTAGAAGGGAAGGGAAGAAGTCACTAAAGAGAATGAGAGTAGGCAGGTAGAATTCAAGGAAGGGGGGATAAGAAGATTGAAAAGAAATGAAAAGACAAAAGAAACAAAAATAACAAAGATTAGATAATAAAGAAAGAAAGAAAAGACGAAAAAAAAATTTTAACAAAAATAATAGTGATAATAAAAAATGAAAATTAAAATTAAAAAAATAATAATAATAAAATAAAAAAATTAAAAAATAGAGACATTGAAAAAAAATTAAAGAATAACAACAAATAAAAATTGAAAATGAAAGAAAAAGAAAAAAAAAAGAAAAAGAAAAGAAAAAAAATGATAATAATAATAATAATAAATGCAGTCCTAGAGTTCTATTAACTTCTCTTCCAGTAGGTGGAGCTGTGCCCACTGGGCCAAGCTTCTCCTCTCAATAGGTGGGAACCATTCACTGTGCAGCAGCTCTTTCTCCCAGACTGGGCGGGTCTCCAATCCTGAGTGTCTAGGGCCTTGTCTTGTGTTTCCTCAAGCCAGGCCGTGCTCACCTGTGGCGCTCACCACAATACTGGCTACACGCCAGGTCTGCTGCTCCTGGGAGCCCTGTTTTCATGAACACCTGGGCTCACTCTCCCTGTTTGCCTCCCTCAGACCCTAAGTTTGTAGAGCTTGGGGCTGAGATCCCCCAGTGAATTTGCTTGCCCTCCTGTAGCCACGCCCCCGGTAGCTGGTGCAAGAGACCTCAGTTGTCAGCACTGGTGGGAGCGGTAGCCGGGAGTTCCGCGCCGCGAGTCCCGCGCCACTCCTGATTCCCTCGGTCTGGTTATTGCGTTCACAGGAGAGCTGGGAGTGGCCCTTAAGGTTTCCCCACTGTGTGGAGAGAGATGGCTAGGGGATTACACACCTGTCGTGCTGGTTTCGCTGCAGTTATCTCCTCCACCCGTGACACCATTTCTCTGCCATGGTGATATCCCATGCAAATGTTGACCGTTTGTTCCCTTTGCCGGATGACCAATGCAACGTGTGGGTCCTGACTGTCTCTCCCAATCCCCGTTTCAGTCCTGTGGCCACTGCCTATGAAGGCTCGGTTGGCTTTTACCTCTGTAAGTTCCTAAGGGCCGGCCAATTATCTCAGCAGGATTGTTAGTGCTGAGTCACACGAAGCAGGTGAACCGGAGCTTAATTGCCTCCAATTCGGGCTCTGTGTGTGTGTTCTGAGGGGCCCAGCCTGTACACCCCAGATCCACATCAGCTCAGCATTGCCTAGTGATCCTGAGCAAACAGCATTTAGACAGTTTACGGCTCCCTATGCCCGCGCAGTTGAAGATGTCAGAGACTTGATCTCTCTGCGCCTGCCACCATGTTACATCTCCTCAGTAATATTCATGTTGCCCTTACAGCTTCCTGGTATAAGCAAGTTCTTGGGATTATACAAACTGCTGCTTCTGTTTCCAGTCTAGATTTATAGAAATGAAATTCTGGGCCGCGCTGACGAGCGTCCGCGCTTGTCCACGACCGTAGCAGAGCTGCCCTGGCCTCCGCAGCTCTTCAGCCCAGTGTCAGGCCCCACGGGCCCAAGCGGCTGCCGCCGCGGCTCTCCGTCCCCCTCCTCCGGAGCACGGGTCCCCTGGCAGGGGGGTGCAGAATGACCCCAGAGCAGGCTCTGCCCAAAGGTGCAGCGGCGAACAGGCCACAGAGACGCTCGAGGCTGCAGTCCAGCCTTCGGAGGACAGGGCTCGGCACGCAGCCCAGCTCCAACCTCTAGGTGCGGCTGCCAGACAGTGTATACAGAGCCATCAAGACAGCAAGCAGAAAGAAAATGGCAGCTCCCGCGGAGTGGATTTACGACACAGAAACCACAGCCCCGCCAGCAATCCCATTCCACAAATTCTCCCTGTATAAAAAATATTCAAAAAAAAAAAAAGAAGGCGGGGCGCACTGAGCTTTCTTTGCCTCGGGTACTTACAATCCACTGCTGATTACACATTCAGCTTCTCCACCCGGAGCGAAGTGAAAGAGGAAGCAGATGGGAGCAAAGCGCCCGCGGCTCTGAGCCACCAAGCGTCTCTTTTTCGATTTCTTTGTTCTTCCTGTTCCTTGGCAGGAAAAATTTGAAATTTAGGTTTCACTTCATTTTCCCCTGTAGGGATACATGCATTTGGAACTCTAAATCAAACACGGTTTTTGCTGTGTGCTTGTAACTTGACTCACTCAACTAGTTCTCAGTGCACTCTCTATGCATTGTTCCCTGTTGAAGTAGCCCTAAGCAGAGGCAAGGAAAACACACTTTCTTTGGAAACTATTCACCGAGCTTTCAAAAAACTCAGAGATTATTGAAACCTCAGCAAATATTTTGTCACCCTATCTTGTTGATACTTGGTAGGAAAAATGTGTATACCAGTTACACTTGGCTGCACAAATTTTGTTCTGCTAGGTTGAATCATTCCTTTGCAGGATGACTTTGAATATTTAGGCTTTACTACATTTTCCCCTAGAGGGATACATGCTTTTGAAAATCTAAATCAAACACGGTTTGTGCTAGCTGCTTGAAACTTGACTCACTGAATGAATTCTCATTGTGCTCTCTATGCTTTGTTACCGGTTTATGTACCCTTAAGCAGAGCAAAGAAAAATAGACTTTCATTTGAAAGTGTTTGTAGAGCTTCCACAGAAATCAGAATTTCCTGGAAACTCAGCAAATATTTTTTCACCCAATCTTGTTGATACTTGGCAGCAAAAATGAGTACATGAGTTGCACTTGGCAGCCCAAATTTCATAATCTTATGTTGAAGAGTTCCTTTGCAGGAACACTTTTAAATTTTAGGTTTAACTTCTTTTTTCCCTATATGAATACAAGCATTTGGAATGCTAAATCAAACACAGTTTGTGATACCTGTTTGAAACTTGGCTCACTCAATTAGTTCTCATTGCACTCTCTATGCATTGTCCCCTGCTGAAGTATCCCCAAGCAGAGGCAAGGAAAATACGCTTTCTTATGTAAGTGTTTGCAGAGCTTCCACAAAAATCCCAAGTTTACTGGAATTTCAGCGAATATTTTTTCACTTGATCTTGTTGATACCACGTAAGAAAGATGAGTATACCAGTTGCATTTGGCTGCCAAAATTCCGTTCTTCTAAGTCGAAGCATTGGCTTTCAGCAAGACATTGAATTTTTGGGGTTTCTCTTCATTTTAACCTATAGGAATACATGCATTTGGAACTCTAAATCAAACACTGTTTGTGCTAGCTGCTTGTAGCTTGACTCACTCAACTAGTTCCTGTTGTGCTCTCTGTGCTTTGTTCCTTGTTGAAGTGGTCCTAAGTGGAGGCGAGGAACATAGGCTTTCCTTAGAAAGCATTTACAGAGCTTCAACAGAGCTCCAAGTTAACTGGAATCCCTGCAAATATTTACTCACCTGATCTTGATGATCCTTGTCAGGAAAGATGAGTATACCAGTTGCACTTAGCTACCCAAATTTCGTTCTTCTATGTTGAAAAGTTCGTTTGCAGGAACACTTTGAATTTCTAGGTTTCACTTCACTTTTCCAAATAGGGACGTAAGCATTTGGAATTATAAATCAAACACGGTTTATGCTAGCTGCTTGAAAGTGAAACTCACTCAACTAGTTCTCAGTGCGATCTCTATGCTTTGTTTTCTGTTGAAGAAACTCTAAGCAGAGGCAAGGGAAAGAAACTTTCATTTGAAAGCATTGGCAGTGATTCCACAGAACTTTGAATTTCATGGCATCTCAGCAAATATTTATTCACCCGAACTTGTTGATACTTAGCTGGAAAAATGTGTATACCAGTTGCTCTTGGCTGCCCAAATTTCGTTTTTCAGTTTGAAACATTCATTTTCAGGAACACTTTATTTTTAGGTTTGAATTCCTTTTCCCCTATAGGGATACATGAATTTGGAACTGTAAATCAAACATGGTTTGTGCTGGCTGCTTGAAACTTGACTCAGTCAATGAGTTCTCAGTGTGCTCTCTAGGCTTTGTCTCCTGTTCAAGTAGTTGTAAACAGAGGCATGGACATACACTTTCAATTTAAAGCGTTTGCAGAGCTCCACAGAACTCTGAGTTTACAAGAATATCAGCAGAAATTTTTTCACCCGATCTTGTTGATACTTGGCAGCAAAGATCGCTATACCAGTTGCACTTGGCTGCCCAAATTTCGTTCTTCAGGTTCAACGGTTCCTTTGCAGGAGCACTTTGAATTTTTGGTTTCACTTCGTTTTCCCATTTAGGGATACATGCATTTGGTACTCTAAATGAAACACGCATTTTGCTAGCGGCTTGAAACTTGACACACTGGATTAGTTCTCAGTGTGGTCTCTATGCTTTGTTCCCTGTTGAAGTAGCTCTTAACAGACAATGAAAATACACTTTCATCTGGAAGCGTTTGCAAAGCTTC